>NC_054057.1:91428529-92073529 GCF_017639655.2 Falco naumanni | reverse complement strand
CATACCAGTGTTTGGCCACAAATTCATTTGGAACAATTCTGAGCAGGAAGGCAAAGCTTCAATTTGCATGTAAGTTGGGGAGATTATATTTATTAAAGCATTATTTTCCGATTAATTCTGCACATGAACTGTAATTTATTGGATAATTAAAGTATCATCAGTGATTCTGTTCAAAGGGTTTGGCTCACTTCAGCAGTGCTTATTCTTAAAAAAAGAATCATTCCTGGTAAATATTAATAACAAAAACAGACATCTGATGGCTGCTAGCCCTCAGGAACAAGAATAACTTTCAGAAAATTGAAAGGTCAAGGATGATGACTGCAATTATTTTCACTTAATAAAGGTGTTTCCACTTTTTAAAAGACAGTGCTCTCTTTGCTATATTGCAGGTAGTTACAATTGCAGGGGGGAATATTGGAAAAAAAAAAGGCTTTCTATTTTCTATAGCATAATGAGGTGTACGTTAGTCATTAAAACATTATAATCTTAATTGCCACATTGATATTTTTTTAAATTAACAGAGGAAGAAACACTTTTGCCTTACAGAGTTTTGAAAACTGTGAGTTATACTCTGATATGTTTCAGGTTTCGACTCGACTGGGTAGAGCACGTATGATGTCTTTAGACAATTTGATATTTATTTTAGGCTTGCCCCCCATTTCACTTCTTCACAACTTCACAATCTTTTTCACAACATTTATGTGGTGACTAAGTTCGGTTAATGCCCTGGGAGGGGAACAACAAGCAACGACAAAAAAAATCCCAGGTATCACCTCCATCCCTTTCTTGAGTATAAGGCTCAGAGCTGTCTGTTGCTGGGAGAAAGCAATTGTTTTCAAACCTCATTAATAAAACATGTGTCTAAAGCCAACCTTGTGTCGCTATTTCAGACACCAGCAAACGTATTAATTATTAATCTTGTTCCATTTCTCATAGCAAATCTCATGTCGCAGGGGTTATACAAAGGAGACATTAGAGGTCAGGATGGTTCACAGACTCTCTTTTAGTGGAGCTGATCAAACAGTATATCGCTAGTATCTCATTTAATAATGTTTTACCCTGAATTTCTCAAAGAGCTTTTGATTCCCAAGAGCTAGTCAAATGAAAACAAGAATTCTTATTCATTATTTTTCCACTTTTTCTAAAATATCTTTGCAAGCCAGCCTTCCTGTAAGGGAAATTATTTCAAAATCTAGAGAATTAAAATTGTTTAGTGACACAACAAATCCCATTTTAGAAAGAAGCAAGAATAGATGGCCACCTCAAAATTGTCTATGGAGTCTGTAATCCCCCAGGAACCATGATAGGTCAGGAATGGAGCAGGGAAAAGACCTAAAGCAAAGGAATACCCTTAAACGAAGGCAAAATTTGGTATAAAAAATAAAGAAGGGAAAAAGAAAAACGAGGATTATCTGTGAAGGAAAGAGGGCTCTTGTGATTTTTTCAGCATGTCACATTACTCCGTGATTTCATCATTGCCTGGAAAATTCTACCCATGATTCAAATTCCTGGAATCACTTTGCTTTCCCATTGACTGCTGTCCCAGCCCATAGGGAATCACACTAGCTTGGTGCACCAGCTTTCGGGGCATACACAGCCCTTGTGGCCAGCACTCCACTGCATAATGTTTCATTGCACCTCCCTTCCCTGGCTTTCTATGTTTACTATTAGCTATAACCATTTCATAACAGTGTGCAGGCCAAAAGCTAGCTCTGGAAAATTGGCCTGTTTTAACTCTTCACAAGGAGAAGGCTTTGGAGAAAGCTGAAAGGGTGAAAGAAGGGAATGCAAGCTAATGGAGAAGGCCCCACTGGTAAAGGAAGAGAGAGGAGAAAAGTCCTTCTCAGGATGCTGGTCCATGTTTGTCCCTATGTTCACAAATGCATCCCTGATAGTCCTCAGGGGAATGAAAGATGCTGGTTGGCACAGAAGTGCCTCATCTTCAAGCTCTTGTTGGAAATGTGATCCTTTGGAAGTTCTCCATAATAGAAAAGAGAAACTATATACCCAAACACACAGTTTTCTTTATGAGGCTGGGTTTGCTAAGGATCTAAACATGGATATGCACCTTCCAACAGAGCAAGGCAGCTCTGCAGAGCCCTCCTGCAATTCCCCTGCTCCTGGTGCGGCTGTGGGCCAGCAGTCTGCCCTCAGACATGAAAACCTGAAAGAAATCACATGCAATTTCCGTTCTGTTGGAGGAAAAGCACATCTCAGTGTGATGCAGCTGATGCCACTTAGCAGCTACAGGACTTGTTTGCCAGAAAATGGACTTCATCAATTTAAGTATTTCCAGCTGTTAAAACACCAGTTCTTTAATACCCTGTGCTGGTGAAGCATTCCCTCTGAAGCACTTACCTCACTAATAGCTTGAAGTCTCATGCCAATATGTGTCAATCAAAATGGCCTAAATATCAAGCAGTCCTTTTACTTGGGCTTCGCACCCCCACCAAGACACTTCCCAAAGTTACTATGGGGAGCAGGTCACAACATCTGGGTTTCATTTGGCCCGAGCAGCAGACAAACCCAGAGCTACCATCCTGCTTTAATCCTCCAGTTCTTAACAGCAACCATCTAATAGTAAAAATCTCCCACATTCAAGGAGCACACCACATTTTCATTAGCGGTGATAGATGTTTACATCCTTTCCCATATAAAAAAAAGAGGGGACAGACAAATTGAAGGTTGTCATTTACATTGGCAAACACATACAGGAAAATGCTTCAATTTAGTGGCAGCACTGTGAAACTCATAGAGTCTTAACTTGTCTTACAATACAAAAAAGCCCACAGTATATGGAAAATGTTATAATGACCTGATGAGAACAGTGGAACAAATTACCTTGAAACAGTTATTTCACAGTTAACATTTTCTTATTTTCATGTTGTCATCCAGTTTACTACTTTGTTTCAACCAATACTTCAGGCTATATCTTAAAATCCAAGCAGGCAGGAATGTTGATTATGACACTTTCATTCAATACCTAACAAAATGGGACTCTTCCCTGAACTGGGCTGCCTGGAAAATTATTGCAATCACTGTGATAAATAATGGAATCAGACCTATTATCCAAGTAACAGGGTTTATGTGTATTTGTCTTTTTGCTACAAGGTAACTAACTCAGAGTTTGAATTAATGATACCTCTGGAAACCTATTGTACATGTCAAATTAATACGTGAAAAATACTTTTTTTTCCCTCTGTTCAAGATAGTGAGCTCTCTGAGTAGCAAAATAAATGCAGTATGAGATTAGAAATATGTCTTCAGGTTCAGCTAGAACTTCATGCTTATCCTCTATTAAAAACAGAGCTGTCAAATGAAAGCTGCAGGAGGAATACTGTACAGAAGGAAGCAGCATAGATTATTAAAGCTACAAGCTGAAAATGAGAGACAGCATCAGGGAAAGCGAGCAAAGCAAGAGCATATAAATGCATTAGTGGGATACATACGATGGCAGTCCTATGTTACTCGTACTTCCTGGAGATGGGTTGTTTTATCATAAATAAAGTTGAAAGCTTCCTATAAATCCTGCACATCCCTTGCTACCCAGCAAGCAGTACATTTTGAAAAGCTAACGTGTGTTTTGCAAGAGCTGGAGCTGTTGATCTGGCTCTTCAGTCTGGTTAAAAAGCACTGGTGTCAGATCCCAGCTTGTGTAGCCAGAGCCTATCACAGACACATGGGTCCTCATGCAGATTTGAGGTTTGAGCTTTATCCCTGCTCACAGCCTGCCACCCGCATGGCACTTTCCTCCCTCCAAGTTCAGCATTCACATCCAGCACAAGGTCACCAGTAACGCTTCAGCTCCACGTAAAGGGAAGACAACGTTGTGGGGAGTTCATCATGAACTATGCAAGAGAGCAATCTTTAAAGAAAGAGATGGGGACAGGGAAGGTGTTACTTCAGGCTTTACACAACTTAGTTTCCAAACCAAAATGAAAATGCTTGTGCACAAGCTACTCAAAAGTCACAGGTTTTGCCTCTCCTGTGTGCACATGGGAGAAGACAACCCTGAAGAAGCAGCCACCCTGAGCCCTGCACTGCCAAAGCTACCCCCCAAAGCCACCACAGAGCTCAACCAGGCACAAACCCAGCAGCTATCACTTCTGACCCAGAGCCAGAGATAGCAGTCGCATTCAAAATTCACAAATGAAAAAAAGCATCCAGGTTTAAAGAAGTATTTTGATCAGTAAACCTAGAGTTTATCCTATTCTGTGGTGCCAAGATGCATTCATATGCATATTAATGAGGTGTTTTGCAAAATTCTATTTTTACTAATGATGAGCACCTAAATTGCATTTCATGCCTTAAAAAAGACAAACAAAAACCCTGTTATAGAAAACTGCTTAAATATGGCTTCAGCCAGAATTCTAACCCAAGGCACACAGGGGATTTGTTTTAATTATTTCATCAGTTTTAAGTAAAAGTAACTGTGTGCAAACAACTGGTCTTGAGGGAAATCCCCATAACTAGCTGCAGTAAAACTGTCCAGGCCCGTTTCTAATTCTTTTAGTTTTCATACATGTCTATAACAGAGACATTAACAGATACATAGGAGAAACAAGTGCAAATTAAACAAACTAGAGGAAAAAAAAAAAAGTATGCCACCATGAAAAAGAATCACATGTAAACTTAATTCATAACTATTCAGGGCATAAACCCAGAAAATTCAGTATTAATTGAAAACATCTAGTTGCCTAGGGATCTTAAATTAGATTCTCAGTCAAATTGTTCTACCATCTCTGACAGACAGTTTTGATGATTGTGGCTTTCTCAGACCTCAGGCCCCCATTATTAATCATGAATTCTGAGAAACAATGACAACAATTTAAATTCATGACTAGGATTAGTCATTTTGTCCAGAACCACACAGGAGAGCACACAGTGGAGCCATTAGACCACATTCTTTAAAAGTGTCCCCCAGCGCTACAGATCAAGGAAGGATTTTTTTCCTTATCATTTCTGGTCTGCAACCATATTCTCACATTTTTCAAAGGGATGCTCAGGGGTTTTGCTTGGTGCTTATTTTCAATAGCATTTTCCTAAATACCCATATCCTCTCTCCTCTATGGCCAGTGACAACGTGCTCATAGCAGCATGGATGAGAGTGATAGTGGTGGAGCACTTGGAATAAAATCTGCAGCTCCCAAGTGCTCTCACGTGCTTTTTGTAAGATAGAAGAACACAGTTTTGCTGAAATAACAAATTAAAGAGGCAATAAGTCCTCCTGGACAGAGTTTTTCCATTCTGAAACATAACATAATAGTCCATCACTAGTATTTAACCGTTTCAGGGGAAATATATTAAAAGCCATCAAGTCCATTTAGTCTTTGGTAGATCATGACAGCCTGAACATTAGCACAGCCCTGTTAGAGTGACTGTCTGCGAGATGCTCAGCAAGCATGAAAGCCCACTTTTCATCTGATTACTTCATCATGTTATTTACCTTTGACTGCACACAAATTACAGAAACATCACAAAGCAATGCAGCATGCCTCAAAATGTCATAACCCTTTTTACTTGTAGTATATTCTTTGAAACAGAAAATGGAAAAATCAATACACTTAGATCAGATAGTCTGGATTTGCAAAGTCTGGACATGCATGAATTTTAGCTTAAATGGCACATGCACTTCTGGATGGGTTGTATTGTGGTACTGTGCGTGTCCAGAAATCCCTCTGTAACAATTGTATTTGATTAAAAGGCGTGCTAGATGTTATAACTACCACCTTGAGTAAAGCTCTCAGGGTCTTTAAACTGATTGTTAATTCATCCTTGCATGCAAGGTCTGGCATACTGATCAGGCTGTCTAGCAGCTTATATTGCAAGAATGAATGTTGCAACTTCTTTCTTTTTCAAAAGGAGATACATGTTTCCCAATTTAGAATTCAACTAGGCACTCAGGGATGGACAGCTGGTAACTGAAAAGCAAACACAGGAAAACCTCAGCTTTCTAGTGGCAGAAGCAGGTCACCATCAAAGATACATCCCCCAAAGTTTTACTTCATTTACTGCTTTCCCTTATCCTTTCCAAGGACACTTCAGGTAAAGTCATAGACTTGCCTCTATACACATCATTTCATAACAAATAAATGCTATGTAATGCATTAAGCCTATCTCTCCGTTTTGAAAGGGCTTCCTTATATATAATGCAGAAACATATCTCAACTTGCAGATACACGGAGAATCAGATATAGAACATTCTCCTTTCCAGACTCTACACAGCCCTCCTGAAGATCCTGGCAACAACTCACAAACTGCATCTTGCCACAAGCAGGTGAGAAAAAAATGCAACCTGCAGTAGCAACACTCCCTGCAGGTCGATCCTGTCTGGAGGATGGAAATACGACTGTTGTCTCTCCCTATGTCACTAAATAGGCTTATGGCTCAAAATTTCCTTTTGGACTTCTAACCACAGTCAAAGAATCTGATATAACTACAGCAGCAGTACCTACCTCTCCTTGTGTATGGGTAGGTGGAGTACAAGCTTCTGAACAGGTGTTACAGTAAATATATCAAGAATTCCATTTATTAATTGGAAATAAACCCTGTATTTTGTCAAAATTCTGCCTGGAATGAAAACAAATGGAACTCTCATTTATCAGTTCTGATTGCTATGGGCACTTTGTGCCAGTGCTCCAGCACTCTCTGCAGCAGTTCCCCATGGTAGGAGTCCACATCAAGGTCTTTGCTTAATGGATGCTCTCCAGGGGGCAGACAGCAGCCTCAGGCAGACTCCCCCCACCCTACCCCCACTTTTCTTCACAATGTTTCCCCACAAGCTTAGGAAAAACATGGTGAGAACTTGATATGCATTGCTGTCAGGGGTCTATATGCTGCTCTAGCCACTCAGAGGTGGGGCACTGTGCTTCCTTAAAGGCTTCTTTGAGCAGAATTTTTGCAGAGAACAAACTATAAGCATTGCAGTTTTGTCACTCGAAGGCCAAAAGGGCTGCAAGACAACACTATGTTCAGCTTGCCTTCCCATACCTTTGTTGAGCTTTCCAGTATTTATTTCTTTGCAGAAGTCTGTGCGCACACAAGCTGTCACAGGCTTAAGGAAAAGCAGGAGCCATCAACCACCTTTCAACAGTGATGAAGCAGGAAGCCTGGAAGGGTTTCACCTGCTTGCTGGCAGGACAAGGTAGGGTGATAACAGTGTTTCTATTTTAAAGCTCAGATACTACAAGAATGGGATCATGCCAACACCCAGACATTCCTGAAGAAAGAACAGCCTGGAATCTTAAAACCAGAAGATATGAAGTATCTCTGCTTAATGAAGGGATTTTTCTTTCTTCATCATCCCCTGGACAGATGAGTCTGCTCTGTGTTCTCAGAGCCCATCTAATGTCCATCAACACCAAATGCAATCATGACCTCCTCTCTTTTGCTAAACACACAAACTTGAGCTGATGGTAACAACATTCCTCTTATCTAATGTTGTAGTAGATCAAGCATCAATAGAAACTCAAGCTGCATTTTTCTCCCTCTTTCAAATGGTTTAAACATCTTTGAGTACTTAAACACCATGTTCAAGGCTATGCTGTATCAGGATACTTTGTAAAAGCTGTTCTATTCCATTAGGTTAGTTGCTTAAACTTCTGTTGTAAAAGGATGCTCTCACTTCTCCTGTACTTGTAAGGAATTCTTTATCTATGAAACGGAGACGTTGTAAGTAGTATTACAGGCAGTGAGCTAGTCAGATAAAGTAGTAATAGGGAATGTATAAGTATTTGAAGATCATCTTTTAGTTATGTATTACTTACTATTCTGTAGTTCCTATAAAAGTGTTTATCCTAAATCAAACCATTGCAAGTTGTATTGGAAAAGCAATATATGTGATTGAGATACGGTAGGTAACAAAGCATCTACAGGTCCCAGAGCTGCTAGATACTGATTGATAAAATTTAATATTTTTGAAGGATAAAACCAGTCTATATTTGCAGCCTAGGTGATTTTCTTTTTATCTGCTCTACTCTCATTGCAGACAATATGTCTTAGACTCCAATAAATCACTGAATGAAATATCCACAATGTCCATGTGAGCTTCTCCATTCTTTGGTGTGACAAAAAAAGAAGTTATAGGTGGAGGCTTTCAAAGAAAAAAAAAAAAAGAATTAAATTATTTGGAATATACAATCGGCTTTTTTTTTTTTTTTAAGAAAAATAATGAAATTAGTTATTTTTGCAGTGAAGGTTGATCCTGCCCAATACAAAGGTTTAAGGTGCAAGGTGAACTTCTCTATGCCATTGCTTATGTTGAAGAAGGAGGAAAAGAGTGTGTCATTGGTACTTTCCACGGTGCAAAGGAATAAGGCCACAGGCACAGCTTTTCTCAATAGGCAGACCACATCTAGTACAGAGAATGCACTGGGCTGTAAATATTAATTTCTAAATGCTACCGAAAGAACAACTAATAACATACATTACACCTGAAATCCCACTTAAAAGATTCACATTCAAAAATCCTTTACATCAATCATTCAGGTAAACCTTGAAATTCCTGTTGGAAGGAAGTCTTTGATGGCTTTGCGACTGGAATAAGTAAGATAAAGCAGTGGTGTCTGAGGATAACCCAAGGTAATTCTGCAAGAAGTAATTCTGTGCTGGATTGAGATCTCCAAAGAGCTGGGCAGGAATTTGGGAAGGGCTGAAATATACATGGCCATGCTTTTTAGACCTTGCAACAGTGCATGAGACACCTCTTTTCCTTGCCATTTTTTTTTTAATTGAACATATTATGCATGTATATTATTATATTGTGGGTAGATGATTTTTCTTTCTTTATAAAAAGAAATTTCCAGCCTGAAGTGGGACTGTGGGGTGATTGTCAGAAAGTACCCAGCAGGACTTTGGACATGTAGGCAAAATGGGCTCTCCACA
The DNA here is from genome assembly GCF_017639655.2 of Falco naumanni. Taxonomy (NCBI): domain Eukaryota; kingdom Metazoa; phylum Chordata; class Aves; order Falconiformes; family Falconidae; genus Falco; species Falco naumanni. The sequence goes on along the minus strand of NC_054057.1, from coordinate 92,064,646 downwards.
GGACCAGGGCTATGGCTGCTCACTGCCAACAAGAAGGTCAAGATCCCAGGGAAGGGGTGAGCTGATGAACCACCTCCACGCACCCTGGGAAACCAAGTGTCTGTGGGAGCAGGGGGAAATACAAATGAAAGAAGCTGGGTTTGGATGACAGTTAACAACCCTGCCAAGAGGTAGTCTGACACAGGGGGCTGGGACCATCTCTGGTGTTAGGTCAGTCAAATCAGTGTAGCTCTGGCAGGGATAAATCTGGCCCATGAGATTTAGACTGGGGAGAGAAATCTGTTTTTAAGAACACTCCAATCTGGAGAAAACTCATGCAGACGGCAAAGCAACTCTATGATGACAGGTGACAAATGAACTCTGCTGTGACAAGTGAGAAAACTGTTCAGGAATATAAAATATTAAAAATATATTTCTTACATCCCTCTCCCTTTGAGAGGGTCACATCCTCAGATATGCCTCTGGCCTGCAGACAGGGTTTAGAGTAAAAGCCCTAAGGCTGCATCAACACTTACTGCTCAGTGCAAGTCCTGTGTTCGGTTTAGAAGAAAGCTTTAATATTTTATGCTGCTAACTCTCTAAAAGGGGAAAAAATAACAAAAAATTGATACAGACCAGCACTATATCTTCACAGCATAGGTTTCTTGGTGCATGAACAAAAATCAAGTCAGCTAAGGATTTTTCCCACCCCCACCACCGCTCTCCCTGTTTAATTTAATTGTGACCTTCCATTTTTTTCCTCTAGAGAAGCTTGATATTACTTTGTAAAGGGCATTTTCACTCTTTAATTCAAAAAGACAATCAGGCTGTGGCAGAAATTATTGTTCCCCACCTTGAAAATTAGAGCCTGTATTGGCTATTCATACCATTTAAGCTGAATTGAAGACCTGGGCCCCATGTGCATCCTAATGTGTAAATTACAGGTCCTCTCCCCTTTAGAAGCTTCAAAGCAATTTATCTAAAGCAGCACAAATGAAGGCCCTTGGTTGATTATGCAGCCTTTGAGAAGGACAAGACCCTACAGCTGTGCTTCTCCCCTCTCAGTTTGGCAAACAACTGTTGAGGCAGAGAGGAGCAAGACTCTGGGGCAGGAGACATAGCCTGGCTCTCCTGGTGACCTTCTTCGGGGAGGAAGGAGAGAGCAACCATCTTTTCTAATCAGAGTGGGATGCAGTCTTCACCTCAGGTAAAACATAGAACAGAATTGGGAATTACAGTTGATTTTTAACCTGTCCTGGTGAAAGGAGACACTCTGGTGTTGCCCAGGCTTGTCCTGGCTAAAGCAACTTCAAGTCCTACAGACCCTGTGATATTCCAACACTGACAAAGCAGAGGCTCGCATGCACTTCAAATGTGGAAAGTGCAGAAGAACTCAGTAAGTGTTTAGTGGAAAAAGCAAGTATTTAAAAATCAGGAAATGGGAAATGCTAAGCAGCTTTCAGACACCTTAATTAGAGATAACACTGCTCTTAATCTTAGAATTGAATTCATAGAAAATCAATTAGAACATTTTAAAAATTGAGATTAGATGGTAGCGGGAAAAGATTAATGTATTGACACTATTACCAAGACAAAGGAATTGTCAGAGGGTTTGTTTAGCAAGTTTACTACAGTTTTGAAAGCTGACAAAAAGAGTTAACTTTCCAATGCAAGCTGTGGGAAGTGGGATGAGCCCTTCCTTTGTGAGGTATTTGGAGAAAGAAAGATATTTCCATAACACACCCTATTGGAAACCTGCAAAAAAGGCTGCAAGAGGTTGGTACTAGTCTCTTATAAGGCAATTCAGTACAACGATACTGAGGAGAAGCAAGAAACATGGCTAAATGCACAGGAGTTCTTCTGGGGTGGTCTGAACAGATGATCACAACCTCATGGCAACAGGCAGTCTGTATCTAAAGGTATTTTAGCCCCCTAAAACTTCGGGATTTCCTGTATGTGAAAAGAAAAAAAAAAAAAAAAAAACACAACCCAAAATCTGACCAAGTATGGGACCTCCCAGAATTTGAGATAATTTAAAGATCCGTTAAGTTCTAGTTTTTCTTATTTGCAGCTATAGCAAATCTGATTCCTCCAAACTGGGCACAGAATTCAGACCCACATTTGCCAATGGGCCCCCTAATTCAATAGTCACCAGCAAGTGAAGGTAACTGTCAGCTCATAACATACGAGTTAGAAATGCTTATAGAAAATCATAACGATGAGCTTGTTTTAAAAACTGCTGAGGTTGTAATTTTTATGTCATTTCCCTGTGAGAGAGTTTCTATTGTGATATATCACATTCAGTAACACTGATCATATTGCAATATATCATAGCCAATAAAAGAAACAGAAGAAACTGGAACAGATGTGATATATCAGTTTGACAGAGCCACATGGAAATGTTAAAAGTTTTCTTGATTTGTCTTCAGGAGTATAGCTAATTTTTACAGTACTTTTACTACTGTCTTAACATTCATTGCATATTTCAATCACAAGTAATTACAACTATATGTGGGATTATGCTATGACAAAACAACTATGAAAACAAAGCAAAATTTCAAGAAAGAATGTATTTACCTTAATTCAGGTGAACTGTTAATCATTATGCAGGGTGATAAATTGGACTTTAAGTGTATGCAACAATTTCATATATTAAAACACCCCAGTTTCCTTGTGTGCTACTTGGTATCATTAAGATGTTCTATGCTCATTCTCAAAATGGAGTTGTTTGGAAATGCCACACCTATCCCTAAGCAGTTTAAGGAATTTCAAATACATGCTTGGAAGGTTGAAACAAATGAGTTGCTGGTTGCGATTAGGTTTTTGTTCCTATCAAACATTTTAGTAGCTCCCTAACCCCAGGAAAACTGACTGTCTTCACACATTTTGTTGTGCAAGTTAAACTGACCACTCTAAACCCCGTAAGGCAGTTTTGTGTTAAAAATTCCACCCAGATGTGCAGGTAATAGTGGTGGTGAAGTTAGAAGAGGTATCTGAGATACAATCAGCAATTATGTCAGTGCTGAGCTTGAAAACACTAAAGAAAAAATACTGTGTGGCTGAACCTGTTAATTAACACAAGTACTTTAGCAGGAAATATTTGCGTATATCAGTTACAGCTCATTTCTATCGCCACAGCTCATCATTTCAAGTAAACACCTCACCCACTGCTGTGGGTTTGCTTGCCTTCTCTCAGCAGCAGCTCTGTGCTCAGTCATGCTATGCTGACGGTCACCCTCACTGAGAAACACTACTCTCCTCAACTTCTCTTTTCATCAGAATTGAATAATCTACATGGAAGACCTCCAAGCCATCTGCTTTGCTGCGATAAATCGGCATAACTTCCTTGACCCCAGTGGGGTCCTACTGACCTACACTAGCCGAAAAAAGCTCTGGTCCATTCCTTCCCCCCATTCCTCCCTTCATAGCTGGTAAGGAGCCGAAAGCCTCCTTCACTACAGGTCTTCCCACTTACACCAGAGAAAGCCACGTCATCCTCTAGTTCAGTTTCCACAAAACGCCGTATGTTTTCCTTGTTCAGAGCACACACCTTTCTTGCATAGGTCTGCAAATGTTCCCAGACAAAGATGATGACTCCTTGCCGCACAAGCTGAGTCCATATATTTTCCACTCTTTACTGTGAAGAATCACTTGTTAGGCTGAGCATTTTGCTTAGCCTACATGACCTCATTATCACATCCAACTGATTAATCGTGCTATACCAATAGTAATCTGCCAACATGCTCAGTGCTGGGGAAAAAAAAAAAGTTGTTTTTCTGTTAAAACTCACAGCTGAGAGAGCAATGCAGTGTGAGGGAACTCACTGTTCATAAAATGAGATAAATACAGACAAAGAATAGAAGGAGTTATGTAGAAACTAGGTGATAATTTATTTATAGATCTCTGCAGAAACACTGAAGTTCGCAAATATACCATCTGTTAAATAGTCCTGCTATTCCTAAATGTATATTAGCAATCTAAATGTGTGCCAAACACCTGATCTTTGTGATTTTATTTGATACTCTTTTTGACAAGCAACATTATGCTTTCTCAGATTATGTCATGTTATGTTATAAAGCTATGCTAGGTAACTAACTGGGAGAACAGGGTGGTTGTGCTCTGTTGGTGTAAACGGCTGCTCAGGGCAAAGAGAAGTGGTTTTGAGAAGCAGCCAGTTTTTTCAGAAAAACAAGAGCAAAATAGAATACCTACATTTATATTAAGCTTCAGGTTATTTTTAATATATATATTTAGCACAATTTAGATTGAAATTTATCACTGAAAATACATGCAACTCCATAGGGGCGAAAAATGTATGCAAACATTTTTTTGGGCAGAAAGACTGCTTCCAGCAAAAAGAAACATTATTTCTGATGGTCCAACTCTTTATCACCCTGGACTACTTAACAAAGATAGACAATTTTATAATTCATCATTGAATCCCATCTGAATGAGGTGTCATAATATTTCATAGGAGATGCTGCCTGCCTGGAGAAAGGGTCCAATAAAGATGACAACCAGAGTAAGACCGACTCCCCTAATGAGTTATTTATAATCATTTTGCTTTGTTTTGCTCTTTCAGAGGTTGGTTTTTTTAATGTGCAATGATTCTTTATTACAGAGAGAGACACTGAATAAATTTATTTTGTACAATTATTTGTCAAAATCAACTTCAGAGAGAAAAAAAAATCATTCCTGTTTATGCCTTCTGAATTTTGCAGTGTGGGGGTTTCTAAAAGATGCAGTGTGATAAAGACCTCAGAATCAAGTACTGGAAGGGACTGCCTAAAGAAAATGATCCCTAGAGGTCTTTAAAAATGGGTTAAATAAGTATCTGTTAAGAAGGACATAGTGTACTTGTACCTGTGAGGGGCCAAACAAATAGATTAAGTGACCATTTATGTGCCTCCTTATGTACTTTTTAATACCTGTGATTCACTAGTAAGCATAATGGGATTAAAATCTTCTCTCCAGCACTCGAAAAGCTGAGCTGCTTTGTATAAGTAAGCTACAAACATGGTATGAAAGAGCTCAGACACCTGCATACAGATTTTGATGCTCAGGCTTGAAAAGTGTAGATTAAAAAGGCAAAGCCAACTTTTTCCCCCACATATAATCAAAAGTAATCCTGCAAATTATAAAATAGTGGACCTCATAAGAGATCTACTACTATTGCTTTTTCATTATTTAAACCAGGGATAGTTTCATGGTTTTAATGGAGAAACAGAGACAGGTGAGTTTCTAAAATTAGAGTAAAAATGATACCATGACATATCATGTCATTAAACTAAGAATTGCTGCTAGAAGCTTATTACTTTCCAAAATCTATTCCAATTTCAGAGCAAAGCATTACATAGTTAATTCTCAATTGTCACAAAAGCCTTTTGCCACTGCTGCACTGAGCTTTCTTCTTTTCCTCCTTTCTCAGGTGTTTAGTAACAAGTGAAATTTTGTTCTTAAAAAAAAAAAAAAAAGAAAGGCCTGATTTACCATGGCAGAAAGTATTGGAAACCACTAGTTAGACTACATATACTTTTCCATCCTGCCCAAGAGTTTTGGTGTGGTTTTTGTTTGTTTGTTTGTTTGTTTTATAAACTCCATTATTATGTAGAAACTGCACAACCTAGCAGCTCAAGAAAGGCAACAGGGAAGGGAAATGTGACCATTTCTGCTGCTAGTGCCTGAATCCTAAAAGATCTAAATGGTCTGCACCTTTCCAATCTTTTTCCTTTTTAACATAATAATGGGGAAAATCAAGGGCATTTTTTTTTTCTCCATAAAAAGCTTCTCCCAGAGCAGAAAGGCTCAGGCTAGCCTGCCCAAGCAAATCCCTATCTAATGTCTTGAGTTGTCCCTGGGGCCACTTTTCCAAACAAGTGTTTTCTCCTGGCCTTTTCCTTCTCAGAAAACACTTAACCCACAGGCAAGAAAAAGAAGAAAGCTGATAAATGTTCTCAGACTGAATTTTCAAAACAGGTAAATAAACAAACCCACACATTCAGAGATTGGACCAGTGAAGACCTTCTAATTATGAATTTAAACTCTAGTTAGTCATATTACATCCATCCACTTTTTCCCCCTTTTAAATTAATATTACAGGGTGAATAAACCGAAATAAATTGGGGTTTTTTCTCCCTTCTTGTCTTTTGTCCTCCTGGACTACCTAGACTGCAAGGCAGAGATCTAGCCAGTAGGCAATTAAAAGAACATCAGAGTTTAAAACACTTTCCCAGTGTATTGACAGGTACCATCTATTGTAGCTATGACAGCACAAGGAGGTGCTACAGCTGCCTAATTCAATTCAGTCACCCCTGAGTAGACAATGTCTTCATAGGAGACCAATATACAGGAGATGTAGAGGAGGAGAAGAAAAATTAACTGTGTAAAGTTCAACTAAGGGGGAGAAAATTGATATATTGACATAAATAGCTAAGCCTGTACAGGTAGTAATCATTATTGCTCTGACCAACATGAACAGCTTCTCTCTATTGAACTCTGGATCAGGTAGTTGTTCATTGTTCATCAGTTGCTGATGAAAAATGGAACAACTGTTTGAAGCCAGAATCTGCAGCAAGATAAATAAAGTAAGCTTAAGGCAAGCATATATGACACTACAGTCTGAAGAGTTTTAATGGGAAGCTGATACTATTTATTTTATGAAAGTATATTTTGAATGTATTTCAAGCGATCATTTCCCAAAGTACTCTGACAAAAGTAGTAAGTCTCATTAGGATGAGAACGGGATCAAAATTTAAATAATCAGTTTTCAATGTACATCTATTGTGTCACATTTTCTTATCAAATTATTTAAAGGGAACGAGACTGTTAATACTTCCACATCTCAGTGAAATGTAAGAAAGCAGAGGAGATTGAGTGTGGTGTTAGATTCAGTGAAAAAGAAAAATTAATAGCCATAAAAGTCACCTAGGGGAGATAGGCATGGACATATTTATACAGGAGATTTCCCTAAACCATCACATGATTTCCTACTGAAAGTATCCTCTTTCTCCCCTTTAAAACCAGTGCTAAGTTCATTTGGGTCAATTGAAACATATCCACTTACTGCAGCCAGCTTTAGGACAGAACAGACTCATTAAAATTACAACATACTTTTAATCAACATTTAAACACACACTCTGTGGGAATCCTGATGATGTTTAATTATCACTTGTATATATATATATAGGATAGCACACCTGCTTTATATTTCTATTAAAAAAAAAAAAAAAGAGGAAACAATGCAGAAATAGTATTTTCCCTACTCATGTAGATTAAGAGTCTAGAAGTTCCAAAAAAATTATGCTAGAGAAAGTCATGGAACAATACACTAACTTTGCAATTAGGAATTACAAATACATACTCACAGGGTTAGAGTATAACTGCTTTATGAATACGTATCTCATGATTGCTAAAGGATTAGATACTAGGTCAAATGAGCTATTTCTCCATAGAGTACGTCAACTCACTTACTGAGAGTATATTATGCTATAGAGTACATGAATATGTTCTTGAGGTATGTAATTGCATAGCTTGGGATATAGTTAAGACTAAATCAGAGAGCTAATAACTGGGTCTTGTTTTCTCCCTCTCTTAAGATCTTGAAAATTTTGAAATGAAGCCAAGAAGTACAGTGTCAGTCAGAGAAGGACAAGGAGTGGTTCTGCTCTGTGGTCCTCCACCACATTATGGAGGTATGATGAATAACTATGTTGTATGCAACCTGAACATCAACTGCTATAGCTTGGGAGAAGTAGCCTATGCAGTTCCCCATCTGATTAGCAATGGAATTTGTGCATGAAGTGTATGGGTTTACAACAAATTTGGATTTAATTTCTTTAAAAGACACTGGGGTTTGCACTTCTTAGGGGGGGCATTTTTTATTATTCTCTGGTTACTTGTGGACTAGAATATGCCATCACTTTTGCGGTGTGACAAGCAAAGAAAGCATGAAGGTCTAGGAGACTCTGCTCCTGGCATAACTGGTTATCTCAGCTCCTTCACCCATATGGAACAGCAGAAGAGACACCATCAGCAATTCTTTCTACATCAAAACCACTTCAGATCGGAATGGAATTACTGTTTTGCCTTTTAGCACTTGCTATAATTTGAATCCTGCATTTTACAGATTAGATTTGTCATGAAAATTTGTCTTTTGCTCTTTAGTACCCAATTCCTTCCTTTCTGATAATCATAAAAGTCACAGAAAAATTTTGAATAGAAAGGACTTCTGGAAAGGTAAACTCCCTGATTAAAGGTCTGATTAGATCAGGTGGCTTGATAATGCTTTGCAATGCTTCAGTGAAAAATGAAAAGGAGTTTTCTGGGGAATTGATTTGAGGGTGCCTTGCATTTGTTACCATTGCCTACTACTGCTTAACCATAAGGCTGCTTTGGAGGTCTTCCTTTTTGGACAAGGTAAAGTCCAGATGCCATGCAATGAACCAGTAATGCATTTAGCATGGTGTTTCAGACTTTTCATCCAAGACAATCCTAAGTATGGGGTGCAATTTTCCTTTTCTCCCTGTCTATAGGTGTATTGCCACCTCCAACATCAGCACTTAGAGCAATGCAGAGGCTTGAATATGTACTTACAGTATTTTTTAACACTTTTTGTGCCTACTAGAAGCAAGCAGCTTGAATGTTCTTTTGAGATTTATTTTTCTCACCCACCATTGACTCTTGCAATTTGAGCCACATATATTCAAAATCTTCTCCAGGGACGTTAGAACCCAGATCAAAACTGCTTCAGACCTTTTGAAGTCAGGAGTAAGAACCATGGTTTCTTAACATAACTAGCTGAAGATGATTGGAAATTCTACCCTGAAAAAGCAAACTTATATTAAGGGGGAAACATCAACAGCATTGTTACCAGACTGTCTTGTTCTGGACTGAAAGAATCAGCAGTTCTTAGGTAACTCATGTCCTGCTTTTGGCAGGAGTGACCACACATCCACAGGAGCTGCAGTTTCCCATGTGCTACCATCAACATCCTGCTCTTAGTAATGTTTCCTCAATTCTTCTTAAAGAAACAGAGTTATAAGACAAATTCCCATGAGAAGGTAAATAGTGATCTATAAAGAGGATGCAGTATATCAGAGATGTAGAGAAACCCATCAATCAATTTAAAGCCCACAAGTCTTGAACAGAGAGGAAATGTCAGTTCACTTAGTGTTTACAGCTGTATGAAAGAAGTATATAATCAAGGAGATGAAGTGAAACCTAGTCCTTAAGGGCAGAAAAGGCTTGAAAGAGTTCCTGAAATGTATCAATGGGACAGATAGAAAGACAACACATCCATCCTCGTGTCAGTAAGCTATATATTTTCCTCTTGCTGTAGGGTAGAATTATGATTTGACAAATAGGAATGAGTAGAAGAAAACATTCAGAACAAATAAATAGTTAACAAGCAAGTTCACCACAGATTAATTGAACTGACAAAATGGTATCCATGAACAAAGCCTTTGCCACTGCATTTCTTAAGCTGGAGATGTGAGCTGTTGACCAACAGGCCTGAAAAATACATTATCTGAAATAACAAGTCTCTAGAGAACAGAACAGAGTTTTGTCATCTGTAAACACTGTATTTATGATTCAAAATGATATGTGTGGAGATGAAGTACATTGTGTGAACTGTGATAAGTTCCATACTATTTCAGGATGCTTAGGAAGTATTTTTATTTAAAAGGATGGTATTTTTTTTTTTAATTTAAACCCTCGCTTCTGATTTGCAGTACCTACAGGGGAAAGAATTATTATCCATGCATACAGCTTCCATTACAAGTGTTCCGTCTCATACTTTAAATATAATAGGAATTAGTTAGATATCGAGGAATTTGGAAGACATACCATACCAGAAGGGAAAGAGTCAGATTTCCTATAACGTTAATACAAGTAAGACAAAACAAGCTCTTTAATGTGTCCTGTACACTAGAAAATAAGATTGCTTTTAGAATTTCATATCCAACTTGGTAGATACAGCCAATAACCAGTGCAGAGAATGAGCATTTACAGGGACACCAAGGTTAACTGCATAGAAACCATTGACAATGCTTTTGGAAAGAGGTTCTCCATGCCATTGAAAAGAGACTTAATGGAGCCAGAGCAGATGGACACACCCCTTCAGGCACTCCTTCGTATAGACCAGCTGCTTCTTTCCTCAGGATGAGTCACTTCACAGACCCAGTCCTGCCCACACATCACACAGAGGGAAGAAGAACATGGTTCTGACAGTTACCGGCTTTGTTTTCCTTTGACCTGAAGGAAAACCTCTGTACAGCATTTGTTAAGAGAAGCTACTATTGACATAGTTATTTTTGAACAGGCTGCACTAGGTAAAGCCTTCAGCCTTCCTGCTAACCTAGCAACTCTATATCCACTTCTTTTAGCAATGGATGAGGTAGAAAAGCAAGAACCTAAGAAAGCAATGTGTTATTAATTGAAGTTACCTCACATATAACATCAAGAAGTAGAAATGAGGAGAGAGAATACAAGCCCAAGAAATATTTCTACTAACCATTTTATCTAGAGAAGCATTTTTCCAGAGAGGCCACCACAGTGCCAGGCTCCCCTAGGCCCGTGCCACCAGGAGCCCCAGAGAAGGCAGGCCCTGCAGGCACCCTTAGGCCACTCAGCTGCTTATTGGATGCTGTAAATACTTTTCCACTTCCGAAAATATTTAAAACTCAAGTTTAACCGATTTTAGGCTTTTTTGATACAGTTGACAAGAACAATTGTGCTACTGCTTTTTTGTATATGTACTTCTTAACTGAGACTGCCGATAGCCTGGTTTTGCTTATACCAGTGAAATGAGCAAGTTCATTTTAACAGGGGACAGAGTCTCTATTAGGCAACTATATGATAAAAAAAACAGGGGAAAAGTACAGAAGAGTTGCTCTAACAGCTTTCACAGTAGCTTTAGACCTTAAAAATAACTCTCAGAGAACAAAAACCTTGCAAAGTTGTGCTAAAGCTATACTAAAAAAAGTTAACACTAAAAGAGAAGCCGCTCTGTATTACTACAAACGTTAGTGCTTTTAACAAAAATCAAGCACACACATTAAAAAACAAACAAACAAACAAAAAGACCAAAACAACCTTGTAAAGTCGTAGCTTAAATATTAGATCAAACCAGCCCTTAAAAAATTGTTATAGTTAAAAAAAAACCCAGCCCGTAACGCGCGTGTCAGCAAGGCTGTGGGGCCGGGGGGGGCAAGGGCATGTGTGCAGTGGTTCTTTGATCGCTTTCTTTCCTAGCTTCAGTTCTGTAGGTCAGCAGATTTTTTTCCCCTGATGTAGTTAACATGTAGTGTTATTTTACTATTAAAAAATATTGTTTTATATTGAGCCAGGAGGTAGAAAAAAAGCACATAGGAAGGAAGTCTGGAGAAGCCTTTCTTTCTGTGGTTATGTGTGAGCTTGATACAACTATGATTAAGAAGTTACTGCCTAAGTGATAACACTGAGCACAGGACTGTAGGGTGGACTGCTGTTAATTTATTTGCTTGGAGGTGAGGTCTGATATAAGGCCTGTTTCCTTCAGGCTGGCTCCTTGTAGAGTGTTAGGAAGTTCCTAATCATAGGAGCAGCAGGGTCACTGGTGTGCTTGCACTTACTCGTGCATGAGCGCTGCCAGGGGCTGCAGCTGGGATGCTGAGGTGGTAGGCTTTTCTCTGTGCTGATGTTATTATGCTAAGGCTATGTGAAAGAAAAACAAACACTCTTAAGGAAGTAAGAATGCTGCCCACCTGCTAGGTGGGGGCGTATGTAGCAGCCTCGGGCAGCAGCAGGGTGGTGAGGGAGGAGGGCTGTATGGAAGCATGGCATAGGGAGCTGGTGTGTGGAGAAGGTGGGATGACATATGCATTGTGTAGAAGGGTCTTTAGCTTCTGTCGTGGGTTGCTTCTGCCTTTTATATTAAACAGTCTACTTGGTAAAATGCATAATATTAACGTGAAGGTTTGAATTGTATCTCCCTTTATAAAGCTGAGTGCCTTAGTCATGAGTTTAGAGTCCCTTTCTCTCTGCTCCTGTTTCTCAACACTCCTATGAATCTTTAATCCTCTCCTGCCAGCTTTGGCAGGAGGGAGTCTCTTCCCCGAGACCAGCCTGTCTCTGTTCTCCTGCAGAACAGGCAGTATTGATTTGAATTTTCTTGGACTGAGAAATGCACTAAATGTTAAATTCCCTAGACTAGTATATCAGCAGTGATTATCAGCTGCTCCTCTTTCCCAGCTGTGCTCTGAGAGGCAGAGCTCCCAGCTGACAGGTGTAGGCAGTGCTCTCCTGCCTGGCCAGGCTTGGGTAGTGCTTGGTTGGAAAGTGAGGTGGGCTTCACTGACTTTGGGGGGCTTCTGGGATGAGAAGTGAGACTGACACCACATTGTCATTGGCCTTGGATTAAAAACAACCCTACTGCATGCTAGTGTTGCAGCACTAATGAAATAGCTTCTGCTCTGGCATGTGCATAATGAAGTGTGTACTGCTGTAATTATCCCTCCGCTGACACGGAGCCCCTTTGAAGTAAAGGCAAGTCTGTGCTCTCCAAGGCATCCACACAGAGTCAGCAACAGTGTTGGGATCACTGTCTTTTGCAAACAAATATCCATTTTCAGTGCTGAAATATGTTAATTTGGGCTGAGACCAGTCAGCTGTATGTGTGAAAAGGAGCGGTACTCTGATAGTTGTTATGCCATAGCTAGACAGAATTAAAATTAATTACTTGAAGGTGATTATATTTTCAGGCTTGTCTTAGAAAACACCATTGCACATGGGTGTTAAATTAGAAAATTGAGAGTAGAAAATATATTAATAATATTTTATTGTTGGTTTTTGTGAACTAAATCCTGAAACTTTCATAGTGCTCTGAATTTTATGTCGGCCCAGATATCAGAAGGGTTCTCTTTGGGGATAAAGCTCCATGAGGTTAGCAGAATTTTGTTTGTAACCTAGTGATAAATCATAGATTCTCTTTATCTGTCTTTGATATAAGCTCCACTTCCACTGTAAGCGATTTCCTTCAAAAGTTTATGAAAAAAAACCCCTGCAATCTGGGACCAAGTTCTGTTTACTTGGTCCATATCTAAAGCACCACTGAGTAAGGACTCATCCAAAATTACTCTAACTTGTTTCTTGCCACACATAGTGGCATGCTGTGATCTGTGAACATTTTGGGAAGCACTACCTTCCCCAGCCTCTTCTTTCTCTTAAGTCCCACTACGTAGTTTTACCTCACACATTTATTTTTCTAAAAGATCACACATTAACTAAGTAGAAAGAGCAATAGAAAAACTGGGCTAATTCATCTGGCATGGAAAACCCTCTGTTCCTTTGCTTCAGGCATGTTTATTCATCTTCAGCATCGTATGAAAAGTGGCTACTCCAGAGGGAAAGCTACAGCCAAACAGGCCTATGCACAAAGGAGAAAAAACAAAATAGAGGGGAAAAAATCCCACAAAACTCTTTGGTGCTGATAATAGCTAAGACTTGTGTAAGAACTTTTATGCTGAAGCGCTTTTATAACAGTCTCTGAAATTCGGTAACTCTGAGACTGTCATGGGTGTGTTGAATTGTGATCCCAACCACTACTGGTTTCAGAAATCCTGTGGTTAAATAAAAAATACCCCACATCCAAACTAAAAAATAATTGTAACTTTATTTTTCTTCCATAAAATAGCTAGCAGAAGCAATTTTCAAGTTCATTTAAGCTAGACTTAATTAGCAGGTTACTATCTCTTTATAATTTGTCTTCTATGCCTCTACTACCTTCTGTTCAGCATCCCCTTCACCAGATTCTTCCTGGCTGCTGATTTACTCATGCAAATGGATGTAACCCCAGAAGTGATAGCATGGGCCTTTCCTCATTTCTTTTGCTTGTTAATGGGTCTGCTACATATCTGATTTATTCAAAGTGACCCAAAATGGAAATATTTAAGTAACAGTAGCTTCTTTTATAATGCAACTTCAGATTTGTAACCTATTACATCTATTGATGTTACTTTCTAAAAAAAAGAGTGTAGGGTAGACTCCTGGTATGTAATGTCTAAGATATGCCTTAGAAGAGAAAAAAGTTTGGTCTACAAATTTGGTTCCTTTCTCTTGAGTTTTCATTCAAATCCTGTTGAAGTCAATTAAAATTGGGGTTTCCTACAGAGTTCAGTGGAGCTTAATTGGGCTCTAGGCAAGAACGGCCTGCAGATTGGTGATGTTGGACCTGTATTTGGAAGAGTGGTCGTGTTTATATCCCTTATACTGGCGGGATAATGATTTAAATATGAAAAAGAAGGGCCTGCACTTGTTCCCAGTTAATGGGAAAATTCATCAATAGGCCCTAAGGCAAAGGTGGAGTACAGACAGTGAGAGAGTAACGGAAACTTTGGAAGACGAAGTCAGCTGGAACCTCCTGAGAACTGAAACCAGGACAGAAAAGGACTGACTGTCTTTCACTGATGAATTCATTCACAGATTGACCTCATGAGGAATGTCTGTGTAGTATAAAGTTGGCTTTAATAGAGTTTTATTAGGATTTGGATACTCTGTCCTATAGAGACTTTAGCTGTGTCACCAGGTCCTACAGCAGGAATCTCTTTTTTGATTGCATGCCATAAAATGGTCCATTGTGGCCATCCATTTGGTGTCTTAGCAGGTACACTGGTTATAGTGGGTCAGCACTTTCTTCAACCCTGGAATTGCCAGCACCAACCTTGCTACTAAAATTTACTCATTTCTCATTAGGTACATTCTTCTGTCATGGAAGCCTGGGCACCCAACTATCAGGTCCAACCACTCCAAGCAGTTTTGTTGCATGTAAACCCATATATGCATTTGTGTAGGTGTGTAGGAGGAGGAAAGCAAGGGTTCCAGTTCTTGCAAAAGGGACGTCAGGGTACCAGCTCTCAGATGTTCTTGTGAAATCTGAAAAGACTGCAGATCCAAGGCATTTATTCCACAAAAATCCCAAGTTTACAACATAGTGTTTAATAGAAGATAGATTAAAGTATTTACCCTGCAAATCTTCAGCATTTTCTGTGTAGTCCCTAACTTGCAGGTTAGAGAACTTAAAAAAATGAGTTGAAACCAGAGTTTTGCCCACACCAGTCTCTTTGGTCTGTTTGTTCAGCTAGACTATAGTCATCAGACTTGTGCCTGAGACAAGAACAGTATGTATACAGTATGTCTTTGGAAGACATACACCGTCATGGCTACATGGCTTATATCTAGCTATAGGCTGATGCTCCCTGTGAAAGAACCCACTCATCTCCAGATTTTCTTGTGTAAATAGATACTTTAACCAGGTACCTAAAAGTACATGGGCATGTGATTGTGAAAACACAGTGCTTTTACCTTGTGTGTATGCCCACATATATGTACACTACATGTGTTGTATTATACTATGTAAGAATTGTTGCATCTACTGTACCTCAGGAAAAAGTTTAGCATTAAGCTGCAGTAAAACAGAGCCTATTGCAGGATTTTGCCAAGTATAGAAAGTGTCATTGATTGCTCCCTGGAGATGCATCATTTCTAATGAGAGTCCTAAAATGTTAGAAGATGATAACGTAAAACTGCACAAAACTACTGGAATTTGCAGACTTATTACCATACTGAACCCACGTTGTAAGTGAAGGGGGGGGGGGGGGGGGGGGGAAGGAAGAAACGTAAATAATCTTTTTTTCAAATGGGATTGTTGATGGGGGAAATGTGTAAAAATGAAGCTGTTGGCAGAACACTGTTAGCTTATGAATTATACATTTAATTAAGGAAAGCTAAACTGTTAGATTTTGAAACTTCTGATTTACTGTGTCTTATTAAAGACAGAATTTCAGTCCTGCTCCCGCTGTTGGGTGCTGGCAGTGGTGCGGAGCAGCCGCAGCGTGGGGCTGGTGGGACACCCTGGGTGTACCTGCGCTGCAGCTCGCTGTGTTACAAGCACTGAACCAGCTGGCTGCAGTGCTGATAGCGGTGTTACAAGGCTTGGGCAAAAAGCCCTTCCTAAAAGCAGGGTCCTTAGATGGTAAGCTCACGTGGAGATCTGCCCTTCCAGGATGGGCTAGTCAGATAAATTAGTTTTAAGTTGCTTAGACTATAGACATACATTATTCAGGTATGCATTATGAAACACTGTATGGAAGAAGAGGGCAGAAAAGTGTTTGGAAGTCAGAACAGGAGAAGCAAAATGGAAGCAGGTATAGAAGATAAGGAGGGAAGGGTCAGATGTACAAAAGGATCAAATATTAAATAATATCCAAAATATAGTGTGCAATTGAGCTCTCCTTTCTTGAGAATCTCATAATAAAGCTCCATGTAACCAGTTTCTGTTTTCCATATTCAGAGTGGAGAAAGGAGCTGTAACAATGACCAGCAATTAATTCAGAGAGAAAGTATTTTAAGTAGAAATTATTTACTAAAACAGCTTTCTCATGGTGTTGCAGCACTGCCATTCCTACTTAAAAATAGGCTAAGAAGGAAAATGAGAAGTAACAGGGGACAAAAACTTTTGTGACCTTCTGAAGTGGCTTAAAATGAGTTTAAAACTAAAGCAGTGCTTACCTTGCCTTTGCTAATTTGTGCATCCCCAGTGGTTTGCCCTGTAACTGACTTGTGCTTTCAACTGGCAATATTGCACTTAAGCACTAGTGGGAAGCAGTTTATATTGGGAAGAGTGCATAATATGTATCTGGTGTTTTCTAGGCTTGTCCTATACATGGATCTTCAACAATAAAACTTTATATGTTCAGGAAGACAGTCGCCGCTTTGTTTCACAAGAAACAGGTAATCTGTACATTGCCAAAGTAGAGCCGTCAGACGTGGGCAATTACACCTGTGTTGTAACTAACTCGAAAGCAGAGCAAAGTGTGCGGGGGCCACCCACTCCTCTCACTCTCCGCAGTGATGGTAAGTTACTGGGGCACACTAGTCTACAAGCATGCACCCCAATGCTAACCGGGCTGTCTCCACTTATTGGGAATTGATACTGCTATACATCCTTATGGAGGTAAAAGGCTCCCAGGAAAAAGCTGTGCAGTGGGACATGATCCCACTGTTCCTACTGGTTTGAAATGAGATTTAAACTGTCAGCACAGGGGTGATGAGATAAACATATGCTAAGAAAGCAGTGCTCAATATAATTGAAAAATAGCAAGAGAATGTCAAATGGTACATTAATGTTTTTCATCTTACGGATGCCTGTGTTGAGGTTTAAATCTGGCAAAGCTTTCTATATTTATTATCCAGGTGTAGCTCAAATATTAAATCTGGAAGGCTGGTTCAAAATGACTCATTGATTTGAGAAACTCACCTGCACATATACCAAATACCTTTCTGGCAACACTTCTAATTAAATGTTCACAGTGAGAAATATATACCTGGGAAAACTTTACACAAAGTTTGTTTTGCAACTTTGCTGACCTAAATTGCGATATACTTGTATTGTTTGTGAAGCAGTGGTGACAATCAGTAACAAATGTCTGTGTAGTTAGGTTTCTAGGATAAATAACTCAACTCTGCATTATAGAGTAATAGTTCCACTATGAGACTGTGCTGCTTATAGTAAGATCGCCCAAACCAAAGTTATAGTTCCCCAGCTCAAAACTTGGTAATTTGGTACAAATTATAATTGTAAATGTTTTAGACCTTTTCTGTTTTCTTGCTTTGCATCACTATTTCTTTTCTCAGACTCGTTCTATCAGTTTTTTTATCTTCTTCCATTCACTTTGCTGGCCTTGGATTAGGTCCTAAACAGGCAGTCTCTAAGGCAACGATGCAAACTCTATGTGTAATATTAGCCAGATCCCTGTTAAATATAAAATAAGAATTGGTTTATTTTCAGTGTGGGATCTGGGCAAAGATGTGATGGTCAGGAGAATAATCTGGTTCATATCAGTCATTCCTGTTGCAGTGAGTTATGCTGAAAGATGCACGCACATTTAAGAAGTTCAGCTAAAAGTTTAGTTTGCTAAAGCACCCCCTGGAAAATTAAATGCCCTAAACTGATACTGGATTATCTGTGGTTTACCAGATGTTCTGCCAGATTTTCAAATGTGATTATTGAGTCTAATTACATCAGCCTTTCTCATGGAGCTCACGTTTGGATGTTTTAGTTTTAAGTGTTTGACTGGTATTTTGGATACAGAATTCTGTGTTTTGGATACAGAATTCCATAATCTGTCTTGCAGCCAGTATGTATCCTGTGTCCTGAGAAGTGACCAATATTAAAGGCATTGCTTGTTAACACCACTTGTTAAGAGGTGCGAACCCTGAATCATCTCTAAAAATCTTAATGCACAACACACATGTACATGTGGAACTTGCATGAAGTCATGCTCTTCAACTCTTGGATGCATAAAATTTAACACATTTCACATAAGCCTTCAGCATAGGGTTGAATTTCACCCCATGGGCTGTCTGCTCCGTAGACATCACGTGTTGATTGCTACAGGTGGAATGCAAAGGCTCTAACATTATTAATGCCATCCTTTCCTTTACACTGAAATTCTGTTGTACTAGACAGGTCTGAGGCTCAACTGGAGTGCTAGCTGTTTTGATGTTCAACAGGTGTGATGGGGGAGTATGAACCAAAGATTGAAGTACGTTTTCCAGAAACAACATATGCAGCGAAGGGCTCATCTGTTAAACTGGAATGCTTTGCCCTTGGAAAGTAAGATTTTTGTCTTTTATTAAAATGTGCGTTCTGACACTGTAAGCACAGAGAGAAACAATGATTCTTTATAGTTTGCAAAGTAGAGTATTTTTGGTCAGAATTTGAATTCATAAAACTTTTTTTTAACCTTATCTTGGTTTGATTGTTTCTGCACAATGTGTTCCCAAGGAAATGAGGAAGAAAACTGTATCATAACTGAAGATGACTTGGTTGCAGCTTGAAGCGGTGGGAGGAAGGGAGGGGAGGGAAAGTCAGAACAAAGACTACACTCCTTGGGAGTAGTTTTCTGAGACCTGGCTTCAGGTTATAGCATTCAGTGTAACTGCAAGTTCATATCTGATCAGTGTCAAAAGAGGAATGTTTTTGTGTGGCATTGTTGTTAAGAATGAAACCTGGGGAAACAGGATGTGGTTTGAGAGCACACAGGCTGTCTAGAATGGATCCAACAGGTTCATGTGGCTCTCGGCACCTTCTTCTCCAAAGCGATGCTGAGGAGCCCTGGGAAGCCCTAGCAGTAGCCCTTCCTGCTAAAATCTACAAATCTATTAGGCTTCTGGTAGTCCATGTTTTTCCTGGGCTGCTTATGCTGTTGTATTCATTTACAGAAGCAGTAGTGCATTCAGACAGCAAGGGGTGCTCTGTATTCAAAGAGCAGATAGTTAACTGAATGAGCATAACCAGCCTACAAAAACTTGTCTTTCCAGTGAGGATCAGTTTTCCCTGGAAAAGCTAGAATAACCTTAGATTGTTGACCTCTATTTAGTTTAAGTTCACTTTGACAATCCATTTTCAGGCTGTAAGCTTTTAAAGTGTTTAGAGCTTTCCCAGAGGTTAAAAGCCTGACTTGCAGACAGCACAAATTAATCAAATGTTCCTCTGGAACCTACGCTGGGAAGTAGAAAAATAAAGCAAATAAAGTTAATAAGATGGGAAATGGCCTTTGCTTTCTGATGAGATTTTTATATAAACTAATCTTACAGCTAATTTTTATTAAGAATGAAGAATATTCCTAGAGCCATGTTCAAAGGCACATGCATATTTTTGGCCCAAAATGAGTACCAGACTGGAACACTCTGCTAAAGCTGATTTTCCTTTCCAAATACTGTCAAGCTACTTCTCTTTAAATACCTCCTTAATTGTGTGTGAGTCAGTGCAGGCTTTACATTTCAAGTTGTCATTTCATATTTCCATCTGTTGCATGGAAAGTGTTTAACAATGATACATCGACTGCAGAAAAGCATTTCAAAAACAGAGTAAATTATATGTACAAAACAGTGCCTTCTTCTGAAGGGGTAAAGATGGGTCATGTTAATGTGGCATGCAAGTTTTTCCATTTTGAGAACATCTTAAGGACAAAAAAAAAAAAAAAAAAAAAAAGAGGTGTGCTGATAGGATGTATAAAGAAATCCCATAGCAAGCACAGTACCTTCTGTGCTGTGCTCGAATGGCTGAGAGGGTTAATGCAGCTTTAATATATATTCTCCTCTTCATATATAGGACTGCAGCTGCAACCAGTGCTGCCATACTTCCCTGGAGTTCTGCTGCATAAATACCAGTGACCTATGGGCAGAACTCTATTCTTCACAAGTTTGTTTATAGCATGTTGCTAACGTGCATCCAATCTAGTGTGCATTTGAGAGCTGCTGTTTGTGCATAAAAGCTCTTTAGTGGTGTTGCTGGAGAATTTCCCCTCTAGATTTTTTTGATAGATTAGGTGTCTCATACAGAACTGTACTGTTTTCAGTCTGCTTTTTTCCTCTCTGAACAGAGCCTTGAACCACATTTTCACTAGCCTGTCAATCAGTGAAAAAGCTTTATTTGAGACCTGGTGTTTATATGTGAATAAAGCAATAGAAACAGGTTGCAGGTGAAGTACTCTTAACTTATTAGATAAAGCCAGATTTCTAAAGGTATCTAGGTGATCAGTGGTATTGTTAAAAGCTTGAAGTTTCCTACCTCCAGCTGTTTACAATTGCAGTTAGGCACACATAAATGCAGCAGTGTGGCCATCTGCACTTTTAGATACCTAAGTTCCACTAAAACTCTAGCCCCTACTATTGTCTGTTTATGTTAAAATCAGTTCAGCTCCACATTTGTTGAGCTATACCTCTGATCTGCCACAAGCACTAACGGTTATTATCTCTCTTGGATTTCAGAACTGCTTTCCCATTATCCATAATTTTCTATATTCATACTGTTAGTCCACTGGTTCAGACAATGCTGTCAGCTGCTACTACCTCTGCACTTTGAATAACAGAAATCTTTCACATCTAAGGCAGATTATAGGCAACCTGCTGTGGTTTTGGTCTCCGAACATCTTAAATGATAGTACTTTTATGGTATTTAGAGAAATAGCATCTCTTTTCTATATGGAACAGCAAATCATACGTATTGGACCTTGCTCAAAAAGCACTTCCACATTTAAAACGCCAGTACAAGAGGCCAGACTTGTGGTCGAGTTTTAAGATGCTGTTTTACCTGGGAAGCTCAAAGCCACCGAAGAAGTTCTCCTTCAGCCAGGCTGTGGGAGATGCAGAGGCAGGTATATTCCACCTACCTCTGTTGCAAAGGTCTTTACATTTTCCATGAAAATGTAATGACTGACTCCGACAAATGGTCTTGTAGCCCAATCAAACTCTTGCTTGTTTTGAGGAAAATTAATATAAGGGGCCCAAAGAGTCCGTATTTGTTCCTGGAAATAAGGTTTGAAGGTATTGATCCCGAATGGACAAAATTGCTCAGGCCAGCTCTTGACTCTGAATCCTATTTTGTAGAAGAGAGACCATGAATGGAAGATTTTGAGAAGTAAATTAGTCCCCACTGTGATGGAAATACAATTGGGCAAAAAGAATGTAAGCAGCATGAGAGTATCTGATGATTGGCATGAGGAATCTAAACAGGCAAAAAATGCACCTTGTAGTTAATTCTTTAAGAGGGAAAACTGAAATATGAAACAGCAGTTTGACTGTTTCAAATGCTGCAGCCTGTGGCAATTTAATAGAAGAAATGAGGTTTTGTATTCTGCACTAATATTCATTATGTTGACAGTGTTAATAGTGTGCCAGTATTAGAAGTCAGGTTTTGGATCAAGCTATATGAATCATGCCATACATCTTAAATTATTGTTCACTATGTCTTTGAGGGGATGGAGTACCATGGAAAGAGTTATGTTCAGTTCAGTTACTGTGCTGCTTTCTGTAGATTTCTTCCAAAGTAACTTTTTCCTGTTGCACAAGTAAGAGTAGTTTCTGTAATGAAAATAAACAAAGTAGTTTCCATGTCTGGTGCACATATTTATTAAACTGTGCCTGTGTTTTACATATTTCTTCATTCTTTTCTGAAAGATAGGGAAATAAGCAGTTTGGAATCCCTGCAGATGGGCCATTGCCAGCTGAGGTTGTAAAGAGCATATGTGAATAATATAAAACAGGATTTCTTTCAAAACAGAATATTCACTTTTCATAGAAAGGCCCCAGATACTCCTGTAAATGTATTCAGGGAAGGGTTTTTTTTAGAGGCTGTTGGTGTAAGTAGGTAATCACAGAGCTACAAGGGGTTTCCAAATAACCATCTACATTTACATAAAAATACCAGGCTTCACGTCTTCATTAGATAGCTCTTCTAGTATATTCTCAAGGAGGTTATGTAGGAGGCTGTAAAAAAATCCATTGTGGTGTTCTAGAACCATATATATATGAAGGACTTCTGCCAGTGGTTTGCTATTTTCAGCCCATGTTCCTGATAGAGGTAATACCTTAAGATTTGTACTTTAAGGGATGAGCAAGCAGCTCTGAAAGATCCTCTCTTACATTAGTCGAGTGGCTTGTGACCACAGGAGAATGAGGCACAATACCAGGTTTCAGGAAATTTTGCTGCTTTGCTGTTTCCCAAGCGATACATCAAGCTGATTAGAAGCCTGAGTGCCTTAATTATGGTGCCCCTTGGATCTTAATTCTTCCTTGTGTCAGCAGTTGATGCAGACATGACAGCAGCTTTCAAACCTCAGCTTTGTCTCATTTGTTTAACTAGGCATGGTCTTCATTGCTGAAGCTGTAGATTTAATTTTATTGTGAAGTGCCCTCAGATCCATAGGACAAAAGATGAGGCACAGATGCAATGCATCACCTGCCTGCTGAGTCTTTGCTGCAAAAAGTTAGAACCTTCATCTTGGTGCGGGCTGTAATGCTGCAGACAAATTAATTTCATGTTCAGTGTGACAAGACTTGTCACCAACCGAAAAATATTCTCCATCGCCTTTTCTTTCTGAGTTAGTAACTTATGGTTTTGTGATTCCGCTGCCTGTATGGTAGAATATAAATTAAATTAGTACTCCTAGATGCTCTGAAGGTTTCAAATAAATTGCAGATTTATGTACAAAGACACTCTCATATTTATGCACTGTTTTCTTATTTCCTCAGGTGAAAGCAAGACTTTGTCTATGAAGTGTAATAAATTTAAAAAGTGTACTCATTGTTTCTTTATATATTCCAAAACTTTTTAGCCCCAAGCAGTTATCTGTTTTGATCTGGTTATTGATAGTGACTGAATGAAAAAAGACCCACCAGCTGCAGGACCATCCCAAATCTGCATGGGACGGTACTAGCCTATGTAGCAATGTCAGGTACTGGCCCTCAACAGAATATGATTATGCAGTTTAATCCTACAAAAATTCATAAGGCTCTATTTATTAAACTAGGTTTTGTATACATTTATTTGTACCTAAAGGACAGTTTCACTTCTTAAAGCATCAACTTGTAAAATAGATAATTTGTTACAAAAAGCAATTTCATTAAGGTAAACTTGACATGTAAGTGGAGGGGTTTTTTTTACCTTGAAAGTTTTCATGTGGCCTGTAGTAATAGTCACTGTTAAGAGGTTTGGTTATAAAAATGTAAACTAACATCAGAAGAAGGAGAAACCAGCCAAAAAACCTGCATTCTGCAGAATACAGTGACTGAAAATGCTGGAAAGTCTGTGCTAATGAGGTGTCAGCAAAGTCAATGAAGAAATGCATGTCTTCTCAAGCTGCTATGATAATGAAGCTCCTTCCTATGGATGATGGCACAGAGCTGAGCTATGGATCCTCCTGCAGTCTGCTCATTTAACCTATAGCTGTCCTGACAAATGAATTCCCTCTGCTGATAAAACCAGGCCACTCAATGCAAGACTCCCTGGCAGGAGAACAAAGTGCTGTTATCTGTTTATTGCAATTATGCATTTAAACACAGCCAAGTTGATGAACTAAACTCTGAGGTTTTTATGTCATCCTGCTACAGTTCACATCAGAGGGAGCGCATTTCAAACACCCTTGTGTTTGGCCAAAACAAGGCAAGTTTGCCTTGAAACATCCCCAAGGATGTCATTATAAGTATGTGGCATGGGTAAGGAAAACAGGACAGCATCTTCAGCTCAAACCTCGGTAAACTTGACTTGACAAGTTGACAGAAGGGGCCTTTTTCCATAGAGCCCTGCCTCTGGCCTTGGTGTCAGTGTAGGCTTTCCTTATTCATGAATAGTCAGTACTCAGAGAAAACAAATGGCTAAGCGAATAGGAAATATTTATGTGAAGCACTTTCAGGCAGCAGAGCAGGAATGAGTGCATGTAATTGTTGGGTTTATTCTCCTATATGGCTGTTAGTTTCCTCTGATCTCTGTTACACACAAAAAAAAAAAATATCCGGAAGAGATGCCTTAAAAGTAAGTACTTAAATGCTTCTGGCATTCTGTGCACTGCATGCTTCTGTTATACAGTAGCTATTCACCCACTGTTTAATATGCAATAGCATTTTAAAAGCCAGCCATGCTCTCCTTTGTGTCATCAACAGTTTGTATCAATCTGCTGCAAGGCTGCAAAATACCTCTGGCTGTTGTCCTGACTAGAGCACGGTGATTGTGGGACAGACCTGCTCTGCACTAGAGCTGCATTTCTTTTAAGTAACTAAAAGTAACTTGGCTTACTGCATGGATAATGTCATGCAGGGTTTCTGGAGGAGACAGCACCTTTCAAGAGACCAACCGGTGCATTTGAGAAGGAGACAAACCCTTGTAAAGTTCCTAGTAAGGAATAATAAACAAGTTTGCATTTGAAATAGTTTTTGGTCTCATAGTGAAGGGCAATTAATAAAGGTGGTAATGACAACTACTGTCGTCTAAAAAGATTTGGAATTTAAACAATTACATACTGCACCAAAATGGGAAATAGAAGAATAAAATCTCAGTTGTTCTTTCCAGCTCTTTCACTGGTTAATGATGTCTGGCATGTTCCAGTTTCTCTCATTTGCAGTAAATTTTTCAGCTGTATCAGAGGGGTCGTGTAAGAGTCAGAACTTGTGTATGTATGAGTTATCCTTGTATATACATATAGTGCAAAGCTAACACCAAAGTCTGGAGCACATTGATTATAGTTCCAAACCATTTTCAGAGGCAGTTCAGTTATGCTAGAAAAATGTAAGGTAGCTAGAGAAGTTATGGTGCTTAAATGGCTCTTAGAGGTCGCTCGGTTAAATTTGTGGTCTGAAGACCATGATTTTCTGGTTTACAGAGCAGAGGGAAGGGCAGCTCAGAGGTTTTCTTGCCCAGGTGAACTCCCACCAACATGAGGAAAACATTTGTAGGCTTCTAGCACATCTGTCCTATCTTTCAAGCCTAAATGCAGAACTAAGCAAATTTATGGGATTGTTGAATGTTAGGGTAGTCTAGGTGTACATTATCCTGTTGTTACCCTATTAACACTTGCCTAGCTGTTCAGTCTGATCTGCTCAGTAGTTGTGCTTCTCCCAGGTCATGGTTCTTCGGGCTTTGGGCGAGCTTGTGAACATCACAGCCACACAGACTCAATTAAGCCTAAATTTTCTTGTGTTAAGTAATTTATCCATTCTATATTTGTGACTTTATTTCTGTGGTCGCTAAACAAGGATTTGAACCAGGGAACTAAATAAAGTGTGAGCAGTTACAGCCTCTACTAAAAAGGAATAAACACTTTGTAAGTCAGTGCTGCAGGCCAGGGACCTTGGAGACTGGCAGACAAGGGCAACATGCCTCTTGAATTTCCATGAAAGTTATGTTTTCAGGTTCAGTACCGAGTGTTTGCTGTCGATGTTACTTCCAATGGAAAAGAAGTCAGTATTCAGCCAAAGCCTCTGTAAAAAAGCTGTTCAAAACATAACTGTTCATCTGCTTAGAAGAAGCAACTTTGCAGAAACAGAAAGCAACTGTGAAATCCAAGACTATTAATATTTCAAAGTGTTTTGGTGACATAATAGATCATGAAAGTGAGGCTTGTATGGTTTGTGATATTATCAGAAAT
The DNA here is from genome assembly GCF_017639655.2 of Falco naumanni. Classification (NCBI taxonomy): domain Eukaryota; kingdom Metazoa; phylum Chordata; class Aves; order Falconiformes; family Falconidae; genus Falco; species Falco naumanni. Next base: position 92,038,706 of record NC_054057.1, on the reverse strand, counting down.
CCAAGAAGTATTTATAGCTGCTTTCCCACTTGACTGTTTTTTTTTTTTTTATTGTATAGAATACATTGATCCAAATATAAATGAATGTGATAGAAAGCTACAAAAACATGAAACAAGAAATGCTGTCTTTTGTCTCAATCTCCTTTCAGCTTCAGTGTCTCATGCTTTCTGCTTCCTTGCTCAGCTGTCTGTCTGCCCTCCTCTGCGCTGGCTCCTATTTTTTATACCTAGAGTTATTGGTATTTTCAGGTCCTTTAGATTGTTGTCCAATATTTTGTATTTTGAGGTGAGAAAATATCTCTAATGCTACAGGGAATTTGTTTGCTCTGAAAACCAGTCAATAATTCAGTGCTTCTATGGTGTTTATTTGGACTTCCAAAGTCATTACTTCAGTGTCACAGTGTTTAAGAGCAGGTTTGAGCGCTAAGTAAGAGTCACTGTGAGGAAAATCCAAATTGGCCTAAGAAGCAATCACAGAATTGACTGAGGACTTCATCCCACTGTTGGATTTGCACCCCTAAATAAATTGGACAGGTTATAAAATCTCAGTCTTCTGAACCTCTGTATGTCACACTTAGAAACAGGAATGATTTCTTCTTTAAAATATTATTACTCTTATGAAAGGATGTGACATCATCTTTTCTCTGCTATAACAAATGTTCTCTCTTTTTCTCTAATGAAATATAATTATTTAGTCCTGTCCCTAGTATTAGCTGGAAGAGGTCTGATGGAAACTCACTGACAAAGAAAATCGAACACAACAAAAACAAAGGAGTTCTTGAAATCCCAGATGTTCAGCAAGAAGATGAAGGCTCTTACGAGTGCATTGCAGGAAACATTCGAGGAATAAACATTGCAAGAGGTCAATTATTTGTCTATGGTAAGCAGATTGACTAATTTCCTCATTTATATTTTTTACAGAGCATGGTGGAGTTCAGATGTATTTTGTAGATGAAGTCTATTAGCCCTTTACTGGAGATAGAAAATGTAGTTCACGTTAAGCTGATTAAAAAAATGATTGGAGTTCTGCAGTGACCTTCACTGAATTACGTCCTCAGCAAATAAAGATATTTTGCATTAAAACTCAGATTGAAAATGTGGGCTGTGCCATGATGAAGTTGTAAAGGTTAATACGAGGCAGAAAGAAATCCCTGGTACATTTACATGAAACATTAAGGGCAGGCAAAAAGATTTACTCTCAATAGCTCACAGCAGCATAAAGCTGTGCTGCCCCAGATGCAGATCAGGGAAGGATTCATGAGGTTTTGGTTCATGTGAGTGGAAGATTATTTCACCTCCTATTCTAGCTGAACTGTAATTCGCCATAAACAGACGAGGGCAAAGCAGGGGAAATGCATTCTGCTGCCTCCCTCTCCTTCCTCCTTGTCTAAAAGTGAATAATATTTCTCTGAAACTGTTCTCCCTTTCCTTTTCTCTTCCCACACACATTAATTTCCCATGATCCAAGTCACCCGTGGTGGTCCCTCATAGCCAAGGTGAAATATATGCTTTTTAGTCCCATTGTTAATACCCAGTGAAAGCAACATATTTTGATGTGGATAAAAAGCGAGATCTTTTCTCTATCTCATACATCTTTCAAAAGAGAAAGACGGAAAAATAATAAATGTAACAGTGGGGGGAAAAAATTACAGAAACCTGGACTGGGCCTACAACTAACATCTGTTGAGAAGACCTTTGCAAGTTTTGTTTGTTTTTTTTTTTATAATAAATCTCTTCTGATGAAGAGATGCAGGCTTTGCTGATAAGCTACCAGTCTCCTGCAGCCACGTCTAATATCAAGATATATGCCAGGAATAGAGCAGTCTACTGCTGTTTTGAATATTTAATTATTTCTTTGCTTTTAGGGGCTTATTTTTGTTCTCATTGCCGACTAATTTTTGCAAAACATCAATCAATCAGTTCTATTAAAATTAAGTTCAGTAGATTACCTGGACATGGTTGATAACAGCATAGGCGACTACAAAATTATGATCAGTTAATATAATCTAAAACAATGCGCTTATTAAATGTGCTTTGTAAATTAATTAATAGCTGTTCATAATGGAATATATGAACAGCACTCATGAAGTTTTTGCACCAGATTATTTTAAATCTTATTAGGAGTGGGCTGTTATATTATCTACGTGATTGACTTCCTCTTCCTTAATTTCTGTGCTGCAGTGTTTTTATTCTGCAGGCAGCTTGTCTTTAGGATAGAGGTTTCATTCCTGGGCACTGTCTGCTGCTTTGTGTACGATACCCAGATCACATGCCTTAGGCTCTAAGAGCAGTATAAATGACATGTGATTAGAATCACTTTAAAGCATGGTGAGCTCTATCCCAGATACTCTCTCATTCTGGGATTCTCTCATTGGCATTGTATTAATCTAGTGTTGGACAATCTCAAGGTACTTTGGGACAGTCACGAACTACCTACCCCCAGGGCCATGCTGTACAGGGAGGTTTGTTCTGCTAGCCTCAAAGGATAATGATTCTCATCCTAAAATCAATTTTTTCTAGGTAAGAACTATATTTGTGTGTGCGCATGCACATTTATATAGGTGTGGAGACTGCAGCATTATGTTTTAATAATCCGGCCAAAAATTTTTCACGGGATGTTGACACCAGCTACTTATGCTAGAGCTAGAGGGATGCAACCTAGTATCTTCCTTGCATGTGGATTTGGCCTGTCCCCAAGTTAGGTGGGTGTTAACTGTCCCCCCTAGGTTTTACATTCACCTATATCTTGACAACTATTCTAAATGTCAGCCTGCCTCAAGTGGATTCCTGCACAGCTCAGTCACTTGAGTACTTGGATGTTTACAGAGCTCATACGCAATTCCTGCAAATTCCGCTTTTATGCGGCAATGAATTCATGTCAGTGTGCCACAAGTATTCAGAAGGTGTTATTCTAACCTGAGTAGCCCTAATTCCTTCGTGTAGTATTTGTGTTGTAAATTACAATCAATGAACCCATGGTCTCATGTATGTGGGTAAAACCAAAAGGTAATATTTACAATCCATTATTTATTAACCTACTTAATAATGACTTTGGTATTTCTATTTTTGGTACACAGATTTAAGTACCTTTAGAAGAAGACTGTTCTTCAGAAAGCAGGGGTCTCTGGTTTCAGAAAGTGTGTCCAGAATTTCAGGCATCAAAGATCACTGCTTCTGCAAATTTTGGCCATAAAAATGAATAATATCTAAACGGAACTGCCTGCCCACTAGTCACTTGATCTCTAATGTTTTCCCAAGTTAGTCCTAAAGTTTAATGCTAGGGAATTGCTGTGCAGAATTCACTCACAATATAAGAAGAATGTGTTGGAGAAATACTAATCAGCCTTGCTCAGTTCGTTAATTAGTGGCAGCATACCTCCAGTGAAATCACTTTTCTCCTGCTTAAAACGGTTTGCATGTTATTTTCAGCACTCCCTGAATGGGACAAAAAAATCCACAATGCCTTTCTGCCTCTCTATGACAGTTTGTTTTGGGAATGTAAGGCAAGAGGAAAACCAAGCCCTTCCTACAGTTGGTTAAAAAATGGCCAGCCGCTCATGTCAGAGGTAAGGTTCCCATCGTCTTGTTTGCTTTCTTGCTTGTCTTTTGGGTTTTTTTTTATGATTTAGTCATGATGTTTATTTTACCGTGAATTACCTTTTTTTTAGAAACTTAATTAAACGTTAGCATATAAACACAGATATGAGCACAAACTCTGCAACACAAAGCCTTGGTTCGTGGAGTTTATCTTTACTGAAAATGTATGGTACTGCTGGTTTATATTACGTAGAGGTACACCAGTTTCTTCATATGATTTCTTACAGAGCATCTAATTGCTACAAGATATGGCAGTAGGTATGGATGGGTTTAAAAATATCAGTTATAGTTAGTGAAAGAAGGGTCTATTCAGAAACACTAAACACATTTGTAGACAAAATCTGTAATTTGGGAAACTGGTGGGATGCCAACTGACTGTTTGTGGAAGAGCATTTCAGAGCTGGCATTACAAAATGATCAGCCTGATAACTTGGACTTTTCTTCTGTTTCTGTTAATCTGTAGGCTGGATGGACCTTTGGTCTCGTGCAGTATGACCATTCTTATGCTATGTTTATCCTTTACTGAGTTGATCAGCTATGAAAAACAGTTATTATTGAGGTTAATACTTTTTCTGGTGCTAGGTAGAGAAAATGTAGACTAAAGAAAACCATACCAAGTTACAAAGAAGGTGTGAAAAAATGAAAAATCTCACTTAAAGGCAAAAGAAGGGCTTGAGCGGAAAGGGAAGTAGTGAAGTGGTAGGAGTGCAAGGAGAGAAGGGAAATTAATTGGAGCTGAAGCACTTAAAGCAGGTGTTTGAGAACTCAGGTTTGTTTCTTTCTAGGCAGTATAATTATACTTCTGTGGTGGCCAAGATTTGGCACAACCATCTTGCATCTTCAGTTGTTGGCAGCCTTATGGAGAATGACTTCTGTGGCAAGACACTTTTTGCTGTGTTTGCATTCTGCTGAGGCCAAGTTTTCCTTTTTTTTTATTAAGCATGCATTCAGCCTCTGTTGGGCATAAAATGGCAGAGCTCATTTGTAATGCATTTTTACTTCTCTGGAAAAAAATGTACTGTGATTATTTTCTGTCTAGCAGTAACAGATATAGAATAATTTCCAAACCATGGGGCAAATTAGCACTTACTAGACATAGTACTTACTGGAAGCAAGTGGAGTGTGGTCTGATCTTTCACATGATTTTCTGCTGGAGTAGTCCTGAAGAGAACCCAACTAGCTTCTAAGAAGGCTAGCCAGAATTTACTTGGACTGTGATTTTTATGAACCTGTTTTTCCTCCTCATTGTGACCTCTTCCTAAGCAAGATTGTCTAGCTTCTCTCTCTTTGAAGACAGCAATACTTAGAATCTGTCATTCTTCAATTGCATCATTTCAATAAAAAGGAATAAAACACTCTACAGACATATTTTCAGCCAACATTTTCACAGTGCTTACAGTGTATTGTAAATGGAATACTTGAGGCAAAAATGCTGAATGTTATCACTCAATGGACAAAATGGATTGTTTGGAGGTGAAAGTACAGTGGAGGTGTAATAAAATATTCAGTCTGTCACAGCACCCTGCTTAGTGGAAATATCGCAGGGAGAATGCCTTCCAGATGCTTTCTACCTTGGGGCTGATTCTGAGGATACTGTCAACTCTTTGTCAGACCTTTCTCCCTCACTACCTAGTTGGTCATCCTTGAAATATTCCTGCTTGTGTACGTGGTATGGTTTTCTCTCTGTCTGCGTAGCTGAAGAGAGCCAGCATAGAATGGTGGGGAATTTGGCATGTGTAAGAAACACAAGCATTGCTTCAGAAGGGGTTTTGCATTCAAAGGATGTTTGTAAAAATAGAACACATCGAGAGGATAGCAAACAGCCTGGAGGTAAAACTAAGTATGCAAAAGATATCTGTAGCAAGAGCCTCACAAAAAAAAAAATAAATAGCAGTGGATAAGTAATGTAATGTTGTTAATTAGTTTGCAGTACACCAGCCATTCAACTGCAGGCTGTGCTCTCATCACATTTCCAAGCTAAACAAGGTTGGTCTGGGTCAATTCTTAGTTGGGAGATCTCCAAGGAAAAGGCAAGAGTGTTGGAAAATAGAGCTCTATGGCTCAATAGGTGGCATGCTCCCCTCTGCAAGCAATGCAAGAGAAATCCCCTGAACAGGCTGTGCAACTGGCTTATCTGTGGCAACATGGCAAGTCAGGTTATATACATCTAGCAGTTCACAAATGTGTTTTAGATGCTTGTATCTGTTCAGCAAAGACTGTACTATATACTCTTACAATATATGCTCCCATTACTGCTTGAGCAGCAGGAGAGCCAGACTAAAGGAGCAACATAATAATAATAGTAATACCTGTTGTTGCAGACTTGCATTTGGTGATAGAATTTATATTCCCTGTTGTGGGTTTCTGCCAGACTGATCTGTTTTCAGGAACATACTGTCTTCTCCGTCTCAGTGTTACACTTTGCAGCGGAGCTATTATTGTCTCTGGAGGCTAGTAATTGTAAAATCACAAAATATTTAGCTTTAAGTTATGCTTGCAGCATGAAACGGGCTTTTTTATATTTGCCAAACCAGAGCAAATAGAAGTTCTTTTAATAAGCCAGAACCCAAGCTCTGGTCCAAGTTTACCTACTGTGCAGCTTCCTCTATTTCAGCAGAATTGTACAGAAGAAACTTAGTGTATAGACATTCAAGCCACGAGGAGCATGCTGTCCCTCTGATCTGAACAGCTGCCTGTGGGTTTAGAAGGACTTTAGAAGCATTGGCTTTCAGTAGAGATTTTTCAGTGGATCATTTTTCTGTGACTTGTGATCTTGATAACATTTGAAATGTTTCCATTATTTGAGCACCTGTCTCCTGTGGAGCTTTTCTGATCAGTTTACATTATCATCATCAGATTCATCTAGTCAGATGAGGGGATAGGCCATGCTTCACTGTGCCCCCAGACAGGGCTGCAGGTGCTGCTTCTCAGGAGCCATATGGAAAGATGCTCCAGGCTCCCAGTGTGAAGGAGCTGTACCTGCCCTGCAGTAGCTACTGCTGCGCCTGCTTCACCGTGAAGCACAACCACAGATTCACAGTTCAGCAATGCAGAGAAGCACATGCCACAGCTGGAACATCTGGGCAAGCCTGCCCATAGCAATGACTCTGCAACTCTGCCTGTAGTTCTTGAAAAGTTTGAAGAGCTGAGAGGTTTGAAAACATAACCACCATCATATAGCAAGGTATGTGTCACATTTCTGATGTATTCATCCACGTTGCTTCCAAGAAAATAACATTTCTGCTTCCAAATTATGATCAGGTGCATTAGTGTGATACCAAAAATCTTTGGGCTTGTACACTCCTTGGCTCTGTCAATGTTTTTTTGCTTGTTTTTTCTTTTATCAGGAAAGAATTCAAATTGAAAATGGAACTCTTATCATACCTATGCTGAATATGTCAGACTCTGGCCTCTATCAGTGTGTGGCAGAAAACAAGTACGATACTATTTATGCCAATGCTGAGTTGCGGGTGATAGGTGAGTAAATGTCACTAAAATGAGCAGGTACTGAGTGTAACAGGACACTCACTGAAAAAAAAATTGAAATTAAGAAATTAGTAGATTAAATTCCACCTGGCAGTTCAAGTATGCTGATTATTTCTTTGCTGTGTGTTCTTACCCATGTGGAAAGTTGGGTTTGTTGGGGTTTTCTATTTCATTTCATGACTGGTTTGGGGGAAGATTCTAATCCCTTGTGTGGTCTTTCCTTATCACATATGCAAAAGCTTAATGAATTTATGTTTCTCACTTAGTGTTTTGTGTTATTAATAGTTATTCTGCAGTTTATAAAAAGTCATTTCAGAAAGTGGGAAAAATAATTTAACTATAAACAAAGAGCATATGGCAAATATGTATATAAAAACAAATAACATGTAGCATGTAATCTCATTAATGATTACCAGAGATGCACATAAAATAGAACTTGTTCATATTATAAAAAGTATTATCTTGTAGATATCCAAATATAAAGGTTTTTCAACAGCCGAATACTAATGAAAAAGTAGAACACAGACTTTAAGAGCACCTAAGTATTTTACAGGTCTTGTGTTTTCTTCTTCTCCAAGAGTGGATTTCCACATAAATTACTGGAAAAATAAACCTATTTTCAGAAAACAGTGCTGGTTTAGAAACAGAAAGCACTGAAGCACTGTGTGTCTGAATACTCTGCAGATGAATACATGTGGCTGAGATCCCATGTGTGCTGTTTGTCCTGCTGACATAGCTGTGCTCAGGACCATCACTCTTTATTGCAGGTAGACCTATTTTCCCAGTCTGCATGTAACCCTAAGGAAAGATTGCCAGAGCAGACAGTTTCTAGGTAGACAGTTTAGAAATGGCATAAATACGTAATAAATAAGATGCAGTGAATTCTATTCTTTGATACTTAAATAGATTTTTCATGTTAGATAGATGTGTACTTTTGCAGAAACCTCAAAAACAAAGCAATTACTGGATTCACCTATTATCTCACAAGAAGAGAAGAATTTAGCAAGTTCACTTAGTAACTCACTTAGTAAGCTCTTCTTTCTTCTCTCTTTCTAGCTGCAGCACCCGACTTTTCCAAAAACCCTGTGAAAAAAACATCTGTTGTTCAAGTTGGAGGTGAAATTACAATTGGTTGTAAACCGAGCGCTTCTCCCAGAGCAGTTATTAACTGGAGAAAGGGCTCAGAGGTTCTGCGCCGGAACAAAAGGTACAGTCATAAACAGTTGCTGGATTTGTTGAGTGTTCTTGGTTTTAATAATAACATTTAAACATCACTAAAACACATCTGGCTTAGTATTGCTTTTGACAGCCCATTGACGGAAAACTTTGATGCCAGAGGCCTATTTGTCTTTAGCAGTGGCCGTACAAGTCTGTAGATATAAAACTGGTTGAGAACAAAGCCAGATCGAATACACACGGGTAATTGTATGATACATACGTTTGCATTCATCAGCAGTTAATTCACTGCAACCCTATCACAGCTGACTGTTTACCACACACAAAGCCCGAGTTGAATCCGCTTCATGTAGGAGACATCAGTGGAGGCTTCAGGGAAGCAGAATATACCCCCAGGCTGCGGCATAATTGCTTTGCAGCTGTACAGGTTGTACGATAACCCATAGCTACATCAACCTCCGTATTCTCTGTCTCTTCTGTTTAGGCAGGATTTGGTTAGCTACTGGACCAGAATACTGGCAAGGCTTTACTGACGTTTTGTCTGTGATGGTTAATAGCTTATTTGTGAGTTGCCACAAACCATCTGTATTACTACACTTGAACATCAATTAAATGGTAAAGCATTAAAATAAAAAGCAACTTACTGACTTAAGTTGGGTGTACTATTCACAACTTACAACTGTGATGATATTTCCATATACAAATGTAGACAGATGGATGACATGGGCAACAGTGCCTAAGAACTGCAGTCCTCAGCATCTCTTTCTGTTCATAAATACAATGACAACACTGTTTTATCACATTGCCATTTTCAAAGACTGAAAACAGAATCAGTAATCCATAAGGCTCTGGAAATCGAGACCCAGATTTTGCACACAGGACCAGTTGCTAAGGGAGGTTAGTTTGGGTCATGTAAGATTTAAAATTAACTATTATTCATTAAAACAGCATTATCCAAAACTCTGACACAAAATAAATACTTCCCTATCCCATAGTATAGTAATATACAATAGACATAAAAGTAAATTGAAGTGTTTGTGAAAGAAAGTGCAAATCTGAGAAGTATTTCACATAGGCACTCGCAATGAAACAGAAAAATTTGGGTAAGCAGTCGATGCCACGGGGCATAGAGAACTTTCCAATGATTTCCCCCCCTTTCACTAATGGCAATTTAATTTTCTGTGTAATTGCTCATCTAATGATGAAAAATGTTCTTCTAAATTAGTGTTCAGTCAAATTTTTATTTGCATTTTGATTGTAAAATGTTTGTTCATTCCTATTTAGACACAGCCTATCCCTACTGTATGTAGAAAACATGCTTAGTTTGCCACAGGTAATCTCTGGATTTTCTGACATTGATGAGAACAGGAACAAGGAGAGCGTTGTTTAAAACTTAAATAGTGGAATTAAGCCTAGATCTTGAGGTTCTAGTACCCTGATATTCCCCAACCGATTTTCTTATAAAAAAAATATTAACTTACTGCATACAGTATTTACTTGTGGTTCCGTATTTATTTTCTAACAATAATTATAAGCACACTGTAATTTTGAGCATCCCAGAAGGCCTTCTGCTGCTTAGCAGAAGTAAACAAAAGGAGCAGGATTCACACTGAGGCAAAGGGAGAGAATGTTTAAACTCTCAGTGTGCAAAATCTTACCAGTGTGTCCACTGGTGCAAAGTAACATTTACAAGGCTTTTTTGATTATTAAATGACAAAATCGCTAATGCTGTGGTTTTAAAGGAGAGAAAATAAATCATCTATACAGTATTTTTCCAGAAGTCTTTGTGTCGGAAAACAGAAAATGAAATAAGGGTTTGTATGGCTGTAATTAAAGTACACAGCTAATTAAAGTACTAAAATCACATGCATCTTAGCTCATAAAAAAGAGAAGGAGCTTGGTCTGCCTTTCTCTATAGATATGATTAAACCCTGACATGTCACATACAGATTAACTGTTTTAACTAAAGCGTCCCTTATTTCTGCTCCCATTTTATTGTGCAACAATTATAATCTCTCTGGACTCCTTTATGAGCTCGTTTAAAAAAAATAATATTTGGTTGGGTTGTAAATGTTGAAAAAAAGGAAGCACCAATCCCTTCTGTTTCTAAGAGCAAAACTGATGGACGCATTGCTAAATAAGTCAGATCACATAGCTTCTTCAGAATGACTTAGACAAATTCAGTCTTTAGCTACAGAAATAGAGCAACTAGACCTATTCCACCCTAAGGGGAAAGAGTATTCTTTTTCACCTTCTATTATCATGAGTGAAAGTAAGTTTATTCCTGATAGTCATCCATGCATGGTCACTGCTCTCCCTGATCATCTGAACTCTGAATATAAGACGGTAACACTGCTTTATATTAATGTGAATTTGTAAGTGTGTAAAGAGAAGTGTGCTAGAACGAGACAAGCTAAATAATAGACTATATTAATAAAAGCAGCAAGAATTATTATGTTATTTCCTCTGAGAGTTTTTTATCAAGCATTTTTAAGTTTACAAAGCTACAGTGTTTAGGCCCCAGCTATTTGATTTCCTGAGTCTGAAGCATAATCTTCTGTATCTCTTGCCATGGTCCAGCAGTGAAGGTCTTCAGCCCTCAGTCTGTTTCTAGGGGCACAGTTTCCTCCAGCCACACTTGTCTCTCCCATCCTCTCTGCAGATCAAGCGCATCATTGCCCAGATCTTCAACAGCTTGTATGCCCCCATTTATGCAAAATACTTCATTGCATTTGAAAGACAGAAGTCCTTCAAAAAATTCCCAAATCAACCAATTTTTACTTAAGATGGTAAATCAAAGCCTGAACATACCTGTACCAGGTCTGCTTGGTGTTCCCACTCTTTATGTCCCCTTTCTATTTAGTATTTTACTTCAAAATTTTCAGAAATAGCTAAATTCCACCCTCATCCATATCGCTCACCCCCTGAATAGAGGGATTTGTCTTTGGCTCATGCTGCTGGCCACTTTAGAGAGGGAAGTCAAGGTTATCAGCTGCAGGAATCAAAAAGGAATTCCACAGCTAGCTAATCCTAGCTGGTTTTACCTGCTCTCTCCTCACTTGATCCCCCAATCAGCTTCTCTAGATAATCTAGCAGTACAGCTTGAGGTTTTCTTGTGGGCAATTAACCTCCTTCTTTGGATCAAAGTCTTGAGAAATGGGCTTTCAGGAGCAGTACCGCTTGTCTAATGGCCAGCTGCTTGAAAAGATTTTGTTTGCCCTTTGCCGAGTGCATGCCTTTTTCCTGGCATGTGCTGTGGATTTTAGCTCAATGTAGAAATGCAACAAAGAAAAAGAACAAGCTTCACGTTTTGAATTCCCACTCTGTGGAGCTGGACACAAATATGAACTATTTTCATGTATGCCATATATTCTAAGTTAGTGCAATTGAAGCTTTTTTCATCTCGCTTCTCACTTCTATCATCTCATGTGTCAGTTGAGGAAAAGAAAGAGTAGAAGGGAACAATTCATATATTGAAGCAAATGTGTAAGTCTGGACATTGATCTCATCACAAATGTATGTTGCCTTAAGTGGATTCAGGATGAGGACCCTCATGGAAAACTTACTTTACAAAAATTCTTTTTCTTTGAAGCGTTTTAATAAATGGGAATTGGAAACCCTTTTGCTTTACCAGAGGGAGGTGCTATTCCTTCACCCTGAGTTGAGGATCCCCAGACACTGTGCTAAATGCATATAAACATATGTGATTCACTCCACTCAGAATTTAAAGGAGGATAGCTGAGGGAAAACTGAGAAATGAGGTAGGTTGAAAGAATGCATTAGTCATATACAGCACTTTCCATGCATTAATAATCAGTAATAAGAAAATATTCATAATTCAAATCTTTTTCTGGGGACTGAACTAGGAGTATGTTTAGAGGTCAATAAAATAGCCTCAATACTTGGCTCCTAGACTTGGTTGTAGGACACAGTTCAGTCCCATCCCTGTGAAGGGTGCTAATTTATTCTCTGCCATAAATAAAGCTGCTTGATGTGGTAAATGCTGTCTTCCACACCACGCTTGTTTTTGGTATTTTGCACTCAAGTTATCACCATTACTCAAAGGAAACACAGGAGAATGACTTAGCACCAAAATGAAAAGCTATCTTTCAACAACCTTATGTAAAAACAACTCAGCAGATGTAGTGACTTGAAGGCTTCTAAAGCTATGGATGGGGGGAATTATCTGATAATTGCTGAGGTTTTACAGCTGGCCCTTGGAGACTTGAACTCAAGGGGGTTTCTCCTGCTCCCATGTGAAGTGCAAGGACCCAGCAGGTTTCATTAACTACGGGGCTGGGTCTGCTCACAGCTGTGTGCTGCATCTGAATTGCTGTACCAGTCTCCTGGGCAGGACTATTCTCCTTCAGCCTTCTGAGCACTCACGCCCACCATCTGCCTCTGCCTCTCCTCTGCTGCTCCACTGTTCAGAGTCAGATTCCAAAACCATGAACGTTTTAACACATTTTAAACTCTTTTTGTTATTTGGGAAAAGAATGCTGTCTTGTGACTGCTGTCAGAATTAGAGAAAGAGGGAGTTAAAAAATAAAGGCAATTAATTGGTAAACAGGAGAAGTCCTCAATCCACTGATCAAATACAACATACAAAACACATTGTGCTGTGAAATAGTGTTTCAGCTTGAACCAATTTGAGAAGAAATGTGTCAGGGCAGTTCAACAAACTTCAATGAAACATTTCAATTAACAGAATGTCAACACTGTTTGTTTAGCTTGTACTGAAACCTTCCAGAACATCCATTATCTTTATTTAAAAAGAAAAAAAATAAATCTGCTTGGGGAGGGATCAAGACAAAATAGATTGAAAATTCAAAAATTTGCACTACTCTGCTAACAAAGGACAGATTGATGTCACTTAACTTTTGTTTAGCTGAAGTCAATATGCAGTCTAAGATAGTTATTTACATTTTCTTGGCAGGCACCTCCATCTCAAATGAGATGCCTAAATTTTAGATGAGCAAAGCTGGGGGAATGAAACCTATCCACAGTGTCTGAAAAAGAATCCTACCTATATTGCAGTCTGACCAGATGAGTAGCACAGGCAGAGAGAAGCTTTGCTTGTAATGCTGCTTATTGCCACAAACCACCCTGCTTTATGCACCTTCTGTTCACAGATAAAAGTAGGATAGACATTTGTATGCTGGTAGCAAGTTTCATACACAACATATTTTCTTATGCTATTCCAGCCCTTACCATTCTATTCCAGCCTTCTACATCAATGTGGCTAGGTGAATAGCAATGGGATATTAATATTACTATTATTTTATTTTTTAAGTCTGGTTTTTGAAGCCTGGATTAAGTGTATCTCCATTTTTATCCTTCTTGCTTTTCTACCACAAGAAGCTTTGCATAGCTTTGATGATACGCCTTAACCCTTCTATCTTATCAGTGTCTGTGTGCTTGTAAAGAAGTTCATTTCCTATTTTACTTTTTAAATAGAGCACTTGAAGTGTGGGCATCAGCAATCACAGCAATTCCAGATATCTTAGACACCATCACTGTAAGTCAACATGAATACAAATTAAGCTTATCTCTTGATGAAATTCTACTTTTGCTTAGGGAACCAATGGAATTGATTCCACATCTGCTAAATTTGATTAATCACTTCAGTTTCATTCCTTGCTAACAAATTGATTGACAGAAATCAAAGGCATGGATTTACCTGCCTGCTTTCAGTGCTTGGTCTGAACTTGCATATTAAGATATGAAAATTCTTACAAAGCCTGAGATTGCTGTATAGAATTGCTTTGGTTTTTCATCTCTCAGGCCACACTACTACTACATATTCGGTGCTAACCAGACAAGACCCATCATTACACCCTTCCCAAGGGAATGCTGAGAGCTGCAAGGAGTGTTCTGTGTTCTAGCTAAAAATATTTTTTGCACAACTTACAGTGGTCTGTGGTTTCTATATGAAAGATAGCAGAAAAGAGGGTATTGCAAAAGACTGGTGGAGACAGCTATAGTGTATTTCTTGAATATTTGTTTGCTAACAGAAATTTTATTTTTCTCTTTTCCAAGTTTGTTATAAGCATAGATGTGCAAGCATTTGCCCATGCTTCCTCCTGAATAATGTCATTGAATTAGGAGGAACATTAAACATGGCAGTACTCACTGAAGAGTGAGTATGCATGAGCAGAAATGTTTGCTTATCTAGCAAAACTAATGATACTGGTGTAAGAAAAATTTTACAAACAAAGGCTTGCCAGAAAGTGCCTCAGACTGACCTGAAATACCTTTAGTCTTTCCTTCTTTGTGTTCACCATGTTTCCAGTTTTTTTTGTCTTCTCCCCCAAGCTGAGAGTGAAGGCAGGGGAAAGGAAAGCATATGAGTGGAAGATGAGGAGGGCGATCTAAAGAGAAGGAAGAATGAGCACAGATGAGGGGAAGAAAAAGACAATATTTTATTTTTCTTCTTAATCTTATTCTGCTTTGTTTTCCCCCTTTCTTCTTTCTGTGTTATCTTTCCATTTGAAGTCAATCCACTGCAGAGTAATGAGAAGGCAGAGGGGGACCCCCATTGCTACTTGACCCAATGAAATGCTGGCAGGCAGCAGACAGGGAATATTAGTGCAGTGGAAGACACAAGAAAGGGGCTTTTGGTTTATTTTCTTTCTCCTTAGAGAGTTTTGTAATGGAACAAGCCAATAAACCTAATTTCATCATGTATTACTGACTACTTAATGCAATAGTGTTTAGCACATCAGATAGTGTGAGCATCAAGTAAGCAAATGAACCATATGTTCTCACATACGAGAAAGAATGACAACCTGCGTGATGCTGGATTTATTACAATTTCCTTTCTGTATGACACCACTCTAATACAATTTTAAATTGTTCCTACTCAACTCCTGGGAACCTTGTTCAGGTGAGCCTTTCTGAGGGGCTGTCCTACATGCTGAGATGTCCCAAGCAGTCTGTCACTCTTCCATGTCATATGGAGTTGCAATAAGCTAAACCCCAACAAATGTCAGTGTTGTGCCCTCTCTCCCATTTGGTTCATGTTTTATCCCTGCTTCATGCACGTATTCTGGTTGATGTTCAGGATTTGATCCAAAGCCAGCTGATCTCATTGGAGTTTTTTTTCAATGACTTCAGCAGGCTGTGAATCAAGGTTCCTAATTAGGAGTTTGCACAAAAGATAACGAGAGAATGCAACCTTCTGTGCTTCTCTTCTAGTCCAAGTTGTACTGCCGTGCACATCATTACCGTTGCACTATTCTGTACACACTATATGGTGTGTGTTGCCATAGCATAAAAAAATACTAATATTGGATGAAGAAAATGCTGCACAAGCCCCAAATAAAAATTAGTTCCTGATCCTAAAAGTTTTCAACTGAAAAGTAACATCAGAGGTAACAGATCAGGATATGTTGGGGAGGTGACGCTAAAAGGCACAATAATGTTGATTAACATGACAGACATGTGGGCTCTTGCCCATGATGCTGGAGGCATGATGAACAAAGAGTCTTCTGGAAAGGAGTTTCTGGGATCATTTTGAGCGTGAAAGGTGATGTGAGTGAAAGCATAGAAACAGAACCTTGAAAAAGTGGCTTGGCCAGCACAAAGGGTTTGTAGGAGAATACTAACAGCTCTGGTTTAGGCGTGGGCTTTTATTAGAAAGAAATACTGCTGTTTAATCAAACATCTTTTCTATGAGAACTAAAAATCTCTTCAGGTTTTCAGTGAAAGGAGGAGCTGCTTAAGGGACATGCACAAGTGGTAGAATATGACTCACATTAAAAAGACATACAATTTCTATGCTCTGCCATGCTTTGAGCAAGGATGTGGGTCTGAGGCTTCAGTGAACCACATGGAGTCCCTGACATTATTGCTTAAATTAAGCATAAATCCAGTAGCCCAGTGAGGATTGCCCCAGGGTTTCCTACAAGCCCACAGGCAGCCCAAGCAAGAGGCATGAGAAGGTAGAGGCGGTGAGAGCAAGGGCATGTGCAGCTGAAAAAAGGTTGGGTCATCAGCGTGGAAGCTGAAATTACTGAAGAGGAACACTGTTCGTCTCCAGTACTGTCTGTCTGTGGGGGTGTGCGCACATGAATGTGCTGTCCAGGCTTTCTGAAAGCACACCAGTACCACACTGTGTACCTGGTGTCAGTTGCTTGTTGTATATACAGAACACTTTAAAGTTAACAGCAGGTTTTATTGTACTTTTATTATTGAAATACATTCTGACAAGCAGGTAGGGAAGAAGATTCCTGTAAGTGAATTGAACTCCCACGCAGAGAGTAATTCAGGGCCTTATGTACTGTTTAAATTCTACTTAAGTCTCATATTAAGAGCTTAGTCTTACATCTGGAGTGAATTTGGTTGTATGAATGGCTGTGTCTGAACTCCTAATGATGTCTGAATCATAAAAATGATGATTAATGGTGGGATTAGATTGAGGAGTAGTAGTAGTGTGGGCATGCCATCCTGTACTGGAAGAACTTTCCTTTGATGTACCAGAGTTACAAAGATTTCATAAAAACAGCAGAACTTGTTGGCAAATATTAAAAAGTGGCAACCTTTTCCTTTGGCAGTTCAGTTCATTTTCTACCTGGATTCTCACCACAGAATGTCAGAAAATCTGGTTCCTGAGCCTTTCCTTCTCAGTGTACTACTTTATCACTAGTTTTTTCTGCTATGAATGTTCTGACTAATCAATGTATGGCTACATAAATACAATATTTCGTTATGTCCTGTCCCCAGGTAGACTAATAACGAAGAAATCTTGCTTGTTGCCTGGACGTGCTAAGGTCTGGCTCTTGGATCAGTCCAGGATTATACTACTACTCTCATGACATCTGCTGTTTAGATGCAGATTTGAAATAGGGCAAAGACAGCTACAGGGGAGAAAAGAGCCATAAATGGGCCATATCTCTTAAATATGACATGAGACCAGGTTGTTTATGTGCAAAAAGACCAGATACATGGAAAGCAATGGTTTTTGGGGATTGCGTGCCTGTTTTCTTTCATTGCTAAACTAGTTCTTTGGTTGGCATGCCATTCTTTCCCATACACATAGAGATGCTGCTGCCCAGTATTCCCTGGCTGCAGGTTTTGAGACATATTGCTACAATAGATTTAGATACATGTCTACTGACATGGTATTCCGGTCACATTTTTCTTTGCACATCACACAAGAACATCTGTCTTGCATTTAATGCTCGAGTATGTTAAAGACAGGGCAAAACAACTTCTGTTATTTTATGTTAAAGGGAGTAGTGCCATTTCCTGAAGAGACTCTATTTTGTCTGGAAGCTTTATGATGGAGTATTACTCAGTTCAGATGTCTGTTTGTGGTCCCAAATTTCAGAGATCTTATGCAAAAATAATGTTCCTTTTTAGGAACAGAGGGGAATTTTAGGAAATAACAAAAAGCAGTATTATAGTGTCACCTTCTATCATTGCTAATAATATTCTTTTCCAAAATATTTTAATAAGGCTATTCAGCTAGATTGTGTAATTTTGTTTTGATCCAAATAGGTAACAGAGTTTAATGACATTGATTTTATTTCCAGTTAATTGCCAGTCAACTCTGAAGCTTATTTATATCAGCATGCAGATAAGGAAAATATTCTTTTAAGCATAGTTTATTAAATGGAAATACTATTAGCATACAAATGACACCCAGAATAGGATAAACAGATACAAAGATCATTAACATATAATACAGACAGTCGGATCTCAGATGGGACTCAGCGGGACCTTTTCAAAAATACCAGGGCTGTCATCAGCAGGTACAATTCATTCACTCAGTCAAACTTTACTCACATTTCTATCTGCATACATCACTAGTAATTCTGAGTCACTGGAGAGCGGTGCTCATGTTTCTGCCCCTCACTTACTTCTCCTTGTACTTTTTAATTCAGCCTCTCATGCTTTTCCATCTTTGTAAAATTAGAAACGTCATTTGTTTTCTCAATGTCTCCTAGCATATCTGAAGAAATTTATAAACAATATATCTCTGCATAGCCTATAAAAGCAAGAGTGTTTTTGCTCTTGAGCAGTAAAGTGAGACTGAGAAGACATGGTTTCAAATAGGATTTCTCAGATAATAAAAATTACTTGCCTCTGATTTCATCAGATCCAGAACACTCCCTTTTTATCTGCACAGTGCTGTGATGATGACTTCAGTAACATTATGAGGTGTCAGACATTTGAGGTTAGAGGGAGACAGAAGAGTGAATCTTTACATTAAGTATCAGGGTTACTTCATTTTGAAAGGAATTACTTTATGCCCTTGAAGAGATAGCTACCCTACAGGCAGTGCTGAAATCTGCAGAAGTAGGCTTGATTCTCCCCTAGTTTGACACCAATCCAGCTCAACTGATTTTGATGGGGATTTCAAAGACATTTGCTGTATTGAATTAATGCAATTCACATCCATGAATTAAAATTGCACCTCTCTCTAAAACAGATTAGATGAACAATACAGCAGTGCACAAAAAATACCTCTGCTGCACTTTAAAATCTAATGAGTTGACACCTCTTTCTTTTCTCAGATTTTATTTTTCTATCAGCCTTGTTAAATACATATTATTCTTTCATGCTCTTAAGATCAAAGTAAATAGCCATCAACAATCTTTTGTTCACATGAGACAACACTTTCGGAGATGGTTTGTTTGGCCTGGTTAATTAAAAGCTGTACCTATCATCCCTGCTTGATTTCTCAAGTTCTTTACTTAAAAAGTATGTGTGACAATTTTAATGAGCTCTCACTTCTTCCCAGTCTCATGTCTTCTGTAGAAGCATAGCAAACTAGTCTTTTTGAACATTATGCAGAGTTTTGCCTCCAGCAGATCTTGGGTAGGCTGTTTGTTTTCCCTTTCTGCGTATAATGCTTATCTTAGTGTACTAATGGAGTCACTCAGAGAGGACAAGGACGTGGATCAATCCAATGTAATAAGTAGATTAAAACCAAACAAAAATACGTGGCTACACTTAAATAAACCAGGGAAGAACTTCTCACAGACTGTCATGGGACTAAAGGTTTGCAGAGGCTCAAAGGGCTTTGAATTCATTCCTGAAGACAAATTTCATCCCACATAGAAAGGTACCGTCTCCAGTTCCAAACCCTGGGTTACGAGTCACTGAATGCTAGGAAAAGACCGTGGTACCTTCTACTGCATCCTTACCCTGCCCTCGCCCTCTGCCATGGGCGTCCTGCAGGTGGGAAATTGGCTCAGCGTGTCTCTGAACTGGGCTTTAAAAGCTGTCTACCTTCCTGTGATCCACATGAAGTGAACCACATCTAACACATCCATCTTTTTGCAGGGTAAGTTCTCAGGCCTGTTAGATACGGAATGATATTTCTGGGTATTTCCAATTAGCCCTTCGCTACAGGAACTTATATAACTGATTTATATAACTAGATTTCCATTTTTTCCTTATACCAACTTTGCTTAATTGAGCTATTTACCCAGAGGTAGCCCCTGTGGGATTCAGGCAGAAACATGGGTGTCAGCACTAGTCTGCTAAGGATTTAAACGTTTCGTAGGTCAGAGATGCCTGTTTAGAGTTGGGCTTATGCTTAAGCAATCCCTAGCTGTGACAAGGCTTTATGAACAGCTGCCCCAGTAGCTCCCAGTAGCTCATCTCATTCTTCATTTTTCTCCTCCTTTCACAGGGATGCATTTATCAGATCTGCTTCAGATCTTTTGCTTTTTGTCCCTCGACAGGCACTTATTTACTTATTGAGAGAAGTCCAGTATTCCTAACAGAAAAAGATATTCTACTTGCATTATATTGGACAAGTTAAACTTTCCTGTCTTGTCGCAGTGCTTGGAATTACCTTGTCTTCCAATGCAAATGCTAAGAATTATTGTCTATAGCCTTCACACAGTCTAAAATCTTCTGAAAAGTTAACAGTTTTCAGCAAGCCTTTCAGCAGGTGAGACATGTGTTTCACAGCTTCTTTTAAAATCATTTGTTAGAGCTTGATCTGTAGCCCATTAAAGGAAACATTCCCATTGCCTTCAGAATTACAGTTCCATTATTTGAAAGACAAATGGAAGAGGATAAAGTGCAGCCCCTCTGAACCCACCCATGGCGTAAAGTCATGACTCTCAGGAAGTTTATGGCAACTTTGTGGTTCATGGTAACTGGGTTGGTATTTCATATAACTTTTTTTTCCCTTGCATTTGAAATGCACCATCTTGGTTTTCTGCTGTGCTCTGCTTTCTCATCCCTCTCCTGACATGGACCTCAGTACAGCTGGAAATTACTCACTTTTTTTGTTCTTTAATTCTCTTTCCCGCTAACTAAATACTCTGGAGTCCTCTGTGCTTTTACATAAATTCTGTCAGAGTATCTTATTTACTGCTAGCTCCCTAATTGTCTTTAGGTAGTGTGACCTCTGTTTCAAACCACTCTGAATCTCTTATTAGTTCATGGTTTCTCTTTGCTAAGCTCCGTTTTGATCTATTGAAAGAGCCATTCCATCCTCAGCCTGCCCAGGCATTGAAATACTGTTTCAGAACAGCATTTCTCCAGATCAAACATTACCTCAGCAGCTCTTGACTGGGTACAAACCCCTTTTAGTGGATAAACCTGGAACCTGGGAATTATTCAGGTCTCAATTCCTAATGAAGACGGCAGGGAAAAAAAAATATCTGAGTGAGACGTGACTAAACTTCACTGAAAAAGCCCTAGCCAGAAATCCACAAGTGGCTAAGCACAGAGCCTGTGCATTCAAAGATTCACCCTTTATTATTCTGTATTTTTACAGAGTCTTTTTTTCCTGTGTATTTACCTACATTAGAAGCTTTTGGGGACTGAGAGGGTTTTTTTGCCTCATGCCTACTTCTGGATTCCAATTTGTGCCTTGAGCTTTTAGGTGCAACTACAATAAAAATAACAGGGCATCAATATTTGATGGTGAGAAAGACGCTACGGTGGCTTGTTTTAACTTATTATTCAGGTGTCCAATTTCTGAACATTTGCTGATGCACACTTGAATCTCTTTTGATACTCTTTGATGAAGCCACCATATGTTAGCTAACCAGTCAATTGAATCAACTATTTTATCACCAGCAGTTTCTAATGAGGGTGTTTTCTTCTGGCTGGTACAAACTGATGTGAAGAAATGCATCATTAATGCAAAGAAAATTGCAGAGGCAGAACTGGAATACTCACAAATGTGTTTCTTCATATTTAAATCTGCCTTTGAAATACTGTCATCAGGTGGGTCCCCATACTGAGGTGGAGAGGAACCCATAGTCTCTTGTTTTGATGCACAGCATCATGAAGCCAGCAGAAAGGGTCACTTCTTTCATGCTTATTCATTTTTCCTTATCCACAAAACGTCATTGAGTAGATACATCATTATACTGAAGAGCGTACTTTGTTGCTTCGTATTTTGCTCCTCTCCAGTTTAAGATGGCTATATGATGGGTTATTAAACCCAAATGTTTTCTCATCATACTACAAATTGCATACAAACAACTGCTGCACTACCTGATGATTATTGCCAAGGAAACAAAGAATTTTTTATTCAAGCCTAAACCCCTTCCCCTCTCAGCTCCACACACCGGTGAGAGAGTGCCTGGCATCATGGGGACATCTCAGCTTTTCTCACTCCTAAATCCACCCCTTTCCTGCTCAGGAGCAGATCTTTCAACAGGGTACGGTCAGACAAGAGTGGGAGACATGACCCTGGGGGGACATAAGCAAGAAGACCGACAGGAATCCAAGTCTAGTGCTTCTCTTCGTCAGTTGAGAGCCTGGGAGCGTGTACTGGGAAGCAGAACAGGGTCTAATGTGTTACACATAGAGCTACAAGTGTATAAATACCAGAGCAGAATGCAGCATGATACTACGATGGGTTTATGTGTTTAATGGCGATGATATTACTGCCAGCTTCAACTTCTGCTCCTGTTATTGTTTGTTTCCTTTAATAATTCATTGCATCATCCGATCTTATGTTGTTAGTAATAAATATTAAATGTCCAAGCTGTGATGCATGAATTAGGTATTTTCTTTTTATAAAAGGATTCTTGCATTAGATTTAAATGTCAATTAAAAGAGGAATATAAAAGTACAATGGAGCACTTCTGTGAGCGCTGGAATGAATGAAGCCTGGTTTCCTGTGAATTTTTGACTTATAGATGGATTTTGTCACATTCAAGAAGCCATGGCACTTGAGTGCAGCTATTCCCTGTTTGGGTGCAGATTCTCTGATGCCTACTAGGGACTGTGCTCATGCAGTGGCCTTACTGACAGGAGGGCCTGTACATAGAGACCCTGACCCAATTTTCATGAAACTTTCAGGAGCTTCATGTCTTCCAGCCCACTGTCCTTCTTCTAAACTCAGAAAAGAATCGATCAAGAACTTGAACATCTACCAGGTGCAACAAGTGGATGGAAGAACTGAAACAAAATTAACAAAACTTTGTAGGGTAACTGTATTTTCTGTCCAAAAGATTATTGCTTACCTAATTCAGTTTTCATTTTCACATTCTCTACCTTTGATTGATATGTGTTCTCTATGTTTGTGAAGAAAATCCCCAAACCCTCAAGTGCTGCCCTCGTATGTACAAACAAAAAAGTGCCAAACTCTGTACTGATTTACATCTCAAAGTATCTCATTGACTTAAAGAAGTATATGAACAAACTTAGAAATTAATTTCATCCATAAAACCCCGGAGCGGTCCTGAAATTACTATTAAATGCGATTTACTGAATACTCTGCAAACTGGTGTAAACAACATAGAGACTAATAAGGTGATTTGAGGGCCCTATGAGACAGGGATGTATTTGATTTGGTTCCTTGGCTTGTGAGATGGCATTTCAGCATCTCAGCTAGTCTGCTAATACCTTTTAATAATCCTGAAAAAATTGCACAGCCAGCTGGGCTCAGATACAACATTAGTATAGCATAGGAGCACTGGGATCTGAATGCGTGTGGGCACACACACACAGGTAAAATATAGCACATTTAGGTAAAAAGTTGGGTCTTCCTTCTTCCTCTTGAGACTCCAAATTTTGCTGCAGGAAAGTCAGCTAGATATGTTAATAGTCAGCTCCAGTATGTTAATATAAGATACTTAATGTAGAAATCAGTAATAAGCAGGGGTGAAAATTGATTTATATCTATTCAGCTTGCTGTAGAAGATAAAAGTTATAATGGAAACGTTTAAATATTAAAAGTGGCATTGCATTTCTGTTACAGTTCCCGTAACAGAAGTCTTCTTTACTTCTTTTTTGTTTGTTTATTTTTTCCCCAGGGTCACCTTTCTAGAAGATGGCAGTCTCAGACTCTATAACATCACCAGATCAGATTCCGGGGTGTACACTTGTATAGCAACAAATCAGTTTGGAGCTGCCAGAAATTCAGGAAACCTGATTGTGAAAGGTACTTTAATTTGGGGGGGGCTTTTTTTGTGCTTTATGAATATTAGAAAGTATGTGCCTTTTTCATTGGGATGCCCAAGCCTGTGCTGATCAGTGCTAGTATTGACAGGTTTTCACTTGCAGTTTAAAGCTGAAACTAAAGCTGTCCACTGCCTGCAGCAAAGAAAACCTCATGACTGCACCACTCCCATGATCAATTTGTTTATCAGGGGGGTCTTCCAAGATACCCACAGAAACAAGTAGCAACATTTAAAATAATATTTGCACAGCAGTACCATTTACACATCGCAGGTATGGGCTGTGCTGCTGCAGGCACTGGGGTGTGGAGACAGATCAGTGTGGAGTCAGTGTGTGTACCTTGTACAGTGTGCTTGGATGAGTGTATTCAGCTCATTTACGATTTACATCACATCTGAGACTGCAGAAGAGACTTCAAAGCTGGGGTGCCAGAAAGAAATAAGATGTTATGAAGTTATCTGAAAATCAGACGGGTTTATTTTCTTCAGCGTGGGGCAGACACATGTTGCATATGTTGCATTCCTGCAGAATCTGAAGCCACGCACTCCTGTGCATTCCAGCTGCTGTGTGCTACTCTGGTAGACAACTCCAACACAGATCAGAGCCAAGCAAAACCTCTTCTTTGGCCATTCACATGACTTTTGAATCTGAATATGTATAATGGCCATCTCCCACAGCTCTCACCCTAATTGCTGCATTAATAATAAAACAAGGCATCTGTTAGGGTGTCTTCTGTGCTTTCATACTAGTTTGTTTTCCTGGATGTTAACACTAAGACACTTCATTTCAGAGGACACCCCTTTGTCTGAAAACATATGATATTTTTTTTTCTGTCTTCTTACATTACATTTTGGTTTAATTAAACTATTTCAGCCATTAACTACAGGTTAATACAACTAAACAGATGTCTTTCTGAAGGGAGAGCATCCCCCTTTCACATTACCATTATTTTCTTCTCCATTATGCATACGAGATAAAATTTTAATATTCTCCGTAAAAAGAATGTGACTTGCCTCTTTGACAATCATCGCTATGAACTTGTCTTATCAGGATCATTATAAGAAGCCAAATCGTACATCCTCTAAGACAAAATGACTGATGGGATGTGATGAGATGTGCCATAGTGCAGCTACCTAGTTATGCATGATGTTTCCCAAACTTTGTATAGATGTCAGCAGGGACTGGCCTGTCTGCATAACACTTCCAGCTCCAGTGCTTTCTCCTTCTGTTTTGTCTTTTTCCCCTCCTTGTTTTTGATGAAGGCACCAAGTGCAGGTAATAGTCTGCCTGTCACATTTTGTAGCCCTTGCATATGAAACCAATAACCTTTAGGACTGGAAAGCCATGTTGCCATCTTCTGTCCTTTCCCCTTCTCTGTCTTCACTGCAAGCCCTCACCAGGGGGGACACTGAGTTTTCCCCAGGCTGCTGCTTTCTTTGCTTTCAGTTTTTATCCAGCTGTAGTAGGCTTGTACAAAGCCATGGCTGGGAGAAGTGGGAGACACAGTATTCAAAGCCCTTGACCGAGAAGTACTTGACCCTGGGTGTCCTGTACACTGGACAAGTGCTGACCCGTGAAACTCCAACCATTAGTACAAAAAGTGGACAGCCCCTGGGTCATGTGCCGGTTGCCCAGCAAGGTGTGTTGTCACAGAAGACGACCTTTTGTGCCAGATCATACTTGGGTTACAGTCCTTACTGCACAGCCAGTGTTTGGGCACCTGGCTCTGTTTAGCTTCTCCTCTTGGTCTAGGCAATGTGTTGTTGCTGTGTTGCTTTTGGATGGGGGCTCTCACTGAAAACCCTGGCAACTTCAACACCTAATACAGCTTTTCAGACCACCTTGGCGAGGCCAGGAGTTTTGTTCGTAGATGCGATGCGTTAGTTGGAGGTGTATAAATAGCTTTCCTAACAGCCATCCTGTGATTATCAGTTTAAGCATCCAGAAAATCATGTTATCAGCTAGGAGACACATCATATCAAATCATCACATCTGCTGTAATTCTCTTTCCCTCCAGAGCTGCAGCTTTGTCTGCACTGGGGCTGAGCTCCTGGTGTAACCACACACCCTGGCTCTGGTCCCAGTCCAGTGATGCTCTGCAGGGGGGTGCCTGCAGTAGTTTCCACCCTTCTTTGAAACACAGTTAAATACGTTGTGGAACATATTAAAGTATATGATGTCCAAAGCAATCTTTTGCTTCAAGTTTTGCTGTGCTGTCTCCATTAGTAAAAGGAATTTGTACAAATTTACTGCTCAGGTGGACTAGTCCAGAGCTGGAGGACATGAAAAGAGATACTGTTTGTACAGATATTCCTATGAGCAGCATATGAAATGAGTGTGCTCTGAGCTTTGATCAGTGACAGAAAAAAAAGGAAAACAGAGGCAAACTTAGTATGTATTTCTTTTCTTTGCTTCCACATGATATTTTCAATACAGACTTTTTTATAAAAGTATTCATATTTGTTGATTTTAAATGAGAAAAATTGAGTTTATAAGTGGAACTTCTGAGGTTACAGTAAGCGTGTTAATCAGTTTTGCAAAACAGCTAACAACAATAACGTCTGCAGTTACAAGAAGAGGAGCACATTATTAAATGTAATTTTTAACACTTTTTTTTCTTAATATTCTTGTTTTCAATGACTTCAGAATGGTTACTGTAGCCTGCACGCATGACCTCTTACCTAACCTACTGCATCTGGCAAAAATCTTTTGCATACTCATATTCTGAAAGAGCAATTAGCATTGATGCAGTGCAACATGTAATCTGAGACGATGTTTCAGCACAGCTAGCAATGAATAAACCAAGAAGTTTAGGGTTTAGGGATCTCTGACTTCATTAAGGTTATATACCATTTCGCATATCACATATATACATCCTAATGGAGCAATATGGGAAAATCACATTAAAATATGAAAAAAATGTTTTGTTTGGCATTTATGAAGTTTATTAAAACACTGAGTAACAACATGGTATAAAAATGATCTTGTTTGCAGGGAACATTTGTTTTTGTTTCCCCTCTGGAGAAGTTTTGGCTGTTCAATTATAGGCCTCATTGCTTCAGCATTATTTTCAACTGAAATGTCAGAACTTGGAAAAGCATATCTAATGTGCAAATTAAGTTTATTGCTGCTCATTGAGTTGTTTATTTTTTGTGTGAGAAGTCTTTATTATACCTCCAGCACTCACAACATCTTATCTATTTTCTCTTCTGGAATGGGATTTGCCATATAATGCATGTCTGCAGTTGCTAAGCAAGATAGATAGATAACGTAGAAGCAAGAGCTTTTAAGAAGCTTTTAAAAGGATTTGAGGTGGAAGTCTTAAAGACACCCCATAAAAGAAGCAGAAAGTATCACACAAGTGAACTGCTCTGCATCAGCGGCACCACTGGATATCAGCAGGCTAGAACAAGAGGTACAAGAGGATGGCAGTACCACAATAAAATGGATTTTTTGCGAACGCTACTAAAGAAACACACCTGACACGCAAACCCAGTGTAATCCACAGAAGAACAGTTTTCAGTGTTTATTTGGTGGAGGCAAAGAAGTTCATGCCAGTAAGAAAGTAGACGACTTATAATACTAACAGCATATAGCTTTGAGATTTTTTGTGTTATAAGAGGAAAACTTTATGTTCTGATACTCCAAAATACCGGTTCACTAGAGGGTTCCATAGAATGCATTTTTTTCAAAATATTTATCTTTTCCCTACAGAGGCATTCCATAGGTTTTAACAGACAAATGATTATGGAATTTTGATTCCTTCTAATAACATTCTATAACAGGATTGCAGATGTCTTATTTCTGATCTCTTTGAATGTATGATCAAATAATGACATGAGGAATTACATGACAGACCTAATGAGGCAACTGTAATATTATTGGAACCTTCTGATGAAGAAAAGTTTCAAAAAATTTCCAGCCAGTTTCATTAAAACCAGCTGGAGCTAATGGCTCCTGTACAACAGATGACTGGCTTTGATGGAGGCGTAAAGATTTTACAAAAAATGGGACATCATTTTCTGTTTGTGTTCTGTGGATTCTAGAATGCAAGGATTGAATCTGTTCACAAATTCTATGCAATCCTGTTTGTATCTTTCTTGCTTAGTCTTACTTCGACCTTTCCATAGAAATAAATTGATTTTATTTATAGTATTATACTTATTTATAGAATACTGTAATTGTACACAGTGCATTGTAGAAGAGTCAAAATGCACTGATCCTGGTGACTAACCATCCAAGATGGAGAAACGGGAGTTATAAAATGAGGTGGCATTAAGTCTTGTGGCAGTAGAGATGATGTGGGTCTTGTGAAGGGTAGATATTTTAAACAGAAATTTGAAGGACAAGAAGTACTTGACACATGGAAAATTCCATAGTGGCACAGTTTTATAAATGCTGAATCAACTAAAGCAGAAAAGGTGAATTTCACCCCTGGTATAAGTGCTTTGATTTGGAGTTTTAGCAGAATACCCAATTCCATGGGTAGCTTCAGACTATCGTCAAAGCAGTGAAAAATAAATACATCCAAGTTCTATTTAAGGGAAACAGATTAAATGCAAGCAGGAGTTTATACCTGGCAGCAAGGAGCTTATCCCAGGCTTCGGGGTCCATCCGAGAGGGCTGGGAAGCTGAACCCTGTAGCCACTGTTTGCTCATACCCAGACATTGACCTTACCAGTGGAAGGTGTGGGAAATATGCTCTTGCCCATCTAAGTGGTTGACATTGTAAACGAGCCTTGTCAGGGCCAGCCCTCTTCATTCCCAGCAGCAATTACTCTGTACAGAAGACACGAGCTGCGAAGGTGACCCTTGAAGGGATTTCAGAGGGGCCAGTTCCCACCTCCTGGTTCTCCCAGCTCCACCACACAGGTCAGACCCAGGGGCTACATGAGGTGGGTGACAGCCCAGGCTGACTTGCCAGACCATTCAGTACCCTCTTGTAAATCAGGTGCAACTTTTTGCACCATTTATGAGAGAATATGTGTGGAGACATCTCTCCTGCACAGGTAAAGACAGAGCAGACAAAACCCAAGTGGACTCAGGGAGAAAGTATGTATAAACATTGACAGCAATTTAGAATTTCCCCTTTGAGGTTGACCACGGTGTTCAGGGGAAGTCTTTACTTCTTCGATGCCGTATCTTGTTGGCTTTAAAAGCTCAGTTTATAGGTTTAAGGAAGGAGCGACAGGATGACTTTGGAGGAAGAGATGAGGAGTTTGGAGGACTGTGTCAGGCCAGAAGATCATGCCTCTCCACCTGCTAGTGGCTAAGAGAAGTTCAGCTATCACAAAAGCAACTTTCAAATTTTTAACATAGACCAGGGTATTATGTTTTTTCTTCTTTTAACATATACAGCATTATTGTGAGTAATAGAATTTCTCTCCTCCAGGTGTTACTCATGCAGTTCTATTTCAGCTATGAGAACTACAGAAGGAAAAGCAAGAAAAGAAAACTTTGTGGAGGTTCTCTAGTTCCCAGATACTTTTCAGAATTATTCTATAAAAGTTACCTGTACTTCACAATGGAATTACTTCATTAGAGATTTATGGAGACAAGTTCTTTGCCAGCATGTGCTGAAATCAGTGGAGTTGTGCCAACAAAGAATATGGCCCTTGAATCATCTGGAATTTATTGCATCTGACACACTGCTTCCAGTGAGAGGAAGAGATTTCTCTAACCTAATGATTGAGTATCTTTAAGACAGTCATCTGAGGCCTTCACATTTTTACAGTCCTTGACTTCACACAAACTGATGGAGCTGCCACAGTGATAGTTTTACATGGCTGTGAAGAGCAATTGGAGTATGCAGAGAAATCTGAGCAAGCGTGTTCCAAGTCTGAGCTCTAACTCACAATGAGAACCTCTGACACTCTCTTAAATGATACCAGAAAAAAAACACCTTATTTGTCTGTAAAAGTAAAAATAAGACAAGTTCTTTCTTTGTTTTCCCCTGAAACTGTTACTTGATGCCTGCAGCTGTGATGCTTTACAGATGAAACCAGTGAGATCCAGTTTTATTTTAAAAGGTTAGCAGAAAATGCAACATTCTGCCTTGTTTCTACTTGACCACTGCCGTAACAGTCACTCATCCAATGCAGCTCAGGCACTGGGAAGAAGCCCTTCAAGCTTCAGCCCATATTGCCTGTCTGTACCTACATATTAAATCAGTTACTGCAGTGATGGGGACAGTCTGAATGGGAATGGGTTTGAAGGTCAGAGGCTGGATGCCCTGTCATGCACCAGCCCTTTGGAACCAAGGCCTTGGTAAAACCAAAATTCTGAATTTTCAAATATATTTCTAAGACATAGAGTTAAGCCAGAATGAACACTGAACTAATACAGCTTGTGCAAATTTTCTTCTCCTCTCACATTATTTTCAGAACGTATTAATACTGTTAAATTGGTTCTACTCTCATTTATACATGCACCTCTAAATTCTCACCATTTTGTAACACTGATGCACAAAAGCTT
The DNA here is from genome assembly GCF_017639655.2 of Falco naumanni. Lineage (NCBI taxonomy): Eukaryota > Metazoa > Chordata > Aves > Falconiformes > Falconidae > Falco > Falco naumanni. The sequence goes on along the minus strand of NC_054057.1, from coordinate 92,008,586 downwards.
TATTCAAGGGAATTGCTTACAACAAAGTGGTTGTTATCTCTCATCTATCTGCCAGTCATATCAACAGGAGTGAAGCCATATAAACTTATTTTTTTCCCCTTCAGCGAGGAGCTCCTACTTTCCTTAATAAGAACTGCAAGTTTGTTTCTCAGTGTAAGAGGCTAAAAAAGATTACATAAATAGTTTTTCTCTCTGTGAAGGTATCTTCTTTGAAGCTGTAACGTGAGCAACGCTGTGCAGTAAACTACCACCACCATTTATATAGATTAGGGATCTCATTGTATAAAGTAAGTGGAGATGAACAGCAGTTTTGCTTTTGTTGCAGTTTCCTTTAAGGAGAGATTTTCAAGTCTGAAGAACCGTGGGCATATTTTTAAGTCTTAATAATGAAGTCTGCACTTTTTGAGCTGAAATCATATCTATTGACTATGGGCTTTACAAAGTAACATATGACTAATTCAGCATGTTGCCTCTGCGTCTGCTTGCTCTCAGAGGCACACAGCATGCTCATTGTGTTGATATTGCAAAAGTAATAAGTTATACATAGGTAAGAGTGTTCTGAAATCATTATTAGAGATAATTTTCTTTATTATGGGACATTTGGACCAATTTAAAATCATTGCACAAATGGTACAAAACTCATTCAAGATCTACTATTTTTATAAGCATTTTAATAAAAAGGAATTTATTTTTGTTTCCACAGAAAGGACTGTAATTACGATTCCACCTTCTAATATGGATGTAACAGTTGGAGAAAGCATAGTTCTTCCATGCCAGGTGTCTCATGACCCATCCATTGACGTGGTGTTCACATGGTCGTTCAATGGCAATAGGATTGATTTTAATAGTGGAATACATCATTTTGAAAGAATTGGAAGAGTAAGTTTCTTAAACTCCTTAGTGCTTAATGAAAACTATTTGCCACAGTCTTTAGATGACACAAATATTTATCATAATTCTACCATCGCTATTTATATGCATGGCAAATCACTGTTTCTTTACAAGGGTTGCAGCCATTTGTTTTTCTTTCTTAAATTTCATAAAGGCGCTTGAGTTATTTGTGAAGCCCTAATAAAAATGTCCACATGAAAGAAACTGATGATAGCTATGAATATTTTAATTTAAAAGCTGAATTTTTTATTAATATTGAGCAATTTATAAAAATGTCCAGTATGGAAAGCATGTTGTGAGTGATTAGTTTACTCTTTTTGTATCTCCAGGAATCTATTGGGGATTTGATGATAAGAAATATTCAGCTACATCATTCTGGGAAATATGTGTGCATGGTACAGACAACTTTAGACAGTCAGTCTGCAACAGCAGATATAATTGTAAGAGGTATGTCTGTTAAATGTAGACATGTATATCTTCTGGAGGAGTTAGGAGTTCTTAACATCAGCTGTTGTTCAAATGATTCCTAGGACAGCAGTTCAGCATTTCGCTAGGTAAATGCTATATATATCTTGTACCCTTGGCTCCAAAATTCCATTGAGGTGGTGGCCAGCATGATGCTAACATGCAGCTAACCCAGGGAGATCCGTGCGATTCTGCCATGGCCTCTTTGAAAGGTAAACTTTCCTGGCCACCCAGGTCAATATGGCAAGGCATAGGGAAGTCCTCTCCTTTCAGCACACTGCTGTACTTGCTTCTTGCTGGGCATCTCTGGGTCACTCTGCAGGCTGGAAAAAAAACCCACCAGACCGAGTTCCTTTCCACAAGTTGAGGTTAATATGAAAAATGAGTTTCTGTGGTCAGCTATTGCATCTTTTTACTGCCAGCAGCAAGAGAAATGCTGTGATGGGAGCAGATCCTTTGAACCCTAGCAGAAATCAGCAATCTGTATAGTGTACCATCTTGTATTCTTTCTAAACCTCAGTTTTGATTAGATTCAGTAGGAATTCTGAAAATGTCAGATGGTTCAACGAAAGACACAGCGGGTAAATTTTTGTCAGCCAAAAAAAATTAAGTAATTCCTTTGTTTGTAGTTTTCATATTAGTAACATAAAAACATTCAATTTCCTGACTCAAAACCTCTCATTAATTAGAAAAATGTAACACAGACATGAAACCATCGTTTAGAGATTGTGCTGCTTTTGTGAAACTGCAGCTTCACTAATAATTCCACTGACTTGAGAAAGTAAGAGTTGCTTGACCCATTCCAGCAGCGAATCTTCTCTTCCTAATACCTTCATCTTAAAAATGCTAATCATATTAGGCCCCCCAGGTCCACCAGGAGATGTTAAAGTTGAACATATTTCTAGCACTACTGCTGTCTTATCCTGGAAGTCTGGAATAGATAATAATAGTCCAGTCCAGATCTACAGTGTTCAGACGAGGACTCCTTTCTCAGTTGGATGGCAGGCAGTTTCAACAGGTGAGAAATTTAAGAGTTGCTTTGTATTTTTTGCATGTACCATTAATTTGCATCTGCCATTAATTATTTCTAAAATACATTTCACATGTTTATTTTGCCTTCAGTTCCTGAAGTAGTTAATGGCAGGACTCACAAGGCAACCGTCATTGACTTAAGCCCTTGGGTTGAATATGAGTTTCGTGTGGTTGCCAGCAATAGTGTTGGAACTGGGGAGCCAAGCAGACCATCAGCTCTACTGAAAACTAAAGCAGCAGGTAAGCTCCTTAGTTTCTGTCAGGTTTTTTGCACACAGACACATTGCCAGCTCCCGGGTGTGAGAGTGGCACTGCAGCAGAACGCTCACTCCTACAGGGTTACATTCACATCTGTCTAGCATTTTAGTCTGTGGCTGCTATGGCTTCATGACAGCACACCTACGCTAATGATGCAAGGGATGCTTGGACATGATTGAGGGACTGCACGCTTTGCTCTCTTGTTTGGAGATCACTTGAGCTAGCAACAAAAGCTGGAGCTGGCCCATGCTCCCTTCCTTTGATATGTCCCAAAATATATCTAGTCCACATGCCTGAACACAAACTTTCATTCAAGCGGTTGGGGAGTTGGATTTGTTTTCTTCCAATTACAACTGCGTTAAGACCCTGCTCAGGGACTTGCATAGAAAATTATAAAGCCAGCTCTCTGGCACAGCCTAGCACAAGCATGTAATGCCTTTGCTGCAGAGGGTGTTTGATATCTGAGCATCAGTAGGGACAGGATATTGGCTTTAACTGGAGGAAATAAATTACAGCATCCAAAGCCCAGTGAAACTAATAGCTTCCATTGACTCCAGGGCAGGATCCTTACTATCTGTCTGTCTAACCTTTACACATTTATCTTCTGGGGCTTGGAACCTCATAGGAAGAAGGCTCATTCTTGGATGACCGACACTGTCAGTCCTTTGACCTACTCAGTTTGGTGCGATTTATTTGAAGTCCAAACCTTTGGTTTGTTTTATGTTTCTCCCAGCCCCCTGCTTATCAACTCTCTCCCACCTATAAAATCAGTATTTATAGGATGGAAAGCAATAAAATGGAAGCAGCTTTTACAGTCCACTTTCTCTTTTCTGTTTATCTCATTTGCCAAGCTCTGAAGCCTGGCAAGCTGCATTTCAAGACAGAACTCAAAATACAGTATTGTACATTATACAGCAGAAAATACATAACGTCCTTAGAAACGTGGATCCACTGGTTTCTCAGGATACCTACAATACTGGTTCCAAGGCAGAATTACTTCAAAATGTATTAAATCAGTTGATTTAAATTTAACAAGTTCTTTTTCCTGTTGTTGAAACAAAAACTTACGCTGAGTATTGATGCCAGAAAAAACTGTTTGATCATTAGAACACCAATTTTGGTAGATTTTGTTGTCTTTCCAGGTGCAGTGAGACATTAAAAGAGCTCTAGCAGCAGTCAGGACTGCCTGGCCAGTGTGGCAGTAAAGCAGACTGCAGGCTGCCCCCAAGGAAAGGGAAGAGCCTGAGAGCCTCCAGCCTGGAAAGATGCACTGATCCTGCATGACCTTAGGTGTCTGGGGGATGCATGCCTGAGTGGTGCATGTCCCCTTCCTCCAGCAGGAGAACCAAAGGAAGCTTTCATATGCAAGGAGTAAGGAGCAATGTGAAAAGGGAAGGCTAAAGAAAAGCTGGAGACAGGGAGAGGCCAGATTTTCTAAATTTCCCAGCAGAGTATCACAGATACATGTTCTCCATTACACGATTGATCATGAAGTCAAAATTAGTCTGGGGAAGTTCTTTCTTGCTGTTGCCACCATGGGGCTTTGTGAAAAGTGTGATATTCAAACCCACGTATACAGTCAGTAAAAGCTTTCATTTTTAGAAGTGGTTTTTCATTTTTTGAGGAATTCACAAGACTAGGGCTAGAAAGAGAAAGAAACAATAAAATTAATATTATTTATCATGGCAATAGCACAACAAACATTATTTCCTTACAGTGTAGCACTGTCTGAAGCTTAACAGAAGGAACAGAAAGATTTGTTTCAGGTTTTAGTTGCTTAACCCCTTCACTGCTGTAAATCATTCTGTCTGAAAATATTGCTGTGCAGTGGGAGAAGTAACAGCTTGTCTTAATTTTTTTTCATCAGAATAGGAAACTGAAAACAGTATGACAGTGTGAACAGCAAAAGCTGGCCACAAAAGGGTGAATTTGAACTTCACTGTTATAATAGCTATATTGCCAGCTGTAATCTGAGCATTAGTACATTTGTGGATGCAAATGAGCCACTGTTCATGTGATTAAAGTGGAGCTGAGAATTAATTGAGCCTCTGTTGGTGCACTCAGCTGTAAATTTTCATCTGTTTCTCAACTATGACCCAGTTGAGGCTCTGCTGAGCAGTAGTACAATTTTTTTCCCCATGCAAATGTATTAAGTACTGAACACTTTTAACACATGAACTAATTGAGCATCAGCTGGTTCATGAAACAGTGAAACCCTAGGCTTGAAAGTCTGTTTTGTCATTTTTTCCTTTATTGCAATTCTTTTCAGTCTTCGATTATTTGCCACTGATGTGCACAAAGACATTGATTGTGAGTGACAAAATTGAGTATCTATGCTAAACTCTCTGAAAGGGCCCAGTCCGTTTGCACTTGCACTCACTTTTACGACTGCAAAACAAAATCATCGTGAAATGTCTACATTTCTGGAGAGGATGAAATCAGATAAAGATTTATGTGTGAGATGGAGTCTAGAAGTCATAGTGGATTGACATAAATTTCTGTGAACTTGAAGGACTATTGCCTTTATTGCCACTCCTGCAGCTGGGCCAACGCTGGGTGGAAGAATGGGGAAGGACAGGCACACATGGCAAAAGTTGCCAAAATCTCTGAAAAAGCTTCTGAGATGTAACTGGCCCACCTGTTTCTGATCCTGTCTTCAGCCCTGTCTTGACACATCCAGTTTTCAGACAGGGAGAGCTGAATGAACGGAACAACAAAAACAATCTTGAAATTTCCAAAAACAGTACCAAGGGTCTAGAGATGGCAAACAGTACAAATGCCCTTTAATAGGGAGTTCCTGTATCAGTAGGTTCCAGGGTTGTCATCTTCTTAATACTCTTCCAGCAGCTGGAAAGGAAGGCAATTCCATCCTTGCAAGTAGAACTGTAGTGAACTCTACAGTAAGAACAAGGTTGGTCTGTCTAAATTCCATCCATTAGATCACAATCCAGTTCCTCAAAACTGTCAATATTTGAAGGTTAATGGGGTGGGCATGTTTATTGAAATGCAAGAAATGCTATTTCCTTTGCCTCTGCAACAAGAGTTTTTGAGTGATGAGAAGCCCCTTTAGCCTGGAACACTAGCCTGTAGCTTGACCTTGACCCTGTACCTATGGTGCCGTACCCCTGGGGCACTGCTGGGGAAATCAAACTGTAATCAATGCACTTTTGGACACTTACAGACTTGGAAGAAGGAGAAAAGCAAATTACAAGTTTTGAATTTCCTAAGAAAAGCATACAGCCAATTAAAAAAATTAATATATTGCTCCAACAACATGTTTACCGAACAAATGCATAATTAGTAAATCAGTAGTGTTGCAGCTACAGTCTGAATGGAACATCATTTTGCCAATTAGTTGATGAGGCATAATAATGTCAGATACTTGATGCTACTAGCTTCTTTAATTAATTTTTTGAACCAGGGTACTCATGTATCAAATACATCTGTGGCTTCAGCCTTATAAACTTGAAAATGTGTAAATGTAATTTCAGTTCATTTAAAATGTACAGTTACATGATATAGTCCCTGTTCTGCGTGTTGAAAGGCAGAGTAGCTGCATACGCGCTAGGAAAAGCTCTGACCAGCCAGTTGACAAGACCCCGGCAGTAGCAGTGGGTAGTGGCAAGCACCAACGTCTTTTCTTCTCCAGTTCCTGTCGTGGCACCAACGAACATCAGTGGAGGAGGAGGAAGCCGTTCCGAGCTGGTCATCACGTGGGAGGTAATTGTTAGCTCAATTAACCTAAGCTGTCTAATGGGGGAGAGTCCATGGGTGAAATCACAGCCCTGCTGAAATCCAAAGGCTTTTGGTCACTGGCTTTGGATGAGCCTGGATTTCATCCTGCATCTGGAGACAAAAAAGCCTGTAAGAGATACAGCAAGTTTTCTATGTTATAGTGAACAATTTATAAAAATAAACAGTTTAAGAGGCATGTTATAAAGATGTTTAGAAGTCTGTATAACCCTCTTATCTCCATTGTACAGGAGGTGCTTAACACACTAATCTGCTTGGCCATTTTTTGCATTAACATTTTTCATACTTTTGTTTACATGTTTTTCATTCTGGAACACTGTGCTGACAAGACATATCCTATTATGCGTTAAAGGAGATGAGCCCTTTAATTCTTCAGCACTCCAGCGAGAGGAAAGAATATAAGTTTTCAGAAGAGCTAATACCATAGTGCGCGTTGCAACGGGTGAGCACAGGGCGTTTCAGAGTAGAAAGTAAGCGTTGTGGGAAGAAGCCCTCCTCCAGCCACCCAGCAGCATCCCCACGGGCATTGTGATGAAGACACACATCATCTTGCAAAGCCCGTGCAGCGGTGGGGCAGGCACTCGGTCAGGACTCTAGCCTCTATGGGAGAGCTCCCCGGAACAGGTCCCAGCCTCTGGTTTTTTTATTGCCACTGAAACATAGATGTGAAGTTGATGTGATTCACCGAATTAAATCTCTCCCCTGGCTTTGTGGGTATCTAACTGAAGTAGGAGCTACTCCATGCCATCAGCAGCACGCAGCCTGGAGGGCAGGGGCCAGGCGGCCTTGCCATGTATCTGACTGTCAGGTGTGACTTCTCAGAGGCTGCACAAGATGCCCTCTGTTTAGTCCCTAACTTGAAACAGGGCCTCTATGAACATTGTGCTCCCTTTGTACATGATGGAAAATTTCTCTTAATGAAAAGAAAAAAAAAAAAAAAAAAAAAGGCTTCTAGTTTAGCTTAAGCAAGAAAAGCAGTCTTCTCTCTTCCTTGACTTCATTCTTTTTCCAAAGAAATAACCAATCTCATTTATACAGTTTGAAGGAAAGGAAAAAGAATGAAATTAAACTAAAAATTATGTTCTTCATCAGCTGAGCGAGCTACCTTTGTTCTGTATGCTAAAAAACTGTGCCATTTAACCAGCCTTTCGGGGGAGGAAGGGAAGTGATAGGAAAATAATTAGGTAAAAAAACCCCACCTCACTACATAAATAATACTGCCAATGCTTTCCCCTCTTCATGCTGCAAACCGAGTGAAACTTCACTTTTACTGAACTAAATTTTCTTCAATGTGCATCTTTCGCTCTTTTGTTTTGTTTCCTCCTCTACTGACCTACTCTTTGGGAGCAGAAGAACATGAAAATTGAAAGCAACCTGAGAGATCTCAATCAAATTATCCTGTTGGACTCCATAGTGTGTCCTGAAAAATAGGAGAAGTACTAATTATGCCAAGCTAACAACAGTGAACATTACTCTCCAGCTTTCTGTGATGTACTCACTAAACATCTTGATTACATCTGAGGTCACAGAAACCTCAAAAACAAATTAAATGCTCTAGAAAGTAGCTTGGACCCTTATAAATCCCCGGTGCACCATCATCCCTCACACTTAACTCTCTCAGGACTAGCAAAGACATAGAAGAGGGCATATAGGGGAATGTTTGCAAAACACATCAGGAAAGACACATTTGTTATATATGCCAGGCTAGGCTTATTATTAGAATTAGAAGGAATTCATGAAGAAAATAATAAGTGCCGTGAAGTCTTCTGATGTAATTCCTGTATTTTTTTTCCCTCCCTTCTTCTCACACCAGTGCTCCCAGGAGTTCCTCTGCAGGAGAGGAGATTGGAGCCAGGAGTGATCCCAGGGACCGCAGTTCTGACCCTGTGTTCTCTCTCTTTTTGCACCATTTTCCATGTCTGCTTTGCTGCACACCTTAATTTTGATGCAGGCGTCTAAAATAAATGAAGTTTTGCTGAGAAACTCTTCTTTCCTCCATGTGCTACTTGTTTCATAAATGTTATCTTGCTTTGAGAAGCCAATGTAGAAGTATTTTTATCCCATGAAAACAAAAAAGTTCCTGCTGGAAACAGTGTTGATTTAATTGCCTGTTCAGTATGAGTCAGTAATACATGTCTTGACATGAGATTTTATTAATAGAAACATTTTGCCATGTTGACTTGCAATAACATTTCTGTTCTAAACAAACTTAAATAAGAATATGTTAATGCACTTGAGACTTTTACTTGTGCTTAAAATTATATGTAAGTTTTGCACTTATATGCAGGCAGTTGTACAGCTGATGCACATGTCTGTGTTCCTGACTTTTTTTCCTTTTAAAAAGTCATTTATTTAAGATTAGCATTCCTATACCCCTTGGGGAAAAAACAAATCAGCTACAACTTGTAGTGAGTGAAATGCTCTTAATTTTTAAAACTTCATGCCTGAAAGAGAATAACTTCAATGGAGCTGATCAGATCTTTTGTTTCTAAATTGATTGCCTCAATAGATTTATTATTTTGATTTTTATTTCAATATTACATTGACTGATGGAGCAAACATTATTATCTTCTCTAAGGCACAGTCAACTAAATCAATACCACTAAAATATACTCAGAGAATGAAGATTCAATTAAAACAGTGTATACTTGCAAATGCTTATTGACTGACTGCCTTGTCACTACAGCCAGTTCCAGAAGAACTACAAAATGGGGAAGGTTTTGGCTACATCATTATGTTTCGTCCTCTTGGCTCGACAACCTGGACAAAAGCAGTGGTGGCTTCAGTGGAAGCAAGCAAATATGTTTACAGGAATGAAAGCATTACACCTCTCTCTCCTTTTGAAGTGAAAGTCGGTGTCTACAACAACGAAGGAGAAGGGACCCTGAGCTCCATATCCATTGTCTACTCAGGAGAAGATGGTAATGCATGTTACTCTTACCAGTAATGGTTGTGTAGCATCAGTAGGTCCCAAATATGATCAGACAGGTCTCCATGGGGGTATTAAGGAGCCTGCTGACAGCTGGTCATTGAAGACTGACAGAAGGCACAAGACAGAAGATGGGAAATTGAAGTAAAAGAAAGCAAGGGGCAGGTTTTCAGAACTGCTTTAAGTAGACAGCATGTTTCAACTTATTTGTCCCCAAGCAGCTCTCAGTGAGAGGGCTGGAAAAATCAGGAGACATTCAAAAGTATAGTGCTCAGAGGGTCTAGCTCTTGGGACCACTCAGTGCAGTTGATCTCTGAAAATCTGTCCCAGATGATGGGCAGTGACCAATTTTGAAAACGTGTTTTGCTGATGCTCCACAATAAATGGGTAGTAAAGGCAGCGGTTCACACCACCAGGTTTCCTGAGCCTCTGCCTGCTGCTTCTCCCAGAATATCTTCCTCTTTTCTTGAATCTCCCTCAGTTCCTGACATAACACCCTTCTGCTAACACAAATGTTCCACCAGCTGCGTTTTCTCCCATCACCCAGAGCCGCGGAGAGCACCAGCAGGGGCTTCAGCACTGAGTGTTTCGGCGGCGGAGGTGGAGGTCTCCTGGCAGCCCATCACGTGGAACAGGCACACAGGCAGGGTGCTGGGCTACGAGGTGAGTGCTGGTGTCTGACGCCTTACACATGTCCTTTTCCTGGCCATGTTTGTGTTCTGGTTTCCCTCCCCCCCCCCCCCCCCCCCTTCTTCCAAGTCAACAGGCAATGGAACTCTTCACCTGACTCTCCTTAGCAACATTTCACCTGAGATAATCACAAGCTTTTACAGACCGGGGCTGTAGCTCTGTCCCAGACTTCTTGTAATCTGAATTAAAACCTCAAGATTAATCATTTGCAATGGCTACTATAAAAAGACTCATGCTTGATTCCACAAAACAAAGCTGATCCTCCCTCCTCTTACACAGCTCTTATGCTGCCTGAGCACGATGGGGTACTTGCTAGTGCGGGGGCATGACCCATAGCATTGACTACACAAGAAACCAGGGTAAACGCACTTTAGTGCTATCTAAAATTTGTGTTGCGGTGTATTTGAAAGGCTTTTGGCTTCTTACCCCTCTTAGAATCATAGAATCATTTAGGTTGGAAAAGTGTTTCACATAATCGAGTCCAACCATTAACCCAGCACTGCCAAGGCCACCGCTAACCCATGTCCCCAACTGTCACATCTACACATACTTTAAACGCCCCCGGGGATGGTGGCCCCACCACCTCCCTGGGCAGCCTGTTCTAGCGCTTTGCCACCCTTTTGGTGAAGAAATTTTTCCTAATATCCAATCTGAACCTCCCCTGGTGCTGCTTGAGGCTCCTTGTAGTGAGCACCTGCTCAGCTACTAATAACTGACAGGTTTTTGCCCTGTGCACTGGAGTGCATTGCTGGTGTCCCGGCACAATTCCAGGGCCAGATCCAGGGCCGGGCATTTCTGGGTCCAAGCAGGGGGAGCAGCGAGGATGATGGATGGTGCCAGACCCCGGGGGCACTCCACCAGCTGTGCTGCTGCCGAGCTCCAGCACCTGGCAGGAGCAGAAAACCAGTGTCAGCTACATCTGACATCTGCAGGACAGACTAGGGGTGCCTCCAGCAGAGTGGGGGCAGAACAGATTTTTGTTACAAAATTGGGTACTTCAAAGTAACCTCAGATATTCTTGCTAGGCATTTTACTAGTGAAACAACTGTCTGGTGGGGTTTTTTTAATGTAGATAAGATAAACCAAGACTAAAGCAAGTCAGAAATACTTCAAATCCTGTCCTGTCATTACAAATCTATAAATGAAGGTAATATGGAGTCACGTACGTACACAAACCTTCCTAAAGCAATTACTCACTGGAAAAAGCCCCCAGATCTAAATAGCTGTTACTGAATCAAAAGTAGAGGCAGGATACAAAATAATTAAAAAAACTCTTAGATGACTGAGGTAAATGGTTTTTTGTAACTTTTAAAGTTTTCTTCATATGAGTTCAAACCATAAAACCAAACAAACTTTTAAAATTTCTCACTTTATCAAAGGTTTCCTTTCGGACATCTATAAAGTTAAAGATTTAATTTACTTCCTTACTTAGTATTCAGTCGCTGAAATTTTATTTCTTCTCTATTAATATTCATGCTTTGTTTTATTTCCTGCTAGTTTTGAATACAAAAAGTCTTGTATTCCTTGAAATCTTCATTGTTGGCATGTCTGCTTCCCCGCCAAATCTGTAATTGATGGAAAACAATAAATTGCCTGTTCTTCGTTCTCACTTTTCAGGTTTTATATTGGACTGATGATCCCAAGGAAAGCACGGCTGGTAAAGTCAGAGTCAATGGGAATGTAACAGCCAAAAATATCACAGGACTAAAAGCTAACACAGTGTATTTTGCAACAGTTCGAGCTTATAACACTGCAGGGACAGGGCCCTCCAGCACCCCAGTAAATGTCACCACTAAAAAATCACGTGAGTATTCAATTTCGTACAACAAATGTTGCAAACTCCCAAGTGTGATAGTGACATTTCAGCTTACCGTGACCCATCTCAGCTAAATGTTGCAGTATCAAAGAAAACAGTATCCCAAATTTCTTTGTAAATTAGGCAACAAACTCTGTGACCAAGCAACTTCTCTATCTCCTCCCTGACAATATTTCTGTGGTCACCAGCAAGTTTACTCAGACTCCTCTGGTATTTAAGACATTAATACAATATTTAGCTTTGGGTCTGTCTTCATGGAAGCCAAAATTCCTATCAACTTAAATCGGGTTATTTCATTTACCCTGTTCTATTGATATGCTAAAGTAATTTTGCACACCTACAAAATTAGATAACACCAGTGTTCGTGTTCCTGCACTGTAGGAACCGTGAGGAAGGATTGCCTTTCTCATTGCGACAGCATGCCGCTTACTTTCAGGAGTCTTCGAAGGAGACTTCAAAAGAGATGCAGAGTCAATAGAGGAAAAATGTTCTGCTGGTCAAACAATAGATTTTGATGTGGGAATGTGGGTTTGTTTTTTTCCAGAAAACTGTTGAATGCTCTAAATACAGTGCTTTTATGAGACCTCTAAGCTGTGCACTAGAGAGGGTAATATATGGGATACATTCATATAAATACTATTTAGACATTTATTTTTTTTTTGAGTTTTCTGCCATTGTAGAAGTAAAATCATATGCTGTTCTATTTGTGAGAAGTAACTTCATGAAACCATGCTTTCATGGGGCCATCCTGCAAGGTAGCAAAGCAGCACTGAGCACCATCCTGCAGGGTTGAACCCATTAAGTAAATGTTCACTAAAAGCAAAATAGTCACAGAGCAGGAAATCTTGGATCTACTATGTACCAGAGTGCCCAAAATTCATTACTGTTTAAGCATTCAATATTTTTAATACATTCCCTTGGACTGTGTTTTCCAGTAAACAGTTGATCAGCCCTTTTGCACAAGGAAAATTTTTTTCCTGTTTTTCACCAGTTTTCCTCTTGTCTGTGTGCCGCCTCATGCTATTCTCAAAGTACAAGACAGGAAACAACTTGTAAAATGAGTTAAAGATAAAACTTAGAATTTAATGTAAATAACATAAACCAAAATAAAGGCAAATAAGGTATTTCTTAAGGACTCAAACATGACCTTTCTCACAGGCAATTTCTTACTGGAAAATAGACTCATCTCTGGAAATGATTCTCTGTATTTGTACCTGCATTTGTATGAAAGACAATTTAAAGACATGGCAGTCAAAGTGCCAAGACATATAAGGAATAAATTTGCTTTTGTTTTACATTGACTTCATCTTCTGTCAAATTCAGGATTGTACTAATGGTTCATTTAAAAATTAAAGTCAAAATAACTCCTTTAATATTTAAAAACATATATTAAATTTTTAAGCTCTAGTCTCTGAAAGATGGAAGCACTTTCAATATGGGTAGAGGTAATAGGTCAAGAGAATATAAACAATGTGCATCTGCAGCGGGAGTGTTAGCTTCAAGGTAATGTCTCTGTCTTCCCACTCATCATCCAGGATTCCTACGATGTTCTCTGTGTGCCTTTATTGTAGAGAGTAAGCAAAACTAAAATGGTCCTTCTGCCAAGTAGGTGCAATTCTGATTGAAACATACTTGCCTAAGATCAATTTAAGGTCTAAGTTGATATCCTGGTTTAAGCTTAAAGTACTTAGGAAAGTGGAAATTATGTCCTTCCTCCATGAACATACCGGTCCATTAGGAGCTGTTGTGATGCTCAGCTCTTCTGCTTCTTTACTTATATGTCAGGCATTTCAGAAATTTCTTTGCTTTTTCTTTACAAACGTATACATCAGCAGAGACAGATCTTAGAAATACTTTGCAAGGATAAAGCTCAACTCAGTACAGCAACAATGCCAAGTGTTACCTAAAACGTGAAAGTAACATCATTAATTTAATGAACTTAAACATATACTTGGACCATACTGTTCTTGACAATGTTGGTTACAAGAAATTAGTTGAGGAAATGATCTGCTAATCTTAGATCTGAAGAACTGTTTGCAGTATTTTTGCTTGTGGACATTACTACGGATTTGGGGAAGTGCTATGTTACCCCCTATTCTGGTCACTGGGTGTATAGCAAAAACAGACTTTTGTTTTGAAAATCATCCTCTGGTGGTTTTTCATCCCACAGACTATGAATTAAGATGGGTTTAAGTGCAGTGCTAAAAAGCTTCGATGAAGACAATATTCACCCATTTCTGAGTGCTTCCAAGGCTTTTCAGAGTACACAGTCAATGTAGTATTTGACATCCTTTGCCTCTTGTGAGTTTTTTGTTACCAAATTCCTTATATAAAATATTTGCTGAAAGCAGCAAAGAGATTTCAAACAACATTTAAGTAAATTTGCAGGTTTATGTATGTGAATGTATATAAATGCCTTAAAAAAAAATACCGTTTTCCAGCACTGACAGTGTAGCTCATGGAAGGACATCTGCTTATATTCACTTGGGTGGTCCACTAGCACCTTCTTTCCCTACCAGTGAGATGGATTAGGCTTCTCCACAATCATGGAGTAGATAGATGTGAAACAACAGGCACCATCAATTTATTCTGTGTCCATGGGAAATGAAAGAAATTGTGGAGTATTACCAAATCAACAGTATCTTCCAAGTTACACGCATTAATTATCAATATATAGGAAATCTAGGGAGAAAACAAGGATATCAAAGGTTAAGAATTTAAAAGTCAGGTTGGAATACTCACAATATGTTCCTCCAAATCTCTCCTCCTTTTTCTTAATTCTGTTCAAGTCCTTATTTCTTCTAACACCCCCAGTGCCACCCTCCCAGGCAGGGCCTAGGAGGATGCACCATGGTCAGGAGATAATGTGGTGTTCCAAATCTGAGATACAGTTCAAAGGCACAGTTTCAACTTCACATGTTCACACAGGATTCGATTTCAGTCACTTGTAGGCAAATTTTCAAAGTCCTCTCACTTAGGCGTAAAAAGCCTTTGAAAAGCTACTCTCAGCCTATTGTGCTGAGAATTTATAAAATCCTACAATGTTTCATGATGGATCACATGGAGACTTTAATGTGTAGTTCTTTGTAACCTGTCCTCATGGCTGATGAAAATCTTGTCTTTTGTATTTTGCTCCTGGTTTTAGCTTTTTCTGAAATCCATACAGCAAAACATTCTCTAGTACATTAAAATAGAGATAGGAACAACATAGTACTTAAACAAAATCTATGAAATACAACTTGAACTGTCAGATACTGTCAGGCTTTTCCTAATTTCAAAAATGAACTCTCACAGTAAGTGGTTTTGTACTGTGAATAGATCTTTAGTCTAACTGATATGAGAGCAACGATGGACTGAAAAAATGTTTTTTCTCTTAGATTTGAATCACCCATGCATTTGCTACTTCCCTGCCAGCAGCTCATTCAATTACACTATGCAAATTAATATTCAGTTGTGTCTTGTGATTACCATCATCTTTGTTTTTTTAAAGCACCGAGTCAACCCCCGGCAAACATCGCTTGGAAGCTGACAAATTCCAAAATCTGCTTGAACTGGGAACATGTTAAAACAATGGAGAATGAATCAGAGGTGCTAGGCTACAAAGTAAGTAATTTCTTTCTCTCATTAATAAGACATGTTGTTTATAATAGAGGTACAAAAAGTGACATTGAAAGGTGACTGTTTGGTACCTGGAAAACAGTAACTTCTGTGGAGTTATTGGGGACGGTTGGCTGACATCTGTACAAATGGAAGAAGAGCTGTGTTCGTTCAGAGTAGGACCTCTGAACAGGGACAGAGATTTTCCATCCCCAGTGCTGGATCTGTCTTGTTCCCTTTTCCTTGTAATCTTACTCATCTGAGATTCTTGCACTTGCATCTTTTTGAGGAAGGAGTTTCTCTCATATATAAGTAGAGAACAGTCTCTTAAGCATTGAAGGTAGGCATAAACACATTTAAAAGTTGTAATTCTCTGGCGGTTCTTAAATGTACCTCTGAAAAGAGCTAGGAAGATATGTAAAGATCAATGTGAATGAAATCAAAAGCACTCCCATAAATCTATTTTTAAAGGAAATAAAAATTTATTTTAAAGTTTGTTTTTGATGGCTCTGACCCCAAAAGACTTATGGAAAGACTTTTTTAGTCCTGAAGAACTACAAAAATGGAGGTGGAGAGTGCTTACATGAGGAAAGGGTCTCGGTATCAAGGACCTCATGCTCCTAGCCATTTTAGTGTCTGCACAGAATTATTTATGTCTAGGGAGGAAAAGGACACACATCCCCCTTGTAATATTTCTTGAGATCATATTGTTTTACACCCTAGTGAGCGATTTACACCCTAGTGAGTGTGTTTGAGTAGCTCCACACACTGGGGAAAAATGCTAAAACTGGACTATTAAGCTTTCTTCCTTTGTGTCTAACCCGCCTGCTCCTAGGCTACACTTACTACATTTTGATGTGCAAAGAGTGCTTGAAGTACTTGCTGCAATATTTATTGAATGATTCCTGTTTAGCCTTCTGCTTTGCTCCTCAGTTGTCCTTCTTATCATAAATGTCAAAAGATTGTCAAGAGGAAGGAGTCAAACACTGATGTTGATGTGCTACTAAGGAAGAAAGGCTTCTTAGAGGAAAAAAAGCTGTTGGCAGTCTGTAGAATCCCTGTCTAGCCTCCCCAAGCTGCGCTGCACCTTGGCCCAGCGATTCATTAGCAAAAGACTTAAGTGCCAGCAGGTGCTGGATCTGTCATGTTTAGTTGTAGGAATGTACTTCCTCAGTGGAAACCCAGATGCTACTACCCAAATTTCTGTCCTTTCTTGACATCTTTAAAGACACACTGCTATGCAGTGTCCCAGGTTTTCATTAGCAGGCAGTAGTTTTGCTCAGAACCCAATGTGAATGTTTCTATTTGAGTTTAAATGCTCACCACAACCAGGCAAAATTAAAAAAAAGCCCAAACTAAAACCTCAGTTCCTGCACTATCAGATGAATTCTGAATATAAAAGGTGTTACAGATTGAAGTCTCTTTTAAAGGTGTGTCTACCTTCCATATTCAGAGAAGAGCATAAACATATTGGATAAGGTTTTCATAACGCTGCTTTCAAGATGAGCCTCAGCTTGTCACACAGAGGCTCTCCTAAAAGCTGGAGTGAATGCTCACTAGGGTCTCCATTACAAAATCTGCAGAATGTATTTCGATGTTTTGAATTAAGTTTAATACTCTGCAGGATGCTGATAGTGCTCTCAGAAGTTTGGGACATGACAGAAGAAACTCTCAGCCAAAAAAAAATATTCCATTAAAACTAAAAAAAATAAATTACTCTTGTTTTCTCATCCCTTTTTACTTAGATTTTGTATAGGCAAAACAGACATAGCAAAACACATATACTGGAGACAAACAACACTTCAGCTGAACTTCTGGTACCATTTGAAGAAGATTATCTCATAGAAATAAGAACAGTCAGTGACGGTGGGGATGGCAGCAGCAGTGAGGAAATTAGGATTCCAAAAATATCAAGTACGTGAGATGTTATTTTTTTCTCTGAATGTTACTGTGTAATAAGAAATCTGTGTGTCTCAAGAAGTACAATAGATTAACTGACTTTCCATTACAGTAGGTGGCCTCCCTCCCATTGCTTTGTAAGGCTGGGTACATGTAGATTAGTCTCTGGTAATCTCAGATTCATTAGCAGAGAAAGTATTTTGTGCAGCACTTGGATGTGACCTTATTTTTAGTGTAGGTCTCCCTCTGCCCTGGCCTGTAATGCCTGGGGAAGGACAGAGAAAGAAGCTTTCTCACTGGAGTCAAAGCTGCAGCTCTCGCATGTAACATGGCTCTTCATCTGCTGAGATGATGCTGCCGAGAGGGAGAACCTCAGCCCTGCACTGTGGCTGCGGTGGGGTCGCCCAGGGTCCAGCCTCTGCTCTCATAAGTGACTTACTGTTTCTGCAAAATGGAGCACAGTTTTGCAAGAAATGAGCCAAAACCCTCCTAAAAGCGGATATGCGCAGGGAGGGTGGGAAGCTGATTCGAAACCATACTCCATGGAAAGGCTGCTACATTTTTAAAATAAATAAACAGAAATAACATTTGTGGATAACGTTTAACTTTGAAAACAAAACATAGACTACTGTTATGCTAGAATGCATAGAAAAAATTTTCTTTTTTTTCTACACAAATTTACCTCTGTCAGAAAATTTTGTGTTTATATTTTTACAGGTTTAAGCTCTGGAGCAATAAAATTGTCCCCAAGGGTAAACCATATACTGACATCTGGGATCCTGCTATTGAGTTCTGTTCTTACGTACTCTTTTCCTCGGTGATTAAAGCGGTGCTCAGCCATGGACTTTTAAAAATAAACCACGTGTAGATTTTATCTTCATCATGAACAACATTCCTGATAAAGAAAAACAGTGGGGATGGGGGAGATAGAAGTGATCTATTATTAATAAAACGTTAGGTATCAATATTACATTAATTTTTAAAAATAGCCATTGAAATTAATGGATAAATATATATGCATTAATTAAAGGGAGTGATGAAAAACGTAACTTGAGTTTGTAAGGAGAGTGGTCTCAAATTCTTTACAAGCCGTAGTTCTTACTGAAACTCCAGTGTAATGGTATGTCAAGCATGAAAGACCTGTGCCGAGCTGATACGACTGAGAGAAGAGATTTGCAATTGCTTGTGATGTGGATACCGTTTATCTCACGTTCTTCAATGTAACCTGTAAGAAAGCCCCACTTTCAATTAAATAAAAGCTATTTGTTTACTTTTTGCACTTGTTTGTATTGCAGGGGGTGTCGTACAATGCATTATATGAAGTATGCTGTACTGTTTTCTTCAGAAAATGGAAACTTAAATAAAAGGAATCATATGTAACAACCCAAAGCCCATTGAATTCAATAGAAGGACTTTCAATGGCATCAGCAAGCCTTGAACCAGAATTGAACAAGACAATACCTTTTATGAGGTACCTTACATATTCTCAAATACATTTTAAAGGACTTTTTCATGCAAAGACTATTCTCATCAACAAAACTAGCAGAGATGCTGAATACCTTTTTCGAGGAGATTGAAATATATCAGTCTTCAAGTGGGTTCCGTTGCTCTCTCACCTGATACGGTTATTCTGTGTTATAGCTTGGAAGTGTAGATTCATCTTTTGGCTGGGTAAGAGGGTAAATGAGAACATTGATTTTCATCATCTTGAAATATAAATAAAAGCATCTAA
Source organism: Falco naumanni (assembly GCF_017639655.2). Taxonomy (NCBI): domain Eukaryota; kingdom Metazoa; phylum Chordata; class Aves; order Falconiformes; family Falconidae; genus Falco; species Falco naumanni. Next base: position 91,989,524 of record NC_054057.1, on the reverse strand, counting down.
TTAAGCCCTTCAACCTATTGAGTTATTAGAATGACAATCACAGGAGTGAGCACAGCTTTCAAGTCAGCTCAAAATGTGAAGTCACGCTCATGTCAGCTTTAACAACATCCAATAAAAGGTAATTTTTTGTCTCATCTAATTACTGGGGCACATTTTCTTCCTTCCCACTTTACTCTGAAGTATATTTTCTTTTCACTGCTGTCAAATACATGTTATGTCATCTTTGTAACCATTTACAACTGCAAGTAAATCAAATGTTCCATAGTATTTTTTAAAAGGAAAAGGTTCAGATGGGGGTGATGGTGTCTAAGCACACAGATGAGCAAAAGGATAGAGGTTCATCTGTGCACGGTAATCCTGCAAACAGCATAATAAACATGTTTCTTATCCATGGGTATGGGAGGCCAAATTGGCAGCAAGAGTCTAAAATGTGAAATCTTATAGGAAGCTACCAAAACTTTGGTACCTGAGATGACTCAAAGAGCCCAAGTGCTGGGCTCCCAGGGAGAACTCCACACACACTGACATTAAGTGAAATCATAAATGATAAAAAAAATTGCAAAAGCACATGTTACCAAATGATGTCCAGTTTTGATCTAAGGACTCCAGAGGATGAAAAGGATATTGAGGCCTGAGGACAAGGCATTTCACTTGGATTCATGCTCACCATTAAACATTTCCCCCTTGTGTTGACACCGTCAAGGCCAAAAGAGCGTGTTTCATGTTCTCGTGGCTGTGCAGCTGTGGTCTCACCAAAGACAGGACTTTAGAAACCTGGGGATTTTTCTTTACTGTGGATAAGCAAATGCCACTTACACCTGGTGATGTTTAATAATCCCCATGCTGAATTCAACAAGCTCTTTGGCAGAGCTGACCACTGTCTGGTGGAGATTTGACAGATCCCAGCAGGTCTCCAGCCGGAGCTGCCCTCTGCGCTGGCAGCTCACTCCCAGACCTTCTTGTGTCCATTACGCAGTGGGTACCTTTGGGGGTTTTTCCCAAGTTAAACCGAATATAAAATTCTTGTATTTCATAACGTAAATGCAATCCTTCTGCTAAGTTTAAACAAACCATTTATTTTCATTCAAGCAAAGAGAGATTTTCTGCAGAGCAGTTCTATACAACTGAATAGAAGGCCTGATAGATGCTTAATTACAGAGAGGCTCTAGAAATATAATGCCACTTTTAGAAGCCTGTCCTCTGGGATTTCTACAAAGATACTAATCGCAAGAGTTATTAGGAAGAGGTTTAACATAGCTTTCAAAAGAAGAGAACAGTTTAGGAAGAGGTGGATATGGTATTAAAAATCTTGATAATACCCTAATGAAGTAAAAACATTTTTCTTTGCAGTGAAACTAAAAAATGAATAATTTCTTCAGGTTTGTTTTCTTTTCTGTATGCTTTGCTGATGTTCTTTGCAAGGTACTTTTTGTCACTGCAGAACGTACTTTTCAAAATCAGGCTTCTTATGCCTCTGGTGTTTAACCTCATAATTTCTGCTTTAGCCCCGTCTTGTCACTCCCATGGGAACAGCCCTTTTGTAAAGTAAGGGACGACCTGGGAAGACCACTAGCGTGAGTAAAGATATTCCTGTGCCAAATCCCCTTAGGGCTGGAGCACAAGTGGATTGCCAAGTGACTAGTCTGCCTTGGGAGCAGAAATTCCAAGCAGTCTTAAGGAGAATACCTTTAAATATAAAAATGATAAAATGATAGCGCGCGCGCGCGCGCGCGCACACACACACACACACACACACACACACACACACACACACACACACACACACACACACACACACTCACTCTCTCTCTCTCTCTCTCTCTCTCTCTCTCTCTCTCTCTCTCTCTCTCTCTCTCTCTCTCTCTCTCTCTCTCTCTCTCTCTCTCTCTCTCTCTCTCTCTCTCTCTCTCTCTCTCTCTCTCTCTCTCTCTCTGCTTCTGCAGGTTCATTTTCTTCTCCTCAGCTCCCCCAGTTCTTTTTTGGTGTTTCACTTGGACAAACTGATGTCTGAGCTGCTGAAAGCGATGGAAGTCCAGCTGTCCTTTTTAAGTGAAAATGTTATTAAAGCACCCAATGCTGAAATAGAAAGAGTTCAGATGACTGGCAGCTTTCATTAAAAGAAAAAAAAAAAAAGGTCAAAAATAGTTTTGTCACTCAGTTGCAGGAAAAAATTTGAAAATGGGAGAAGTATAAATCCCCTAAAAGCAGAAGTTGAAATTAAAACAATGGAAAAAGTAAAACAAAAAACCTCTTCAATACTCATGGTTTTTAGCAACTGGGAAGCTGAATCAAAAACCCACTTAAAGGTGCCCAGTGCAGGGAACCTTGAGCCCAATCTTACCAGATTTAGAAGCACCAGATCAAATCACAGCCCAGCCTAAGTCTTCAAATAGCTGGAAGAGTAATACCTATTTTATTTTGATAACCTAAGCAAAGTACCAAAAAATGAGAAAGAGTCACAGTCCGATTTTCATTTTAAATTTAACACATCTGCGAAATATTTCTCCATGAAAAAAGCAATTTTGAGTCTATCCAAATGTTTCGGTTCACTCTAAACACAATGTTTCTATGTGATTTAAGAGCATTTAAACTTTTTTTAATGCTTTCTCCCTTCTTTATAGAGCAATTTTTGAATACGAATGCCAAGAAACTAAATAAAATAGCCCATGTGTGCTATTGTACCAGCCCCTAAATCAACATTATCCTGAAGTGCAGAAACACCCTGTGTTTTCTGCAGGTCGTTGGAATGCAGCCCTGGTGACGACTTGACACAGAGCTCTAAATCACACTTACGTATAAATGTGTTGTAAAAGCGGGAAAAGATTTTATTAATATCTGACTGTAGTGCAGTTGCAGAGAATTTCCCCCAATGATTTTCAGAGCCTGTGCAGAACAGAGAATTTGCTTAGAGAGTATTTGGGATGTGCTGGGCTGCCTTGACCTGGTGTCTGAGGATCCTGCCTCCCTCCCTACACCCCTCCGCAGACTTTTGCCTTTTCAAGGAGCAGATGTCCAGCTGCTCTTTGCCTTTCCCTGGGAAAAACTAGGGTAGGACTTGTCCTCTTCTGAATAAACCAATGCCTTCAACCTGCTCTGGCACTGCTATCTCCAAGGCACCGTTCCCCCCAGTTTCCCTCGGAGTGCCAGAGACTTGCTGCATCTCGGTGCTCCTGAATATTAGGGTTAAAATGCCTGTGCAGGAGCAGTCACAATGTGGCTTTTGGATGAACACGAGTATGATAAAACCATCTCTACAAGGATCTTGAGCTGTTGAAAGCACAGGTGGTGTGGGAATGCACATCACCTCGCAGCCTGGGCATCCTTCAGCCCACGAGTGGTCCAGCCGACCTCAGCCATCAAGGTGAGATGCTGTGAACGTGCTGCCTTCTGCTGCTGGATGTGAATCGATGAAGGGCTGCCACTTGCTGCAGGAATGGTATGGACTGGAAGTGTAACAGAATGGCAACTGATGCATTCAGAAAAATCTGTCTATCTAAAAGTCTAACTAAGGTTGCAAAGACTTTGTATATAATGCCCCGGTCATCTTCAGAGTGTATGTAAGGATTCGGCATTTCTGTTGCTGGCCATTATCTAATCCAAAAGTGAAGGAGGTGGCAGTGGTAAAAATCAGTGCTATTAAAATAGCTGGTATAAAATCTTTTTTTGGAGAAGCTTACCATGCAGAAAAGGTCAGCTGGATATTTTGACAGCATGGTATAATACAGGCCTTCAAATGGCTTCAATTTCAATCATTCAGGCTTTCTTTATACAAACTTCTTCTTTTTATCAGTTCCTAGCACTTAATACTTGAAAATATGTCTGATGTAGCAATTAAAAAGTTGTATTAATAATACTGTTATGTATATTTTTTTTGTTTAACCTATTCTATAGATGCCAATATATTTCAGTACTGAAAAATGGCTACAAATACTTCCCATCCTTAGAGGATGAATTGGAACAATTCTGAAACACAAAAGGACACCAAAACACCTCCTTACAATACGCGGCTTTTTCACAACATACATTCAAGCCTCTAGAATTTTTTCACTGGACTAAATACACCTTTCTACAGCCGCTGTGGGAGATGGGCCAGGTTAATTAAGGCCCTGGCTTGGACACTGCTGTGCGTGGCTTTGCTTTCTGCTCTGCCAGAAGTAGCTGGTGTGACCCTAATGTGCTCAGCGTAGCTCTATTAATTATGATGCTAAAGCTTGAAACCTCCGTTCAGCCCGTACCCGCCACCTGTGCACATCCCTTCTGCATTCCTACTAACTCCATGTACAACTTCATGGCTATCATCACCTCCCAGCGAGTTCTTTTTCCGCACTGCATCCAGATCCATGGTGAAAAGCCCAACGCAAGTTTTCACAAATGATATCCCTGTTTGCCTCCTTCTACCTGTGTGCTGACCACGCATGGGGCAGTGCGGCTGGAGGAGAGGGACAGCCTGCTGCAGCCCCGCGGTGGCCACCAGCCCGCTCTCCTGAGGCATAACCCACTTCTTCCCGTACGAGCAACGTGCCTGCAGGCTCTGCCAGAGGTCCTGCATTTATGGCAATATGTAAAATCAAAAATGAGATGCTGAGGCTCAGGGTTTCGTTAAAAATGGAGATGCCTAGAGAAGCAAAACCTCCTACAGCTGTTGGGGCTGTAAAATAAACCAGCTGGCAGCTCAGCCTTCCCTTCTCCGTGCACCCATTCCTATTCAGCCTGACCTTTCCTCCTGAGGAATCGCACCGTGGCAGAGATCCCCCTGTTGCTGGCAGAGCTGAGTTAAGGGGTATTTTCTGGGAGTCTCATTAAAGTAGGCTCTGTGTGTCTGTGAGCACTGCCAGCATGATTTGATTACGTTATTCCGCAGCCCTGCTATCCCAGAGATTTTAAAGAGAAACAGCAGAAATCTTTCACGTGTCCCACTGCCCTTAGTAGATTTAAAGCCTATGCAGTTTGAGTGGGTTTAGAATTTATTTGAAAGCCGCCTTACACCAGTACAATTTATCCACAGAGATCAGCAGTTTACATCGTATTGATTAATGTGGTTATTGATTTATTCTGCGATTGTACTGGCTGGTTATACACAGTACTGGAAAGTGCTATTTTCCAGGAGTGATTGACTTCTTTCTTTATTGACCAAAATGAGCTGATAAAAATCATCCACAGACTGAGCCAGAAGTACTTTTTTGTGTTCCTGCTTCTAGCAGAGCAAAGTAGGAGATGAACGCTAATGCAGAGCAGAGCAAAGAAGTTACAGCACTTAACCCCTGCGCTATTACCCTGGCTGGGATAAATCCAGCCCACAACCTCAGTGAGGCAACGGGCTGGAAGGCTGGGATGGTGAACAGACAGGCAGGCATTTGAATTTTGAAGAGGAGGAGTAGTAAACGGCTGTTCATTCCGCTGACGTTGACTGGTGAGTGCATTTTTTCAGAGCTTGGTGCTGTTTCTAATGCTGGTACCAGCACTGGCCGTGCTGGTGGGCTATGGGAAGCTGGCAGGTGATCAGGCACCCAGCAACAGGCTGGGAGTTCAGATGAGCTCCCAATGAGGAGGAGCTTGAGCTGTCCCAAGGGCCCCCGTGAAGGATAAAATGTTGCTTTTTCCTGCAGTATTAGGACCTGCAGCAAAGTTAGTGCTGCCCCTGGCACCGCTGCTCGCCTGCTCTGCCATGCGACCATTGCTCTGCACATGTATCTTACATCATACGCATATCCATATATATGCATATCCATACACAAAGCAGGTATAACTACTGTTTATCATGACTGTTCTCAAGTTTTCCCAAATTGAGGAAAGGATCCCATGCCCCTGAAATACTTAACTGGTTACACTGCATCGGCTTTTAGCTTTTTTAGCTTTTTTTTAGCTGCTGGCCAAGAAAAGTCCACCTTTGAATGAGTCCATGGGTTATGACACCGGATCCACCCACCACCCATACAAAGTACCGTGGCTTCCTGCAACTTCTTCATTTAATTAGGAGCTTGGAAAACTGAATTAACTTCAAAGGTAGATATTCTCATGGGTAAATTCTCTCTGTTTTGAGGCTCTCTGTCAACCCAGGCTTCAAACCTATCCTGCAGAATTTCTAACAAATTTTAAAACAAAGCAAGCAAAACCATACATCAAATACTGAAACTCCCCCCTGCCCTGCACCCCCCATCCCCCCCTTCCCTCCCAAGGATTTCAGGCTTCTTTTATGATAACAAATTTAAAATGGAATTAACACTCCTGGAGAATCTTGCACAGCTCACAGGAGCCATAACGGGGAGGGAGAATGCCCAGAAAAGGCCAGGTGAAGAAATACAGAAAGAAAATAAGAAAAGAAAAAGAGAAACTTTGCTCCCAACCCCTCAGCGATGGGCAGCATGAATTTTGTCAGCCCCTCTCCGCCCATGCCATCCACCAAGGAGTGCCGAAGCCAGTTTCTCTTTGATTTTAAATGAGCCCTTAAAGCCAAAAGGTGCTTCAGCTCCGACACAGCTCAGTTCTGGCAAATGTACAGAACCATCGGTGGGGCAGGTCAGTTGTTATGGCCCTTGGAAAGCAGAGAAAGTCAGGTGAGCAGCTGCAGAGAAGTTCTGTTCTAGCTGGCAGGTTTCCTGCTTGTTTTAAAGAACAAGAATGAAATAAAATGGGAAAGCAGCGATCAGCTTGGAGCCCCCAAAATCTGGCAGTTCAACCGTTATCTGGTTTTATGAGCTTGTCTGAGGAAATGCCATCTGACTGCACGGGATTTCATCACAAGGCTCTTGCTTATTCCAGGTCAGGCGAGGGGAAGGGGGACGTCGGGGCTCTTGTCCCGTTAGCGGGGACGTTCCTTGCCGCCGCCTCCCTGGCTCACAGAGGCCACGTCCCTGCATGCTGCTGGAACCGCAGCTAAAACACAATATATGCTTTACTTTCCCACATGATGACAATCGGCAGTAGTTGTGCTAAAGGTGGCTGGAAAATGTTGTGTGAAGCAGTCTACCATCAGAAAACACTGGTTCTTCAGAGCAAAACGTGAAGAGGAACACGCTGGATTTTTTGATGTTTTCAGGAGATGTATCTTCCAGTGACACAGAACTAAACTGAGTATTTTTTTCAATGTCTCCAATTCTCTGACTTTTTTTTTTCTTACGATACATGCACTGTTTTGCTTCATATAAACGTTTTACTTAGCAGTTTTGTTAGGTTTATAACGAGTGCTGTATCTTGTTTCCTACAGCCCCTCCTGCTCCAGCTGGCACAGGTGTCCCCCAGCACAGATACGCATGCTTTTATGATACATTAGAAAATAATTACATTTCTTCAACATTACTGGAAGTAAAGAGGACTTTCTAATATTTTCAAAAGCAGTAGTTCAGAATAAATTTTTGAACCATTCCAGTTCCCCTTCCCATTTGCAGTGGTAAGTAATTTCAGAATTGTCTAGAGGGTGAAACATTTTTACTCTTATTTAATGAAATCTGTTCTGCATGCAGTTGACAAGTCAGTATTGCTGTATTTATTTTTATATATGTCTATTAATTTATAGATTTGTATATATCCATTTTCTAGTGAAAGATGTAAAGTAACATTATTACAGACCGATAAATATCTTCTATAGAGAACATCTATGAACTCCCACACTGTTCCAGTTCAGAGACACTCTCTGACAGAGGCGTTCTCCCAGGCTACTGAGTTTCACAAAGCTTTTGAAAATTTCTCTTGAAGTCTGAATCTTAACACGATCCTTTGCTCCTGTTCAATAAACACGCACCTCTCACCCCATGCCCAAGTATCACAGTGGTCTGTTAGAAGAGAGATGCTCTGTTCTGTGCCTGTTATATTGGTTGGCAAAAGATGAAGTTTATTCCAGTAAGCAATGGATTTAATGTGGAGAAGAGTTTGGTCTCATTGATTTAGATGAGGTTTCACTCTTCACCTCAGAATGAATTTCCATCTCCACCGAATGTGCAGGCAGCCCAGGGATAGCTGCAGGCTGGGCTGCCCTGGCGGTACTCGGTGGCCGGTGCAGCATCTGGGGCGCAGGCATCTCCTGCAGCTGCCTGCAGCCACCCCTGGCACCCACAGAGCGGAGTGTACTTAGGAAAAATGAAATTAAAAAGAAAAGTTAGTAACTAAGTGAGCTTTTATGTGTGTGTATATATAAACACACACACATACATATAAGGAGCAGAACATAGAGAGCTGTGTAATGAAAAGAGTAATACATTTTTATTTTCCCTCTCTCCCTGGGAAGGAAAATCATGAGTGATTCTGCAATAGTAGGCGGTGTATAGCAGCAGGCATTGGTATCTAGGGCCTATAAAAATTTGTCTAACTTATCCATGGCACTACATTCATAAGTATGAGCTCCCAATCATTTCTCTGCATTAGGGGATGTGTTTTCCTTCCCTGTTACCCCCCCAGTCGCTAGAAGATTTCTTCTATAAATACATTCTGCTATAAATACATCGCTGGCTCTCTGGCTTATTAGTTGTTTGTGGGAAATAAAATGATAACACACCTCACACTTTAAAACTTTGTTTATAAAATGTCTTCATAAAACCACTAAAAGGCACACATGAAATAAAATCATGGCTGTTGCTTACCATCATGCTAGCCCTACAAATTGATTCTTTTTTTTTAAATTAAAGACAACAACTGTAGTATGGTCACTTTGTGGTAGTTCACAAGTTCAACAAGTGAAATCAGCCTGCCAGCACTTACTGATTCATAAGCACTCTGTGCTATGCTGGTACATACTTTGGCATTTAATAAAATTAAATAGCCCAGGCCAAATTATGCCATCGGTTTTTAATCAGCACAATACCCTGTGTTTAATAAAGCTTTCATCATCATCCAATGCGGCCAGGATGCTGCCTGTGCATCCACAGGCTTCTCCCAGCCAAGCAGGCACTGGCAGGAAGGCATCTGCCCTCTGAGGATGGGATGGGAAAGTTCAGTTTTGGAAACATTGCATATTGCTTTATCAGACGTGCTTGATTTTTATGACATCTCTTTTCAGGTCTGAAACACTAAAACACCCACATATATTTCCACACATAGTCTTCATTAAAGCCATTTGCTGGTCACTAGAAAACTTCAGGTAGTTTACAAAGACTGTCAGACAGAAGTGTGGATGCCTTCGTGGTTTTAAAGAGCTGACAAACATGTAGGTGCCCATTGGGGCCACAAAGAAATGGGGTTATAGTGCTTTCCAGTTTTCTTTGTGTGTGCGCATTTTGTTTCTGCTTAGCAGCAAACCACCAAAACTAGAGATTTTTTGCAAAGATTGTTTTCATGTTTTAACATTATTTAATGCTTTAGCTTAATATTTTGCATTTAGATAATGCATTTAGATAATAAACAGAAAATAACTTTAAAAAGAAAAACAGGAACATTTCTTTGGTTGGATACTAAAATACCGGTTGGTTTTGCTTTTTTTCCATCAGTAATACATTTTCTTCTGCTTGATGCCTGTGATACAACTCTATTTTGCAGGGAACAGGCACTGCCAAATCCTCCCAACCAGATTTTCCACCGCAGCCGTTGAAGCATCCAAGCGCTCTGGGTGTGAGCGTGCCGCTGTGCTTGGCCCCTGCTGGAGCTTCGAGCCTTGGGCTGGTCCCTGGGGGGCGGCAGGAGGCGGCAGCCCCCTCCAAAACAACATTTGTTCTGTGAGCCACGCTCTGGCTGCTTACCCTGAGTTTTTGTTTCTACCCTCTACACGACAACTGTTGAGTGGAAATAATTTGAAACTAGAAAATGAAGTTACCAAAACACAGTTAGGAAAATATCCACAAATATCTCCTACATATTTTTTTTATCCTGCAAAGATTAATGTATGAGAAGAAGTGATTAATTCAAGCTTTACTTCGCAGATGATCTCTCAGGCCTAACGGCGTACGCACACAGTCAATATTTTGCAAATGTTTTGATTAATAAATCTTTATATAGCCCACTGCAACTTTGTAGATTTAAATTGATGCTTGCACTATTTGGAAAGCATACTGATTTTCCCTGCATGGTTTCCTGACTCACGCTCGTTAGCCCAAAGTAAAGAAAACAAAATAAATGCTGGTGAACACAAAACCTTTTACTTTCACTGCAGAAACACCTTGAGGTATAAAACCCTTTGGAGGGGGACTGTGTTCTTGGTGGGAGAAGCTGCCACCACTGTCCGAGGCTCTGCCCTGCCCTCCAGCCCAGCCTCCCCCAGCAGCAGTCTGGGCATCAGCTGCCCCCAGAGCAAATGCATCAGGAGGTGCCCAGCACCTCTTCAATCCCCTCTCACCGTATTTACAAAATACAAGCCCAGCCCCAACAGCTCTCCGACACGGCCCTCCGGCAGGGCTCTGGCTTGGGGAGAGGACAGTCCTTCAGCATCTGCAGGGTCGGGACAGATTTCTCTGCGAGCTCTCCCATTGAAGATGTTCATCTTTAATGCTGGAGAGTAGGTTCGTTCTTGCTTTGCTATTTGCTTTGACTTTTGTTTAATGCCACAAGTCAGGAGCGATTCACCCCCGGTTTGCCAGGGCTTTCAAATAACCTTTGAGCATGAAGGGCCGGTGGAGGCAAGGATGGGCTGAGCTCGCCGGGGGGGCTTGGTGGGAGCGACTGGGCTGGCAGCCCCACCGGCTCTGCTGGGTTTGCACGGGTCCCAGCCCACCCCACCGCTCCTGGGTGCTTCTGGTGGGTGCCGTTCTCAGAGCTGCATATATATGGGTGCTGTTCTTGTCTGGCTGCTGCAGGAAAATCCTTTGTTCATAAACAGGGCCTGAGAGAGGCAAAGGACAGCTAGTGTCTTGTGGGATGCTTCTGTTAGGGGGAAAAACCAAGAAATCTATCTCCTTAGCAATACCCTGTCACTAATGGGGGGGGGGGGGGGGGGGGAAGGAAAAAAAAAAAGTGTTCTGGCTGGTTTCTGATGCACAACAGGACCAAACACTGGAAGCTACTTTTTCTCACAGCTCCACATGTACCTCCCATAGCCTCTAATTCACTTTTTTTCTTGATCATATTTTCAGTCCCCTTATGGACTCCTCTGGGCTGCTTCTTGTCTTTTGTCTTGGCACTTCTGCAAACATACATGCAGCTTCATACAGGCCCTCCATCTATAATCGAAGAAATGTCTCCACTGGGACAGGGCAGTGCCAATGGCTCTTGAACAGCTGGTTTTTTCATGGAACAGCATTGGGGTTTCATTGTTAATCCCTGTTCTTTCCATTTTTATGGACAAAAGAACGGCTTAGCAGCTCTTTTCATCCATCCAGACTGAAGCCTGGATGTTACGTCCAGTGACTTGTCTAAGGTTTTCCCTCAGCCTGATTCTTGATTATAGAAACACAACAGGCATTGTAATTCTACATTTAATGCGTCCCCAAAAGAATGAAGTACACTTTGGCTATACTGATACTGTAAAGGGTGTCATTTTTCATAAGGAAGTTGCCAGAAAAGCACTCAAGTGCCAGCTAGAAAGCTCAATATCATTTTTTTAATAGTAATGGAGTATATTAATGAGAAAAATTTGGACCCTAGCATTATAACTCTTCCAGCAGATATTATCGTTATGTGCATTTCACATTATTACTAATTTTGTATTCAGCATACCAGGACCATTAATTCAGATTTAGTCTGCAGCTGAATAAGCCAGATTGCTTAAGAAAATAAACGTCTCTATTACTTTTTATAGTGTTGAAATTAATTTACAGTTCCAGTTTGTGATAACTAAAATTGAGAATTAAAACTATATTTGCTACCTGAGATTTCCCAGAGATTAGCATTCATGAGGCTGTAAAAATATTAACTACTTTAAATAATGTTTGCAATATTTCTGGAGTTATAAAGCACCTTCCCTTAGCTCATTTTAATTTATTTAGCATCTATCTCTTTAAGCCTTCTTTTTAGGATATTCACACCACTGGAAGATTAGACTGAGATTATTGCATTAAGATAAATGCTATTTACAATGATTGCATGTAATACAATATGTATTTCCGGGGGCTTTGAAAGGCATGGAAATAAAAATTTTAATGATGTCTTTAAGGGCTCTCAGGTTGCCTTTGTGCTGCAAGAAAAGTCGAAGTTGAGCAGAATTTCTGAAGCAGAATGGCATCAAGTCAACAGTGGAGTAGATAAAACCTTTATAGGAAAAGGGGAACTCAATAAAAGCACACCAAAAGGCGACGGCATTTCCAGATTAATCTCTGAGAATCACGAGTGCAGAAGAGGGAGCCAGGGGAGCCACGGGGCTGGAGTCTTCAAACTAAGCTGGTGGGCACCGTAAGATCCTTCACGGCTCTCTGGTGGCTGTACCTGCTCTGCAAATGGCTCTGCAGCTGGGGGGGAGGGGTTGGGGTTTGGGGGGGGGGGGGGTGTGTGTGAATGTGTGGGCGGGTGAGAGGTGTGTGTGTGCTGCATGCCCTCACCGCTGCTGCCCTCCGCCGCCACTGAAAAAGCACAATTACTACCCCAAACCAGGCAATAATGTGGGGATTTTGGAGCCTTCAGCAATGCTTCCTTAGAGGTTTTGGTAAATTCTTGCCCAATTTTGATATTTACTGATTTAATGAAATATCTGCTTAATTGTACCTGTCTGCAGAAAGTTCAGAACGGAACGGCCACGTAGCGGCTGAGCTAACCTTTTGCTGGATCCTTTAAACTTTAATTTTGATCTGAGTGGCATAGATGCAGAAGTTGGAAGGGTATTTTGTTGAGGGAGCTGCTACAAAAAGCTCTCAAGTACTGTTAGGACCATGTGTGATGGTAAATCATTTTGCAGATCTGCAACAATTTTTTAAAAAAAAAATCATTGCTTGACCATCCTTCCATATAGACAACATCTCCTTTGGGTACCACTGGAGAAGAAATCACAATCCCAAAGACTTATACTTTGCTTACATTAATACTAATTTTTGTTATCTCAGATTTGAGGGGTTTCTATAAGGGATTTTAGGATGATAGCATCTCAAGCTGAGAATTCAACAGCCGTGTTCATACTCTGAAACCACAGAAATAGCATTGCCTCTAGTTTTCCTGTAAAAAAAAGAAATATATATATATATATAGTCTGTTCTTAATTCTGAAGGCTAGAAACCAAATACCTGAGTGTCATTTTATGAAAATTGCTCTTACATCATGAGTGAGCCTCCAGTGTTCCACGGCTGTGCTTTTGCAATAATGGTTCAAAATGGAAACATTTATTTTTCCCCAGTTTTTAGTAGCTACAGCAGAAGCAGGGGGCTAATTACCAATACTGAGCTACAAGGGTCAGATTGAGAGGAAAAAATGAAACTAAATGTTTCAGAAAATAGGTGAAGGATCCTGCTGTGGCAAATTTGGATGATTTAGCCTAGTGCTGTGGCGTTTTTTTCCCTGTAATCTAGAAGTTATAGTAGAGTTGGTGCTTTTAGAGTATTGAGCTGGAACTAGCAACTGTACATAGAGGAACAATCAGGAGTGGACAAAAAAAAGTTATTAAAAGATTGAAAGGTTATTTTCCTATTTAAAACAATTCGCATTCAAACATAAAGATATATAAAATCAGAAGCTGAGAATACAGATCTATGTTCACGGTAGAAATACACTTCAACTATTCAGCAGCAGTGATGCACCTTCAATTCCCGTTGCTCTTTTATTGCAGGTAGGATGTCTGTGGAAAGAGAAGTATCCAACGTAGGTCACAGAAAGAGGAAAGGACTGGGTTTAAAACTTTTTTCTCAATAAGTTACACTTCCATGTCATCCTAACATCCTGGCAAGGGAAAATATGTGGGACTTCTCCAAGACTTTTGAAGATGGCCTCATTGTTGCATTATTTTCTGGTACAACGGGCAAAAAGAAAAAAATTGTCCAAATCTTTGGGTAAGTCAGAGTGAGCCCTTGGCCTTGACAAACCGAGGTATAAAATCATTGTAAAACAACATGGGTCTGGCCGAGCTGCCGTAGGAGCTCGAGCCTGCCCAGTGCTGCTCCCCATGTGTCTCCCCGAAGCCACTGGCACTGCAGCCAGCTGGCACGCGCCTCCTCTAGATCGGAACAGAAAATTCTGAGCTGCTAATGAGAGCGATTCTGATGGAGCCTGGGGCAGCAGTGGAAGACCAGGACAGTTGTTGCAGGGCATGCCAAGGCCTGGGTCCCTGTGCCATGTCACACAGCCCACAGGGCTGCAAGAGCAGATGGCACTTGGCTGCGGCCCTCAGCCGGAGCCCTCAGCCTGCCAGGGTACGCTGGCACACAGAAAGCTTGCCAGAGATGTGTGGATGCTGATTTAGTTTAGCCATCTAGCAGAAAGCTTTAGGACCCTTCCAGACTCCAAAATGAAGTGGTTAAGACCGTGCAGGGGCACCCTCCCTCCTCCTTGCCAGGGAGCTGTGCTTTGCCATGGGTCTCATAGCAAGATCCGTTTAATCAGATACCAGAAAGCAATGGGGAATTACCGAGCATAGCATTGGTGGCATAAATGAGATTAAACACCCACTCACATCAACGAACTTAAAGGAAATGGAAAAGGGAGGGAAATCAGTCCTCAGGGCATGCTGGAATCTGGGTTATTTTTTGTTTTCCCTTCCGCCTTTCCAGAAAATACTGAGTAAAAGGTCCCCTTCATTATGGTCGGTTCAAATGTAGCATCTCACTGCAGTCATAGAAACACAGGCACTAAGAAGTTATCAGAAGAAATAAAGAAGTTGAGAAAATCATTTTATTGCCTGACAGAAGGGGAGGCTGCCTTAATTTTGTTGTCACTGGGAGTCTAAATGTATAAGGACAGCTGCTGTGCTCAAGCAACAATGCAATCAGTTAATGCTTTCAGCAGGGAGACATTAGCTGCTTCTCCCTCCTGCCAGGCAGGGAGAAACAAAGTTTACCAAAAAAAGAAGAAAAGGAAACTTTTAGATATTTTTTTCTTTCTTTTTCCCCCTCCCTGTGCTTCTTTGTGTGGAGTCCTCCCCAGAGCAGGGAATGCCTTCCAGGATGTTCCCATTACTGCATTTCGGTGGTGGTGTTCTGATATGTGAGTTGGCCATGGCGCATTTTCAGAGACAGCTGCAGTAAAACCACATAATGGCAATTATTAAATAGCATACAGTAAGGAACAGATAGCGTGTCCCCAAAGCTACTTTTGTTATTGACCAAAAAATATCAATCGGTAAAGTGCTGACTAAGATACAAAACGAAGCCATGAAACCAGGAAGAAGTTTGCCCTACATAGTGATGAAATTAGCATAGCCAAAATGAAGACATTTGCTATTTTTACATTTCCAATTTGAAATGAAGGTAAAGCAGAACAAACAAGAAACTAAAACTACATGTAAAATCTCTGATGTGTTTCTGCCTCAGAGCTGTAATAATGAAGGCTTCCTCTAAAGGAACAACCTTCACTACCTACATGTTCTACCTTTCAGAAGTTCTGAGGTGATAAAAAGGAGAATGAGAGGAGCACATTGGTCTGTTTTCAGGCATTCATGACGAACTAGAACAAACAGAGCAGGACAAGAGGAGAAAGGAAGAAGGGAAAGAGAAGAGAGAAAAGAGAAGAGATGAAACCCATTCATGTTAGGCACAACCATTAGTCCATTTCAAATTAGGGACGTAACATCATTTAGGTTGGAAAAGACCCTTGAGATTGATTCCAGGCATTAACCTGACACTACCAAGTCCATGGGACTGGCTTAAGAGAGGGATGCACTGGGATTTTGAGGACCTCAGTTATCTTTTCAGATCTGCAGCAGAATATGCTGCGTTCTTTCACATTCCACTTAGAACTGGATTTTCAGAATTGCAGGTCTCACCCTGCCGCCTGCCTGGGCCCGGGCACGACCAGCACCACAGCTGAGGGTGCTGCCGGCACCATCAGTGGTGCCACCTTCTTCCACCACTTCATCCCAACCCCTGCACTGGTTTTGTACCCCGATGGGCAGGAGGAACAATGGCTGAGTATCCACTGCATGAGCAGCATGAAAGGGTTGGGATTCCAACTCCAAAATGTCTTCACCCTCGTAAGGACAAAAGAAGAATAGGGCAACATAGGGATTAGGAATGAGAGTGTATGGGAGGTGAGGACAGAGGAGACATCTTCCTCAAATCACTGAACTCTTGTGTTCCAGCTTCACTTATGTAGGTGGTTTAATGATGGTGTGTTCGTTAATGAACAAAAATTGAGAATAATAAACAAGCACAAGTGTAACGGGTAATTAAGTTGAGAAACTAACTCAGAGCACAGATGGAAACAAGGCAGAAATTTAATTTGATCAGTAACTTGGACAAGATTTTGAATAAAGAAAGAAAAATCATGCTTTAACTTACAAATCTGTGGGAAAAAAAAGATGCACTTAGTCAAAGAAAAGGCAAAAATTCAAACTGTTAATGGCTTCATATTTTTTCCTAAGAGGCAGAAACGTGGCGGTGGTTGGGTGTGTTACCCTCAGCACAGAGTACTGGAGAGAGCAACCAAATGAAATCCTCCAATTGCATATGTCATTCGGAAAAGTGTGCAGCTTGAATGAACATCCCATAATTAAGATACATAATAATAGCATCCACTACGATACATCTGAATGCAAGAATCACAAGGAGAGAATTACCACTTTATACAGTACGTGCATATCTGCCTTATGGAAGTTCAAAATTGTCTCAGAGATGAAAGAGTGAAACTAAAAGGGAGTAACAGTGACACTAGAAAGCTTTTAGATTTTGGCACATTAAAATATGTTTTATTATTTAAGATTGGGATTTGAGAAGCTCTTGTGATAGATACTTCAGTTCTTCTTCCACTTACTGTCGTTCAGCCTTTCCCCACCTTCAGTAAGGAGTCTTCATCATAATTCTGCTGGGAAGCCTGCGTGGGGCTCACAGGCAGGACACAGCCTCTGTGAAACACCTGAGGTCACTCCTCAAGCAAGATCTCAGAAAAAACAACCTACAGAACCACGTTTTACAGGCAACTGACCAGGCAAAATTAGGATCTTTTAGTCAGCAAGTCCGAAATACACACACACACACACATTTCAATATAAAGGGGCAGCAAGAGCATCAACTTGAAGGAAACAGAATGTTGATTTTGTAACTGTAATGCTCTGAGGCTGTCACCGGCTGAAATGGAAGTGTTCCTTAGGTTGCTGAAAGCTCCTGTCTTGATCTTATTCATCATTATTAAATGTTGAAAGTTTAAATATTTCATATAGATGAGATGAAAAGATTGCAAGAGAAACCAGATAATCTCCACAGACTTTAGAAAACATAGAGACCAAACCCAACCTAAAAGGAAATGAATACTAAAACCACACTGTTAATTAAATCCCTTATTTATAACAATTGTCTTAATTTCAAAGATTTATTGAAAAGAGATTTAAGGAAGGTGAAGTAATCTTAAGAAATGACAGACTAATCCTTTCTTTGGGACCAGTGATTATATGAAGGTGCATTGAAAACAGCAGCGAGGATGCTGGGTGCGCTTGCTGGACAGGTACCACAGCTCAGTCCAGACGTTAATCTGCAGGAGTGGATTAGCAAAGTCTGGTGGTCAGGCATTTTCACAAGGGTTTTATTCAGTCTTGGAAACAACATCTACAAAGAATACACTGATTTTGTGTAGCTCAGAGAAACCACCAGGGAAGCAAGATGGAGAACAGATCTCAGTTCATTTGAAAAGATTAAACACTGCCATAAAGTAATCTAATTAGTCATATTCTTTGTTCTTCTTGGGACATCTTTAGAACTGGCTGTTTTATGCTGCTGCTGCTTCGCTCCCTTCACCCCCACGGAAAAGGCTCTCCTCTGCACCAGCAAAATGCTGAAACACGGCTGTGAGTGCACCAGGAAAGGTCACTGCACAGATCAAATGGAACCAGATATAATGAGACTCATCTTTAAAACCTCTTGTTAATTAAAAGACAAAAATCTGAGCTTTCGTCATGTTTCCAGTCAAAACAAAAAAAACTAACTTTTGCAGTCATTTCAATGGCAACCAGATCAGGTTTCTGATAATATTGATCAAGCATCAGATGCAAGGAGGCAAGTACGAGAGTCGGGCAGGCAGTGAGTGGTGAGGACACTAAGCAACAACACACCCTCTGGATATCAGTCTGATGATATAATTCAGTAAACTAATTAAGGATGATCTTTGGAAACCTATCATTCTGAAACTGCTATTATGATTTTAATAATAAATTACTCCATGTTAGTCAAAGGCACTTCATACCACCGCTGCCTTCCAATGACTTAAATCTATAACGGGTCTGTCTTGACCCAGGCTGTTAGACAAGAGGTGCGGAGGAGCACGGATCTTATGCGCAGGCTGGGGAAGATTGGATTAGAGAGGACTAAAATGAGCTGTCAAATGCTTTCATTTAAGCATTCTGGAGAGGATTTTTAAGTCATTGATCCCTAAATACACTGGAAAAAAAACCCGGAGCTAGATAAAGACACAAATAAATGCAATTGAGAGACTATCTTAAAACAGAACTTGACTTTATAGCTAATATAATAACACAGGATATTTTTATAAACATCAGGAAAATATGTCAAAAGCAGCAAGAAAATTAACTATGACCAAGCAGAAAATACAGTCACTTACTGAGAACAGCAGATATTAGATCTGAAGGAAAAATAATCTATAGCATTCTCCTTTCTCCTGAATAAAGCTGACACACCATTTTGTCTGATAATCTGCTTTCCCATGATGCAACTGTATTCTAAATTAGATAATGTAATCGCTTCATCCTGTTTGAAATTATTGTGTCATATCTCTATGAACAGTTCAAGAGGTGCCACACATCAGGGAAGTGTAAGCATGCCAATGGTAAATGAAAAGCTATCAATCCATTTATTTTAATTAATTAAAGCTTTTTCTTATTTTTGGGAGTTCAATATGGTATAATAATTTAAGATGATGTTCTAAGCAGAAATGACCAAGAGACATCTTGCAGACTGTTTATCAAGTCTCTGCTGTTGTTGCAGGTCATGTTTTTCAGTCGATGAACAAAATAAACATTTTTCATTAAAGGTGAAGCCTTTTTGCAGTACTTGTTTTTAAACGGAGCACTGAGGAGAAGCAGCAGACTTGAGCCAAAGTGTCTGTCTCAAAGGCCGAGTGATTCCTGGCGAAGAGGACTGCAGGATGTTCTTTTGGATGACTTCTGTTCCAGAAACGTTGCTTGTACGTTAAGAAAGCAAGTTGCAACTACAAGTTATTCTCCAGTTCTAGCAAATCTCCCAGACGTTATTAGGCATTTCCATCACCTCAAAAAAAAAGGGCTAATAGTGGCAGAGCAGTGATTTGGACACAGATGGTAGATCTATAGTTCAAACTGGTAAGAAACTGAACAAAAGAAGTTTTCCACCGTTCTTCATAAATATTTCAACCTTGCTGAAGTTTCCCCAAGAGATTTTATTCAAATGCCTTGCCTTGAACAGCATCTTTAACAGAGAGTTGATGAAGTTGGAGCTGTTTAACCACTATGTTCTGCCTGTAACCTCTGCTTACAATACCACTTGCATTATCTCCATCCAGGTCCAGTTCTGACATGAAGCAAATGCAATACCCTGATGATATCAGCAGGTGATAGTACAAGTCTTCATTCTTTCAGAGCTGATTTAAATTTTTGGCAATTTCCATCTCAGTTCTGTCTATACAAAACAAGACTTTTTCTTCTTTCAAACAAGAGCTAAAGAATATACAAATGAGAAGATATGCCAACTTCGGTTTCTCTCCTCTGAGGTTCTTTGAAATTATTTCCCTTGAACTCCCATCTTTAAAAAAGCAGATGACTTTAAACAACCCTTAGAACTCCGTGGAGGCATCTATAAAATGTTTTCTCTGAGGCAATCAAAGGCAAGAGACTTTTGTTTCTCAAATCCTCTGACAAATAAAGAACTCTGACTTATAATATATAAACATAGGAATCATGTTAAACTCTTGTCATGTTGTAGAAAGTCGCACTTGACTTACAGTTTGGAAAGACTTTCAGGGCATACTTCACAGACTGTTTATTTTCCCCAACTTGCCAAAAAAACAAAGCTCTGAGGGGAGCTTTTGTGGGCAGGAGAGCAGTATTTTCCAGGGGTGGCTGGAGCGTTGCAGGCTACAAACCTCTGAGATGTTGATATGGTGCTGGCTGCTGACACCCATAGCCATGATAACCGCTGTTGGGTTAATTGTGCCAAGAAAGTAAATGGATCATTCTTTGGTGAGTTAAGGTATCAGTCGGCCTTAAAGCAGAAGCTGAATCTGGCTCCTGAACAGAAAATATTTCAGGAAGTCACATCCTCAGTCAGTGTTGGCTGGCACCGCTAAAGAGCGGACCTCGAAATGTGTTTAAATAAGGATTTCTAACAAAGAACGTGAGGGGGGCTGCATCACATCGCATTTGAGAAAACGAGCAGATAGAGAACAAACCATTTAGAGTTCCTAAACCAGCATCAGCCAGACCCCTAACGGGGATGCTCAAAAGAACTGTGCTCTGTCTTCAAAGATGAATTCAAATTACTTGTAGATTTATGTTGATTTGTTTATCCCTCACCCTTGGTAAGGATCCTTGCCCTGCATGAAAAACTAAATGAATGCTACTTAAAGTTTAGCCTTATTGATTTGCATTTTATATTAGACAGTAAATTAAATTTATGCTAATGTGATACATATATTCTTCCCTGAACCGTTAAAGGGGAGGTGGAGCTACACAGTGCAATAGTTTAAATAATTATAGCTGTCACTCACAATTATTTGAACTGTTGTGCTGATCAACATTCTTGAAATCTTGGATATTAGACCCCTGAAGTTCCCCAGGAGTAGCTTGGAATATCAGAAGGAGCTAAAAGCAAGATCTTAGTTTTAAATGGTTTTGACAGGTTTACTTTATTTTCGTACTTTCTAAAAGGAGTGCAGTACGGAACTGGAAATGACAGGCTATTGCTTTCATTTCATTTCATCCTCCTATAAATAAGGTCTCGTGAAATCGTACATTAATATCCAGGAAACCTTTGTGAAATAACGACACCTTCTCATTGAGCACAAAGACTGTGGGTAAAGTTGGGAAAAGCTCAATGAAGCAGATGCCCTGGAGAGTGGTTAGCGAGGGAAAGCTGCCGGACACCTCAGCACAGGAACCTGGGCACACCTGCCCAGATAGCTGCTCCAGCTGCTCAAGGGCCTGCCATGGAGACGTGTATACATATATATATGTAAAATCAAGTGACCTAGAACTGAAGTATTCTACAGCACATTACCAGACTGGAGAGTATCTAGTTCACTTGTATTTTTGCTTGAATTCAGTTTAAAAAAAGCATAATTTTTGGTATGAATTAAACAGCATCTCTGGTATAGGTGGCATTATCTTTAAAAACGTGTGGCTCTTCGAATGGTATGACAGATCCTTTGAAATGCAAAGGTAAAACCAAGTTATTAAAGCTCATTTTTTTTGCTCACAGTATTTTTAGTCCATGCTTGCCTTTGATTTCCAGCACTGAAGTAACAATACGGGCATAACAATAGAGGTCACGGGAAAGAACAGACAAAAATCCGGTCTTAAACTGTACACAGGCAGATACTCTGGTTCACAATTCATCAATCCGGAATAGTGACCTCTAGAGAGTGACAGGCAGAGATATCTGCATCCTAATTCCTCCATCCCATTCTCCGCAGGGAGGATAGCTCTTTGTGATGACAATTACTTGTATGAATAAGAGTCTCTCGGCTCAGCTCTCAGACTAAACTTTTTGTGTGTTAAAGGCGAGCCGTGGTATAGCTTTCTGTCATACTTTGCACCATTATGGTAATGCATGGATTTTAAAAAATAGCAAGAGACAGGGAATGGAAATGGGACTGGTGCCAGCGCAGAATTCCCAGGTCTGAAGCACTTCCAGAAAGTGCCTTTGCTCTTCCTTCGACTGCTGTAATGATGGTCTGGGTAGCCAAAAGCAGCTCTAAGCCAAACTTTTAGTCTGAATCCATTTGGGGATAACGCACTAATGAAAAGGGGAGAACATCCTGGAATGGATGCAAGCAGATACACTTCCAAGTGAGAGGAAGGCCGGACAGTGGTCTGCAAAGCACCACCGAGGACTGCACTAGATGGTGCAGACCTGCAATACTGCTAAAAGAGATCTCAGCGCCTTAAAAGATGTATTGGAGCTTTGGAGGAGAATGAGGAAGTAATAAAGTACCTGGGTATAACATCGGAGACTTTGTTACATTTTAACCAAGTCTCTGAACTCCACAGTGTACACATTTTGCATGTCAGCTCTCTAAATTGCATCTAAATCTTTGTTCTGTGACATTTAGCATCACTCTGCCTTACCAAAGGTTGTTGCTTTTTTTTCCAATGCCTTTCTGACCTGTCTTTAAAGTCAGCACTCCCATCAGTCTCAGCTGACATACAGAAAATAGTGACATATTGACTTTTACAAGGGGTGACACAACATGAATAGATGAAAACTTGGCACTGGATTTTCCATATGAAAGGAAGTGTCAACAAAACAGACCACAGTCCCCACACTTCATTCAGTTAATGAATCACCATTGTCCGTGGACATGCATATATTCAGTGCTCTGTGGAATACATCTCCTGAGAGAAGCAGGTGAACTTTAGAACAAAATTAAAACTTTCAAACCAAAGTTTCAACTTCTATAGACATGAAAGCTCTTTGCTTAAAAATATGAAGGAATTAAGTCAATTAATTTGTTTTGTCTGCTGCTTGGGAGGGGGAGAGTTGAGATGGAGAAACACAACAACTTGCATTTTGTTTAAGGCTCAACACAACGTTTCTTCTTAGTCTCAAAAAGTCCTGAATTGTCCTTCTCCTCCCACCTTAGAAGCACAGGATAACTGAGGCTGGATGGGACTCAGGAGGTCTCTATCCAACCTTGGGCTTTAAGGTCAGCTAAGACATCAGACGAGGTTACCCCACTCCTCCCTGTACAGCATTTTGTTCTCACAGAAAGGAGACATTTTTTGCCCTTATTGCCCATTATTCATATGTTGGAGTCCCAAAAGTGTGTTCAGAGAAGGGTGTTTGACCAGCACTGGGATGGTCCCATGCGCTTCTGCTGGGCAGCCTCTCACCCAACAGGTACCCCTGAGGGAAACACTACAGGTGACCTTCTGAGGGTACACCAGCTGCCCTGGGCTTTTGGCCAGTAGTTTTGGAAAGCTAAATAAAATGGCTGTTTGGGACTGCTTAAAACTTCCCATTTACAAACTGTGTTGAAAATTTGCAAAAGTGTCCTGGATTTGAAACACAGAACCAAGGGATTTCTAGAAATTTTCTTTCCCATTTTTTCAGCTTCTTTCTAGTCCTTAGAGCCATCCAGTGCTGTCATGCACTGAACAAATTCATAGCAAGAACACTAATTGACTTCGGCTGATTAACAGCTGACAACTGCTCAGTGGTGCACTGAACAGAGTTTTAGCTGGCTCCAAAATTGGAAGTGTTAAAATCTACCAGAACTGCCATTAAGTAGAATTTTTTTTGCTGGCAGTCCCAATGCAGAGGTCAAAAAGCCTGCTTCTCTGCAGATGAGGGAAATAGTAAACTATCATGAGGAACAGCTCAGTTTTACTGCACAGTTGATATCTGGCCTCTGGGAATAGAGGTTTCCTGTGGTGCTCTTAGACAAATTTTCATAACAGCACACTTCTTTCAGTAGCTGATACTAGCCATACCATATGCACGTTCTTTCCTTTCAAGAGTCATCATGCATGGAATTATTTATTATTGTACAGAAATGTTATAATGAAATAATGGTTGCCTCGATGCCCTAAAGCTGTAGGGTCATTTAAATGCAACTGTCAGCTTAAATGAAAAGCTACACGATGTATATAAAACTGCAGGACTTGTTAGATTAAAATTTCAGTCTTCTGAACTGAGTAAGTAGCTTTGAGAAATGAATCCAATATAGAAAATCAGATGTTGAGAATAGCATAGTTGAGTAGCTATGAAATGTCATTTCCCCCTCTAGAAACATAGACACTTGAAGCTGAATGTTTATGTTCTTAGCCCGTTTCAGAGGATGGGTTTGACACCAAGTGCAGCAGAACTGCTGCAGCTCAGCAGCCCGGTGGCACTCGGAGAACAGAGCTTTGGGGCATCTCCACGCCGTACCACCCATACCACCACCACTGCAGCGGCACAAACTGGGGCTGCAGCTGGGCTCAGACAACGTCATTTCTACAGCAAGGTTTGCAAACACCCCTCGCACTTTCTTTCCCATTGCTGCCTGGCAGGAGGGTGACCAGCTGCTTCAGCAGCTCACTGGTGACAAAGATGGCAATTGCACCCCCGCATGGGCAATGCCGAGGGGCTGAGGGAGGGCGAAGACAGCTCTAAACCTCACCTCTAAACACCGTTAGCTCTTTTGAGCTCTACCTTCACAATGCTCTTTTATTTTGTCCTTTGTTTTCAGCACAGGGGATGTACAGGGACAGCATTTGGCCCCCAGAAGTTATCACCAAACCCAGATTTTGTCATTTATCTACTTTCCGATTTTAATGAATCACATTAGTTAAAACTGCAAGGGACAGGGACAAAAGGAACGCTTGAAATCAACCTGTCTATTACTTTTTTGATCAGCCTGGCCCTTTAGGCTCACTGGCACGGATTTGTTTCCTAGCAGATCAATAAAAGAGTCACACGTTCTGAAAAGAAAGCTGTTCCCTTTGTGGGAAGTGCGAGGCTGGGAGAAGCCAGGGGTGGGGAGGCACGCTCTGCTTCTCAGCGCGTGCTGCCTGCACCGTGGCTTCCAGAGGGTTCCAAAACACATTTAACAACTGCAAGAGCAATATATCCTGTTTAATATTTGAAGGTTTGTTTAATATTTTAGACATTAAAATCTTTCCTGTTGCTAAAACCAATATTGAAGCAGGATGGAATCTACCTGCCAGGATTTTCCATCAATGACACCACTGAAAACTGGTGGAAAAAAAAATCACATCAGCTGCCTATCCACCTATACTGTAGGCCACTGAGGGTAGCATGGATGATGTATCCCTGCAAAGATGCTGTGGTCACTGAAGTTTTCCACCAAAGGCTTTGTACATCTTACAGTTAATAGTGAGCATCACCCTGAGAGTGCAGCCAGCTCTGGGCTGCTGCAGTTGCCTCCTGTTGTGCTCCTCCTCCTTCTCAGGCTCTTTACATGTATTTAGCGTGGAAAGTTCCATGTGATATCGAGTACTGAGGTGAAAATAATTCCTTTGGACTTTTCCAGTTAAATAACATCTTCAGCTGGTTTCATGATAGAGGAATCAAGTTGGTGTGAAAGAGCGTGTGCTTACACTGGTTTGGGCTTGGCAATGAGCACAGCTGCATTCAGGTAGGAACCAGCAATGGCAAAACATTTCTTGCATCCGGCATTAGCAATACAACACATTCTGTTCCTCTTAATTCTCTCCAATGTTACACCTACTTCAAATTTTTAAACGGCTCAAACTGAGTCTTTCTGATTTCTCTTTCAGATTGTTCTGCAATTTCCTCTCCTGTTGAACACTGTTTTATTCTGCATGATCCCATCCCAACGCTGCAGCAATACCTTGGCAGCCAATTTGTACCTACTGTGAATGCTTTCAAGAACGTGGCCTTTTCTGGTTACAAACCAGCCCAGTTGAGCAGGGGCTACAGAATCTCACATCAGCACAGGACATGGTTCTTTGTGCTTTCCTCCCATTGCGTCCTCGTCCGGGTTTATTATAAACCTGGCATCAGAGTCCATTTCACTTCTCCATTCACAATCTGCAGAAGAAAATGAATTTGAAAATGAGTATGTACAGCTTGTTTTTTGCAAACTGTTCATGTCCTGTTCATTTAGTTAGCTTCAAAATCTGTAGTAGTATTTTTAAGTCTCTGGACTTATTAATTGATGAGAAAATTCCATCAAGTTTTTTTACAGTAGCTTGTGATAGCCAATTCAGTTGTCTACGTGTGTTTAAATGTGCTGAGATTATGTCTGCTTCTGTGGTTAAATTCAGTTGCTTAAATCTGATTCTTGAGCTGCACATAGGATTACAGTTATCTCTGAACACCTCAGTTTTAATTTTACTTTCCTCTTGTGGACATTTTTTAACCTCTTCACACATTGGGAAAGATACTGCATGTTGTGAAGGCTTAAAATCCCTTTGGTCACAGATGTCCCATCATGAAAAGCAATTACATTTTCTGAAGGATTTAGTTCTCTTAGTTCTTAATCTGGAAAACAAAACAAAACAAAAATGGTTCTGGAAGCTCTGAAGTATATCAGTCTTTTGAAAGGAAGAATCAAAAGGGAAAAAAGAGAGAGGATTGTCATGCTTTCTTTTTATTCCATGGGCTTTTGTTTGCTTCTGTCTTGATTTCAGCACAGGATAATAAATCCTCCACACCACTTTGGTTCATTTTTTCTCTTTAAGAGGGGAGGGGGAAAAGGTTCAATACTGGAAAACTGTAGGGGAATGAAGACAGTGGGTTGATTGACATTGATAATATGCAGCTGTGGCCTTGCTTTGACGATGTGCAGCTGTAGCTCGTCCCTGCAAAGTGGTTAAATAGCTCTGAGGAGTGCTGGAGAAAAAAAGAGGTCCTGGATGGAGGAGAAGCCTGGAGAAGGAAAACTCGGATGAAGCAGAGACAGGGAGGACTGTGGTCTGGCTTCTGGCAGGTGGAGAAACAGCACGGACAGTAGAGTTTGACCAACGGTAAAGTTTTTTGCTGCTTGTTAATTTGTTTGTATTGCATTATTTTCCTGACTGCTGTAATTCAAATTGCAACAGAAAACTATGATTTGATACTCATTACTTTTCTAACAACCTCTTTGGCAAGACCTTGT
Source organism: Falco naumanni (assembly GCF_017639655.2). Taxonomy (NCBI): domain Eukaryota; kingdom Metazoa; phylum Chordata; class Aves; order Falconiformes; family Falconidae; genus Falco; species Falco naumanni. Next base: position 91,962,770 of record NC_054057.1, on the reverse strand, counting down.
GGTGCTTGTCAAACACAACACTGACCTGCCAAACAGCATGCAAGGAAAGAAGATGTCAAATATTTTCCAGCTTAGCATATCTTCCTCTTGCATGTCTTGTTTTTGGCAATATACACGTGCACTATTTGGGTCCAAACTGGTCACTGGACAGAGACAAAAAAACAGAATCGCCATCCCTGCCTCTGGGTGCCTGCCTGGCAGATACAGCTTTCCTGAGTCATGTAAAAGAGAGCTGGGCACCCTAGGGGCAACTCAATCTCCGGGTGGGCTGAGTCACCCCAGGAGCATCCAGCTGTCCCTCTACACCTGCAGTTCCCCCAGTGGGTGCAGCACAGTGTGCCACAGCGACAGCTTGTGCCTCATCTGCCAGCCCTGAGCAGCCTGGAGCCCAGTGGGCACATGTGGCCTGGGAGCTGATGGGGAAAATGCAGTTAGGCGTCAATTTGGCCAGTGGCTATCCACCAGTTTTAATTCAGGAAAAAAGGTGTTCCTGGGTCAGAAGTTGGAAAATTGCTGATATAGACTGAAAATGGAGTTTGTAACAACCAGCTTGTAAGTTAAGTATGTTGCTGTATTTAGATGCCTAAAGGTAGTAGTACTAAGCCTGGTCCAAAAGTTTGGAAACAGTAACATGTCCACAGCTTTGTTTTCTCTGGGACTGCTGGGAACAAGCCACAGTTTAGGTTGCCATTAAAAAAAATAAATCAAAATAATAATCAAATTGCTGTTTTCATTGCATGAACACAAAATGCCTGAAAATGCCTGGTTATCCCCACTGAACCACTGCTGTTTAACAAAACCCTGACTGGTATCTACTTGTGACCTTCATTTCTATGTAACTGCAAAATGGGAACAGTAGTAAGGGGTTTCATGTTAATAAACAAATACACAAGACAAGATCAATTAGTCAAAATTGTGACTCATTTCTCATTTACAGAGCACTGCGGAGAAACTCATCCTCACAAGGATTCTGCTCACCGTACAAGGGTTTGGCCTTGTTCTGATCACAGCTCTTGAAAAGTTACATTGAAAATCAAACTCAAGGATCTGTGCATCCACTAAGCCCGGTTAGAGAGAATCAAGGGTAAGGTTGCTTGCTGTCTACTGGATGTATTTTCTTACACCTGAAATAGCTGCATTAGTAATCTTCACATTGTCCAGATCACTGTGAGTGAAATACAAAATTGTCCTTCAGTGATTCTCCTCTTTCTGATCTCTCTGGTACCTTTAGAAGAAAAGCAATGAAAATAAAAACCCTGAAATGGAGGGTGAAACAACAGTGGATATTCAGGTTTCCAACTAAACTGCATCCTCAACTTTAGGACCCAGTACAGTTTGGTCTAACTTATGTCAGTCGGCAAAATCTCTTTGGAATATCTTCCTAATACCTGCAAAAAAAGCAGGTGCTGTAATGCCCTGCTTTTTCCAGTTGCTCAGACAAGCTGTTTGTTTGTCTTAAAGTCACAAACGTGAGAGCCAGCCTGCTCCAGCCCTGCTATACCACAAAGGTTCCTGTCTAAGGGTGCCAAAGTGGGCCAAATTCTTTCTGAACATTTTCCTGTTCTTAAAGAAAACAACAAAAAAAAACCCAAAAGATGATCTTGCTGCTCTTATAACACAGTGCAGTCATCTGATTCACCTCCAGACTGGCCCTTTGGTGTTACCCCACCACACTTTTCTGTAGACTGTACTAGTTCCTTTAGCTCCTGCAGTCTCATCTTGATCTAAACACAGAAGAGGGGCAGGAGCAAGCTGTTTAGCTTAATAAACAGATGCACAAGGCATGATCAGTTAGTCTTAAATGATAAGACTCGCTCATCATTAGCACAATGCTACAGGGGTGCTCATCCACACAAGGGTTTTGCTCATTATCTGAATATTTATTTAATTGCATAAGATCTGCTCAGCATCAAAACTGACCTCCAGGCAGGGTGCTAAGTCAGGATCTAAAGGAGCTCCAGCCAGCAGCATTGGCACTGATTTTTCCAAAAGGTGAGGTTTAAACTCGCGCTAAAGAAGCAGGGATGGAGCAAAAGGAGGGTCAGGAGGCTGGTCTGGTGGGTGTACAAACTCTGACATGAGAACATATTCATATGCCAGGATGCCTGGCAGCACAGCCACAGATTTCACAGAGCACCTTGACAAAACTTAGTTGTCCTCCACATCCATGGAATAGGGACTGAGGGGAAAATGCAGGGTCACAGCCAGAATACTTATGCTGATTTGATATTTTTTTATTATTTCTGAGGAATGAGCCTCTTTTTTCAATCCTGCCAAGTCACAGAGCCCAAACACATCCATTTCCACTTTCTAGTCTGTCTCCCAGGACTAGAGGGAGAACAGAAATTCCATTTCCTAACAGTAAGAACTTTATATGCTGGAAAATAGGACACATTTTTCAGGAAATATTTGTGAATACCCTAAATCCTGAAAAAAAAATAATGAAATGCACAGAATCCCCAAGTCCATGGATCTCTGTGGCCCCAGGCTGTCACTCTGACATGTCATTAAAACACAGGAGCCTCAGCATCTAGCAAGCAAGTCCCTCAAAGCCTGTGAGCTAAATGCCATTCACCCGGAGGCTCCCTGCTAATTGAGAGAGTGGATTTGCAGATGTAGTGCAGGTCAATGGGAAGGGAGTTTGCTTGGAAGCTGATTCCTCTGAAGTTTTCAGAACTTTGCTGGAAACCCAAGCAGATAAACATCTTTTTCTGGGACCGTGGGTCTGTTTTCATCATCTTGCTGCAGTAGAAACGGGCTTGCCAGTAGTGATGCAGAGGGTTTATTTTTATGAGGCTGTGCGTTGTGAAGCATGGTGTTAATTGGGACGGGGTGGTGCCGAAGAGGTATTACTTGCTGTTTGTAGGATAAGTTGCCTTTTCTTACATCTGTATGGATTAACTATTTTTATTATACCAGCAGTCAGAAGACAAAGGCTTGCAAATCACAAGGTTAAGCTTTAAGATGCATTGTGATAAGGCTCCCTCAATATACAGCTCGACCAAGAAGTGACATGACAGTGTTTTAGGAATGTGTTTTAAGATACCTTTAAGCATGGCATCGCCTATATTCCCTTATACATATCTACAGGCCTCTTTGCCTACCTTATTTCATTCACACCCTGACCTTGTCCTGTTCAAACTGTGCAGTGTGCCGCGTGGGGAGGTCGGTGGAGCCTTTGCCTGAGGCAGAGGTGTTTGGTCCCGGCTTGGTGCGGAGACCAGGCAGCACATCCACCTGCCTTTCTGGCACAGAGACACTGCAACCCCAGAGGGAATGATGAGCAAAGCTGCCCTGGGTATTGCTCGTTTCACCAGGCACTGATGCATGAACCACCACAAGAGTTGAAATTTCTCCTAAGCTGGGCATGGTTATAGTCAGCAGCTCTGAAGAATAAGCTTTCCAGCAGTGATGGGCAGACATGTTGTCTCATACCGGGCAGGAGCTGATACCCCTTGGAAATCAAATTACAGTCATGTTACTGTGAAGGAGTTAAGAGAAAATCTCATGCTGGTGTTTATAGACAAAAGTAAGAGCAGAAAATAATTATAGACTACAGCCTGACTAAGGGCACTGTATAATAAGGGAAAGACATTTATATAGAACATCTTATTACTATTCCAACAATAAGAAAAAGAACATGATTGATAGAGGAAAATTTAAAAGGCCAGAAAATGCTTTAGGAAGATGGAAAAAACAAGTGAAAAATCAATACACTAAAATGTCCTCTGTTCCACTTCCTTTATGCTCTCAAAACAACATGAACAAGGTTCTCTCGCTTTGACATCTAGAGCAAAGATGACAGCAAACAAGGCAGAAACTACAATACTCTTTGGGACCCACCTTCAATTACAGCACTATTAAAAAAAAATCATTTTTACTATCTCCCTAGCAACACACTTGCCAGCCACATTGAGCCATTAATTGCATAATTGTTCAACTACCACAGCCTATTTTACCGGCTTTGAGGCTATCAAAGGAAGAATAAGAAACCCTGCTAACAGCATCATATAGTATTAGTTTAATTAAACATAAATGCAAGGAAGAAAACATAGTTGAAACCACACAATGTAAGCTGTTGGGATATGATATTTGTTGTGATTATTCCCAGTCCACTTTTAGTCATTAACCTGCCTGGATTGGTATTCCAGGTACACATACTTGCCAAAGAAATTCCTGCCTTATCTAACAAAGTTTTAACCTCTTCCCTGATAACACAGAGCTGTTTCCCAGAGCCAGACAATTCTTGAATAAAGAAAAAATGATCAATCTGCAATTAAGGCAGGATTATATATTCTGGTAATTCTATATAGTGGGTAGCACAGCATAGGGGGAAATAATAATAAAAAAACCCACAAAACCAAACCCAAACCAATGAGCTGTGGTACAACGAAGAATTAGAATATTATCCATTGCATTAATATTTTTGCATCCCTTTAATACAATCAAATTAACCAGGTTTGGAGGAGGTCTGCTGGCTGCAGGAGGTGATCACTTCCTGATTAAGTCAACAGATATAGAAGTAAGTTCAGTTCTTGGTCTTGTAAGAGGGTCACTGGATTAACTTCTGCAGGTTAGATCCCACCAGCCTGCCTCCCTGCTGCCATCAGGAGAAGCACAGGGAATTATCCAAAAGAGCCTTCCTGCCATCATTCCCCACGTTCCTACTACAAAAGGCAGATGAGAGCAGAGGGGCTACAGTTTAATTTTGCTCTGCCATGAAGTTATCTGTGTCTGGATATCTTTCTATCTCTTTGCAAGTGTTCTATTATTACTAATGATTATTTAAGTCTAATGTTACTACTGATTATTTATGGTAATATCTGTACTCTAATAAATCCCTAGGGAATCCAGCCCAGTGGGTGAGGCAGGCTCCAAACCCCAGAGACTGCGTCTACTGTTAGTGCCCGGCCCTTCTCTTCCCCAAATGTGCCCCGTGCTGGCAGATGCGTCTCCAGTGAGCTTCAGCCATTTCTGGGTTCATCATATCGAAAGCCTATAAAAAGCTTATCACCTGGCATTACCTGGGAAAGCACCTTGTCATACGCCAGAATAATAAGAAAACTAACCGGACCTCAAGAGTTTTCAGGGAAATGTCATACGTACTGCATCGCAAAGCATTTAATCTATCAGTTTAAAATTCTGTCAAATAATCTCCCATGGACCAGCAGTGGTCTAATTAAACTAACTAGCAACCTGTTGCATTCACCTCTGAGAATGCACCTTGTTATTGCCCTGTGCCTTTGTCCGCTTTGTAAAAGCAGGGAAACAATACTTCCTTCAAACCCTTTGACGTTTGCTTGGGTTGCATGCACCTGGTGCCAAGTCATTCACCATGCAGCGTGCTTGTACAGCACGGAGAGCAAAGGGCTGGGTCTCTGCTGGGCTGGCAGACTGCAGCAATAATGGTGAGCTCTTCCCTTGGGGGGTGCCGCTGCTGCAGCTGAAGGATGCTCTGCACCCTGCATCAGCAGGATAACACCACCGCGTCCCCACAAAACCCTGTCAGTTTGCAAGTGATACCCCAGTTCACACTCCTGTCACTTGTGCCGAAGCTGTGATGCCAAGCCCCGCTCCAGTGGAGATGGATGTGGCTTCAGCAAAGCTTGGAAAGGGGTGAGGAACAACGGCAGGGCCTGGGCTGGCTTTACCACCCAAACGTGAGTTTGCATTGATTGTCCCTGAGAGGGGAACACGGCTAGAGTCCTGATTTATAATTAGCATTTGAGAGAAGCCAGCATGGTCATAAACCCCTTCAATCTCTCTAAAAAACTGTGAGCTCCTGCCCTTCCTGGGGTTTCCTTACAGGATCCGGACTCCATTCGTGCTTGTGGTGCTGAGGGAGATAGGACATTTCACCCATGTAGCCTCAGCTTCTCCCCCGTCTTGGGTATTTTGTCTTATAGGCAGGTAGTTTTTTCCAGGACAGGATTTATTTCCATGTGTCTTTGTATAGCACCTACTGCAATAGAGCTATGATCGTCGCTGGGTTTATTACAGTATCGCTGCACCACCATAGTAGTAATAGCACCGTGAATTAAAGGACCATCTGTCCAAGTGTAATTCATTCCCCTGCCCACTCAGTTCCACAGTCTGTCAAAATCATGCAGGTTGAAAAAGGAAACCAAAAACCTCTACTATTAAAAGTGCTCAAATTAACTGGATCTTTTTGACAGAATTGGGTTGAAGAACGACTACAGCTGCGCTGTGGAAGATCTGGAGGGGCAGGAACTTCTGCCGAAGTAGCAGTGATGGACACTCAGGATGATGGGGAGTGAGGGCAAGCTCTTCACTGGTTATTAAGCCGGTGTCACAACACATAGTCCCAGTAACGGGGCTGGGGAGGGTCCCAACACCTCTGGGAGCTGCAAAAAGAACAGCTCTTTAGTTATGAACTGAGGTGGTGAAAACTGTCTTCTCTTTGCCCATCTCCTCTATATTGACATTGTTCCATAGCAGAGAGAAAGCATGTTCGGTCTTCTGCAGCTGTAGGTTCAAACCACACAGGCATTCTTCTTTCTTAAGGCTTCAATTTAAAAAAAAATATCTGCCCCCTCCCCCCCCCAATATTTAAAGGGATAATGAGTGTTAAAAGGAAAACAAAACAACGAAACAGACAGATCCATCATCAGGGAGCCCAGATCAGGCAGGTCTCTGAGCCAGCTCATCATTTCTATATCTGAGAACAAATATTCCGGACTTTCAAAACATTCTGTCAAAATAGGTATTCTCTTCATGCTTTTTTTCCTTCCTAGGGACATACAGCGTTCTTTCAGCTTTAATTTCAATTTTATTTAAAAAATAATTTATTTTTCCCTTTTCTGTTAACAACATCAATCAGGTTTTGCAGTGCACAGGTCAGTTCTGCTACCTTGCTCTCATAATATACACAGCAGTAGGATTTCCAGACCTGCCTAAGCCCCACTGACCATTCCCAGTAGTAACGTCTGATTTGTTTCAGGTGGACTGCAAACTCATTTGCAATCCAAAAAACAAGAGGCACCTGGAATGGTAACTTATTCATTCTGAGCTATTTGAAATTATCTGGATACACTGGAAACAGAAGAATCTGAGCCATCCAAAGCTGCTTTTCATCTCCTGCGAGCCATGTGACAGGATTACCCTGGAAGAAAGGACATTTTCACAGGACCAGTGCTGGTTCAGTACAGGCTGTGGTGCTCAGTGGTGGTGGCCGCAGCTCCACACTGCGAGTCCTTCAGCTGCTGCGGAGGTGGGAAAAGCTCCCCTCCCCCCCCCTCCCCCATCAGTCGCTCCCCCAGCCTGCCAGGGCTGCTGCTGCCACACTGGGAGAAGTTTGACTCATACATGTGCGTTGAAAGGCTTAGCCAGAAATAAAAAATCTACATTGAAAGACAGACTCAGTCTAGAGGCACCTGGATATTGAGGAATTTTACTTTTTTGGAGATTATTTAAACACACACAGAGAAGATATTATTATCCCTAATAGCTATGCCTTAATGACAGAGATGAAGAAAGGTTTTGGGTGGCATCTCGCAAGTCAATACACAACTGAAGGCAGAGGAACATCTTCTCAGGGTGAAGCATTGAAGCATCAGAGGTGCTGGTCCTTCCTCCTCCCTCTGCTGGGTTCCTCGCTCTCGTCATAGCGCAGGGGCTGTGCTGTAAATTGGATCAGCAAATGATCCAAGTTAAAAAAATATAACCTGAAGGTTTGTTGTGCTTTGAGCTTCTTAATCCAGATAATTACATCTGTCCCTCTTACAGCACAGCCCCCAGAACAAGTGCGAGCCGCACCATGGAGGCTGCAAGCTGCAGCAGAAGGGTGGGCAGGGAAGGAGCCAACGGGAAGAGCTTAAAGCAGCTTTGCTAATGGAGAGGAGTGTTTGTGCAACTTCACCCTGAATTTTGAAGCTACATTAAAGCCCTGCGATCAGTGCAGTTCTTAATTATTTGCACTTCAGTGCATTATGCATATAAACTCATCAGCACTTGAGACACTTCTGTCATCTGCTCACTTGTAAATTTGAGATTTTTGAAACTGAAGTGGTCTCTCACACTGAACTCAGTGACTTGTTAACAAGGGGAAGATTTAGTCTCCTCTTAAGGAAAACATTTGCTGCTGTGGTCTTGAATGTCCCTGCAAGTTAGCTGTCTGTTAGCTGCAAGCTGCCTCAAAGTTGTTCAGTTCAGGTACCTCTTTCCCCGTGGGGAGCTTTCCTTTATCTAAATAAATAAATAAATAAAAATGCATCAATGAAAAATAATATTTCTCAGCAGTCCATGCTATTTTATCAGTAAAATAAGCTCTAACCTAAAACTTCAGGAAAAAGGGAGAGGCTCCCATGCCCTGAAGCCCAGTTTTCACTCATGCACATGGATTTCAAGTGCCACACAGACAGCAGAAGTACTCCTTCCCCACCGAATACCATCACACAACAACAGCAATTTCTTAAACTGGTTTTTGTAGTCCTGCTCTCCACCATGGTTACAGATGGCCGTGCCACTTTTCCATTAAAAATCAGCCTAACCGCTGCTGGAGCGAGCCCCTGCCCCTGGCGCAGGGATGGAGCCTGCTGAGGCAGCAGCTCGGTCCTGCGGGAAAGCGCGGTGATGGAGCACCCGCAGCAGGCTCTTTGGGGGGTTCTGCAACAGCACTGCCTCACATCTTGCAAGACTTCTTCTTCCCCTGTAATTACATGGAGAGCCTTTTTTGAACATGCATATTGAGGGGGAGATGAGCAAGCCTCTATTTAAATCTGTGATCATAAAGATTTCTTTTTCTGCCAATTCAGGCAATCCCTGTCAAATAAAAACTTTCCTATTAGCATACAGCAAGAGTCAGTCCTGGTTGGGAAACATCACTTGGATATAGTTAGGTAGAAAAAATCTATCTTAATGGTGATCCACCGGTATTGAACTGTTGTATGACACATAGGGTAAGTTGCTTGGTCTGAAGACAATTATTTGCCATTACAAATAAAAAAATTAAAAAAAGGCAAGACCCATCCGGTACTGTGCTTCCCCCTCTCATTTAACTTGTAATTGCTTTTATTGACAATTTCTTCTTACTTCCCCAGAGTAGTGAGGTTATTAAGCAAATCTGTCTTTTTTTGGTACAAAATGATAATTTAACTGATTTAAACAGTTTCATTGTCAATACACTTTCATATGACATTCTAATCCTGCACGCCACACTAGGATTTTTTTTTCATCTGAAGACATTTTGGACTGTGTAATGACAAATTGGGCACTACTGGCATATTTTTCCTTTCTCAGGTTTTGCAGCCATCTCTTTATAAAATTACAGCTGTTGTCATTAAAAATGCAATACATCTCCCTACAATAACTGCTGTCATAATATTAATTTTTCTAAGCAGGTATTATCAGTTTTACATTATCGCCTGCAGATTACACAAACACTTGCTGGCATATACAGATGGCTTGAGCTTTACTTCCAGCCCTGTATTCAGGGTTTTCCACCAGCTGCCTGGGAGACCTCAGAGGCACCTCTCCAACAAGGCAGCATCCATGCAGGGTCTTGGACCTTCTGATTTCAGTTTACCCAACAGTCTTAGACCAAAAGGGTTACAATAGAGGGAGAAAGGAGGAGAAACAAAGACCTACAGAACAACAATGGTTTGCCTAAGGCCATGCAACAGCAGAGGAGCAAGTGGTCCCACCAAGCTGTGCTGTGCGCAGGTGCCCTAACAATGAGCAGCAGGGAAGAAAGCAGGGTTTATGGTACTCCCTCCACCTTCCTTCTTAATTTTAACATCCTACAACTGCTGCTAACGACTTCTCACCCCACCAAACAAGGAAGTTCACTAGGATCTGGTGTGTTAATCAAGGTTTGCAATGTTATTTGCCAGCAAGATTAAACAGGGCAACGTTAATTCCCAGAGCCCTGTTCAGTCCCTAGCAGAGGGGTTCCTGCCTGCTTGGATCTTGGTCATCATGGGGTGAGTACTCGCATTGCTATGCTTACATTGCTACTGAAGCTTTATCCTGATGCTCTAAGTGAGCAACCAAGCTCAGCCAGCCCAGGGTTACGTGGTCTCTGATGGGCCACAGCAGTTAGAAGCAGGACCAGCAGAGCTTTGCTGATCCCCCCCTGAACAAACACAAACAACCACATGAAGGTTTGCTTCTGGGTAGCACGGCTGCTGCAGTGGCCCCTAAACAAGCTGATCTGTATCCACTGGTCTAAGGTGGGAGTTTCAGTAGTTTGCAGATATCTTTCCAAATGCTGGGAAGCCTTCCAGGAGTTTCCATTTCATTATCTTAGAAATGGCTTCTCCCCTCAAGCTGCAGGGGGTGCAGCTGCATGCTACTTATAGAAGGTACAGAACTCTGTTTCCTTGCGTTTTCTGATTTACCTAGGACAGTAAGAGAGCATCAAGTCCCTGATGGTCTTTTTAACACAGGCTGCAAAAAAGAGAGGATTTTCAAGCCATCCTGTCGCCACCTTGCAATAGCTAGTCCTACATATTCTGAAGACAGCTGAAAAGAAGCTGCTTCACACATAATTTTAACCTGCATTGCCTTTTCTCGTTTTGTGTGGTGTTCAAAAACAATATTTAAGCTGATATGGAAAGACTTTGGTGTAAGTTGGAGCAAACCCCTATCTGTACCATGATAACATTAGGTTCCCAGAGCAGCAGCAGCCCCAACAGAGCCACACTTTGCGCTGTGCCGTGTCGGCAGCACCCTGTTTCCCAAAACACCCTTTGCTGCTTATGTCAAATTACACTTGACTTGGAGCCCTGTACAGACATTTTGTAAATATCTGCTCAGAAACCTCTTTTTTTTTTTCTCCTCTCCTGCAGCTGTGAAGTGCTCTTCAGCTCTGCTACCTCCCCCCCCCCCCCCATTTTTATTTCTGTATTTTTAAGAACAGCATGTTATCACTCAACTGTCCTTTTTTCTTCCCTATTTATAATCCAGTAAAAAAAGAAATTTATTCTTCTGTTTTTTTCATGAAGTATTTAATAAAGGGAGGGGATGAGCTCCTGTTCAGTTACTCCAGGAGTTCTAGCAAAGCTGTCAAACAAGAGGGAGGCTTATTAGGTATGCTAAATGAATTTCATTTGAAATTGAAAGCATTTTATGTCTTGTTGTTTTAATTCAAGTCATTAGCTTACTATGAAGTACCTGAATCTAAATTAGCCACATTTTGCCAAACTTCTGAAGTATTTTTAAACACTCTTTCAAACTCCTTTTTCTTTATCTAAGTGTATCACATGTCCCATTTGTAATGGTCCGCTGTATTTGTTAGATACTGGGGACCATCTGTTAAAAATTTGCCCAGAACAAATCCAGTTTAAGGAAGATAAGGAGGCATAGCTGTGACTTTCTCGGAGCTAATAGCTAAAATTTTTGTAAAAGGGTTTGGATCAGCTGCACTTGAGATTTTCACCTTATTTTGAGAAGACAGAAATGGTGGTTAATTAAAGTAAGAAGATATTTCTTTAGTCTGCAAAGAATATTTATAAATCACATATGAAATTGGAAGTAATTTATCACTGTTGCTCTATGAAATTCAGCTGTATATCCATCTGGCCATGGTGCTTTAGGAGGTAATATTGCTTGCAGGGCACTTTTTATTGCTTTTCTCTCATGGGGGTTATCTAAGTATTGCCTCGGTAATGCTGGCAGCTCTGTTTCATCTGCAAGATAATAAATGGATCGCTTCTGTTTCTGTTGTATATAATTCAGAATGAGGAAAAAAAAACCCTTTATTCATTGTTTCCTTTAACTTTTTAGTTAAAAGTTAGAGGCATATAGCCTCTTACAAGCTGAGATCCACTGATTTGGTTATCCCTTACGGGAGCACATGGCTGTGGGGGGCTGCTGGTGAGACGTGGGCTCTGGGATGTTCAGCTGTGTTTTGTGCAGAACCAAAATGAACTAACAGCAGAGTGGAGCTAACTGGAAAAAAGGAGCCAGGAAAATTTTTGGTCTAATACAACCTTGAGCTGCATTTCTTAAGCTCAGATTTGAATGAAAGTATTGATTTCGGCACATTCAAATGCGTTCAGGAATAGAGGTCGCATTTAGTGTTGTTGATGAGCGCAAGTATATGACCCAGAAATATTTCGGTCTGTATTTACAAAAAAAAACAACCAAACACCCAGACAACTAATCAGATGTTTGAAGTCTGATTAGGGGTTGCACAGAGGTGATAGTTTAGATAAATTTGCAAATTAAGCTTTGCTTTGGTGTCAAACCAGTCTGGAGCTAATGATGCGTTGTGCAGGAGGCACCAGCAGCGCGGTGCGGCGGTGGGAAGCTTTGCTACAGGTAGCTCAGTGTTAGCTAATATTCCCCCTCTGCCTCTTCCTCCCATTCTGCCCAGGATACGTATTGTAGAAAATGTAGTAAAGGGAGAATTGCGTAGTAATGGAGCGCCTTGATAAGAGATATCACTAGAACGCTGTTGAGGCATGTGCTGGGATTTATTGAAGCACCTATCACGTCCACAGTGACAGGCTCTTTCGGGTCTGTCCCTGTCATACCACCCGGCTCCAGGCACCGTATGGATCTGGGCTCAGCGATTCGGAGATGGGGTCGTGGTATCTGTCTGTACCTATCAGTTTCCATAGAAAACAGGCTTTGAAAAGTAGCTCAGGTAAAGATTTTTCCCCTGTCTGCTGTTCATGGGAAGGAATTGTTCCCAGAGGTCCTGAATGCTGTTTACTGTTTTTCCTGCTTTTCGATTAGATATATCTGACAACTTCAGTAGCTAGGGTTTTATCCCAGTATGAGCTGGATACCATGGTTAGTCGTTGAGGGCATAAAACATATTTTCCAGGTCCAGCCTTGGACCCACTGTTGTCACTGAGAACTTCCACTAAACCTCAGAAAAATGCAAATGCTCAATTTTGAGGGAAGTTATTTGATTTTTAATTTCTAGCAGCTTCCAAATATAACTGTAATAATCGCTCCCTTGCTTCCCCACCACTCCCCAAAAAAGGAAAACAAATCCCGGCCAAATCTGTTTCTTCAAGTATTAATGCAGTGTAACTGTACTGCAGTCCCAGAACGATCAGGGGAGAAAATACCTGCAGAACTGAGGTCAGGTTCGCTCCTCTCTACACTATTCCCTTCCAGCTCAGTGCTGTAATATCAGATGAAACTAGATGTGTGATTTCTGTGTTCAACTTAAAATAAATACAGGGATATGATGGGATCTTAAATTCTAGAGCCCAGATGCCATGTCACGTAGCAGTGACACTGGTTTACACCAGCTGAGTAGGTGAGTAAAGAAGAGCTCAGGAAAGAGGTTGCTGTGAGTGGGGAGGTGGTGGGATTGCTGGTGGGAGTTGCTCTGTTCATACTGGTATGTTGCTTGCTGATAAAGTGACATTACTTCAGCAAAAGTCACAGAACAGTAAATCAGAGAATGAGAGGGATTCACTGAGGGCTCAGTCTTTCCTTTGGATGCACATGAGCATACATATGCAGGAACTAATTTCACAAGGGATGTTATACACTGAAGAAGCCTCAGATAGTTTCTTAATGTAGCTCTTGGATTGTTGCAAACAAATTCAGAATATGTTCCTTTGAATTCCAGAGACAAGTTTGGTTTTGATTATATTCAAGTCCTTTAATCATCCAATATTTGTAAGCATTTCTGTGAATAGTTGTTTGGGGTTTTTTTTACGTCTTTGAGGTGTGATTGTTCTTCCTTCACACATCTCTAGTTCCATGTAAATGAATGTATTTCTTACTTTTTAGTTATTTTTCTGTAGTGTCTGTCATTGGACAAGAGTGACCCATGTAATGCAGGTGACCAGTTCCACACTGTAAATAGTGAATATTTAATAACTGACATGAATGGGCTGCAAAGAGCCGTATGCAGAGAGACATCTAGCCCTGACTCTCCACTGAAGAGCTGTTAATAATGAATACATCCACAGCAATTCACCAGCAGAAGAAGAGCTCGGTTACCTAAATAATTTATTCCCAAAGATTTAGTCCATGAGTTCTAATCACAAGTGTTTATGATTTTGGTAAGAGAAGAAAATTTGGGCCAAAATGCATCCTGGAAGTGGCTTCAAATACCATTTTAGCAAAAGATTTCTATGAATCTGAAACCAGTATCCACTACTGTAATGTTACCATAGCTTTAATGATTTCCATTGATTTTTTTCTTTGAAGATTGAACCTCTGATTTTTCATGTAAAACTCAGTTTTGTACTAAAAAAAAATATCTATTTTCCTATCCCCCATATATGGAAAAGAAAAACTGCAAGGTAAAGCAGGAGAAATCTAATCTAGAAAACCAGAAAGCAAGTCAAAAGAATCAAGAATGTATTATTTTTAAAAAATGAGATTTATTAGCCAATCTCAAGATGTTATTATGCTGCATGGAGAGAAGTAGGATTATTATGTTCTGCGGTACTGTACAGGAAAGCTTGAAATCTACAGCTATGCAGAAATGGAAAAGCACACGGAGGAATAGCCACTTGAAATAATTCAGTGAAATAGGAAAGAACTTGATCGCACGGGAGTTTCATGTTATCAGCAGTTCTGGGAATTGATTGGTTTTCCTGCAGAATATGAAAAAGATCGGGTAGAGGCTTGAATTGTGTCTTTGCTTTCTGGTTGTTAGCATTTATGGATGTCCCTCTGTGTCTCATGTACTGTGTGGTTTGCTGGGGGAGGGTGAAGGCAGACACCAAAGCGTCCGTGGGCTCCTGGCTCGGACGATGGGTAGGGAATGTGCTCCTCAGGCGCTATGTGGCACTTGGCGAAGGAAATCTGCTGCAGCAGATTTCCTAACAGGAGTGTCGGCTAACAAGGCTGTGAAGAAATCCTGCAACAAAAATATCTGGGAGGAACAGGTTCTCCTACAAACAGTAGGCATGAAGATGCACTGACAGATGTTACTTGGGCTCCTGGCAATCCCATTAAATTTATTAATGCGGTCTTGGGTTGATGTGAGCATCAAAATATGCACCACTGTAAATGCAAGTTTCTACTCTGTTCTGCTCTAGCTGCATGTCCTAAAAACCAAATGAAAAAATGCAGATGTGTAGAAGCTGGTGGAGTATTTCCAGGCTTTGGAAAATCTGAAACAATATTTCTTGAGCACTGCCTTTTCAGACAACACTATGTTAACTTAGAAGTATGACTAATGTCAGTACTAATGACCCTGTTGATCACTAAATGTGCTCCTCGGGCTATTGTACTCCTTGCCAATACAATTTCGGAGTCCTAAATGATTGCTTTTGCATGTTTTAGGGACAGATTCACCTAGTGTAAGCAGATTTACTTGCATACAGTGTTGACAAAGAGTCTACCTCAGATAGATATGCCACAGCCCAGTCCTCCAAGAAACGGATCAGATCAATGCTCTATAAATGTGTTTTGTTTCCTGGAGGCGAGAGTCTGGGCAATTGGAAAGAATGGTCCGTCAAATCAAACTGCACTGGGAAGGACCCTCAGGTCAAGGAGTAGGCAAAAAGCCACGGAACAGTTTTATAGGAGAAGCACAAGATGCTGACTGTGACTCAGAGTCGACAGAGCAAATTTCTACCTGGAACATGGAAATGTGGGATCACTACAGCAGAACCTCCGCAGAGATGACAGGAATCAGTGAGGCTCTAGGCAGAATCACAGATGGATTAAAACTGGAATATTCCTTTTGATAAAAAATTTAAATAAGCATCCAGGAGAGAAATGCTGTCTAGCCAAGGAAGCCATCAGCAGGCCCCAAGGTGATGTGAAAGCTGCCAGCCAATTGTTGGAGATGTTTCCCAGGGAAGCAGAGCTGATGGAGCTGGAGATGGGTGTCTGGGACCTGTAGGTGTCGCCGAAAGGGGTTTGATGAGCAAAACCACACCATGGGGAAGGGAATGCATGAAGCTCTTCAGTCTCCGGTGTCTATTTTAGTGATGGAACAGGGAAATGTGTTTTTGCTCCTAAGGCTACTAATACCAATAACAAAAACAACTCTCGTTTTCTTTTGGCTGTATTATGGTTTTGGCAGCAAGCCTTCATGCTAGGCACAGAAAACACTGAGCACTGCTTCTTGGTGTCCTTCCCATCGCTCAGTCCAGGAGACCTGTTTTCCTTAGGGTAGATCAGAAGACATATGTCCTGGGGCTGTCAAGAAACATGCTAGAAACACTGGCTACTGCAACTTGGAGTAAGAGAAGAAGGAAAATAATTGTGCTTTGGGCTCCTTGCCAGGGCAGAGGTACAGATGAGGGTGTCTTTGCTGTCTTGGAGAAAGATGATAATGGGTAGAAAGGGTCTCCCTCTTATTCCATTTTTTTTCAGTGGACCAAATCATTCAGCCCTTGGAGCAAGGTAGAAAATCCTGGTGAAATGCCAAGCAGGCATTAAGGAACCAGCTTCTTCCTTGCCACGAGTGGTCCTTTCCTTCATTAACAGTGGACAAGGCAAATGAGTACCCCACTCTTGCAGCCAATGTGATTTGCAAGGACATATTTCATTTCTTTTCAATGACTGTTCATGCAAAATTGGAGGATTAAATTGCAAATGGAAGATTTAATTAAAATGTTCCTTTTTCTAAAATCAATAATCGGGCAAAATAGTTTTACTTTCCATTGATATATCTGTTTTTTCCCTCATTTAAATCAAACTGTGAATTAACACTTTCTAACATATTGCTTTCAAAAATGCCCCAAAAGCAAATTGCACCTTCTGATGGCCTTTGATTCATTTTAATGTTACATAGAATAACTTAACAGGCATATTAGAATACAACACCAAATAGCACAATTAGGCAGTTTCATGCCTTACGTTTTGAAAGGGTGGAAGAAACTTTTTAAGCATTTAACTCATTTAGTAAAACTCGAGTGCTACAGAATAAATTGTTTTTTGATCTATGTAGAGTTTGATTCTAAACTCTCAAATCTCAATAGAGCTTACTTTATGAAGTAACTTCTAATTTATATTCTCTGTTAATGTCAAGAAATTAAATCATAAATCTGGAAGCAATTCTACGTAATAAGGTGGAAACAATGGAATAAAGCCTGTCAAATAATTTTAATCAAAATCCATGAGATTTGTGCTACCTGAGCGCTATTCTCTCTGCACAGAAAACTTAAAGCATTCTAGCATTTTATTTATTTCAATTTTAATAACTGTATCACGTGAGAGATTGTTTTTCTTAAATCTCAGAATTAGTACAAAATCTTCAAATTCTTTTTGCAGTAGTTATAAATCTTAACTAGGAATGTTTTAATTTCTGTGGGATTGTGTAAATTCAGAGCTGGACTACATCCATTCTGGCATTTAACTCCCATGGATAGGATCCTAGTTTTATGAAAGTTCATAGTGAAAGTCTGTCAATATAGATACACAAAGATTTCATCTATAAATTCTGCCAGATACTTATTAAATTTTTCAATATTTGAGGTATTTTATTATGAAAAATAAGTATTACATGCTTAATGCATGAGAGTATTTCTCATTCTGAGAGTGAAGAAAAGAGCTAGACATAATGTTTACTATACATAACTGTTTCAGTCCTGCCGTGATTACTCTTTGTATTTGTCTTTGAGAAGTGTGGAGTAGGGTGCAGGTATCTGCTTGAGACAGGAGAAAGTGTCACTAATATCATCCGAATTGCGAATACTCCGAGCATGAGGAGCATTTGGGCTTCACTGCATTTGAATTGGGCTCTGTTCACTTGAAACTTGCAACTCGGTTTTACACTGCAGCAGCTCATGTGAGTTTATTCTTCAGGTTACAACTTGGGGCCCATCACTCTTCATGTGGTTTGCAAACCTGTGCTCTTTTCCTGATCTATGCACCTAACAAATCGTAATTTTAAAAAGGTAGGAGGCACCCTGAGATGCTGAAATTATTCAAAAGGTGTTACAAAGCCCCACAATCAAAATCTGTTAACTACAAAGCTGATGCAGTTTGCTTTATTTCTCTTCTTTAAAACTCTGATGCATAAAAAAGAAAATAAAGGTGAACAGCACAACAATCAACCATTGCAAGTCTCCACATTGTTACTTCGGTGATGCACAATCTGTTAGCTATCTGAAGACTGTAAACAGACTAATATTTCGAGAAGTATGGGATAAATCACCCATTTAGAAGCAGTGAAGAGAAAATGATGAAGCTCCAAGTGAGTTGTGAAGCAGTGAATAAGGATGTATTACACCACAGGAAACCATCAATATTTGTTTATTATGTCAGTGTGAGAAATAAATCTGTTAGCTAATTTGTATTCTCTTCAGTTAATTCTACTGTTTCAGCCTGAGTTTTTGTGTTTTGGTTTAAGTGCTACACAGCTGCTTAATGGTGCTATCAAGTATTCTGAAGTCATGGTCTCCTGGCGATAGGGAGACACTGCAATGTATCTTATCGACCCAGAGATTATGAAATAGCAGTTCTTTAGGTGTTACTCCAACACTTTGTACCCCTTTATTTTCCTATGGATGGTGTTTATCTGGTGTAGTCAAGATTCTGGACTCATGGGCCAGCCTCTTAGAAACCAGTCCCAGAATTGTCACGCTGCAGTTAGTGATTTGGCTTAATACATGTCTAACTGCCCTTGCCCGGGCCATCTCCTTCCATGGAGTTGTTGCTTAGACTTGCAATGGCTAACAGTTTCCAAAGTGGCCGCTGATTGTAGCTATATGAACTTGATCTACGGGCATACTAAACTCCCACAAGTGATTTCTCTGATGGAGATGTGGTTATTCAGCACCAGTAAAACTGAACTTTGCAGAATGAGTGCTCTGATGCTGAGATAATGGTTCATTGCTGCTCTTTGGTCCTTTCATTTTTTCTTCTCTATCTTTTTTTTTTTTCCCCCCTTGGTGAGATTTACATTTCCATTTTCGAGCTACTAAGCTGACCTGCATAAAAGCCTTTGGCTCACATCCTGATGCCTGCTAGAAATCAAAATCTGGATGGCTGTGTGCTTGTGATAAAAGAATGGAAAGAGAAAAGTTAGTATTTTGTTCTTTAGAAGATCTATAACTCTTGCTGGTGAATGAGCTGAGAAGGAAAAGATGTTACAAGTTTTCCTGCACCCAACTTGAATTCAGTTTGGCTTGCTATCTGGAAGTTGTCTTGGAGAAGGGAGTTAATTTTTCTGCTGGGTGTTTAGGCTAGCTGACCGTTTTATGAAAACAGGATCAGGAAGCAGATAGCTCATTTAGTTTTCTGCTCCTCTCAAATGCTTCTGCCAACAAATATTATCTGAATTGTTTGTTCATGAAAGATTTTATAAAGGTCTTTTTAAAAATCTCATTTCAAAATCCTGCTGTAAAGGGCTGCAAAGGTTATGAGGGTTTGCTTTGAATCCCACTACCATTTCCTCATTGATCATCTAATTTTTGCCACTCTAATAAATGTCTGTCTAACTGCAAGACAAAAGTTGGATTGATTCTAGTCAACTTGGACTGAAGATGTTTCAGCAAAGCAATGAAAGCAAACATTAATGTGACATGAAATAAACAGGGAAGGAATATTAATCTACATAAAAATTTGTTCTGGACGTCCATGGAATAAATGAGGGGGGAAGAAAATATTTTTCTGGGAAAATAAAGGGTTTTGTTTTATAAGGCATTTTTTAAACGTTAAATTTCTTGGTTAATGGCATTCAGCTGTGGCTAAAGGCTTCCAAATTCATATCCAAAATCCTTTCAGCTCCCAGCTGCAAGATGTTCCCCTTTGAATCCACATGCAGATAATTAAGTAGGGTGAGGAGAAGTGAAGAAGTGTGGGTAAATTTAATTAATGGATAGATGATTTTACACTTAAGTCAAAAATATAACATAGCATGTAGCTACTCCCTTCAAATGGACTATTGATGGGCACTGAGCTTTGGTTTAAACTACAAATGATGCCTGTTTCGGAGAAGGCAGCAAACAAGAAATGCTTAAAGATGGAGAAGGCTTAGAGGAAGTCACGAAGTGTAAAAAGCTAAGCCAAAGGAACAGTTTGCAATGAATAACGTGTTATTTAGCACATTTTTCTTTTTCAACCCATACATCAAAGAAGTGGGTTTTTAAAGTCTTTCATTAATTGTAATTGTTTAATGAATAGTTCTTACAAAAACACAACATTCACATAGTCTGTGATTGTAGACTGTTCACTCCAAATATTTCTTTGTCTAATATTCATGCTTCACCATTTGAACTTACTAATTATACAGTTTTAATTTCTTAAGTCCTTCTGGCTCCCTTGAAGAATGTTTTAGCACAATGCAATTCTGTTTCCTGATGAAAAGGGCTGTGGCATTTGGTTTTCATTAACATTTGTACAGTTGTGATATCAAATCCCTTAGAAGCCCAATGCTTCCAGATCTAAATTCACATCTTAAAGATCTATAAGATCCCTTGAAAACACCTACCAACAAGGTCTGCATTCTAGTTTAATTTTGTTTTGTTGGCAAATGCCCAACATAGGTCTTCACGTGCAGCAAACCCCTCCTGCAGATGGCAGATTGCTGCATGCACAGTTTTGGTCCAAAACGTCTGTTCCCCTATGACCCACAGCACAAACAGCAGCTTCTTCCTGCAGTCCCATGGGGATCATCATCGGTAGCTCCCTCAAGGATCAAAACTGACTGTGGCTAAAGGGGGTTTCTTCCAGTTTTGCTCCTTAATTACCACAAAGACCCAAACTGTGGCGATCTAGTCATGTTTCAGTCTGGTTTGTGAGGTTTTTCTCAAAACCACAGGCATTGCTGCCAGCTTCTGGTTCCCTTGTTGCTCTTGTACAGAGTAACCTAGATTTTTTTAAAAAAAATGTTTTCAAAACTCTTTGGTAAGACTTCATTTTAGGAAAGTTGAGTGAAGTGCAGTACCTAAGGACATCTGTCTTTTCCACGGCAGTCAGTAGAGCTCAGGAGAGGACACTGGTGACCTCCTTCCCAGCCAGAGCAGCTGACACAGCATGGCATGGTCTGAATCACACACACTTTGCACAGAAAACTGACAACAGCTCCTTATCCTCTGGCCTTCTGCACTCCAAAGATGTGCCAGGGATGCTTCCTTTGTAATATTGCCCCGAGACCCTACAGGAACAGTGTAAGAATGGCTTACCAGGTTTCTTGGCCACCAGCTTTTTATTTCCATCTCGGCAGGGAAGAGCAGTGCTGTCACAAGGATTGCACGCTCTTCAAAGAGATTTCTGTTGTGCTGAACTGAGCTTGTTCATACCACTGGGGCTATGTGTTGTAACATGAACAGGCACCTCTGCTCCTCTCATTTCCATATTGTGCTGAGTCAATGTATTGAATCATAACAGTTAACACAACAAAGATCTTTTTTTTTTTTTTTTTAATTGCACTTCACCATGCAAAGAAAAAAAAAAAAAGCAAAACCAAACCCCACACTCAGCCCTTCAGAACTCAGAGTATCCTTGACATCTAGATGTCTTTCCAATAAAATAATTTCAAATTTCATTACTTGTTTTCAGATTACCAGCTGCATTATGCCTTCATTGGTTCATTTAAACCTCCGCACATTCCACAGAGTCATTTTAACATCAGTTGATTTACTAGCTATTAACTCTCAAATAAAGAGAGGAAGACAAGGACAGCTATGTTTACTATACCTGCAATATAAAATTGTAAAAGCTATAGAGAAGTTAAACAATAATTCAAAATTATGCCTAAACAGAAAAAAAGCAAAATCTCAGGGTCTTATCCTCAGCTTTTGAAAATCTCTGAAGTACTTAGTATGAAATATGAAGCAGAAGTAAACAAGAAGTGAACAATGAAACACAAGGCAAATAACAATGGGGTAAAGAGGAAACTGCCATCACAGCGTAGCCTGCAAACACAGGGATTAGAACACTGACAAGACAATATGTGATTTTTTTATCAAATATCCTTTAGTGACATGTCTGTTGGGAAGAATGCCTTGTACACAGTAAAACCAAATAAATCTATTCCAAATTCAACTTGTTTGAATGAAAATACTCAAATAACACTGTCTCATAATCTATTAATCAGGTTCCACAGTTAACAAATGGTGAGAAAGAATGGCTACAAATACTCTTTATCCTTTATTTCCCTTGGGACATATTAATGTAATCCTTTTAGGATGGATAGGATACAAGGAAATGAATCCTACTCCCTCTTCCACAAGTGCAGGAAAGGCCATGGTAACAGAGCAGGCAGTTCTTCACAATTGTTAATACGTGGACCAGGATGTTCCCAACTGAAAATGAAATGGATCTCCAGAGATAGCTGCAGACCCAGCATGCCCTTCAGGGAAGCATTTGGTACCAGAGGCATTGATTGGAAGCCTGCCTGTAAACTTATACTTGGGAAAATAAAAACTCAGGAGTAAGCAGTTATCTTAGGTCTTTCTCAATGCAGTCCATCAGCAAAACTGCACCAGTAGTGCAAACTCTGTTTGCAAAAGAAACTTCTATGAAACTCTACAGCTGTACTTCTGTGACATAGTATTTCCTTTTTAGCTGGTTTAATTGACAAAATCAAGACATTAACACCATATTTTGATACTTTTTGGGGAAGTATCGATTTGATTTGTCACCCACTGAAATCAAACGTAGATGTCTTTTGTATTTGTGATGCAGAAACGGTCCAAAAGTGTCTAATTCAGGCATTTATTTGTGGAAGTGGAGGTCCAGGCGCACAGCTATAGGCACCCAGGCTAGGAAACCAGATCGTTAGGTTTTTAACCTCTGCAGCAGAGAACCAATACAGAATCCTGCTGAGACAAATATATTATGGATCTGAGGAGCTGCTCTGTGGGCTCACTCACTGAGACTAATCTGACTCCTGGCTGAAAGTAAACCTCGAGTAAAGAAAGATTTGGAAGGAAGGTGAGCAAATATCAAAGAACTACGTGCAGCAGTTCCGTAATCTTTTAACATTGATCTTCGAGGTATACATGATACAAACAAGAAGGCTTCTAGCTAAAATTCAGACTTAAAAGGTCATTTTAAAAGAATCTATTGATGAGTTACTTAGCCCATTCTCTTCAAACTGGTAGAAAAAGTGTACACTGGCAGTCTGCCTTACCAGGCAGATACTTTTTCTACCCTCAGCTATCTTTAATTAATATCAGGAAATAATTTATTCCTTTGCTGATTGTGCATTGAGACTTACCCTGAGTGTGATAATCATGACGTGTAATACTGAGAACAAAGCACTGCAGTGGAGTTTGATGGGCAGTTATGAGAGAGTTTAGAAAAATTAGCAGTAGTATACTTCTAAGGGAATCATCACTGAGGTAAGCGGTTTTGTGATTTCTCTTTACGTAGGGACAATATTTTTTTAAAGATTGGAAACCCAAACATTATTTCCACATGCTTCAATACTGCACATATCAAAAGTTTTATTTGTAGAGAACAGTTTTTATCTGATCTTACATAAAAATCACCCTTGAAGAGCATTCAGCCACAGTATTTCAGCAAGAATCTTTGGACCTAAAATCTGCAAAGCTGTTGTGTGCTCCCATCTATTTTTATGTATTATATTAAATACATTTTTAAGTACTGTTCGGCAATCATTGGGTCCTCACACCATCTCATTGAGATGCTTTTTCAGAATCAACAGTAAAGAAAAAGTAATGTGAGCGCAATATATCTGCCTGACTCTATATAATTATGTTTTCTTGTAGTTGCTCGATGTGGTGACTTTTACAATTTACCACTTAGAGGGTTTTTTTTAAGACCAAAAAATAATGGCTCGTCTGCTTATAACTGATGTTCAGTTCTGCTTGAATTCATTCTCTTCCCATCTTTGTGTAACAGGCGCCTTTCTCCTTTCCGTAGCAACAACTACAATTATGTGGATTTCAGTCTCATGATAAACTTGCACATAGGTGATAACAGCTGGTCTGAGTGAGTGTAACAGCTTCTTTCTTGCAGCTGTAAGCATTTTCCAACAGCACTGGTTTCTCTCTTGGTGTTGATGGTTGCAGGTCTGGTTGCAGTAGATGCCTCTGGCGTTCACATACGTACAATGAAACATTTCTTGCATGTGCACAGTGAACCATTTTTTAAAAAACACTGACCATCTCTCCAGGCTCACTGAAAGTCAGATTTTGCTGCCATTGGGTTTGGGGGTGTGTATGTGTGTGTGTGTTGAGTTTTGTTGTTTCTTAACGAGTCCACAGAACAGGAATATAAGAAAGTGGACAGAATAATCTTTGTGGGCCCAATTGCAAACTTTATTTTGTTGATATGAATTGCAAGCAACTCCGAAAGGCACATTTTAATGGGTTTTTATCCATCTTATTTCAACCACTCCAGTCCTGAGCCTGTCTTGCTTGCTTTTACTTTCTGTGTTTTGTTCAGTGCGGAAACGTTGCTAAGACTCACACCAGGTAGGTCATGTTGCACCGAGACAAATATCTTGTCTTACCTGTAGTGAAGCTGAGAATATCTTAAGCTTCTTTATTTTTTATGAAACAGAAGTGCAAAAGTTCATCTTGCATAGACTTCAGCTGTGGTGAGGCAGAAAGGGGAAAGTCCTCAAAAGATCAAGAGTATGACAATAAGAAATTCAAAGACAACCTTGTAAAAATCGTGACTCCTTTTATTTAGGCCAAGATTAAAGCTTTTCTTCTCTCTGTCTTTGGAGGTGTGGCTATGCAAGCCTTTTGAGTAGTCTTAAAAAACTGGTAACGGAGGAGACAGATCTGAAGTCTGTACTTTTTGTTGGGAAGAGGATTTGGGAAGTTTATTTCAGTCCAAATATTCACAGAATTTGTGGGGTAAAATTGCATTTTGCATTGCTGATAGAGACTTAAAATAATGTCTAAGAAAATATTATTTGGAATGGATATAGAAGAAGAAGAAGAACTTTGCATTCAGTTCATCTGCACTCCAAAATCTTTATTCTTTCATACTAATTGACTTTCTCCTTGGAGCCACCTTTGCATCTGGGCATCTGTTATGAGGGGCAGCACTTACCTTTTCCAAATAATTCAGAGCTCTAATTGCAAGAAAAACTCTGGGGCTCCTGTTGATTATCTCAACAAATTTATATTATTAAGGTAAAAGTAAACTCCATCTAGCTTTGACCTCACCTGGATCCTGTATACAGGTATCCTTCATTCACAATGTTCCCTTCCATACATATACACATTGAGGCCCCTCTTTATTACTTTCCAACTTCTGTTCTTTGAACCCTTTTCCTACCACAAACACTGATCACTTAAAGCTGGAACGAAACGCAATGATGATGATCTGAAACAGCAAAACTGTGTTCTTTTTTCGAGAGGAAGTGTTTGCCCTTGTTCAATGAAAGGTCAGATTAGATGATGATAATAAGCTCTTCTGTCCCAAATATCTCTAAATTAGGCCATGTACTTACTGTTGGAACAGCATGCTGTGCTGCAAGATCTTGTAATTGAGAGCTCTTCCTTAAATAACAGATGAAATAAATTACCGTGGAGAACGAAAAGTCACTCATTTAGGCAGCCAATGAGAACCCCCACTTATTTTACACGTCATTTATAGTCCTCTTTTTGGTCGTTGCACTCAAGAAGAGCGCAATATATGGCAGATGATTATATATAATTGAACCATTTCCTGTGCTGACCTTGTATTGTTGACAAATTCTGACATTGGCACAGCAGATATTTCCACTTGCCCATACATGATTAATACGGCTATTTCGGGTTTTGTTTCAATCCCGTCTGCACAGTAGAACTGTGCTCTGTCTCATTTATCTGGGCTGTTTAGCTTAGATTCATTCAGTCTAAGTTCTAAAGCCTAAAGTATGGGACCTAATATTTCTTATTGACTGTGAACTCAGTAGAAAATGTTATGTGTTTGGGATAGATGAACCTTTATGTGCTACATCTTCAGTGTTGGTAGAATATAGTGAACATATACGCATCATTAAATTACAAAGAAAGTAGTATTTTTGACATACTATTAACTATAGAGGGTTGGTCAGCAGACTATCCTGCCCCATAAGCTTGTGCCCACAGCTAATAACTCCGTAATAACTCCACGCTTGAAGTAACAGTGAAGTAACAGGCTTTGTACACATATCAAAAGTGGACATTTCACAGTGGTTATGTTAACAAGTACACAGCAAGAAAGAGCCTATTTCTTTCATAAATGTCCCAGTAAGCTGCCTAACTTTAAAAGAGTAGTTCATAAAGCAGTACCTTTTTTTTCTTACAATGGTTTTATTATCTCAATCATCTCACATTCTGTAGCACATAAAGATGTAATAATAACACATTAATGTTCACTGTTACAGTGCAAAAATATAGTCTGAACCATGTTCTGATCAAAGACACAGAACACATGAATTTCAGCAATGAGTTAAGTTGTAAATGTTCCCAAGTTTATCAATGAAACTACCCTGGCATTTGTGTATTGTGGAAAAAGGGAGGCAGTGATAGTCCAGTTCATTACAAAGGATGGTTCTGTATTGAGAAAACACTACAAATAAGGCTTTTATTTACCGTTTACTTCATTTTAGAACAGAGGTGCAATCTATTTGTCATTACCCACTTGATATTTATTGTGTAATTCACATCAACTAGTGCCTAATTCCTTTTTTTCTTAAGAATGTCAGATTTCCTTTTTCCCCTGGAAACCTGCAGTTTTCACGGACGTAGACCAGGATCCAGAAGGGACTGCTGAAACCAGTGTCTGTGATGGGGCATGTAATTCCAGTACATAATTCTTCTGTAATGATAGTAATTAGCTTCTCTCTTTTTCCTCTCAGCAGTTATTATTATTTGGCATTTCTTGTTTTTCGTGTATCTTTTGTTGTTTATCGGTTCTGTCCAAAGTGAATTGTGCTAAATTTTGTCTTTGGTCACATCAGAGTAGTTTTGGTTTATTTTTTTTTTTTTTATATTAAATAAAATATTTATTTTAACAGAGTGATGTTACTGTAGAGGAAAAAGAACTAGTCCCAAACTACGGGTCTTTTCCTGGCCAAATACAACAATATGTAAATATATGAGAGCAATGGAGCAAGTGGGAAAGAAAATTATAAAATTTAGGAGTGCAGAAAATAGGAAGGAAAGAAAGGAAAGATCTGTTTGGAGGGAAAGACCAGTTGCTCTTTTCTTTACCCACTTTAAAAGAATCTTTTGTAGGCATCGTATGTGCTGTATATCTTTCTTATCTCACTATATTCAGCTTTGTTTGTCTAATATCTGCTCAGCAACTGACTGACTTTATTTATCTTCATTCCCCTACATACTCTCCGTAATAATCCTTTGATATTATTTATCTTTGTTTGACTTACATTTCCTTAGCAGTTTTCCTCTGACATTGTTCATCTTCATTCCCCAAATACCCACCAAGCAGTCGTTGACTGACATTGCTCAGCCTGGATCTCCTCACTCGCAGCCAGCAGCGGTTACCTGAAGCCATCCTTCTTCATTTGCCTGCCACCCAACCAGCCACCTTGTACCATCGCTTGTGCACATTGGAAACGACCATCTAACTCAGTTCCATTTCTTTTCACTTCCCAGTACATCTAGCAGTCATCATCTGGCACCATTTGCTTCAGTCTTCAGGAGCACTCCAGGATTATTGGTCTTTATCCCAGCTCCTTCCATGGGCAATTACGGGCAGCCCTGCCTCCACCTGCCCTGCCCTGCCAGGGACATTCCTGCTCTGGATGTGCTGCCTTGGGTTTCCACCTCCCCCAAGTTTTCTGCTTTGACACCTGCAGGCCTGGTTGTGTTAGATGAGATCTTTGAAATATGTATTATCCTTGTGAAAAATCCTACATGCGGAGTAACGAATTGGGCTTCTACAAAACAGATTACTTCAAATATTAAGTATGGTTCACAAATGCCTGTATGAAACAACTGAGGGATTTGTGACAAAAGCGTAAGAGGCATTGAGGAGATCTTGGATCTTGGTGAGGTTTCTCACATAGCTTAACCATAAGGAAAAAGGAAATGAGTGTAAATCTTCCCAATCTCAAAAGAGATCTGATCAAACTCCACCATCAATGTGTGTGAAGTGCTGTGAGATGTTCTGGGGGAAAGCTCTACCATGGAGCTGAGCACCAGATCTTGGCCAAAAACTCCCAGAAACGTAGGGAAACCATGTAACTGACTGCACTACATCATGGGCCTGTCTCTGCCTGCTTCTTCCCAGAGCTGTTTCTGATCATCAAGCTTTTGCAAATTCTGAGATATTTCATGCCGAGGTTTTTTTTGTTAGGTCCAGAGTGTCATGGTTTTACAAAAGAAAATACGGAAAAGTGTCTTTAAACCAGGTAGCCCACAATTATGAACATGAAATTTTTATGTTTGTTCCCACATATCACAAGAAACCTGAAATGTTTAATCTGCACAAATGGGTTTTAAGCATTAGGAAGCCAATTGTAAGAAATTGTGAATTCTCAGATTTAAAACTCGAGATAAGGATGAAGAATTATTTTCAAATGGTATTTTTCCTTTTTTTAAAAAAAGCCCACATTTTGGAGAGGTGCCATAAACAGATGTGTTGTTAATGAGATTCCACATCATCAGTTTCAAGTATTAGGTTTGTTGTATTTTCAAATTTTCATTGCCTTTCTTGAACTCAGACTAAAATTCGAACACTAGTACATACAGTTTTACGGATTAAAAACTTGAATTGCCTTTAAGTTTAACCAAAATTCTCTGTGATCTTAGCAGTACTGTGCACATTAGGACATTCCCTGCCACGTTTTTGTAATTCATTATGATAAAAGTGGACTAATGTTTTTTATGGGGAAAAAGAGCCTTTCTGAAAAACAGATGTTATCCTTTCTGCTTTATCCAGCAGAGCAGTATTTTCTGTCTGAGTCTCTGGTGGCTCTGTTTGGACTAGCATGACTAAAACACCATGCATCTTTTTGAAAATTTTAAATTTTATGTCCTATTTTAGCAGAGAGCACAATTTCACACATTGAAGTTCTCTAAGTCAAAACCTGTTTTCCTTTTTTTTTTTTTTCGCCCTTCATCATCTTCTTTTTGACAAGCCTAACACATTGTTTCTAAATTAAACACAAGTTTGAGAGAAGAGAAGGTTTATTGAATGCTAACAAAAGGTGACTGTGGGTTGGAGAATGTGTAGAGACATGCCAGCTTTCCCTGCAAAACCACGCAGGGCTTCTGTGAAACTTCTGACGTTGTGGAGGTGACAAACTGGTCAGGGGTCACTCGCCTGGCTGGGGGCTAGGGATACCCGCTCTCTCTGCCAGCTCTTCCCAGCGCAGGGGTGCAGCTCCCCCCGCTGCAGTTCTGTAGCAGAAGAATTGAGTGACAAATGTGTGTGACAGGGACAGGAAAGAAATCGTGGTCTTTATTAAATGGTGGGAAACGTGCTACAATGAAAGCCTGCAAATGGCCACTTGAATCGACACACGTAACACCATGTGCTCTCATGCTAAGGAAATCAAGGTTGGGTGGGGTTTTTTTTCTTTTTCTTTCTTTTTTTTTTTTAAATGAGAACGATGATTTTTAAAAGGATCTAAGCTAAGCTTGACCTTAAAGTCTATTAAATCAATGACACGGTACCAGGCTGAAATTATTTTGATATTCAGAGATGGAAAACTCACAAATAAATTAATATAAAATAATGACTCCATCTGAAAAGAGATCCAAATTGGGTGGTGGGGAGGATGCTTAAATTCAAATCAAACTTTGGATCCAGGCTTCATAAATATTCTGTTATTTACATGGCTCAAAGTAAACTGTCTGTGTTTGGAACAGTTATTGCAATGGGAAAAGACGCCAAGCAGTGTGCAATCTTCTCTGCTCTCATGGAAGCAGAAGAAGATTGCAGTCTTGTCCATACATTTCCTTGAAGAACTGTGCCTGTTACTCAGATGTATTGAAATACTATACAAATACCGCGTGTGTCAAACACCACATTAACCAAAATTTAAAAGGTGGGATTTTAAACCTATTACCAGCCACAAATAATCAATGAGGACAGTAACACAGGTCACAGGACCGGGAAGCCCTTCACAGGACTGTGCCTGCTAGCACAGGGAATCACACACACAGCCCTGCTCACTGACACCTCCGCAGTTACACCTGGGGCATTGTGGTGTTCCTGAGGCAATTTCAAAAGATCTTTGCATATTTAATTGCTACCAGAATGCTTTTTTCTCCACTTCCAAGATCCTGAATTGTAAACAGCTTTGATGTTAAGTAGCACTGGGATTGCTCCTGAAGGAATGTCACTTCCACCAATGTGCCTCTGTAATGTCTTCCATTATGTTCTCTGTTAGCTTCTCTATTCTCATGGTCTATGTTTCCACTGGACCGTGAAAAAATACGTAAGCTTGTATGTGTTTATCACTATTTGCCCTTCATAAGGATGAGTCTTCAGCTAGCAGAAACCAGTAGAAACATATTAACATTTTCCCAAATAAGTTTTTAAATGGGTAAATAAATTATGAAGGAGTAAATAAACAGTAAGGTTGCATGTGTACTCATTGAGAGGTCTGCTCAAATGAGTGCACTCCCACTGGCATAAATATATGTATTAGTGGGTTTCAATAGTAAAATTAAACCAGGGATTTCAAGACTGTCATAGTTTAGTAAGTGCAGGCAGCATGTCCCACCATGTTGTTATAATCATTTTACTCGATGAGGATATTTGTAATTATTTAACCAGAACCTGTATGTCTGTATAGGCTGAGGTCTTTGCTTATGGGCTGCTCTAACACAGTAGGTCTGCATTTATGGCAGCCAAAAAAGTGCTTTTCTGCAAGAATCTCCTTTTGAGAAGATTTTGGGTTTTATTGTCTTATATTGCACCACAATCACATGTATTCAAATATATTTTATTAAAGCTAGCAAAAATTCCTATAACTTTTTATGTGCTGCATAAATACAGTATGCGCGGCGGTCTTCAATACATCATCTGCTTTTATTTTAACATAAAATATCAGTAGAAGGGCTGGAAAGTTTCTGAGTTGTGTAGCGTGCAGTACGTGATGCACTGCAGCATCGGGGGCAGCGACTGGGGGTACAGCTCCGCTGGAGCAGACAGTGCCAGCCAGAAGACTTAAAAACCTCCTAAAGAGTTGTGGAGCTAAAAGTAGATGGTGCCAGATGGAAAATGAGGGCGACTGCGTGCCCCCCTCCATCTGCTTCTAGTCATCTCTAGGACAACACAGCAAAACCGCCCGCTGCTGGCTGAATCTAAGAGGTGGATATCGGTTACAAAACGTATGCGGTTCTTCTGTAGAGAACAAAACTACATGCTTGCTGGAAGTTTTGAAGGTAAAAATGTGATCTATGGATTACTGTTGCGTCCAGTTCATGCCAGGCATGGAGCACCGGGGAGTACAGCCCCAGGTCACGGCCCCATGCAGCCCTTGCAGAGCCAGAGCCTCAGCCAGGCTCCACTGCTAGCTCAGCCCCTAGAAATGTGTGTGCCATCAAGAGAAAGCTAACAGCTCCATCCGTACAGGCATGAAAAGCCCTGAGGATGGGCTGTGGGGCCAGAAGGCTCATGGGGAAGGAGATAGCCACAGGGGCCGGGGCTATGGTGTGCCACTGGGCTCCCTTACCTAAGCAGAGGCGGGTGTTTGGCTTCTTACAGCATCTTTTACAGAAAGGCAGCTTTTAGAGATAAATGAGAGAGCCCTGAGATCCAGGGCCAGAAGTACACAAAAACAAAAAGGACCTTGATGTAGCCCTAAAGGCCTGTATGTAAATAGCTGCTCTGTGGCCAATGTCACCATGAAACCCTGCCATGGCTGTACTCTGATATGAGCTGGACAGCCTGGGATAAATCTGCTGTGCGCATTGTTTAGTGGCTTATGGGCACTCATAAACCAAGGGCTGTGGGCACCCACATTCTTTCTAGCTTCCTATTACTTAGATTCCCTCCTGTGTTGGCCACGTACCCATGCCATGGATGAAATAAAGAGCAGCTCAGCATCTGTCAGTAAAAGCTGTCTCCTTTTCATCTGCACCCTCTGCCCACTGATTTCCAGTTCGCCTTGAAGTAGATGAAACACCGTATGCCCATTTACATGCAAGGGCTGGAATCTGAGTTCTGAAAATAGCTTCCCCTTTACTTGCTCTTGTTTGTGTATCCATCAGAGAGGCAAAGGCATGGAGCCTGCACTGGCCGGAGTGGGCACAAAGGAGCTCAGGTCAATAAGGAGGCACCAATGTTCTTGGACTGCTCCACTGCATTTATCTACGTGCATTTCGTACCAGTTCCTGCTTCCCAGGGACTTTTCTGGCAAGTTTTATTTTTCAAGCTTTACTCTATTTTATTTCTCTTGAGAAAAAGGCAGGGTAAGAGGTCACCCACTGGGATCTTTTGAACTCTTGCTTCCCAAACTGCAAGTGCCTTGAAAATTATTCTCAAAATATTTTCTGCAGTTCTTTATACCAAGAAAAATATTAGTATTGGAAATATTTGAAACACAAACAAGACTGTCTTTTAGAAACAGACGAGTTTTTGCTTTTTTTCAATGGTCTGTTGTATTATGATAAATATTCTTTAGTCCTTGTTCAAGGAACACATCATTATCTGAAATTTTCTCTCAGTGTTTCCATCTGTGAATTTCAGCATGTAAACCCACCGTTTAGCATTCAGAAGGCATGATTCTGTTCATTGCATTCTATTGACCTCCATTGGGTAGGCATTTAGGAGGTGGAAGACCGTCTCCTTCTAGACATCCTTGCCTTTCCGTCTGCCTCCCACTGTCCGCTGCACTCATGGCTGCTTTGCATGAGAAGTATCGTGCCGTGACTACTTCAACAAACGCACAGGGACCCTGCAAGTAAGAGCACCTAGCAACTAGAGGTTTAAGGACCAGTGGAGCCACCTCTGTGCTGGTCTATGGGCCCTTGTCCCATGGGTCTTGGTGGGGTGGGCAGCTAAACCCCTCAGCAGCTCATGTGTGTGCCAGGCAAAATGATGGACATCATCATTCCCTGAATTTCTGCATCTGGCTTGGTGAGGGACCTGTTTTGATCCTGGAGCACAGCACTCACTGTTCTGGTTTCTGTTGTGTTTTCTTTCTGCAGTCGATCAAACGCTCTCCTCTCAACCAAGTATTTTTACACACGTCTGGAAATGTCTGCTGGAGGCTGGGATCTAATAACAGATGCCATGACTGCCAGCCGTATCGGGAGGCTTGCGTGATTTTTTGTATAGAACAGATTGAGAATTCGCCAACACTTTTTTTTAAATAGAAGTGCCGATTCATCAAAAACCTCTATAAGGGACAAAAAGAAAAATCTCCCTGATCTGGGAAAAAAGGTTTTGAAGTTGTTGAAACATCCCATTCCACACTCTGAGTGAAATGTTTCATTTTATAATTTGAAATTGCCTATTGAAATTTGAAATGACCAGGTAAGTAAAGAAAACTTAAAGATGACTGTGTGCTTGATACGATCCAACTTTGTTTCAGGCCATTATTTAATTAAAAATTGGTTTTGCCACAGTCCAGTATAGGAAAAGAACCCCACCATAATTAATATAAAGTTCTTTCCATCCAACTCTTAGTCCATATATAATAAATATCGATCACTATGCTCGTTTGATCTGACCCCATAGGAGACCATAAGTATTTGAAATTTATGCCAAATCCCGTAGCCTGTCAAATGCAATTAAAAACAGAATTTACTGATTTATTTTTTTTTAAACCTAGAAGAACTCACCATGTATGACTAAGATATTTATTTGCTGCTGTATTTGTTTCAGTTTTGAAGCTTCACGTCTCTTGCCATTTGTCACTGCTGAGGGCAGTAACTGTTTCTTCCTCCGGTTTAGAGGTGAGCACTGCAAAGTGGCATGTGCTTAAGATTTTTCTAACTCTATGGTTTCACACTTCAGACACATACTCCCAGGATAAGCCTTTGGTAATGTCTTTATGAAAACCTGAACATTTGGTCCTTGCAAGCCCCCAGGGCAATTCATGCTTTTGAAGAATTTGCAAAACTTATTGAAGCCTGACCTTTCTTTTCTGAAATCTTGTTGACTGTGTTTAGTTCTGTAGATTTTCTTTTGCTTTTCCTTCTATTTGATCTTCGAAAAAAATGTAGTGACTTTCCTTATTAAATGATGCTAAGCTTTTTGGTTTGGGTTTTTTTTTGTTTGTTTTGATTTTGGTTTTGAGGGTTTTTTTCCATGAATCTAGGACTTTTCTCAGATAATCAGCTATATACTTTCCCATCCTCAGGGAGTTATTTCTTCAGTGAATTTATATATTTGACTACCTACATTTTTTTCCTACTTAATGCTTGAGTTTTACCTTTTAAGTTACGAATTTTTAGGGAAGCTCGTAGCCAGAACCTAAGCTTCTATGGCTTCACACCCTTACGAGAAGCAGTATCTTATTGCACTGACTGTTCTCTGCTTTGCAGAGACATTGGTGAATATCCACGTTCTTTGTTCAGGATAGCAGGTGCAACATACAGCAGGACTCTGCTTGTAGTTTTGTATCATTTCATTTTTAAAAACCCAAAGAGAAGCTGTTTCCTTTGTAACAATTCTGGCAAACAAGTAGCAGTGATGTGTGTCTTCCCAAGAGCGAGGAAAAAAGGTGCTTTAAGAGATGCCCCATTTCAAATTGTGGAAACCTCCCCATTCCCCTCTGGTCCATCTCACCCCAAAACTTGATGACTGATAGAAGTAACCCACCTTCTTCAGATGGTCGGGAAACTGAGCCTTGGCTCCTTTCTGCATGGAAAAAAGGCCTGTTTCTGGCACTGGGCTGACACTTTGAGTACTGAGACAGCCCGTGGCTTTTCCCAGGAACAAACATCTCCTGTGAAATCCTTCCATTTCATTTCGTACATGTCAAAATAATTTCAATCCGCCCCAGTCAACATTCAAGATTTTTTTCAATGCTGCTTCTGCTTTCACAGCCTGTCCCAGAGGTCTGTCAGGGTTCCTACTGTAAGATCACTTGGGTCTGTGTGTCTACGCACATATGTGTTTGCCACCACTTCTTTCACCAAGCCAGCCACACCCTGGTAGCCTGTATATAAAATTGCTTTGCTTTCTTTTAACTCTGTCTAGACTATTTTGCTGGACTGTGGGACATACACACAGTGGTCTCTCCATTGCTTTTAAGAAGATATTTTTATTAAGTTCTCATCTATTCTGCCTCTTGCACATCTTTCTAAATTTACATTTTTTGATTGACAAGAGCAGGAACACATTATAAATTATGCTGCTGGGCACAGGTATGCCAGTATAATATATTTTACTTTTTATTATTTTTCTCCCTATATACTTCTACTTTTCCACAGAGTTTCTGGAATGGAGGAAATGAATGCTTAAAGGTGCTGATTAACTGCTGCTCAGGGAGGAAGGAGAAAGGGGAGGGAAATTGGAAAGAACAATTGAAAAATGAATTAAAACCCACAGTACCTCTCTTCATCTCACAGTACCTCTGTTTCTGCCTCGTCCTTCCTTTCAACTTGTCCAGTTTACACTTGATCCTGCCCAAGCAGGATCATGCATGGTGCAGGACTGAGAACGTTTAAGGTGGAGAAAACCTATTTAGATGAGGTTCAACTGCACCTCTGCAACCCAGATCAACACTAATAATGACATATTTCATGCAATTAGACAACTTTCTTGTGTTTGGTGACATTTGTTAGCCTCCCTGAAACATATTTACACTTACAAGCCAGTCTCATCTGGTATGATGCACAGTTTGAAATGTGGTAAGATAGGATGGGCTGTTGAGGTAGAAGGTGACCCTTTGCATGTCTGTATTTTGTGGCTCCGTATTAGCTGAAGCACTCACTGCAGTTTTCCCTGCCAGACTGCTCGGTGAATGCCCAGTTCCCCTAGGCACAGAAACAAAATAATAAAAGCACGAGTATCGTGCAGACTTCTCTGAGGATGCTCACTGATGTGAGAGATGAAGCGAAATGTCTGCGGGATGCTGTGGTGTAGGGAAGCTGACATGGCAGCAGGAGTGCAGATAGGGAGGAGATGAATGGATGAGTCCTGTGCCGCAGTGGCCAGTACCTGGACTGAGTTCATGCAAGCAGATGCAGCAGTCCCAGCACCGCTCAGCAGGATGGGTGCACTGGGTGCTCAGGAATAAACTGGAATTGAATGAGTGGAGGGTGCTGTAGTATAGCAACTCCCACGGCAAGATCAGTCCCACTTCACTTATCATACTGCCTGTTCTTGTAATGGGCAACCCCTTCATTAAGGGAGTGTGTGAGCTCTGGAAACTCTCTGGATCCATGATTTTAGGGGGGGGTTGGGGTTTTTTTTCTTAATCAGGGTATTACTAGTTTGCTCCCTGAACTACCATGTCTTCTTATGAACACAACCAGGGATGGCACAGGGCCTCGCTGGACGATACGGGAGGGCAGGAGGGCAGTGCCGCCAGGGTATGTGTGTGACTGTGCCCTTGGATGCACTGCAATTTGCCTGTCCCCAAAGTTTCAGCCATGTGACTTCCACAGAACCAGAATAATGCCGCAAAACTGTGCTCTGGATACTGATATTTTCATTTTACGTTAATTTATGTCCAGCCTTTCACAAGGCAAAACCAACCTCAAAATTCAGCACAAGGCATACACAGCCCCACGCTGCTTTGACCGCATCAGCCCTGGCTTTGAGAGGTGTAATCTGCCCCATCCATTCCCGTCCAGGCTTGGCAAACACAATGATTTTGCATAATTCTTGCAGTGGCATTAATCATTACGCTGCAACACAGTGATGGGAATTTTTTTTTCCCTTCTCCAACATCTGCCTGCTCTTGGGTGCTGCTGTGGTGAGCCCTCCACTTGGATGTGACAGTCCTTCCCAGTACAGCACTGGAGCTTCGTACCCACCTGTGGCAGTATGGTCCCTTGGCCATCGTGCAGAGGTGATGATAGAAGTGGCCCTTGGTCCCTAGGTGATGGCTGCAGCCACGGTGCCATCCTAGGCGGTGGGCAAACTGCTTCTGCTCAGCACCTGCTCCACAGGAGGGGAGCAGTTCCCATGAATTTCTCAGCAATTTCCATGAATTTCTAAAGCATTAAATTTTTTCAGCCCTGAGCCGCAGCTGTCTGTGTTTGAATGCAGGAAGAGGGAGTCAGGAATTAAAAAGCATTTCATGGAGACTGAATTTGCCACTGATTTTTTTGTCTGCTTTCGCTAATGTATTTGGATAATTGAAGAGAAGCCTAACTGATTCATAAACAGAAAAGAGATAAACACTCCTTTTCCCAGCATAGTGTTACATAAAATTTCTCTGGTTTGTATGATCCCAACGTTAAAGAAGACTTCTTTATAAAACCAGAACCCACTGTTTTTCTTTTCTGCTTAAGCTTCCCTTTCTTTGTGAGCATCTCTTCTGAATTTTGCAGGCTTCATGAATTTAAGGCATGACACTAATCCCTGATCTCTTTGCATGGGTATGGTGAAATTACACTCTCTCTGCTCTCAGAACCCTGCAGAGAGCTTAGAGAAAAATGGCAATATTGACAAATCTGTTATTCTTTTGTTCTCCCCAAATTAAGTCTATTCCACACAATGTTTTTAACAACTGACTTTCACGGGGAGGCAGGTGTGTGCTGTTCCCCAGCTGGACTCCAATACGCAGCATGAGTTTCAATGTATAACGATTCGGGTCATTGTAGCAGAGATTTCAAAAATCAATCTGGAATTTGTAAGTGATACATGGACTGATTTCCCAAATCATCACGTCATGCTGTAGCTCGAGTAGAAGTTATCAGCTTGATGAAAGAATCACTGGGTGCACTTCTCCCACTTGTGCTTCTCGCAGAGCCAGGCTAGGTTACTGAAACGGCCCCTTCACACCTCTAAATCCATCGGAGGAGAATTTGGCAGGGTTTGAGAAGCCCTGATCATCATCTCCAGATGCTTCATCAATGTTCTGCACCCTTCTCTTTGCTGGAAGGATAAAATTGAAAATTTCAGTGTCAGCAGAAAACCCAGAATGTTTCCAGGCTTTGTGGTGGCTAGGAGCCGTATGGAGAGCAGCAGTTCTCCATGGCATCTCAGTGGTTCTCACAGCGTTATTGCCTTTGTAAGGCAACGTGTCACCTGTACCCATCACATCCCTGTACCTGGCAGACAGGAGGTTTCCATGTCTAAATACTTATTAACACTGCATGTTGTTTACCTCGTTAATCTTACATCATGTTTCCTTTCCATCTGGTTGGGTGTCAGGTGTGGTACCAAATCGCTACAGCACATTAATTTCCAACTGGTGGCTACTAGTGGTTGGCAAATCAGGTTACTTTGTGACTATTTATTAGCTGTGTTAATTGTTTGACAGATTGTTATTGACTGCCATCCCAGGGGTGGCAGATGGCCAATAAAAGACAAAATGTAGCTTGCTGTGCTTTTGTGACGTCTTGATGGCTCTTAGATTTTTTTTAAAAAACCTTTGCATTGTATAATGTATCCTGTCATCAGTTACATGAAAATGGGATAAATTTTTGTAATTATGCAGGAAGGCCTGATCTATGGCCATAGGATTGTGTAAATTAAAATGTAAAGAAATCTGCCTTGAATCTTCACTGCAAGGTTTTCCTACAACCAAAGAGCAAAAACATTCAGAAACTGGTAGATTTCTTTTCCAGCCAAAAAAATTATCAAGAGGTATAAAAAAAAGGTAATGAGGACCAACCCATACACTGAGAACTTTCTCAAAAAAGTTGTCTTTTTTTGGCTGAACAGAAATTCACTTAAACATGAAATGCAGTTTCTGTAAGAATTAAATGTTCCACTGAGATGTTTGTGGATGCCAGCATGCATCAGTTTGCTGCTGCTGAAACCCAAATGAGCATCACACCAAGCCAAACCATCAGTCACTCCCCATCCTCAGGTGAAGTCTGAGGTGGGTGAAGCTTTCCTCCCTTCACTTAGCCTGGCGCAGATCCGTGATGAGATTAACCTTCTTGATCTAACAGAGACACTCAGAAATCCCTGCTCTGCTGCTGTCTGCACCTGCACTCCAGAGGTGCCACCAGGTCTGATTTTTTTCAATTTGCTGAGACACCTGGAGTGGCGCTTCACATGCCTACATATTTTTTCCAGTTTTTGCCATGGCTTAGCTTCTCAGCAGCTAGCTTATGACTAAGCCTGATAAATGTGTGGAAACTTGGTAATTCTCCACCCACTTCCTCCAACTCTCTTGCTCTGAGTCATTCTTTGCTGAGCTTTTGACATTTATTTTGAGTTTCTTTGCTGTTATGTGGCTCCCATAATACCACACACCGCTGAGGCACCAAAGTCACCAAGGTACCACAGAAAGGCACAAAGGGTATCCTGTGGGGGTGAAAGGGAATGCTTTGGTTTCAGTCTGAAACATGACGATTTCTGTGCACTGATGCGCCTGTGCATTCCTACTTGGGAGCACTTAAAGGGCGTGAGAGCTGGTTTTCATATAAGAACTTCAACAGCCCCTGGGTCTGAGTTTCTTGCTTAAAGCACGTGCATAGAGGCAGCCAGGAGCTGGCCAGAAAAACAGATGTTTTCCTTTCCACGCATCAGGCCATGTCATGTACAGAAGGGAAAAAGAGTATGATTTTCTGAACTGCTACTAGTACAAACCAGGAGAAAACCTCTGCTAGCCCATGTCCCACACCAAGGATGTGAGTCACAGCATGTGGCCTAAATACAGGACCTTCTTTGCTACCCTCTTGCTGAGAGCTGTGCCAAAAGTCATGCTGGATTCCCAAAGGAATTGCAGCTATGAGGATCCATCGATGGGTGAGCAGTTCCTCAATAGTGAAAAATTAGATATATTCCCAGTGGAGCTTGCCTCTTAGAGGCTGTGGCGTATTCTTGGAAGAGACCTGCATATGTGGAGACCAGGGGCAGTGGCCACCTGATCGTTGAATCGATTACCCAGCCATTACCAAGCAGCCAAGATATATAGTGATGCAGTGATAACTGCTGTGCAAGGCCATCATTTGAAATGGATGGAGCAACAGAAATGCTAAAGCATTTCAAACAGTGGCTCCTCAGCAGACTTACAAGTAATCATTGAAACCGTAGATCTTGCTGCTGAATAGTAGTGGCTCATTGTCCACCTGATGAAATGTTTCCATCAAATTTAGCAAGAATACCACTGAGGTTGTATTTTCTTCTCTCAATACACGCTGGCTCTTAAATTATGTAGATGTTGTATGCTGGGTCAATGGCACCTTTCTTTTTTGGTTGTTTCTGTGGCTTTGATGCAGTTGTGTTAGCTTTGGCCTGCATTTTCCTTCACTCAGTGTACTTCTCATTATGCACTGAGTTATTTGGCAGACAGTGTTTTTTCCATAGACCTGATGCCCTGTATCACAGGCTTATGCGCTCTTTACTTAGGTTTTTGCTATTGCTATTTTGATTTCTTTGCACCTCTAAAAATACAAGTTCTTATGTCTGTCAGGGGTGTATAAAAACCATGGAATAGTGAGGGCAATTGTTGAAAAAGTGAAAGACAACTTAAAATAACAGCAGTACTGTGTGGAACTTATCCACCTTTTTTTTCCCTGAGATTTAAAATTCAGAGGGATGATGGTATTAACATATACTGAACTATTGAGGAGGGAGGCTGCATAAGAAGGCTGCTGTAGCCTAAAAGCATCATATAGAATACTTTCATTCCTACATTTTACAGTTATTTTCATGACTGGCACGGCTTTGTTTTAACTGTAGTTTGATTAAATTCAGTCATAGGAGAAGCACTGCATTAAATCTTTCAGAAAGCGCTTTGTATCACACTGAGTTGCATCAGTCACACATTGCTATGACTGCAACAAAAGCCAAGACTAAAATTGTTTAATTTTAGATGGTATATGTTTACACTCTATAATAAGATATCAAATGTTCTCTCTGCAAACAGTTGTCTTTATCATGAGAGATCCTTTCAGACAGTATGTGAATCTCTGTGGGTTTTTTTTTTTTTTTTCAGTAAAAGAACATCTTGAAAGTACAAGGAGTGCACTTAGTCATTAATCAGTGACAGGGACAATTTGACCAGTGCAATTAACTACACCTGTTCTATTAATAATCAAACATGCCAAAAATGCTTCTGCACTCAGGTGTTAATCAGGACACTGTGCGGCTCTGCGTAACTTCGCTTTAAAGTGCTAAAGGAAATGCAGATTAATGGGGAATCAATGTGAGATATGGAAGTGTGATATGCACTTGTCAGTAAAATTCGGCTTTCTTGAGAAGACATGATGATGCAGCTATACAAAAGGTAACTCGATTTAACAGACACCTTTACAGACCTGCCTATTTAATTAACCCAGAAATACTTTAATATCAGGAACTGGAGAAATAATCTTAGCTGCTGCCTACTCGCTGCCTCGTGTTTAGTAGATATATACAGCAATGCATCTGGGTCACACAGTATTAGCTAACTCCTCCCAGTATCTCACTTTTATTTCTCTAAAAGACCTGCTGCTGCTGGCAAGGCTCAGAGGCAAGGTTAAGTGTGTCTTAGATGTTAAGGTCTCTCTGATGTTAACAGTTCTCATGCTCAGGGTACCGTACAGTCCAGCCACTTGCTCCAAGGTCTGTCTTGCTGAGCTAGGGAAAGCATGGATGCAGTTCAGCAAAGGCTCTGCAGCACACCCATCAGCAAATTAAGCTTCCATAGACTAATGAGCTTGTGTCTGCTTCACTGAACAGGTTTCCTCTGATTTGTCATGAAAACAGCAGTATTTTAATATCTGCTAAGAAGCCTTTGACTCTCCTGGTGGCACATTCCAGGACAAGGTGAAGGAATAAGCCTAAGGGAGGGAGTGGCTGAATAACTGATACATTTGAAAATTTATTTCCCAGTAGCACATCAACATCTTTTTCTATTTTCAGTTAAACATGCCATAGGAACTCTAACCAGACCTCTGTTGATGTGGTAGACCTGTAACAGCAGCGAGGAAGCTGCCTCCTGACACTGCCTGAGGTCCTGCCCGGTTAACGGCTTCATTCCCCAGCACAGAGGCAATGGAGGGAGCCCAGGACTTCGTGTGGTGCCTGTTGGGCTGGCCACCAGGTTGCTTTTGCCTTCTCTCAGAGGGTGAGGGACCTTCCATCGTTTAGGATCAGGCATGATTTAATGGGTCATTTCAGGGTTTCGTGGAGACAAATATCTAACGAAGTACATAACTCAATACTCTTAATCCATTAATCAGAACCCTCCTCTTCCCCCACCCCAAACTAAGCCGCTAATTTCAGTGCTAAATAACCTATCAGTTAAAGCAGACAACAGCCATCTTCAACACCTACCTACCTATTTATCTCATGACGTGCACAGGATTGCAAGAAACATGGTGGGCACAGCCTGGCCAGTGCTGGGGTAACTGGGATCTCCAGTGACCTGCTTTGTCAAGGCGAACCAGGAGCTTAATTTTCTGAGGTGCTCATCACCTGCTTCTGTGTGCTCTCCTATTAATAAGACAACTGATTTATGGTTGCAGGCTCATGCAAAACAAACATGTATTTGTTCAAAGGTATTGGTTTCAAGGCATTGTGCCATGTAAGAGTTAATTACTCAAGGGATTCGTAGGGTATAGGAAGCTCATCTTCAGGCATCTTTAGGGCCATAAAACAGCAGCTGTTTGCAGAGGTGTACTACATGACAGTGTGGTATAAAAAAAAGCAACATTATTATACCATTAAATGTTACAGAACCAACTCGGCTACACTTGAATTATACAGATTTTGCTTCTGCTAGCACTTGTGGGCTTGCACATCCAATGTCCCTGCAGCAGTTACTCACACAAGTTAATAGTTTAGCAAGAAGGCTACAAGGTAAAACATGAACTTTACAAAACTAACTAATTCTAAGTTGCACTTGGCCCTAGCTAAAAAGATTAAATGCCAATTTGTATTGTAATATTATCTGTTAATTTCTGCTCTGATGGACTTTGTTTTGTTTGGTGTATTTTCTCTGTTCTGGCCTAACACTTTCACTATCCTGGAACTATTTATCCAGAGAAAAAGATGGTCTTGGCCTTTTATATGAAATTTAACTAACTTTTATTTTGGCAGCCTATGTTAGATGGCTTCATTTGTGAAAAAAAGAAAAAAAAAAGTGTGTTTCCTACTCTATAGCCCATTACATTCTAATGATTTCAGGGAGATATCAAATTAAAGAGCTGACAAAAACATATATAGAATATGGCAATCCCCTCCAGAGTTTTAGAGCTTATGATTGCACAGAGCTTGCCAGAGAAGTTTTTATCTCCCCCAAATCACTGAGCCATTACAAAGCATCATGTAATTATGTAATTAGGTGGTATGTCATCTGTATTAAAAATGTTTATGAAAATTTGTGTAACCTGTGAGCTGCATATGAACAGAGGTCCATTCTGAACCGCGGAACTGCGGCTGCTTTAGTGACCTACGCGTTTGTTCTGTCAGTATCTTTTT
This sequence comes from Falco naumanni, assembly GCF_017639655.2. Lineage (NCBI taxonomy): Eukaryota > Metazoa > Chordata > Aves > Falconiformes > Falconidae > Falco > Falco naumanni. Next base: position 91,919,510 of record NC_054057.1, on the reverse strand, counting down.
ATTCTGTTTATTCACTTTCACTGTCCATGGTCGTCAACATGGAGAAAAAAAATATGATCTATGTAATATAATGTAAATTTGCTCTGAGACGAAGCCATGAAGGCAGTTTTCAGAGCCTTTGGATCTGTATTTAGACAGTTCTCTAGTCAAATAAAATAAAATGCTAGGAAGAAATTGATTCTGCATTGCTTCCTTTCCATCACATTTCATTCCCACCTGGCAAATCCGTAGGGAAGCACTCACGCAAACCCGTGAGTGAGCTTTGGCAGATTGGTGGTCCTTGCCAAAATCTCTGTGGCTCAGACCTCGCAGCCAGGGAGCCTAAAATAAATTCACAACATCCAGCTAGCCCCAGCCCTGGCGAGAAGGTGTCTGAAGGGAAAAGGGGCGATAGGTATATTGAGTGGCACATGGGGACCGCTTTACCCCTGGTAAACTGGAGCCCATCCAACCTGCCATTACACCCTGTGTGGGGTGTGATGGCTGGAGCCGTTCTGTGTATGGGGCTGGGGGCTCTCCTCCACGGCCCCTCACCCCTGTGCCGCCACCTGTCCCCTTCCCTGCCCCACCACCCCACCTTCTCCCTCTAATCCACCGGTGCTGGGCACCTCGTAACCCATTTCCTACCCACTGTTTCAGCCAAGTCAGCTCAGCTTGATCAAAATAGATTTTGGAGAGCTCATACAAGTATTTTGGCCAGGACGTGAAGAGGCAGTGATTGCTGGCCAGGGTGGTGATGAATGGAGAGGGGCTCTGGAGGCAGCAGCCTGCAAGGGCTAAATCCACCATCTTCTAGCAGGTGGTTTAGCAAAGCTAGCAGAGTTCGCAGACAAAAAGAAGCAAGAGAGAAGTGTTTATAAATGTTGTTTTGTTTCCTTGGAGGCAACCTTTGGACTGCATTGATTTTTCTCTTATTTAATACTCAAGCAGCTTCCTACTTTTCCACGCAGCAGTATTCCCCAGTTATGCCCCTGCCCCTTCCCCACAGAGGCACAGAACCAGAGATGCAGCAATCGCACACAAACCGGCACTTAAGTCTTAACAGCAAGCTCGCTAATTCTGCAAGTTTTGCCTGCCTCCCATTTTTTTCTTGCTCAATAGGAAAATGGAAAGATTACTGTATTTACAATATACTATTTTCTGTCATCCAGTATCACAGAAAAAAAATATATAAAGAAAACAGTGTTCTGCTGGGCAATATTGCTATCAAATAAGGGGGGAGGTGGTGGTGGGGGGAGAGACAATTCAAAGTGAGTGTCCTCCTTTTACCTGATCCCTGCTGTTCTTTTTACAGCAATGCAGCCAGTAATGCTACCTCTGATGCTTTTAAAGACGACAGGAAAAGTAACATTGGCTCTTAAGGAAATCCAGCTTTTTCTTTTGAATCACCTTTGTCCCTTTCTCAGAATAAGCTGACACACCAAAGAATAGCGCAGAAGCTCCCGGTCAGGTCAGAGGCAGGTGATCCCACAGTAAGGTGTATTGGCCCTTCAGTTCTGTCATCAGAACTTGCTTCCTAAACATCAGGGTTTGTTTTTCTTTCTCTTATAGGATGCCCTCATGCAGATCTGTCTACAGAAAATGGAGTCCTTTCTTTGCTCCGAAATAGCTGTCTTTGGGTTCATACACAGCACAGTGTTCTTAGCTATACCAGCCTAACAGCATCTGCAGACCCCTATAGCCACAGCTGAGAATTTGGGATGTTTTTTGTGAAAGGTATCAAGAGAAGAGTGGTCTGTGGCTTCCTTAAGGCCTCCCTTTGACCCAGGTGTCAAATCAACCACTTTCAATATTGAGTGATGAATAATGAATGCTTAAAGGAATACTCACAGCAGATAGTTGCTGACGATACCCAAGTTGAAGATAACTTGTATGAAATATTCGTCGAAGAACAGTGAGTAGTAAGTGGATTAATAAACCAAGCCAAAACCCCCCAACAAACAGACAAAAAAAAACACCAAAAGAAAATGCTATTATTTTTTTTTTGGACAGTTTTCAAATACTGAAGAGCGCAAAATTTTGTACAGCAAATTGGTTGTTGCAGATTCTTCAGCCAGACTAGGAAGGTCCTGCAGTAATGTTTTTGTACTGCTTCTCAAGACCTTTTACAACACTTATATGCTTCTAGTATCGCAGCTCATCACAGCTACTCCCAACAAGCAAGGAGTAAGATCTTCTCATTGTTAATGAGCAATGATTCCTCACAGCTTGTAGCAAACAGCTCTCGTCTGTGTGCAGTATAGACTTACTGTGCCAGTAGAAAGCTATCTAGCACAATCACTTCAATTAATGGGAGAGCATCACCAGGTTTGATAACTCCGATTCACCTTTCTATCCTTGTGGTCAGTAGTGAGGTATGCAAAACCACGGCCTTTCTCTTGAGACTTTCAGAGGATTTTTTTGGTCCTGTTGGCACCTTGACAAATTACTCAGACAAAGTGTGTGGCTCACTTTGCACCTGCTGGCTTCCTGCACAGCACATGTGGGAGGTACTAGCACGTGAACATCACATCCCAGGGAAAGAGAAGGTAATTCTGGCTTTATGAAGGAGCTATTCCACACCTCTTCAGTCATCTGTTATGCATGTCATTTAATTTTAAGATATTTTTTTCAACCCACCCAGATCAAGGACCTCTAACTTTTGGAAGCATATTGAATATCATGATGGCAAACAGAAGACCTCTATTTCACATCCAAACAGAGTCTCCCATGGGGAATAAAGTTCTTGTCTGCTTTTCTTTCAGCTATATCAGCTGATCTAATAAAAAATACTCTCTTTGCTGAACTTGCTCTACTTATATCCTTAGAGCATTACAGCTGCTGATAGCACAGTGGTTGCACCAATACAACATGACACTAATGATTAAATAGTCAGCTTACCAACGCTGCAGCTGGAGGCTAGTGGAGACTATGCAGGGCTTCGTGTGTATCTACACTACCATTTCAGCTGGGGTCAGGAAAGTGTGTCCAAGACAGATCCCCCAATCACCCCTGCTCATCACCCAGCTTGCACGGGGCATCACTGTGCACCCAGGAGGGATCCCTCTGGGCAGTGCCAGGTGGGATGATGCACACCAGGAGCACAGCTCCTGTGAGCTCACTCCAGCTGCAAAGGAGTGCTCAGTCCATGGGGCCAAAGCAGAGGAGGTATGAAGACAAACCTCTAAAGCGTGTGCAGGGCAGACATCAGGTTCTCACCTCCAGATGTCGTTGCTCTGCAGTTGCAGGCTTGGCCACATATAGGACCCAGCCCACTGCACATAGCAGGGAGAAGCTCCGGGATGTCCAGTATAAACCACAACAACAGCACTGCCAGGTGATTAGTACATGCAGGGCATGGTCAAAGGCCATAGCTACATTAAATGACCTCTTGCCTCATCGTAGCAAGCACAGGACACCTGATTGAGGGCTGCAGCCATGACCTGGGTATTTCACTCATTCATTTTGCTTGCCTCTGAAGAGCTCTTGAGCCCGAGGTGGCTATCCCAGCCCCCAGGCACAGACTGGAACCTCGTGAAGATAGCCACATCGCCACACCATCAGGACTGAGGGAACAATGGGGTTTTCATTGAGCGCGCTGGCATTTATGAGTTGCAGAAAAGTGGAGGCAAAGAAAAAGCACTCACTGAGAAGGATGATTAGTCTCCTACCCTTGAAGAAAATTGTTTTACTCAAGACCTTACATTTCAGTAGAGCTCTTTTTGTTCCGATTTTAAAGCTATAGATTAATCTCTCTGATTTAGGCAGAAAATAAGCCATTAGTCTAGCTAGCTCTGACAAATGCCTCTAATGGAAGAATTTTCAAATATACTCTCATTTCCCACGTATTTCCACTTATCAAGACTATAAAAGTTAGTTTGTGTATGGCATTGCGGAAGCACATTTAGACAAAAACATAAAGACAGATTTTATTTTCAGCATAAAGGATTTAGCTATGGTTCAGTTGTCAAAATTGTTCGACTGAACCTAATTTAAAAAAGGAAACTGTATTTTTGATTAATCAGAAATTTCCACAAAGAACATCTGCTTTCTGTAGAAAATGTTGACATGTCAAAGAAACAAATTTCATGAGCACATTCCAGCCAAACATAAACATATTTTAAGCTCATGAATTTCAGAACCTTTCCTTTCCACGTCTTTCAGTCGAAATGAAATTCTCAAACGGTTCTACCTCTCTTTAAATTCATTTAAATGAATTAACAATTTACTGAGCAGCGCTGGGTCTCCTGAGAGGGAACCTGCGGAGACCGTCACCTGCCGGTGCAGAGGAGCGCAAGGTGCTGGTGGCGAGGCACAGGCGGGCTCCTGCGGGGCTCCTGGGTGGCCACCACTCCCACCGTGTTACCTGCGCCCTGGGCAGGGAGGGGGTAAGGAGAAACGAGACTGCCTCTGGCTGCTGGGAGAACCACAGCTGACCTGCACGTCTCTCAGCCAAAAGTTTTCCAGGCAAAATGAAAAGAGCAGCGGTTAGTGTGAGTTGGAGACTACATACAGTCTGATTCATTGTCCCCTCGATCTGAGGAGTCCCAGCTGAAAAGTGAAATGTAAACCTTTACCCTGGGAAAGAATCAGGTGTTCTGCTGCTTTTGTATGTGAGAGTCTGTTCACGGTTCAAAAAGAACCCAGCCAAGTATTAATGACGTTGCTTGGGGTTTTTTTACTTTATCTGATAGCAACTGTACATAATAGACGGTAGGAGTAATACCGCATTCCTTTGTAAGTCACATGTTAGAGGCATACCATCTGAGTACTCCTTCTGCTTCTATTATAATTTATTTTGTTCATAGCTTTCGGTGAACCATGTGGGCTGAGACATTATGGCTTTTCAATAGCTCACTAAATATATTTAGAATGCTTAATTGAAGATTAACCTTTATTTTGTTCAATAAATGTATTCTCCATCTAACAGCTCCAAACAAGAAAATAACTTTGTTGAGGTTTTATATTTTGCCAGCATTGTTTCTCTCTAAAGATAGAGAAAATGAAGCCTCTGCAATAAATTGATGGAACAGGGAATCAACAGAGTAAAAAATAATTTTGATGATTTCTTCTTTGCACTGCAATTATATCCAGTACACTTGACAATGAAATAAACAAATAGTACAAATGAAGCCATTAATTTCCTTCCTATCTACACAATTTTAATTAGAATCATTTAATTAGTCTTGGCTACAGTTTCTCAAGAAGATTGCACAACACACATTTAAGCTACTCTCCTGCAAGAAGATATATTTATCATTGTTTATTAAGTACAACAAATAGTTACAACAGTACTAGGTAGCCCATGATAAATGCTGTTGTCAAAAATAATTCTTTAGCACCAAATTTATTTGAAAGCAAAGTTCTCTCCAGGTTCATTAGTTATTAAGCTTTTACTATTTTAATTGTTATAATAAATATAATGACATATTTAATATATTCACTAACTTTTTATGACATGTCATTTTTTGTAGCTGGCAATAAATGTCCCTGAGCCTTCAAATAATTTTCTGTTTGGTTTCCCAGAGCTTTTGGTCTAGAAAAACAACCTTTTCAAGGTGCAACAAGAAATCACAGAAAATTGGTCTGAAAGGGACATTGGGTTCATCTTCAGAGGTCACCTAATTTATCCTCTTTTCCCCACCTCGCTACTGCTGATAGCTTTTGTTGTAGAATCGGTTCCAAGAGCCTCCAATGTTAAAGGTTTCAAAAACTCTATGTGCTCCTCCCATGGTTAACTGGTCTTATACTGAGAAAAATTTTCCTTGTGTCTTACCTGAATCTTCCTTTCCGTTTAAGCCGATTTTTCCATGTGCCGTTGGTGGCGAACACAGAAGACATCAGTCCTTCCCCCGATAGGAAGCCTGTTTCCATGTCTCCCTCTGGTCTTCTCCAGCTTCCTCAGGCTGCTTTGCTTTGCAGCTCTTCCTTTCAAGGTGAGAAGCGTGAGGCTGTGCAACTTCTTCTAAATGCAATTGTTCTCAAATGGAAAGATCATTAGGATAGGACATCATTACACTGGTAGAAATAATAAGCCATGAAATTATTTCAACATATCTAACTAAACCATTGTCACAACCTGAGAAATTGTTAAAGGAACCATTTTTTTCTGTTGCCTGTTGCAAGGAGAACTGCAAACACAGTCTCAACAGATAATTTGTCAGATTAAATCTTGTCTTTCATTTATTGCATGAACTGCCCAAAACCCTGACAGTTTTCTCGGCTGTAATTTCTACTTAATGTTATCTTCTGAAAACTTTTAGTTAATAATTCCTGGCTTCTAACTCACTTACGGGCACTTTTCCCAAGCCTTCATTATTCAGGTTTCCAACAGGCTAATTGCATATCTAAGTCAAAGAAAGCCAGATCCTACAAATAAGTTTGCTGAGGATGTGAGTGCCACTGCTGCCCACAAAGAGCCATACAGCCTTGACAGGATGATGAGAGACCACAGCTGCAGTCAGGGCTTGCTGATTTTAAGGAATATTTAATTGATGCATATTAGTCCAAAAAATTACATTCAAAAGCAATAATTTATTGTAACAAATAGAAAATTCCTATTCTTGGACATATTCTTTGGTATTTTGATATTTTATCTTTCTGCCATATAGGTTTAATGTCATTATTGTACAATAAACTTGATGTTGCACAGTGCACAATGATCATATCTGCTGTTTCAAATCTGATTTTTAAGTGAGTCAACAGATGATGGTCATAGGTCCCAGAAATCCAGGGAAATTAGAGTAGGGGTGTGGGAAGGGAAAAATTTTGGAATGTCTAGATGAAAAATTCATTTGATAAGTAGTATTTTTCAAGAAGTCAGTAAGCTGATTTGTTAATTAGGAGCAAAAATGTACCCTCTGTGGAAGTTATAAAACGAAATCAGATATTAAATGTGAAAACCCAGTATATAAGCATCAGAAAGTGGAAGGACTTTAGAAGTATGGGAAGTTGAAAAGAAAAGCTACAATTCCCAGGGTAAGTCCACTCATAACAGTTGAGGAAAATAGGATGCTACTATAATTATTTTTTTTCTCCAAAAGAAATCCTGGCAGTGTTCTGGGTTTATTACTTCAGAATAGTGGTCATAAAGTTGTTAATAATGATGCAGAGAAAGGAGAACTGCTCCATAAACATTAATGTCTCCTACTTTCAAAAGAAATATGAGGATGAAGTATTTAGGAGTCATCTAGTAACTACTGAGAATGTTAAACAACACATATAAATACAAATATTCTAAAAATTGACAACCCTGATATCTTCTACAGAGGGTGATCTCTGTCGCCAGTTGAGGTTACCTTAGCAGGATGTTTATTTTCAATACATCACAGAATACTAGAGAAATCCTAACAGATTAGAAGAATATTAACGTTGCATCAGTACTCCAGATATGCATGCCACGTGACCTTGGTACCTCTAGTCACTTAGCCTGACCTTAGTCCTTGGCAAATAATGGTATCAAAGCCTATAAAAGATTTAAGTGATGAAGAACTGAAGATGGGAATATGATTGTCATTCCACACAATTTTATGAAACGGGTCATGTCAAACAGACCAACCTGATTTTGTTCCACTGATAACATTACAAGCATGGTTCCTGCGCAGCTCTTGCATATTCTGACTTTTGTATGGTATTTGACTCAGCCCTGGGAATATTTTGATTAAAAATGAGAATTATTCAATAGCAATAAAACACAGGTTAAATCTATTAAAAATGGGCAAGCTAATGGATCTGAAACGTAGTCATCAGAGAGAAATCATAATTAAGTGCAGTGCTGGTATTCTGCTGGTATCTGCTTACTGCTATTAATCACTTTCAGTAATGATTGGCTTGTAAAAGTTTCAGATGACATGAAGATTGATGTGAAGGTAAATAATTATGAGAACAGGGAAATAATAAAGAGCATTCTGGATTCCTCAACAAGCTTCTTCCTTCAAAACAAGAACATTTAATGCAGTCAGATTCAAAGACGTTTCGAAATATAGAATGAGGCCATATATGCTAAATTTAGGCTGGTACCTTGGACGTTATCCCAATGGAAACGATTTAGCATTCCACACAGCAAAGGAACAACAGCTCTGAGAGGATGCACCAGCAAAAAGGGTTGCATGCTCCTGACAGACACCGACAGAGTACACAGGGGATGTAAATCCTTGTCAGGCTCCCATGAGATATAGCAGTGCTGGTGAAAAAAATTTGGAAAAACCCCACAGGTTTCTCAGGGGTGGAAAACATCTCCCCATGGGAAATCAAGGGTTTGCTTTGGTTTGGTTGTTGTTAACAGAGGATTCCATTAAAAGGGGGTCTCATGAAAGCACCTTCCTGGGGAGTTCAGGCAGAACACACTAGGACCTGTTCCCCCTCGCATAGGGCAACCCCGCACCCAGAGATGGTGCCTGAGCAGCCCTCATCCTCCAAGCATCCCTCATCCTCCAAGCAGCCCTCACCAGGGAAAACTGTACTGGTTACTGGAAAGTTCCTTAGTGAAAAAGATATCAAACTAACCAAGAAGTGGAAGCTAAAGTCAGGTATACTCAAACAAGAAATGAGACAAATATTTTTAAGAACAAAATCTCTTTCTTTTTTGGGACAAACTGGGAAGATTGTCCTTCACCATCTGCTGATTGAACACTGGGTGCAATAATAATGTTTAGAAGAGATGCCAAAGCCTTCTGAACTAAATCTTACCAATCAACATGAATTACTTCAGTTACAGTATCACTTTAACAGTTTACAGCCAACAATACCAGTTATATTCAAAGGCTCATTGTGTTGGCCAATGTGCAAAAACATATGAAAAACTGACACCATGATCCAAATGCAATGGGATTGGGTTTAAAAGTCCTAGAAGATGGAGTCCTACCAGCCACTGTCTCACGTGGAGGAAGCCTTCCCATATTATCATGTGCCTTTCTAATTTTCCCCTTTCCACTGAATTTATGACTCTCAAATGATGATGTCTCCTTTCCGTTCCCTGTTCTGTAGCTATACACACGTTTTTCTGTCTTTATCTGCACATAATTCCACCTTTTTTTATGAATTGGTGTATCTTAATGAGTCTAGATTTTTTTTAGTACATTCTAAATGACATCATGTCAAAGAGAAATTCTTCTTACCACTTTTGTGATGTTTCTTTATTTGCAGCCCTAAATTTTACAGCCTTTTTTTTTTGCTACAAAAACACATCTGCATTTCCATATTATTGATTCTTGGGGGTTTTGGGTTGAAAATGTTAGACAATAGAATCAGAGTGTATGAGTTGTTGGTGAAGCTCATAAAACTCTTTGCAACTTAATAAATAGGGTTTTATCATTGCATGTAATCAATCACCTTTTATTTCACACTACAGAAGATAATATTTATACCCAAAACAACTAGAGTGAATGCTCAAAATAAAATTTTGCGTGGAAAAAAATCAAGTGTTTTGCGAATATCAAGATATGTCTATTGCACTCTTCTGCACACTAATCTTTTATCAGAAGTGCAAGTAAATCTAAATACTAATGAAAAAAAATCAAGATAATCTAACAAGCTTCTGTATTCTAATCTGCTTGCTTCTCCTTGTTCAGATATGGCTAGTAAGTTAGTTACAGTTTCATGCTATAATCTTGCAGGCTCTTAAGCATACTGGTCCTTCAGATATGAGCTTAAAACAATGGAGTAAACTTGAATTCACTGAGTTTAAGAAAAATGTTAACTGCATACAAGATCTTAGTTTATATGCCCTCTGTGTGCTCTTATTCATATACTGAGTACCTTTTACTTATCGAAGCCAGCTGAAGTATTTTGCTGAAGCTACTCACTTGAGTAAACATACACTTGAATGAGAGCCTGCAGCAACTGTTTAAACTACTAAAATGAAAAAAGCTTTTGTGGAGAACAGTAGCAATTCGGTGTGAATTATGAATGCAAGTGGACTTCAGAATCTGTTCTCTATCTGAAAATACAAATATCAGTTGCGGGATGCACAGACTTCTTTCCCCTTAGCTACTGTAGCCTCAGATAAGTTCTGCTATATGTCTTGATTTACCACTAAAGTTAAGTGTCAGGTTTTAGGCAAATAAAAATGATTAAAATATGACAGCTGGCAAATTATGCTAACACCTGGTAACAAATCATTCTTGACAGTTCAATAGTACACTTCTTAAAGCACAGCTATTAATATTATAAACAGTGAAGTGCAAAAATTGTAGTACTTGACTAACATACTCAGTTTATCTTAATGTGGAAAAATGTCATACTTTTATTCCTTAGGATTGAAGAAAATTGGAGATGAGTAACTGCAAACTCACAAATACTTTAAAGTAACAGTGTAGCAATTCAGAACTAGTAGAACATGAAATTTTAAATGCAAGATGACATTCAGCCTATTCCTGGTACTGTTAATTATGTTTATGTTCCCATATATTGGTGGAGATTTCCAAGTATGTAAGTATTTAGGCGATATTTGATATTAATTTCAACCAACCCTTTGTGATCTGCTCTGAAATTACGGCATCTTAGTTTATTTTGAATAAATAAGACCTACCCATTCAACTACAATAGTTTTTGGAAGATCACGCTCCTTATTCATATTCCAAGGGAGTCTGTGTAGATGGGTCCTTATTAATTAATACATTGAATCACTTAGTGTTTTAAACCCATTAATCATCTCGTTTAATTTGTCTAATAATGTCATAGTACTATACTCCTGTTTAAATGTACCTTCAAAGGACTTCAAACCATGGATTTCATGCTCAGCTGGCTAATTACTTAACAAGAGGATTGTGACAATTTAAAGACGATGGAAATGTGTCTGCAGGCACAGAGGCACCCAGTACCAGCTCCTCGGGACCCAGTTCTCTCCTGCTGCTTCTGCTGGTGTCTTTGCCTGTGGCAAGCCCAGTTTCCAATAACGTATAAGGACAATAACGTATCAGGACAGCTAAAGGCGCCTGTGGCAGCCAGCGGTGATGTACCTGGGCCAGTAGGGAAAGTGCCCAGGGATGCAGTGCAGCAGTGTGACTCTGAACGAGCATGAATGAGGGCTGGAAGCCCAAGTTGCATTTGTGGGAGGTTCCTCCTGCAGGTACCAAAGGCTTGAAGAAAAGGGGAAGAGCAACCCTGCTTTCTAATCATCCACCTTTCTCTCTAACCTGCTTTCTGGGCTCTGAAGCTGAACCTTAGCTGAGCACAAATTCCAGCAGAATCAACTCTGTCCCAAATTTTATGAAGGATAGATGACGTACCATACGTGTATCTATTCTACCCCTTGAAATATGAGGGAAATCTTCAGACAAGCATTAAAATGTCAAAATATAAGAGATACAATCACATAATCTCTCTGCATGATAGAGAATGTTCATTAATATAACATTAAGTAATATGCTTTCCAAGATGTCATCAGGCAGAAATTTCCCGATTTCATAAATGAAATTCATATTATTTTTTTTATTTTTAATGTTGTCTTTCTGGTTTTATTTCACCATGTTGCAGTGGAATAATTATTTCTGTATTATACATGTGGCTGTGCGCAGTTTAGGGAGCTAAAAATAAACTATGGCTTTACTGATACATTTTTTGACTGATACATTTTTTGACTTTGTCACAGATAATTTATGGAATAATTTTACACTTCTGCAACACCCAACTCACAATTCACATTCCAATACATGAGGTGTCATTTGCAATTTGCGATGGATTCTTAATGAAATTCTTTGGATCTTACCTTCTAAATGTTTCATTTTATGCTTGGCCAGAAGAGTGAAAGTGTGTTCATATACATTTATACATTGTAAATGGAAATAAAGCTATGATCTGGCTCATCTTTCTAATCTATTTATCCTCCCAACTTCCCCAGTGCTACGAGGAATATTATCATCTGCATTACATGGGTAGAGAAGTAAGAAACAAGAAGATAATCTGACTTGTTCAAGGTCACAAAATGAACGTCTGGGGAGTGGGGAGCTGAAGCCACATCTTTTGGGCTTGAGGCTTACACCCTCACAGCTCCTTCCTCATCAGCTCACCCTCCCTCTCCCTCCAGTTTAAATTAACTCATTAACTCATTAACTAGGACATAAATTAACACTGAAGTTTACTTAATCTGATGTAAGTCACCTGGAGAGACTGTCTTGGTAGCAGTCATCAAAAAATATGTTGCGATCACAACAGATAACGGCTGAACACATGGTCTCCTGAAGACACCGCAGCCAAAACAGATCCTGGATTCTTCGGATAAAGCAAAAGGAGGTATTTTAATTGCTAGCAGATTATTCTACTGTTTCAGTGCTATGTCCCTTTCTGTTGGCCACTGCCCAAGAAGGATACTGATAAATTGGAATTGGATCAGATATGTACCACTGAATGCTGAAAGGATTGGAAACATGCCCTCAAGTACAGAGACAGAGAGCTAATTGAGCTGTTGTTTTTTTCTTAGTAAAGCAAAGATCAAGGGCTAAACTTAGAGTCTGCAAGCATCTATCTGGAGAAGGGAATTTCTAAATAACGGACTGTCAGTCTAGCCAACGTGTAACTAGGTGAAACAGCTGGAAGTTCGAGCTAAACATTTTAAGATTTACAATTAATCTTTATAAGAATTTTCCAGGGACTCTGGTAGGTTCTCCATCCCAAGAAATTTAGATATTTCAGATCTGAAATATATGTTTGATAAACAAACTAGTTTTCATTCTAAAAGCCTTATTTTATTTTGAAATGTGTAGTATACAGAAGGAAACAATGAAAATAAATTTAAAAATTCAGTGTGTCAAAATTATGAACACAAATTAGTGGATTGGAATTTGTTCAATGTACTTACAGAACAATGTATTTTTTTTTACCCCCAACTTGGGATGCAAAAGCCGATTAATATAAAAGTAAACATATTTTACAGTTTTCCTACCATCTGCACTATAGGTGTCTCTTCCAGCAAACATCTAGCTCAAACAGCTATTTCTATCATATCCAGTGGAGTGTTCTCCAGGGCTTCTCCAGATCTCCACCTCTGCTGAAGGTACAGGGGGCTGTGGCCAGTGCAGCCCATGGCTGCCTGCTGGCAGTGGGGGAAGCACACATTTTTCATTTTTAGGCATAACTAGGTGATTCAGCTCTCATTGACTTAGGGCTCTCAGTTGAACCACACAAACCCTCTTCTCCTCCTGAGTCTGGCTGTGTTTGAGTGCTGCGGTGGATCTTGCTTGGGTTTGGGTAATTTAGGTCCCTCGCTCATCGTGTGTAATGCCTTCTAACCAAGCAGGGCTGAGAAGCATGTTATTGAATAAAGAAGCTTTTACAATGAAATCTGTTTCCATGTTGGTCTGATTAAGCTTACATTTGTTGACCTTCAGGTCTCAGTTCAAAGCTCAAGTGGATTTTGGCTTCTAGTGAGAGAGTCCTTCATTCTAAAGAGCTGTTGAATCTACAAGAAGACTCCTCTGGGGGCTGATTTCTGTCAATTAGTTATCTGAAACATGGTGATTTATGAATACCTGATATTGCTGGATGGATATGTTTAGTAAACTGCAAGTGAAAATAGTGCAGCCTCCTTGGGATCAAATAGATGGAGAAAATAGTACTCACTTCAAGATGATCAAAAAGGTGGAGGAAATAATACATGCTTCATGATCCGTACTGTGCATGTGTATATTGCAGTGCACACCCTGCTTCCCCCAAAACTAGGGAGAAGATTAAATATGGATTTTTAATGGGTGCATATTTACAGTCAAAAGCATTTTTTTCTATAGAATGCATAAATGTACAAACATAATATGAAGGAAGATGTAGAACTCTGTATTTGAGAAAAGAAGGCCTTCCATAATATTTTGCAGGCCTAACCTGCATGTGTTTTTGTTGTAATTCATTTTATCCCCTCTGTTCTGAACATTCAAGCATTCTGGGGTGCTTTGTTTCATAAATTTATAGTGACAACTTTCAGCAAATTCTCTGAAGAAGACGATAAAATTGGACCCTTTGGATTGCTGTGTGAGTGGATCAATGTTCTATTTTCCAGTGTTATGATAATGAGTTAATTTTAAAGATGTATTGAGTGATTTGGCCTTAATTCTGGCATTAAAATTTACCTCATGTCTGGACAACAGTGCAGTTTACTACAGTGCTTAAGAGAAAAAGTACAGAATTATAAATGGGATTTCTTGGAGTGGAATTTAGCTCACCTAGTTATGCCTAAAAATTAAAAATGTTGATCTGGTTGTCTCGGCTCTAATTGGCTGAAAGCAACCAGTGCTGCGAGGACTGATGTCCTCTGAGGCAGGGGATGCAGCGGGCAGGGAGGATGCTCCGGGTGGTCTGTGAGGCTGGGGGGGAGCATCACTCCAAAACCTCCTCTGCTCCTTCTTCAGTTCTACTGGCGGTTCCTCTCCTTGCTTACCCTTGAGATCTGTGAAAGGAAAAAAAAAAGTTGTCTCCGATGACTTCAGTAAAGAAAATACTTGATGAGACTATAAGGCAACACTCAGCCAGCACTGCTGGAGACCTGTGAGGAGCAGCTACACCTCCTCCTGCTGTGCGAGCTGGGGGTCGGAGCCTCACTTGGGGCTGCTGTCATCATGCCTGCTCCTTCTCCTGTCTCTAATCCGCAGAGGGTTTCCTCTAACGAGTAGGACGTTGCAGTGGGTAGTTCACTTCAGAAAGCTTCTCCTCGGCATCTAAACAACAGGGACACAATCCGTGCCTCCTCTCTACCAAGGAACAGATCAAGGAAGAGTAAAAACAATTGCAGAAATATGAAACATAACAGTATTTCCTTGTGGTAGGTTTGGATTTGAGATAATTTTTTTTTCCCCCAGGAAGTTGGGCACAGAAATTGAGTGTTGGGCAGTTTTCAGCTGGTAAAAGGAGAGTGAGCGTTACTTGTTGGCACTCCTGTCTGGGTTCGCACTGCATGGTGAGCAAGTAAGGCTGAAACTGGGGGAACAGTTTGTCATGAGCTTTCTCACCCAGGCTCTCACTAATTGATTTCACACAATTTTCAGGTCTTTAAATTGCCACTTTTCCACAACATTAAAAGGTGCCTTTTCCTTTTCCTTTTCTTTTTTTGCAAAAACACAGTTTGCAACAAGCCTCCATATATACTGAAGACAAAGCAATTACCCATCGAAACAGGCTGTGCTACAGTCAAGACTAGCACATGAATATACATGCCATGTCACTAGGAAAGACCATGGATATACATCCCCATGTAAACTCTGGTGATGGCAAGCCAAGGAACGCAGAGGAGGGACAGCCAACTTCATCATGTGACGGTAAGATCTGTGCATCCTGTTTTACCTAAGTGAAAAAAATAGCTACTTTCACACTGCATAGCCAAACAGGGGAAAAATAATTCTAGGTTACCCCTGAAAAGCTTTGAGATAAGCATGGTCCTTTTCTACCACTGTGGAGCCACCAACCCCAAAGATCTGAAGCTAATGCTGCAGGTCCCCAAAGGGCAAGAGGAGGTGGCAGCAGAGTCTTGCCATGGCTGTCATCGTGAAGTTTTCCTCTCCCTACCCTCCATACAAACAGCCATATATAATCTAACAGAAAGTCTGGGAAGTTGTGGCAATGGAAAAACTTTTCAGTCTGAGACCTAACGATATTTTTCAATCACATAGCAAAAAGCCAGCTTCTTTCCCAGCACAGCCGAGAGCACACCCAAGCACTCCCAGTTCCTTTCCCTGTATGTGCTGGTACCAAAGGTCACACAATAAAAAGCATTAGGTTTCCAGACTCCACGCAGCCAAAGTGGGAAATCAGGTGAATTGCATTCTGACATATATATTTGACCTTTGTACGATTCATTTTTATCTTATTACTCTGGGGAGGCCTAGCTGAAAAGGAATACAAACATACATTGTGGTTTACATGGCACTGCGGTGTCCTCCCTTGAATACCAGAGCAAGGGTAATTTTCTCCTATAGAGGGAAAGGAAGGCCAGTAGGTAGCGATGACTGGTACCTGTCACTGATAACCAGATGAGAGTAATGCACTATAAACATTCATAGTCCTCCTGCTCTGTGAACCAAAAACCCAGCACAGAGGACAGATTGGTTCATTAACCCTATTCTATATTAGCTGTATCATTTCCCAATGGCCTTGGTTTCCAATTACTAAGGCAATAGTAGCATTATCAAAGCCATAAAGGCTTCTTTCTCCACATAATCTCAGACAGAAAGGACAAAGGTGGGCTATCTGAGAGGAGAAACTACTTTTCTTTAGGCTTCATACTTCCTGTGTATTGCTGTCCCAATGATGATTGCAGGGCGTAGGAGTTCCTGCAGGGACCAAGCTCAGAGATGCTCTGAAATGCTTCTGGGAGGATTGGTGGTCCTGGGATCACAAAACGGAGACCAGCACACCTGGATGCACATTTAGCTCTGTTTGGCTGTGGTTTGGCAAATGACTAAAACTGGTTAAATAAATTAGGTGGGATTACTCCACATCTAAATTACAAACACTTTTAAATATCTTGTGAACCTTAAACTCTGTCTTTTGATTCCGAGCAATTAGTTGTAGGGAACATTTGCTTTCTTCCCTTCTTTTTCTATTCTTTTCCCCTGTTTTTCTGAGATCCTTGTAAGAGAAAAAAATGAATTTTACCATATGTTTAAACCCTGTTCCTCAGCTAAGGTCAATAGAGGTGATAATCATAACTAAGGATCTGTTCTAAGGTTTGGACAAGCTGTTTTAATAATTATATTCCCATGTTAATACCCAGATCTGTCAAGGTGTTGAGAAAATAATATTTTGTTAAATATCAGATATCAGAAAAATAATTGTCTGACATAATTGGGTAATATTCATGTGTTTATACTTTATGCTGACATTTCATTCAATAGTGATACACTCTGGTGTGGGGATTTTTAATGGTCTTAGGTTATGGAGGATATTTTTACAGCACTTCCATTTGAACTATGTAAAAGTCAAGATATTGAAATGTCTAATTGGATGCCCTATTAGACCGGGATGGAGTTTGATTTCATATTGATATAAATCTGAGAAACCCCTCCTGATGTCACCAGGAATAAACCCACAGAAGACCAAAGAGAAAGCAGAATCAGACCCTTTTTATTCCTATCTGGTGAAATCTGAGCAAACCAGACGCATATTGGTTATCCATTGGTTTCAAGGGCATTCAGGATTTTGGCAGTCTTTAAAGGAAAGGCGTCTCTCACTGTGTTTCATTTACTACTCCATTGCATCACACGGCAACTGAATGGCTCTGACTTCTGTCGGGTTCTCCCTTCATCGTCTGATGCAGGCCTTTGTGATTATTCAAGTTCACACAGTATGATTTGTCCTCAGATTTAGTTTTACAACTGGCCTCCAATATTAATTGTGAAATGTATTTATTATTAACTAGGCATGAATTTTAAATAACTCTGTTGAACATCCCAGTGCATAAACCCTGGATTTCTCTTTGTTCCTCCAGCCAGGCTTGGCTGTTTATATTCATTTATTTAGCATTTTTACGTGTTTATCACCCACAAGAGAAGAGGATATGATCATCTCCCACTTTACATATTTATATGTATATGGATGGATAATTAAAGAGTAAAAACTGTTCAGTATATTACTTATTGTATTATTTATTATGATTATTGTGACAACATTCTATTGTAACTGTTAAACATCAAAATATTTTCTTTAACCATAAAGTCTGGATTAGTACTTGCTGAATGTCACCTTTTTTCTTTCCACAGAAGATGTTCTTTAAACCCCACACATAATGCAGGCTTATCTCTGCCCTTCCTAGCAGCATAGCTCTGGAGAGTACAGGGGAATTCGGTGCCAGTTCCAGGGGCAGCTGCCTAACCCGCAGGGGACCCGCGAGACCAAAGGTACATCTCGGCAGCCGTTTGCAGACAGATGCAATCTTGTTGTGCCGGCACTTGAAGCCAGCCCAAAGCCATGTGGCTGCCGTTAGCGTCGCAGCAAGCCCTGTGGAGAGCCAGGGTGCACTCGCGCGGGTACCACTTCACATGGCCATATGGCTCCTGGCAGCGCAGGGGCTGGGCAGGGCAGCCAGCAGCCCCTTGGCCAGGGTCCGTGCCTGCCATCAGACTGTTCTGCAGAGCCTTTCCAGGGAGGTGCCAGCACAGCGGGACCTTGCTCTGCTGGGCGACACTCCGTGCCAGCAGGGAATGACAAATCCATGCTGGAAACAAGGACGGACAGCGCAGAAATGCCAGCTCTGAAAGCTTTGCTATTTAGAGGTGGTGCTTCCAGCAGGGTTTCAGCCTATGAAATCCGAGAGCTAAGCAAAAGGCTGTCTGAAATTGCTGTGGCAATAACAATGTTTCCAGATTTGAAGTCTGACACTGCGTCAAGGCTCTTAATTTCTTTACTTTTCTTTTTCTCCCCCCTTCACAAAATAAGCAAGAGACATTTAAATAAATTGTAAAGTCTCATGGAAAAGCTGTTTGTTAAAGGTCAGTGTGGAAAGTCCTTACTCAGATGGACAAGCTAATGGAGAGAATTTTGTGACTTTAAGCAGCAGGGTACCAAAACAGCCAGCCATAGGTGGAGCAGAGAAGCCTGAGCATCATTTTGACAAGTGAGATTATCTAAAATGTTCAACGTAATTGTCAAAGGAGCAGCAATGCAGGAACAACAGCCAAGCAGCAGCTCTGCTCATCTTTACCCACACTGACCAGAACCTTTCTTGGTCACCAGCTCTGTGAAAATCAGGCATCTTCAGCACAAACCAGCTGGCAGGTTTGGCTCTGTCCATAGCAAGAACGACAAATGTATGATTATTATTGCTGCTATGATAGATCTGCACTGGTGGATCTCAAAGGGAATCACAGATGCAGATCCCTAGTGGGAAGCAGAGCTGCTCCATGTTACCCGCTGGCTCGGGACGAAGCTGCAAACGGAGGGCAGGTCTCTCCCTCTGCCACTCAGTGCTGTATTTACTAGCCAAAAACTACAACAGAAACAGTCCACGAGAAAAATCTGTCATGACTATCCTACTTCAAAGTGCTGAAAATGCTTGCTTTTTGCTTTTTTAATAATGCTTTTTGGCAGAACTTAAAGTAATTAATAATAGTAAAAGCCCACAGCCCACCTCACTCCCTCACAGGCAGCAGACACAAGTGTAACGGATAAGTTAATTAAGCAAACAACAGCAAAAAAAAGAAACCTCAACAAAACCCCAACATTTCTTAATAGCTTCAGATCAAGGAGTAATTGCTGGATTGTTTTAGGACTATAGACCATTATGGAGAATTCAAAGTACTCATCTTTAATTTGCAAGCTTTTAGCAGCTGCATATGGGCGATAGCTGCCTCATACCAAAGCAGGGTATATTCTATATTACACTTCTTGTGGCACTGACGGTGATAGCCATTCTGCTCTCTCAAATCTGACCTCTTTCAAAGATGGCTCATCCAACCTGTCCCAAGGTTACCAAAACTAGCTCTTTCAAGCGCTGCTGTTGAGACTCTTCATTACATATTGAAACCCTGCAGTGTGTGGTGGTGGAAGTCACACTGCAAGGGACTGGCCTAGCATTTCCATACCCCAAGCTATTTGCCTTTTTGCCATTTGAGTTGTTCTGATGAGTTTGGACTTGCTGAGTGAGGCTGAAACAAAATCAATATGACCCAGTCATCCTTTGCTATTTTTCTTTTAAGGGTTGGATCAAAACACAGTGGATGTACTTTCATTTATTTAAGAGGATCAGGCACTTAAGCTCTGTTGTGTGTAGAGGGATGACTGGGGCTGTAATAAAAAGAGTGTTTTGTCAGAAAGTAAAACATAACTACAGAAAAAAAGTCAAAACATAATGGAATCGAAGGATCCCGGCCGCCTGGCCAAGGTGGCAGAAATAGCTCATTCTGAGGTTTTCAGGCTTACTGAACTCCAATAATTGAAGAAAAGTCTGGTATATCTCAGATATTAATCTTGCAATAAAGTAATTTTAAATGTAGCTTTACAAAAGATTTGGAGCACAGTTTAATTCTGAATTGACATTTACTAAGTTGTGGGTTTTTTTATCAGCAAAATAGTAATGTGCTGCTGTGAGCCCGGAGTCCACCTGAGTTCAAGTCCTATGTGAGAAGTCAGGCACAGAAAGCAGAGCCACATCCTGGGCACAGAAACTGAGGAATCACAAGTGGAGATAATGTCAAATGTATTTGCATATGAAGTGGTTCTGCTTTGTTTTGCTCTATCAGAAGGCAAAAAGGTTTACAATTGCAACCAGGTGGTATTTGGTATTAGAAATTATACGCTACAGAGCTGACCCCCTTCCCTTTCCATTACTTTTACTGTAGGAATGGATGGAGTTGTAGATTCAGAAGTTTTCCTAGACAACTCTGGTTGCACCATCTGCCTCCTGCATCTCCCGGAAGGCTGCTTGATCTTCCAGACCTTGTGGGAGGTGGGCTGGAAGATCAAGCAGCCTTTGGGAGATGCAGAAGGCAGGTGGTGCGGCCAGGGCTGCCAAGTGCCCTAGTGGGTGTATTTTGTCTAAAGAAATCAATGCTATTGATATACACTATAATTATCTATGCTATAATAAAATTAACTTATAAGTCAAGCCTGGACCACTGCTTTGGAGCTTAGAAGATCTCAGCTTGTTGTGAGGAGGAGATGGCCATCTCTGCAGGGCCGCAGAGAGGGGCTGAGACCTCCCAGGCTTGAGCCGTGGGTGGTGGCCCCCGGCTGGCTGGGGCAGCGCGGTGGCTTGCTGGGAGCTTCAGAGATTCAGGTTGTGTTGGCTGCAGGCAGGGCTCTTGCCAAAGGGCCCCAGGAAGGTGTCCTTTGGGACTGATCCATCTGTATGCTGCTTTCCTAAAAGGGTGCTGTGGCCTGCGGCCAGGTTAGAAGAAACCTCTGCTGGGTTTTTGTACTTATTTGTTGAATTAGTCTTGATTGGTTTGAAACCAGGAAGAGAAAGTTCAGTTCTCCCCATAAATGTACATACATGTCCTCCTCTGCAAGGAGCAAGCCTGGTGCCACACCTTTAGGGAACGTTTTAAGACCTAAAAACCTCACAATTCAGAGGGGATTTTTTCCTTCATTTTGGCTTTCCAAAGCTAACCCCTGCGGAGGATTTTTGCTTCCCTCCTAGTCCTTTTCCTCCACACTGAGTGAAACCACCAGCCGGCAGCCGTCGGGTCCCAATTCCCATGTGCCCGCGCGCAGCCTCACCCCGCACAGCTCCTGCCTTACACTGAGCCCAAGCAAATCCCGGGGCTCCCCCACGTCACCCACGGGGCCTGCAGCCAGCCAGGGGAAAAACACGGCTGCTTTGCTCAGCACCTCTGCACACTGGGAGGCTGCTGCTGTGATATTCCCCCCAAACACACAGATCCCCCTGGCCCCACAGATGACAGCTGAAACGATCTTTACCCACAGTGTTGGCTGGGATGGGGCAACACCTCTGCTGAAACACCTGGGCACCCCCACCAGTACGCATCAGCCCGCAGTTCTGTTCCAGTAAAGTCCCACCAGCTGCACGGAGCGTCCCTGTGCTGGCACCCAACACACAACAAATCCAACCAATGTCCAAGATTATAGAAATACTAGTAGAGCAAGACGTGCTGTAAAAATTGGATAAAGGTATTTGAATTTTGTAAGAGCAACTGGTACCCAAATCTTCATGCGAAATGACATTTTATTTCTACGTTTTGATCATTCTGCCTTACTCAGCATTAGCATTTTCTTTAGTGTCAGTCCGTCTTACATATGTAGCTACCTAGTTAGTACACATAAATACCTGGAATTATTACCCAATTTTCAGAATCTTTTTGTTTGATCTTTAATGTTTTATTTCTTTTCTCCCTGTGCGCACTCTGACAAGTTTTTCTAGTTAGCCCAGGAGAGTTTTCACAGCATGCTCATGCTTTTTATGCTTTCATCTTTCCTGGTAATCGGGTTTATCTATATTCCTCTTCCATTAGTCTTGTTATTTATGTTTCACAGGCTGGATATTTACTTCAGGGGTAAGTCATCCCTGTTGTTTTTTTTTCTAGAAAACATGCTGCTTCTCTTTTATTAAAAAAAAAAAAAAAAATCCTGTCAAAGGTTGCAATACCATAAGTCAGAGAAACCAAATTATTTCCATTTCATGTAAAGCCTACATTTTAATTAGATGATGTTTTCTTTTTCTTTTTATATTGTCAGAGAATAAAGTTTAAGACAATATTCTTCAATACTTCATGCTTTCAATAAATAATTTATACTGAGGTATAGTCTAAGCTACACTGGCTTCTTACTTTAAAAGGGCAAGGACTGTGCAGAAGGAGAACAGTTTCTATAAATATTCTAAAATGATATATATAAAGGAAAGAAATACAAAGAAAGCTATTACAAGCAGAACTTTGGAACCAGATTGCAAAAAAAAGCATGATAATTTTGATAACTACCAGACTTGAAGTGGGTATCTGGGTCATGTTTACAACATTTTTTCTCTGTAGACTTAAGAGTTTTAGGAAAAAGAGGTTTTGTGAAAAACTGAATTGGAATACAAAAACCTGAGAAGTATAAATTTTCCTAGCACCTTTCCTGAGCAGCTGCAAAGCGCACGAGCTGGTCTGGGTTAAAGAAATAGAGATGTATGTGTGCCCAACCACATATATACAAAATTTGCCTGCACTTTGAGTGTTCTAATTCTCAAATATTTTGAAAAGGTTTTTTAAAAAATAAATAGATATCCTGAACTTAATAACCTGATCTGTTAAAGTAGATTATTTAAGCCCAATGTTCGTGCTTAATGCCAATGGAAACAATTATAAAACAATTAAGAGAAAGTAATCGGCTGCAACAGAGTGATCTACCCTGTTCATGGATTAACAATTCCCATCCCTATTTAGATATGCAACATTTTTAAACAAACATTTTGACCCAGTTTTTGCATACTGCTTATGTAACTCCTGATGATGAATTAAAATACTTGTGTTTGATGTTTAGCAAATGAGGTAGCACATCATTTCCTTTACAAGACATATTTAACTCGAGGAAGATTCTCTTATTTTCTATGCTGCTGCAAAAATTCGATATATAATTACTTGCCAGAGAAACTTTTTATAACACCTTGTATATGCTTTATTAAGATATGTATTTTTAAAAATTAATGTCTAGTTACAGTGCCTATAAACCTTCACCGTGCCAGCATGGGCACCAACCACATTCTTTGCATGGGCCCTTGTTAATTTTTCCTCTCCAAGACAGTTGTTTTTCAAAGACATGCAGATTTGCAGGTTTTTTGCATTGGTTTAGCTGTGTGCCAGTTTTTGGCTTAGATTTTGGATTCAGTGGTTTGCCATAACCAGATGCAATTAGAAACAAAACAAATCCTTCAGGGCTGAGCAGAGGCTGGCTGCACCTATCCGGCAGTGAAGGTGACTGCATTAGGTAGCTGACTGCAGAGGACGGGTGTCGTTTGCCCTTGGTTTGTACTACAAATTGAAGAATGACTAGTAATATCATTAAAAAGACAGATAGAATGGTCTTTGTCAACTAACAAGAGGGGCTGCCTGTGTGCAAAGTGTCACACTGATTCCTAAGAGAAGTTGTGATCTGAGACCAAAGGTTTTGCATGCACACATGGAGACAACCCTGTATGAACTGAACGTGGAGTGGATAATCTTCTTTCCCACAAACCTATCTACAAAAAAGTACAATAGTTGTCATATCTCTGTAATTAGCAACCCAAATCTTTGGGTCCCTACCCAGTTTTATTCTTGCAAAAAACCCTTTGACTTCCAAAGGTTTTGTTATAAGTAGGGATTTCAGAATTTTGTAAAGAGAACCAAGTGGCCTGCTCCTCCTGTAAGGAAGATGGAGTGCTGTTTATATGGCTGAAATACACCACAGGGACAGCAGCAGCAGCATAGTAAAGTCTAGAAAGTCATCCTTTCATTTTACCCAGCCTTGTATTTTATGAGAAGCTGCTGGAGTGGAGGGGGTTCTTTTGTTTCTCAACTTATGGGTCAATTTAAAGGTCTTCTTCCCACCCCAAGGAATAACTTGAAGCAATCCCTCAGTCCAAAAGGATAAGGAAATTGCAAGACACATACCTTTAGCTGCATGCAGTCACTGTGGGAAGTCTTGCTTCAACCCATGGGTGAAGACCATTTGGGAGAGTTTTCCTACGTGTTTGCCCAATCGTTCCTTTCTAGCCCTCTTCCATAGCTGGTCTCTGGGTGCTCCTGCAAACGGTGGGACTCTTTGCATTTCTGGTCTTTTCACATCAGTTGCCTGTGCTGCACAGCACTGGAAAACAGTTATCACCACCTGAAATCACAGAGCAACATTAAATATTTGCTCAATGTCCTGAGCTCTAAGCCGGTACCTGCCACATACATGCAAGTTAGGTCACCTTTGAATAGAAAGATATTCCACTGCAATGTGGAGCAGATAATCTGAAAACTTCTCCACTTTATTGGTGCTGGTGCCAATGTGGTAGAGTAAGCCAACCCCTGAACTGCAGCGTGACCAACCCAGCCTTGTGCTGGTGTTGTAAACAGCAGGCATATGTTATCCTGTACTTTGCTTATTCTCCATGAACAGCAGGTACACACTGCACAGCTGATTAAAATGTTCCGTAATTTTGCCTGGGTAGAAGTTTTCATTTACGTAGCAGCACATCACCCATATTTCACTAAACAGACTGTTTATTTATATTCTGCAAGTCCACAATCATTGAAATACAAATGAAAATTAAGTTTATCCCAGTCGTATATCCTCCAGCAACATTAAAAATGTACATAGCAAAATTTTATCTGTTTAGATAATGTTTCTCACTGATTTTCATCAAATCAGTAATTCACGCATAAATATAACTACATGTGAATTTTTGCAAGGGTAACATTACTTTTTATGGTAACTTTGCTTTTAGTGATACACATTTGGTCCCTGACTCCAAGCGTTTGGGCTCAGATTTGAGGCATTAGCTCTGCCTTCAAATAACAACAAGCATTAGTGCATTAGAAGTACTGTATATTAGCTTTGTTTCCTTGGTTCATCTTGTGGGGACAGACTGCACCTCCAAAAAGGAACCAGAGGAAATATGTCCTCCTTGAGAGGAGAATCATTCTGCCTGTACTTAGATATCACTTCTCTCCATTTCTGTGCTCCTATATTGACGTATGACATGATGAATGGGAATTTTCTTAGCTAGAACCAAATACTCCACAGTGAGGAGATGGTTTGAATACTGCAAACATGGTATGTATACACTTTACCACCCTGTGAGTCTGCAATTCCATCTCCTATTGAAGTCACCCCAGTGTAAAGCTCTGCAAGACCAATTTCAGGCTGAACAAAGTAAACACTCCCATTTTATTTCCTGATTTTGGACTCACTAAGAAGTAAGACCAACACAACTTTACATACAGAAAGGTTATCAGAAGTAAATCGCTTACGTTTTGCCCACTGCTAAAAAACATGGATCCTTTTTATTAGTTGAATCACATGTTCAATTAGAGCTTCATTGCAGTTAGTAGCATGATGTGTAAACTGATGAAGCCTCATAAAGCAGATGGTTAAGACTCTGGACACAAATAAAAGAAAGAACACGCTACACTTCTTTTTAAGTGGCAGTTCTAGCGTACTATAACTAAATGGTAAGGTACTGAACACAATGTAATGAATAATATGGCAAATGCACTGCAGTGCAAATAAACTGTTATGAGTTACACTTCATTTTAATTGGGCTCTCAGTTTGTATTCTTCTACACTTCGAATAGACCAAACAAATAAAACCACGGCACAGTGCTTTGTATATGGTTCATGCACTGCTCAGTACACAGTTCAATTCCCATGTATCTGTATGATAAGTGTATAAGCAGCCTGATAACCATAGTATCTTTATATTGATTGTCACTTGGAAGAGAAAATTTAAATTTTGTTGCTCAATAGACACAGGTGTCGGAATGAAGAAGGTCACTAAACCAGGGAACTTGCAGAAGAGAGAGCAAGAGACAGATCTTCTGTAATGTCGCACACATTCCCCACACCACGACCTGTTAGTAGACAGTCTTGTTTGGTATTGTCATACTCAGCAGACCATGAACCCAGGTGCCAAATTAACAGTGGCAGCCTTCCTAGTCCTTCGTAGTTCAAAGGTCAGTATCACACGCAGACTTTTTAAAAAGTGAATTTATGCTTCTCTTCCATGTGCCTGCTACTTCAAACTGACCCCTGCTTCTGTGGTGACAACACCATGTCTTACACCTGTGGAGGTGCTGTGCTTAGGTGATGGCATTAAAAGCTTCATAGCCTCACATGCAGCCAAGGACAGCTTGTTTTAAGCCAAAAGAAAAATTCCTGGAGGCAGTTATACAGGGGGTAAACAGAAGCAACAGCTCTGAGTACAAAACTTACTTTTGCAAAACACTGTATCATGCTTTAAGCAATTCTCCCCCAGCAATCCAACCCCATCATAATTGCAGCCTTGGGTCCTAGCTTATATTCTGAAGGTATTGTATGTAACAGTGCTATATATGCCATTTGTGGTAGTAGGACCTATCTTTTAGGCAGTGGATCGATATCACAGCTCATTCTGCACCGTTTATTAGTTCTGCATTCAATGATCACAGTTTTTGGTCTGGTCTGGTTTCGAATGAGAGACTAAGAACACGAGAGATGCAAAATTGGCTCCGTGTACCGTTACCAGATAATGCATTTTCAATCAGATTCATGCAGCTACAATACGGTATTTATAGCTAACATTCAGAAATTTTAAATGTCTATTGTTAACACATTACTTGAAAGCAAAGAGCCATGAAGAACATGACAAGACTTAGAATCAGCATTAAGTCTAATGGATGGCAATGAGTTAATCAAATGATCAGAAGGAACAACAACTGCTTGTTTTGCTTCCACTGGAAAGCTAGCCTGCTAGAAAAAGATCATATTATGTAAAGACATATATATACCATTATATATGTGTGTATATGCTTACATATATAATACAGTATACATACATGTGTGTATAGATATATAGATAAATAAATCTGTGTATATATATATGTATGTATACATATTTTCAGTCCTTCGGGCGATAGCCTGCCATTGACATTCATGTGGCTATAATTATCTACACTCTCAATTACCATGTTATACACTTTCATCTCACTGGTAGAAACCCAGAGTTACACAGGTGATTTTGATTCCCCTCAAATTTGCCAGAACTCACTGAACCTGTGGTCCAAACCTGGTGGTGCCTATTGAAGACAAGTGCATTTGCTTCCTTGGTTACAAGGAGGAGGTGGTGTTTGTCCTGGGGGGAACTGGGGCTCTTTGGGGGCAGAGGGGCTTGTGACTGTTTTATGTACTACAGTTACTGGAGACTGGGCAATGGAGTTTGTGGTGGCTATAGCTTTGGTGAAGAGTGAAGGCTTGAGTGAGATGTTTACATCTTCTGGGTACAACAGAAGAGTGAGAGTGTAGTGGAAGTGATGTGTTTAACTTGTTTTCTGCTGTGGTCATGAAAATCTGATGGAATGTCTTGGATAAAGAGGCTGCACCAGAGAACTCTGCTGTTGTCTTTTTTTCTAAATGCAAACTCCAAGGTAAGATGTTGATTTATTTGAGTATTTCACCTTTTGCTGTAAGCCAAAGTTTTAATTTATTGACATTGGGCAAGTTCTTGTGCATTTGCAACCAAGAACAGGGATTTTTCTGTTGTGTTTATGCTTTCAAGATTCCTGGAAACTATAGAGGAGACTTGACTAAAAGGATCAGTATGCATTTCATGCAGAGTGAATGTTTTTTTCTAATTGCAGGGTCTGCATTATATGCAAACAGAATTATGGTATCTAAGTGGTGTTAATACATTTCTTAATCCTCAAATATTTCAATTCAATTGACCAGTTCATTTTAAATGGGGTCAATGCTGCATTTTTTTCTAATGTGCAGTGAGTGGCTGATTTCCCTGTGGCATTATTAAATTGCCATAGTAAGATGGAGCTCAAAATCCCCCAAAGTAAATGTGTAGTGTTACTCTTGACCTTAAGAATAGGGTCAAAATAGGACAAATTACACTTGCAAATACCCTCTTGCTCATGCCTGATGTACAGAGGCATACACACCAAGGATCAGGAAGTGACTCTGTCTACTGCTAATACTAGAGGGTCAACATACTTAATAAAGAGCCTAATATTAAAGATTACTTTTTTCCAGGATGCCATATGTTTATTTTATACTTATATTCAGTGACTTTGTCAACATGAGGAAGAGAGGGAGACAAAAAATCTTTCTCAGCCTGTTTTATCAAAGGGTATTGTCACCTTTCTGCATCACCTCTCTGAACTACATGTGGTCAATGCAGCAGCAGCTTTTTTACAGAAGTTGCAAGAAAACATCAACACATACTGTAATCCTTAAAAGCCATCCAGTACTGTTACTTGCATCCTTTCAGATAAGGAGCATTGATAAAAATACTTGTCTGGTTACTCTTCTTGCTTGTTGTGGGCTGTCATAGCACAGACCATCTCCTTCCTGTAGGATGAAGCAATTGTGGGCTCCTGTGGCTCACCAGGAGGAGCCTTTTGTCCTAAGAACACCCTAGAAGAATGTCACAAAAATCCCATATTGTTATTAGTTTGAATGCCTTACTCGAAGTAGTGTTTCAAGTGTAAATTGCCTGTGTTTGCAGGACTGGAAAGGCCTGTCAAGTTAGTATTTTTTACTGTAAATATAGTTGTTGTTCTGCAAAGTGAGAAATGGGATGAAAGGGTAAATACAGGGTACACTTGGGTCAATACAATGTTACTGTGCTGCCCAGGGAAATCAGAAGTGTGGAACATTTTGCTAATCTGAGGTTTCAAATTGGTTGCAAATTACATGCTATCGGGTCTGCCAATTACCTGTTAGAGCTTAATGGTCTTAACCTGTTCTTAGCCCACTTGACTAGATGACAGCTATTCAAACTCTTCCCAAGGTTAATTGGGAAAGGGTAATCATTGGCTTCTTACCTTTTACTTCATCTCACTTGTCAACTGCTCACATCTTCATCAGGGGATTCCAGAGACTTTAAAACTTGTGCACTTTTTTCTGGAGATAGTGAGATCTGCCTGACACCTGATTCTCCACCTTTAAATGCTTCTCCCTTGGGATTTACCTCCACGGTCTCTGGACTTAGCTTTGCCTGGTTTCCATGTGTGCCATAAGTATCACTACTGTAATACTGAAAATTCTGGTAATAGAAGCGATATGCTGTTCCGACCTTTAACTTAAAAATCCTACCATTTACTCTCAGCTGGTACAAAGAGTAAAACCTACAGCTAATATCACTGCATTACAACACAGGCTACAAATTTCTGTGAATGCTGGAAAATAAATACTCCATATGATCCATCCAATCTTTTTGACTTCTTCACTGAACAAGCAGTA
Organism: Falco naumanni; assembly: GCF_017639655.2. Lineage (NCBI taxonomy): Eukaryota > Metazoa > Chordata > Aves > Falconiformes > Falconidae > Falco > Falco naumanni. The sequence goes on along the minus strand of NC_054057.1, from coordinate 91,890,206 downwards.
AGTTACAGAAATGGGAAAGATGTGTAGGAATTAGATGTCCAAAGAGAAGTCAGGAATGATTGCTTCACACAGTGTAGTGAAAAGACTATTAACTTGGTCAAAGCAAAGGGCTTCCAGCAAATCAAAGACCTAAGAACTGGAACCAGATAATTTAGATCAGCTCTTAATGGCAGAAAACCCCAACTCTGCTCCCTTCTTGGTCAATCAGTTGTCCAGCTCTCAAACTACTTAACTATCTTGATGCTTTAAATCACACTTTACTGTCTCCTTAAAATCTTCTGCTTTCTATACCTGTGCTCCTGCAGTTCTCCAGTACTTTTTTTTATAAAAAGAGGGGGTTTTCCTTCCAAACCAGGGAGTCAGCAACACTCTTTAGCAGTGAGGAAAATGCTGCTGTATTAATTGGCGCTGATTGTGAACTGGCTGTTAATATTGCTAGATGCATGGGAGTGGTTTGAGAATTTTTAACCTGTCAGCATAATTTGGTAAGAATTAAATCAGAAACAAATTTGATATTGTAACAGCTTTATGGACTCCTGGAATATGTGCTGCTCAACACTTGCAAGAAGCTTCTCTTGTAATTTGGTCCATGTAGTTGTTTTCAGCTGATAAAGTCACAACAGAGCCCTTTTATCACAGTAGGATACTTCCCTCTCCCCTCAGATTTTGAGCAATAACAATTCTGTGGGGTAATAATTATTCCAGATGCACTGTACCATGTAAATTAATCTGTTGCTTTGGTAGTACTACTCCAAAAGCAATGTTGATGGTGTATGCTCAGAATGAGCAAATTAATTAGCCAAACTGTGAAATCAAATAAATCTCACAGCAGTGACCTCTGTGTCACTGAATAAAGAAAGACATTAAGTTGATGTGTAGTTGCTTTAGTTGAAGTAAAACTAGAACTTAAAAGGGCTAAATGTTCTCATTATTCTGACTTAAAATAGACATTCAGGCTGGCAATACATTGCTGGTGATGAGAGGCTGATCTCTGATGTCCATTTAGCTTTTTGTCTGAATCTGCTGTGAGCAGGTGTGCGAAGCAGAGGCCACAAACAAGAATATTTTCTTGAAAAGCTTCATCAGGGATAAGAATCAAAAATGATAGATTTCCTATTGATATCAGTTTGCATTGTACAGTATCTCTACCATCCACAGAAGCTCACTGGAGCTAGCATCTAATTTGGCTGTGTGTAGTGCTTGGCCTCTCGGCTGCTGAACTTGGGTATACCCTTCAGCGCCAATGCCTTTATCTCATCCTCTCGGGGTGGGGGGGAGTTTCCAGAAGCTCTGAGGAGCATTCATGATTTTGGATAACGGTGGTACTCATCTCTTCCTTCTTTCTATACTAACCCAAAAAATAAATCCTATGGTATTTCGAGTTTTTTACATAGCAAAAGGAAATTGAATGTAGTATCAGGGCTGTACAGCAGTATATACTCTGCAGGGTTGCGGATGTTATCAGCCACGGTGTTATCAATATATGCTGATGGGACAGGAATTTAGCAATGTTTTGCAAGAAAATGATTACAGGTAGCTCAATCTTGTGGGGGTTTTATGCAGTCATCTATCATGGAATTACTGCAAGACGAATGTTTTTTTATATATGAGGGGAAAAAATAAGTCTTTACTGTATTTATTTAGGAAAGGTCAGAGTGATATGTGGAAAAGTTCATTAGGTTATTCTATCCAGAACTTGACGTTCAACAGACAATCTGTGCATACTGGGGAGGTATGTAAGAACTGAAGGAGCTTTTGCCTAAGTGGTGTGTCAGTGTCAGGGGAAGCCTGTGCAGGGGGGGTGGGGGGGGGAGGCTTTGTGTGGTTTGGTACCAATGGTCACCCAGCCAGCAATTCCTGCTGGAGGCAATTGCCTTGTTATGCTTCCAGCCTGCAAAGTCAAAACTGCGAGTTGATGCAGTTTGTTTCCCTTACTGGTTAAACCCCTCTGCATCCTAATGGTGACCAGAGTAATTCATGTTGGGGGTGGTGGTTCTACAGTACAAATTGGAGTGCTGGCTCAGCTGCAGTAATCGCCCTAGATGCCCCAAAGCCATTTTTTAGATATCTAGCTCCCACTATTTGCAATGAAGAATAGGTGCCTCGGTAGAAATTCAGCTCATAAAACCTGGCCGAAATCAAAACTGTATTAAGATTTTTTTATTTTTATATTTGTATTAAGATATATTTCATGTATAGTCATCAAAAGGAGCAAGAAAGTTTCTTTCAGCTATGGATGTATTTGTTCTGTGGTGTAAAATGACTAGAAAATCACTATACTGTTGCTAAGGAAGAATGTGTGTGTATGAGACTGACCTTACAAGATAGACATGTAGGGTACATGAATTGCAACATTCCTGTGCAGGGTGTTCAGTGTTAATCCCTCTGATGAGGAACTCTCACAAACTCAGTTCCCTCTGGGCTGGTATCTGTAGTATTGATAGTGACTGCATTTGGCTGTCACTTAACTCTATCTAATTTGCAAAACACATGGATTTTTCTGTCTGGGTTGAAACATGAAACTACTGGGTATCCATATACAAGCAGGAAAGTGATTCCTAATGTAAGAACTGCAAGAGAATTGGTAACAGTATATATGTTTCTCTTACCAAGGAGGGAATAGGTTTTGGATATTCCTCGTTTTACAATAGGGATTAATAATATTTCAAATGTTATAAGAACTTGGGGTCCTTCAAAAGCGAAGGCCCCAGTACATCCCTCTGCTGGTTCCTGCCGTGCCCCAGATAGACGGCTGGCACCGGGTGTAATTCAGTGTAGGATTTAGATGAAATGCAAAGACAAAGACCAATAGCAAACCCAGCAGGAGCCCAGCGCTTCATTCTCCATGTCCCATTAGGCTTGTAATATGGATACTCTAAGCACTGAGGCTTTTTCCATTAAAGGAACAATATTCTTTTTTAAGGAACCTGTTGGTGATAATTTTCCTTCAGAGACTTAATTTGCACCATGCCTTCCCTAGAAAATAGCAAGCCAACTTTCTTGTGAAGTTTTATTTAATCCTCCTGAAGATGCGCCTTCCTCCAGCACCTCTGTCTTGGCTGCAGGCTGGGGTCGGTTATTGATGAGATGGTAATGGCACAAATCTCTCCTACAATACTTGTTAGACGAGGCCAGTTTGCAGTTTTTCCCTACAGCTGTTCACTTTCAGTCTTTAATTCCCATTTTAAACCACTTCCCCAATTCTTGGTTTCAAATCTACCCATAAGACTCCAGAAGATGACAGCTTGGCAATTTCTCCTTCAGATAAAGCTTGTAAGGGGAAGTTATTACAACTAATACGTGATATTTCAGTGAAGTGTATTTGATCCAATTCTTCTTTTGACCATGATGATGTGACTTAATTGAACAATTCCTGACTTCCATCAGTAGCATTGCAAAAAAAAAAAAACGGGCTGGAAGTGTTCATCTGCAATACAGGTAGCAGGAGCGGAGTGGAATCACATGGTTGGAAACTTGCATTGATGATGATGTGGAAAACGTGGGGGAAATCCCTCAAAAAAATTATTCAGCAAATTCAGCAAATTATTTTATTTCCATTATATCAAAATCCCAGTGAAGTGATTAAAAAATTGAGTATTACTTTGATAAAGCTTAGCCTTTCAAATTGAATTATGTAACATTGTACACACACTAACACATTCTTGCAACCAATACTTTGATATAAATGAATTTGACTAAATCAAAACAAGATTTTTATTTTTTTGCTGAAGATATATTTTGACATTGCTAAACCAAATCAGGAAATCATGCATTTCTTGCTTGAAAACCTTCTTTAAGACCCTCCTCTGCAACTGCTGCTAAGTTGCATATTCCAACCTAAAAACAATTTTTCAAAAACCTGTAGACCAATTGTAATTTTAATGCTTCCTATTCAGAACTAAAATATACTTAGTGCTACACTCAGAATAGATAAATATACTATTGTTTACAGTTATGATAACCTTAAGATCCTGAAAATGCCTTAAAAAAGCTAATTACATGCTTTTATTTGCTGTTAGTAAAAACAGAAGAATAACAACCCAACTCATTTAATCCCTACTGTGATTTCCTCTGGGCTAATTAAAGTGTACTGAACTGATATCTTAACTGCACAGCTATAGGCAATCAAAATATTTAAAGGGACCAGCACCACGTTAGTACTGTGTTCTCTGGGATGAGCTGTGCTGCTCAGCAGGGCTGAGGGTGCCCTTATGGGCACTGTTGGGTTGAGTGTCCCATGGAACTGCCCTGGAGAAAGGCTCTGTGCTGGACTGTCCTGTCAATACTCACACTGGGGGCTGCCATCACTCGGTGGGGGTAGTACTGAGGGTGGCCCTCCTCCAAGCACCCACACAACTCTCAGGAAGGCCTCCAATTCCTCCTCCCACATGCTTTTGCTCCAGCACTTTGTTTGTGGTAGCACAAACCCTCCTTGAAACCATCCCGCAGGTATAAACTCAACAGAGTCAGCCAGCACATGTGCTGCTCTACACCACCAAGCCTGGGCAAACCTGCCCTTGGGTGGCTGTGGCAGCAGTAAGAGAAATAGGATGGTAAAGCCAGAGATACTGGTAAACATATTGCCCAAGGGCATTGCCACTCTTCTCAGGAGCTTACATCAGCTACTGCTGCTCTTCACCTTTGGCGAGGATAGACTCTTTGCTACAAGACTTTTCCAAAAAGAAGAGGCCTTGTGCTGTCTATAGCTATCACATGTCTGCAGGTTAGGAAAAAAAAGCTTCAAAATAATTGTATTCAAAGATCAAAATAGGGTTTGCGCACAAAGATGTAGTACTGGCATATGTAATAAGTATTTTGAAGGAAATGGAGGTGTTTATTGAGGTCAAAAAGAGGGTGATTAAACAAAAATATCACCCTTTTCTTGAACAATTTCCCCCTCTATGCCTCAGTGCCAATGGACAGATTTTCATATGTAATGGTTAGATTAATGCTTTTGAATGTCTGGCTGATGCATTGTGGTGCTGATGAAAGAATGGGCTTTTAAGAAAAGCTGATTCTTTACAAGCAACTGCCATTGACTTTTCTGACGTTGACATTTATGTTTATAGGTGCTGTGAATGGACTATTCTTCACCTTTAAATGCACATGATATTTGTCTTTCCTATTTCTAGGTGCTCCGGCTTGCTGATGAGTCTTTCATGCCAAGACTCGGTGTGTATATAATTTTTACAGCTGTTAAGGAAGAGATATGCTAGAATAGAAATACTAAGTCTTCAGCCCTTCCCTATCATACTGTTGTGTTCTGAAGCAATAAATAACAGTGATTCATTCAAAGTACCTAAACCTCTCCATTAAAACACTCAGTAGGCTAAAGAGACCATCAGTGACCTCCTGTGGATTTTGTTTTCTTGAAATGTTAATATTTAGCTCATCTTATTTTCTATCTACTCTAAACAGTAGTGTTCTCTCCAACTACTCCTGAGGTAGAAACATGTGTAAGTCTCTCTTTTTTGGGGGGGCATTCAGTCCACAGGGGATGCCTGAAGCCATTAGCAGAAACGGTTTTATTTGCTTTACAATATGAATACTAATTATGTCCTAACTTCTGTTGTGGCTTTTATTCTTGAGAAATGGATCTTTCTCCTTCAATATGGATTTGTTCTACTGTGATTTTTCCTTAAGATCTTTGTCTCCTGCAATAATATTACAGCATATGAATCTCTAAGAGAAAGCTGCTTTTTTTTTTCTTCTTGCAGTTGCTTGTAATCCCATAGATTAACTATTTTTTTTTCTACATCTTTAAAAAACATTTAATTTCTCTTGTTAGGCCAAGCAAGAACTGAAAAGACTTTTCAACAAAGTCTTGTTTTGTCACGGTCTATGACCCAAGATAGCTGGAAGAAGAAAATAGTACCATTTTCTGAGTGAATCTTTGCTATATTGAGACTTAAGCAGTATGTATAAGATATGATCCAATTTTTAAGTGCTTAACCTGAAACAGTTCAATTTCATCCATCATCCAAAGCATGTACAATAGCTTTATTCAAGCACTAAGAGAAAATAATTCCTTCTGTCTTTACCAGAAACCCCAATCAGTGCCCAGTATGTGAGTCAAGGTCTGACTGTAATGTTACCACTGACTAGAGCAAAGAGCACACCAGGGCTTTGCAATAAAGTGTAAAGTGAAATCTCTTGAAGGGCCCTTTTCCTTTTAAAGTCATAATTGTAGATGATTATGGTTATTATTCCTTACACTGAATGCAAGAATTCATATCCACTGAAGCTGACAGATGATAGGACTTTATTAAACATCAATACAAGTATCAGAACTGGCCTCAAAGAGATGACCCATTTTGTCTCTTGTGTTTTACAAGTTTGTGCTTTGAATGACTCGGAATTTCTGCAGTCATTTGCTCTGTCCTTGAACTTTCCATCTTTATGTGTAAGAAGAGAAAGAGACATGCTACTAAAGGGAAAATTATCAGGCCAATCTCGGTTTTGTTTTGTGTTGATAGTAAAGGGTACTGAGTGTCCAAGGTAACTTGCCACTTTCCAAGGTAATGCATCAATTGTTTAACAATGAAAAGTACCATAAGATAGATAGCAAGAGATGACTGGGAGAGAAAATCTGTCCTTGGCATGTATGTGGTCTCTCACGTGCTCTCTCCATCTTATTTAAACAAATGCTAGGAGCACAGTAAAAGTGCTGAATGGGAGGTACACATTTTCAAGGACAAGTACAATATTATTAGAAAACAGACACAGCTGACCCAGAAAAAGAACTGAGGATTTAAAATACTGGGGTGTAGAATTTGCCAGAAGACTGGGCAGAATAAAAGTGAAGTAGTGATAACACTGATAAGGGATTATACAGCATCTGCAATCAGAAACGGTCATGTTTTGGCAGAAAAAGCAGAGTAAGTTTGATAGAATGTCTGGGCAGCAAAGTTAATTTGTAGCTTTTGTTTTTCTGTATCTCACTTTGATTTAAATTCCCTGTTGTGAATATACTTCGTGGTTCTTACTGGAATTGGGGAGGGGGATGGATACGACCTAAAATCAAACAAGTGGCAGGCTTTCCCCTAAAACGGTTTATTCCAGCCATAGTCTATAGGCTATGTAGTCCTGGATCTATACAATTGCAGCAAGATTTATGCAGTCATAGGGAAGTTCAGAATGACAACTGAAATTTCACAACCCCAAATTTCAGGATAGCCTAACCTCTTTCTGCCACTAATACATCTGCCAGAGGAAAAAGGTACCTTCTGAAAGGCAGTTCAAAAAGCTTTTTCTGCTACAGATTTCCCTTTTCTCCAAAAGAATATCAGATGGCTAATTTAGCCAAATAGTTAGCTCTGCCATGTGGTAGGCTCACAGGCATCCATGTTCCAAACAAATGCAGTAATTCCTTAATATAAAGTTGGAAGCCTTGTGGCTTGTGTTCTGTCTATACCTTCAACTGCTGTCTTTACTTCACCTGTGCAAACATCAGCAACTTTTGCTGTAGGGAAGCAGTTAGGCAGAAGCACCATGCATGACAGGTCAGCCCTTTCAGTTGTGCTCCTGTGCAATGGAAATATTTTTCAGAAGTTGCAGCACTGCTGCTAGGACAGGAAATGTTAAATACAGCTGCTGGAATGTTAGCTGGAAGGAGACATCTTCTATGCTCTAATGATGGAGTACAGACTGCTTAATTGCAAGTAAGGGAAAGGAAGACCTGTCAGATCTGGGGACCAGCTTTGTTGAAGAAAACTTCTTCATAGAAAGACTGCATTTGAATCTCTGCACAGGATTTAATAGCGTGAAACCTGCCCTTATTTAAATGTATTTTACATAAACTGTCAGCAAATAACCTAGCATGTTGAAGAAAATGATGCCTAAAGAAGTTTAGCAGTGGTTTCCATGGGACTGTGATACACAGATCAGATGCACAGGGCTCTGGAAGGCTTTGAGGACAACCTTTCTGTGGGTTAGTGCAGATTGTACAGCAAAGTAGCCTACTTCAAGTAAACAAATTAAAATCAGCTGAAGAAACCCCATGACTAGCAGCCCACAGAATGGCCCTGATCTGCCCAGCTTCCTCTACAGCCCTTGACCAGTGAGAAGGGAAAGTGTGTGGGCTGTAGCACGATGTCGCTGCCACCATCGCTGTAGCTAAGCGCTCTCTAGCTCATGTAGAAAATACTCAGCTTTACGTAGAAAAGATTATTCAACTTTGAGTTCAGGTCTACTTTTGTGGTCCACTTTCATCCTTTCTCAACACAGGTAAGGAACTGCTATTTAGGAATTCCTGTGAATTTGCATCAATGTAAATAAAACCAGATCTACTCCCAGTGAGGTGCTAAAAGACTCATCTAGAGCCAATTTCCTTATTAGAACAGGGGGAAGGAGTTAATGAGAATAAAATTAGACATTCTTTGTTTGCAGACTACAGTTATCTTGTTTTGCTCTCTGTAGCAGGCTTTTGTGTTCAAGTCTTTGTTGCCCAACTCAGGGTATAGGATTTTGAATACAGTCAAACCTTGTTCTAAAGAACATTCCCTGTCATTACTGATTACTGCTGCACATAGCAATTGTCTTTTCAACATTAGAGTCTTCATTTTGTTGTGAAGCCTTTAAAGTAAAACTCATTATCACACCTGAATAGCAAACACAGATTTTTAGAATAGTATGCATACTGTATTAAGGGTTGTAATAAGGAAAGATTAGCATAGCTCTGCAGCTAGCTTAGAAAACTTTAAGTTACCAATGCAAAATATTGCTGGTTTGTTCAAATCATTTTGTTTAAATGATCATTAAGCATAAAAAAACTTAGTTTCAGTTCTCTCCCATGCCATTAGACAAATCTGGATTTCTCAGTGTGCTTAAATGGCTCTTTAGGCAGCAAATTACAACCCGAGTTCAGTGGGAAGTCTCGCACCCAAAGGGAACCCTTTTCAGCTGGTTGCTTTGTCAGCTTTATGGGCAGGTACTAGAACATGCCCTTCCCGAGGGAGCCCTTCCCACTGCAGATCCAGACCATGGACAGCTTCATCGTGCATCTCTACAGATGTCGAGTGAAATATGGACCCTTTGAAATCAGAAGTTCCCATTGGGTTCAGCTGGTCCTGAACGGAGTAGCACTCAACTAACAAATGATTCAATATCTAAATGCAATCAAATATTCAGGGAGTGACATACCTGAGTGAAATTGTGGAAAAAAGCTACTTGAGACTGTGCATAGAACACCTACAATCCCTGTACTAAAGAGGAGAATGAATACACTGTGAGTAGTACTACTGCAAATGAATAGTATCTCCATGAACTCGGAATAATTGGAAACAGAATGCATTTTTTTTTTTCAACAGACAACATCTGCTTTGTACAATGTCAGCTCAGCAAAGCTATTCATCTTTACCAATAGAAGAGAGATGAGTAGCCAGTAAATGAAGTCCCAGTACAGATCTATTGTCATTATTGAGCTCCAGCATTTTACTGGAAAGAGATTAAAATATATATTTACTGAAATAATTAAAAAAAAAATCTGTTTAAGAAAAAAGTCAGTTTGTTCATGGCTTCAACACCTTTTTTTTAGGTGAAGCGACCAGCTATTCAAAGTGATTCTACATTGCGTTTACTTACAGGCTTTGTTTTCATTTGGAAAAGATTGGTTCAGCTTAATCAAAATACTTGGCTAGGGGATGACTGCTTTTTTGGAGGAGCAGTACTCTTTTTATTATTCTTTTGAAAGAGAAGATAATCTTTTTGAGTTGTGGGTTTTTTTTTTTTCGCGAAGTGATGTTGGATTAAACACCCACTTTGAGTCAAAATGACCGGGTTCCCAATTAATGTATTCCACTCAAATGAAACTGGAAATCCTTAGTTTTAAGAGATTTTTTCCAAGTAATGTAATTGTTGAATTAACGTTTCTACATAGTTTTTAGTTTTCCTGAAATTATAGGGTTGGATGAAAATGTTTCACCAAAAATTCTTAAGAACCAGGAGTATATTTGATCAATCTATATGATTCAGAAGATCTTAGTTAAAATGCATGTGTAAAAAGTAATCTTTTAAGGTGCTAACCTGACATTCAGAGATATACAAGGTGAAGTCCGTATCCTCCTTACTCTGTGGTGAAAATTTGTGTCATGAGACACATAAAGGGCAAACACTTTACCTCCTAGCATTCTTCTGGATCAGAGTCAAAATGACATTCAATATCTTTACAAGAAATTTATCTCTTCATTTGTAAAACTAAAATATATTCATATATGCAACACTCAGTTTTCATAGTAGAATTTATATTTTCAAAGCAGATTTTTAACTTCTCTTCCAATTCTCTAGGCCAAGTAAAAATACGTGGGGAAAAAACAACCAAAACAAAACATTAGAAAAAACATTCCCTTAGGCCCATATACAGCTAACTTGCTAAGAAAATCTTAGCTATAAACAAGTCACAACAATGAAAATCTCTGAAGAATGGTTTTAGGGAGGTTTTTTTATCCTAGCATCTTGACATTTTTAATTCTGCTGTAGAGGACTGCTGCGTCTCTGGACGGGTCATTGGATGGGTGCGTGTTCAGGTGCGAAGTTCTTACTAAAGGCAAGCAAAGAGTGATGAAGCTGTCAGCCCAGCTACGTACAATTCTGTGAATTAATGCAGCTGTCCTGATTTATACTGGGCTGTAGAAGAGGTCATGAATACCTCTGACCTGCAGTGCAATCAGCGGGTGCATTGGTGTTTTGGTGCCTCGCACCCCCCTTAAACCCGGCCATACTGGCACAGGCCCGTGCAGCTCTGGCTCATTGTAGCCACCCTGATAAAGCGCTGTGGTGGGGAAGGAAACTAAATCTGAACCAAATGATTAGAGCCAAGGCTAACAGCATAATTTGATAATTTCCATCAGTTGCTTGTGTTGGTGCACTGATAGGCGGCTTCAGCCAGCGGCAAACCCTGCAGGTTAGGGAGCAGCCAGGTAAAGTTTATGATATGAAGAGGCTTCACGTGCTAAGAATTAGGAAACAAATATAACCCTTGAGGATAATTTACATTTCAAAATATATTCTGAGGAATTAAAGTGCAGTCAAATACATAGGGGAGGCCCCCACCCTATGTAACAACAACAGTAGCTGCGGTGCAGATGATTCTTTGCTAAGAGCGCTGCTAGGTGGGCAATAACAGGTTAATTCTCATATCCATCACCATCAGACCCTCCCTCCCAGGTCTGTTTTGCCTGATACAGGACAAAAATAATGCTCCATCAGCACAGGCAAGACTAAGCACAGTCCCAGCATCAAGCCCCAGCATGGCTTCGCTCTCGAAGGTGGGGCTTGAAGGAGCTTTCCCACCTCTGAAGTGAAACAGTTTATTTTTCTTGCCTACAGAAGTATTCTGTTTTAAACAGATCCACGTTTCTCAAAGAATAGGCTAAATTAAGCCACTCTTAGAAGGTATTTGAAGGGATCAGGAATTACACCTTTATTGGAACTAAATATGAGTTACTTCTCCCTGCTGAATCCAAGATACAAGCTGCTATAGTGTTTCTAGGAGTTTATAATTATTATTATTTCCATTCCATATGGAACTTAATTGTAAATCTGTCAATGAATTTACTTTAGCATTGAACTTGCCTGCCTGGATGAGTTTGGAATTTATCATTTCAATTTTATTCCCCACCCTTTTTGCAGGAAATATTTTGTATTCTTTAGTGAAAGAACTCATACTGAATTTACAGTCTTTTCTTCATCAATAAATTCAGAAAAATCAAATTATTGTTAGGCATAAAACCTCAAATACTATATTATTAGAGTACGTTTTGAGACAAGGCATCATCTTGTTTTATGAGATGTAGTTCAATGCCAGAGTGGTGTTAGAGCTGTGTGTACAAGACACTTGGAGTGATATTTTTTTTTTTGGTTAAAGGAGTGATATAGGAAATATGTAATTACTAGTGAATATTTTTTGCTACTGTTAATTTGTTTCTGTTAGTGTTATTTTCAGTGCTTCCTTTTTTTTGTTCTCTTTCCACTGACTATTTTTAATTAGGATCCAAATTTGAACATATTACTCATACTGATGAGTAGTAACTGCCTTATGCAGCCTTGCTGTTTTCAGGAAGCTATTTTTGCGAATAAGCACTGACCGGTACTGTCACAGGAGTTCCCTTTCGTGGCAAGGAGGGGCAGGCTGAGGCTGTGCGGGTCTGCAGGCTCCCTGTTACACAAAGCATACTTAAGCCATTGCGGGCTGGTGAGATTTCTCATTAGGAAAATAGAAAGGATGAAAAATCATACTATATTTATGACTACCATATTCCTCCATCACTTGCACCATCAACAGCAATCACTTTGACTTAAGAGCCTTCCCTGGAAACAAGGACTGAACAGGACTAAATATTGTTCTGAAGCTGCTCTGAAATAAATTACCAGAATTGAGGCATTTTACATAAAATTTTGTAAGCTTTGTATGATAGAATGAACAGCAGGATGGAAATCCGGGGTAGGCTAAACAAAATCAAAGTGATGGATGATTTATAACTTGTGGCATGTCATATCCATCCTAAACTTCACAAAAATAAACTTGTAGCTTAAAGTGCAGCTGAATTCTAGGCACAGACTAAAAATTATAAAATGCAAAGGTTCTCCAGAAAGCATGGGAAGGGTCTGCATCCATTCATTTGGCCATATGTTAATGAAGGGAACCATTGTGTTGCAATATACATCTTAGACACCCAACAGAAAGAACAGTGGTCTTAATGCCAGAATTGTCAATATTCAGTGCCAAAACCAAATCATTATAAATTTGAGGGTAAAAAATAATTTTAAAAAGTTTATCTTGTTTTAACCAGAAATAGATGGTTTATTAATTTGAGCTCCTTCTGAAGTTTTCTAACATGAGGAGCGTTATATCTATTCATGAGACTCTGCAAAAGACTCGAGTCCAATATCAATCCTAAGGAGATTAAATACTTAAGCATTATACTGTCCTCTAAATTAAGGAAGTTGTATAAGCTTAATTTCCAGAGGATTCTAAATGTGATTAAAGTGGATATGCCATGATTAAATATCTTGCTGCTATCCATTTCTGGGTGGATTAACTCTGTTAAAATGAACTCTTCTGTAATATTTATTTCAGATAACTCCCTGGGAGATTCCTTTATTCCGTGTTTTAGAGTCTCGCCCATATTTTGGCAGTTTTGCATAGAAAATAAGAAGTCTGTCTGAAAGCATAGATATCACATAAATGCACGGAAAGCTCAGGGGTACTGCTCAGACCAGTGTGCTGACGCCAGCCCTCTCTGGGCTGAAGGCTTCTCACGTTCCACCTTTGGAGGCTGCTGCTGCTGGGTGCTCTGCTGCCTCCGGGACTCTTCCGATACCTTTTCAGAAAAAAACTCGCAAAAACCTCCACACACCTTCCCACCAGCCACACCTCTTCCACTAAGCTGCTTTCTTTTCTCTCTGTGTCTGATGCTGGTATATCTAAATAGGCAAAATCATCTTTTTGTAGGAATTAAGATGTGATTTTACCTTGCGCTGGTATTTGCAAAGAGGTCCAAAAGTTTTCTTTGTAGCCTTGCGTATTTCCCTACACTTTACAAATGTGTTGAACCTTATTTTGCCTTGTGAACTAGTAGACTGGGAAATATTAGTGTCATGAGGTGGCGAGGGGTAACAGAGGGTGGCAGTTTCCAGTATTCCTTCAGTAAATGCATTGCATGGAAGTTTTCACTGGCCGTAATGAACAATTCAGGAGCACTATATGCTCTCGGAATTGCAGAAAGTCACAGCATGGAAAAATGTCCCCTTTTAGTAAGATTTGTAGATATTAACAGTTGTCTGGAAGTGGGACAAGGAGGAGTTGGTACCAAGAAGGTACCTTCTGGTACCTGTTTGTGGAGCCTCCCGCTCCACTCCACCACACTGTGATTCACTTTGTTTGTGGCTGATCTGTGCATTAAAATTCACATCTGAGAAACAATTCTTCAGTTGCACGGTTTCCACTGGCAGACCTTCCTTTTTCTTACTCTCGCATTAGATATGGGATTTGCTGGATGTGAGCGGAGGTGAAGGTGCATTGACCTATGTTGGCAGCAGTTATGAGAAGTGTGTCTGGGAGGGTAGAGGAAAACCTGAAATAAGCTACACACAAACTTAAAAAAATATCCTTAAATCTTCACTGGGAGAGTAGCATCCCCACCCAGAGTTGCACGTGACCTGGATCAAACAAATACATCTAATTTACTCTGTAAAATTACCCCACTACAGGAACTTGAGAAGCCTCCTTCTGTACTTCCACAGGGATCAATAAGGGTGTAGTGTATGCTTTCTTATTTACTTACCCTGTCCTACTGCTTCTCAGTAGACACATATAGGAACCATTGACCAGTGTTTTTAACCTGCAGAGATATTAATGTATGCAATTTTTTTATATACTCATTATCCATTTATTGTGAGGTGAACCGCTCCAAGTTCATTACTATAAGCTGGCTAAACTATTGCCAATGTTACTGTTGATGCTTTAATGGCTTCTGTTGAGTTCATCCATTATTCTTTTCCTTGGTGCTTTATAATCATGAGTTGTTCCCTCTGTAATAGCTACCTCACATTCTTTCTTCCTCTGACCTTATGTCTCTACATATATATGTATGCATTTGGCTGGCTTGCTACCTCTGCTTTCAGCTGGCTTAATGGATAAATCATATACAGAAGAAAGATTTTTAAGCCAGTAGTTTTGTTCTTCCATTTAAAGCCAGTTCCATTCAAATAAACATCAAATCTACCTGACTGCATCTGCCTGTCAGATAGGTGAATGTCTAAAATCCATAGTCTATATGCACAAACACTCAGGACTGCAAAATCAGTGGTTTGGTCAACACCCTTTAAAAAAATTCCCCTGCTACAGGGACCGTTGAACACAACTCTGGAAAATATAGGGGGAAAAAATAATAATTTCAAAGTGCTATTGCACTACATAGTTTCTTTCATTCTCCCAAATTCTTTCTCACCAGGAGAAGATAGCTCACAGAAATGCCATCTCATTGGAGTGAAAGTAATGCTCTCTTCTCCAAGTTTCTTACCCCAAATGCCAATGATCAGGTCAACATCAGAAAACCGCCCCAAGCACCTGCTCACAATGAATGAAAGGTCTGTCAACAACAAAGTTAGCACTATTCATGATCTGATTTTGGATGAAACACTAGACCTAGCCTGAAGCACAAGGACCTAGTTTAATGTCACCGTTTCAGCTCAGGCCAGTATTACAAGTTTCTCAGTACAGTACAAAACAAGCCCTCCAGTAAAGAAGCAGCAGCAGCAATCTGACAGATGTTTACTGAGCCTTTCCTCAAGTCACTCTTGCATTGCTGTCCCCAGCACCTGTCCGCAGAGGCATCGACTTGGGCTGAGTTACGCATAGTGGAGGGAGCAGCCCTCGTGGGCTTCCCTGCCTATTTCTCCTACAGAAAGATTTTCCCAAGCTCACTGGCTTCCTCTGCGTACTGACCACCTACTGAGCTCTAAATACTGGTATCGGGCTGGAAAAATTAAACTGTGCTTATTCCTTTGCCTGTCTAGGAAAAGCCACTCTTCTTACGTGGCGTTGCAAGCTCCTACATGCAAGATAATGGGCTCACCTGAACACCTTGTCGCTCAGGCCTGTTGCTGAAGGTTCAGAAAGCACATACTCAAATATGTGCACTTCATGGTAATTCAATTGAAGTTAGAAGCTGAAAGTGTTGGTTTTTTTCATGGAATATGTGGAGTCCTAAATAACCAAAAGAGAGATCAGGCTGATCTGAGTAAACATGATTTTTCAGCCCTTTCGTAAGACAGCTGTCAAATGGCAAAAGGATCTATTGGCAATATGGCTACTGTTGAGTTAGCTACAATATTCCTCTTTCCCTATAATTTTCCTTTTCACCTGCCAAACCTATCCATTTATATGCTTATATCCTGTTATTATATAAAATCAGGATGACAAATTGTATGTCTGCAGCCCTCTTTGTTCCCATTCTACAGCCCAGTGAACATTCCTGGTGTACATCAGTTTTATGTGAATGTAGGATGTTTGGGGTTTGTGAAAAATGTTGCTCTGCATGATTCATTTTACTGCAGCTAATGCCAGGGGAAAAAAAAAACAAAACCCACAACACAACACCTCTATTGAAAATAATAGCCTGATTCTTGGACTTTGCACATATATTTCTTTTGTCTGGTGGTTCTTTTGTTTAAGCCACTATCCAGGTGGAATAATCAGGTCTCTACAAGCAGAAACCTATCAACTATGGCATTATATATTATGGTTTCTAAGCATCAGTCATAGATGTCAGTGTATGGTGTTCGTGCCTTATTTACTTATTTTTAGGTTTCTAAGGCGGTGCCCATCAGCAAGCCTGGGAGTCGCAGGCAGAGGGGAGGCACGGTGGGCTCCAGCCCAGCTTGGAGGCAGAATGTGGCCCTTTTGACTCACCCTCCCTCTGTGACAAGGCAGATGTTGATACCATCAGCATGTACTTACATACAGGAATAACTGTAGAAAGCGGAGATGAAATCTTCGTTCCACTTGCATCAGGCATAAAACTCTCATTGACTCTGTTGGGGCCAGGATTTTATTCCTGATATGAATTTTCTCTGTCAGACAATTTAAAGATGCTTTTATGAGGAAAGAAATCTCGCCATCTAAAATACCATGTTTGCAATTCTGGAAATCTCTGACATATGTTTTAAGAGTGTGTCATATTTCCTACCAGGAAACTTTATGATGCCAGGAGCATTGTGGGAAGATCACTTCTCAAAGGCTATGATAAAGAAGCAGAGATATTCAGTGATGGTGCTGGAGGTCATTTTAAAGTTACAACTTTTTCTTTTTTTAATCGACTTCCTAAGCCCCACTGTGTTGTTTAAGTAAAAAAGAATTGTCGGTATTTTTCTTTGAGCCTTTTTCATTCAGATCTAATACTATTTCATGTACTACTGAGAGAAGCCATACTTGTCTCTTCCATTTTTGTGACTTTCTTATTTATTTTATTTTATTATTTCAATAACACGCTAAGGGCCTGATTCAAAAGCCTTTCAAAGCAATAAATAGGTGGATTTCCCTCTGGTTTCAGTGGAGCCTGAACCATTAATATGAAGAATAAATGTTTGGGGTTTTTTTTTTTTTTTTGCAAGTACCACAAATACTCATGTACTTCTGAATCTTTAAGTCTGTAATTGAAAATATCCCACTTTACCTTGCCTTTGTTTCTTCCGTGAAGCTACCCTGTCATATACCAAGTGTACAGTTATCAGCCAAATACCATGCAGTATTTTGTGGTAACACAGTATATATCTTGTGTCACTGCTCTATGTGAGTTTAGCACAAAATATAACCCTATTAAAATTACAATGCATTTATCACCTAGCTCAGTTCAAAGAACTCACAAGCTGCAAAGAATTTAATTAAAACATGATGATTTAATAGGCAGGCTCCATCTATTGTTTACTCAGGAGGTTGAGATTCTGTTTAAAATTAGGTCCCAAATTTAATTTAGTCTTCCACCAGCCTTGTCATAGAAATAAGACTCCTGTAGAAAGCGGCGAGCTGCAGATAGCGAGAGCAGGTCCTCTCCTTTTACATAGCTACAGAATAGTTTGGGAAGTTGAAGAAAATGGTGTTTTCATTCCTTTTCTACGAGGATCATGAGAAATAAAGCATGTTCGCTTCCAGGAGGTTTCAGTGATGCCCATAAGCTGCAAGTGGGGACACAAAAGTGACCCTGCCTGCAGCATGGCCCAAGGAGAGCAACCTCACACGGGCAGCCCTAGGAAAGGTTCACATCCCTCTTCCCTCACCTTACTGAGACCCTGGAGACCGTAGGCAGAATTTTTCAGCTTGAATGGCTTTGTTTTGTGCTAATTATCATTTCTGTTTTCAAATAATGAGTCATTCCCCAAGGCAAAGGTCTTTTCAGGACTAAAGCTGGTTTCTTTCCCCAGCATATGATACCCAGCTTACAAAAGGATATCGCAAAAGGGCCTTAAAATGCGTTTTATAAGATCAGCTTCTCATAAAAACATAACTAGTAAAGAAAAGGTGCTGCAGCACGGCAAGACCCGAGAGAAGAGAGCCACTGCCATTCTGTATGGCATTGAATGCTGAACAGCGCGGGCACCTGCAGAAGGAAGGGCTTCCCCTCGGTGCCGGGCGCTCTCCTGCACCCATGTACCCAGAGGTTCTGCCCCCTGCCCAGCAGCACTGCTGGGGTGGGCATGGCCCTGTCCACAATCACCTTTCAATAATTTCATGTATCAATTAGGCAAAGCAGCCAGCACTGAGGAGCTGGACCTGCCAGCGCCTGCCGCAACAAAGGGTTTGGGGGCGGCACGTTTTTGTCGCTCACCTCTTTACAAGCCAAATATATCTTTCTTTGTACAGATGGATCTTGGTGTGACTCAAGGAGGATATTGTACATGACTTCTATAAACAGAAAAAAATGTAAAAATCCTGCCACAAAATGCATGATTTAATGTACATATAAGAAAAGGCACAGCGCCAGTTTCTCAGTTTCTGTCACACTTTTAATGAAAAGTGATTCTAGCATTTGAAAAATCTTAAAAGCTGTCCCAGCCAAATGCCATGTTTCTATATATTATCTGAGCTGTAAATCTAAGTTTTAGTAGGATATTACCTACATCACTTGATAAAAGACAGTATTTAATAATTTCTTATTATGAAATTAATTCTTATTTATTATAGCTATAGCTATATAATGAAACATTTTAGGGAAATTTCTTCTACATAGCAAAATGATCCATGGGAAAAGTATGTTAATTCAGTTTCGCTGCACAAACCTATTATGTACTTGCTGGTGATGTACTGCAGTCCTAATTCACGGGATCCAGCAATCTGCTTGGATAGTCAGTACATGTGTTTTCTCATCAGAGAGCCCAGCTTTAACATCCATACCTTGACTCTTAGCAGAAAATTGAAGCTGAAATGCCTGCTGTGTTTTGCATATCAGTAACCCAGATTATTCAGAATCACAGCTCTAAAACCACTTGTGCCCATCTGGCTTTCAAAAATTGAGAATTCTGCCCTTGCCCTCAGTCCAGGGAAGGGTTATGGTCCAGCACACGTGCTTAGAGAAGTTGACCAAATGCATTATAAATCCACAGATTTGGAAACAAAATATTTATACAGTTAATTGGACTGCATGGGACAGGGATGATGCTGCTGCTGGTGACAGCAGCGATCACCTGCAATGCGTGGACTACCTACGGACGTGCCATGGAGAGCCATTGGCCAGAGTCACAAATGTGGCTCAGCATCCCCCAGCTCGGGTCCATGCCACTCTGTCATTTTAGACTATCTCTAGGTTAAAAGACCACTTTTTCCTCCATGTTCAAAAAACACCACTCCCATTTTTGATGTTACACTGGGCTGAGCACAGCTGAGGGCACGGCACAGTGTAACCCGCACCCAACAAGACTGGTCCTGGGTGGCAGCACCCCAGGAGGGACCCGGGGCAGTGGGAGCTCCGCCATCTGCTCTCGACACCCGCAGGCTCTGCTTGCGGAGTTCTAAGTTGCCGGTGGGTTTTGCCACTGTCTGCGGGGTTTAGTTGTGATTTGAGTGGAACCTGACCAGGTGCCTGTTCCCTCACCTTGGTGGGACCCCGCTCTACTGAGAACTGCAGACTGTTTCTGCTGAATAGAACTATAAATTATTTACATTACCTTCATATAGCAACTTATTGACTACAGCATTGTAAAGTACCCTATTAATGTTTTAAGCGTTTCACTTTATTTTAATACAAGTAAATTATTTAGGCAATGTTAAAATGCTTTATGCTTTGACTAATACGAAGGAAAAGTGTACACTGCATCTTATTTTAATTGGATATTTACCCTATCTTGTAGAAATCAGGCATTTATTATTTCATACTTAATTAACTATGCATACAATCCCTGATGGATACGCATTCAGTTTTTCCACTTGATCTAGTCATTAAAAGCCCGAACTGTGCAGATTATTTTTACTTGGAAATATGAAATAATTCTGCTTTTCAGGTAACTCGGTTACCATATAAAGAGTCAGTTACTATATTGCTGATCATACTGATGCATTCAGTTTTCTAAATTAATGCAATGCAGTACATTAAATTTGGGATAATGTAAATTGATTCAAGTGGTGCAAAACTCAGTCCACCTGAAATGAGTGATGTCTTTGAGCCTCTCTTTTATCTTCATTAGCACAGAAATATTCTGCAAAATTATTTTTATTATGTCATAGTACATTATAGTCGGTTTTGTGCAATATTGCAGCGTTGTATGTGGACTTCTGGAATGTTTGCAGTATTTCAACTTTGTCTCAATTGTCTTTTGGATAAAGATGTGGAGTATGCACTTTTGTCCTAAGCCACTTACATCACAAATAACATCCACAGAGGTGGGATAAAGGGCCTAGCAGTAAGCCGAATTTTGCTTTGTCACCCACCTGCCCGGTAGAGCTTTTTCTTAGAAGGAATAATCAGAACTGAATTTGTGAAGAACACCAGAGCAATCTCTAAAATTCCGCTCCCTCTTCACTCTGAGAACAAGACAGCTGAGTGCTGCTCCTTGGCTTGCAGCAAAATTCGGGTTTAGCCAATCTGGCCATTATTTCTCTTGTTAATATTTTTATTTTGTGTCATAGATCTGAAACCTATTGATTAACAAACATCTAAGCTAATGCCTTGTCCTGAGCCACGGCAATCTGGAAGTCGAGAGCAGTTTAATGCTGAGAGCGAGTTTCAGGCGAGGCCTTTGACAGACAAGTCATGTAATACGCTATAATGTTGTACCAGGGAAAAAGAGAGTTGGATGATGACTACAGGAAAAAGAGAGCTATAAAAGACCAGGCAGCAGATTCTTCCTTATGTATATTTGATCAGCCAGCTGTTTTCACTGAGTTTCCTTACAATGGTCTTATTTTCTTCTAAAATAAAGATCTTTAGGCTTCAGTGTGACTAGAAGCAGATTAGAAAGAGCAAGTTTCTAGCCAAAGGAGCTGTTGGAGGAGGAAATAAAAGCCAAGGAAGCCTGCAGAGAGCACAAAGAGGTGCCGGTGGTGCAGGACTGCTGAGGAAACACCAACAGATTGTGAGAATGAGGGCAGCAGACAGCTTCAGAGAAAGCCAGGGACACCCCACGCACAGGACACCCCAATAACAAGGATGCAGATGCTGTGGCTTTTGCACTTTTCAGCGCACATACTTTCTAACCACAGAAATTCTGTGAAACAGTAAGAGCCCACTTCACGTTTATTGACAGCTGTGCCCTGGAGAGCCCTCCCAAAGCTTCCCCTGGTGAGAGGGGCTCTAAACACATGCCATCAGTAGCAGGGGCAAAACCAGCACTAATAAAGCAGACTCAGGTCTGGTCTGATTCACCAGCCATTGACATCAGAGCATAAATGACCATCAGATTGCTTTATGCCAGCTCCTGATTAGATGAAGTGGAGGTCAATGAAGAAACAGGGACCTTGCCTGTTGCAGAAGTTCCACAATGTTGGGTTACAGTAATTGAAACAAATTGGTCTTTCCCAGCCTGTAATATCTAAGCAATTTTCTTAAAACCGTCCATTTAAAAACTGCTTTCCAAATTACCATAGAGGCTTCATAAAACAATTATAAGAGTGCAAACAAACCCAGTCACACTGACGCACTAATTACCCCCCAGGCTCCTGATCTTTTGGGTTGCTTTCGTATTGCAAAATTAAGGCTTTGAAGTGAGCTCCTGCCTCCGTCTGCTGTAGGAAATGACCGTTTACTGATGCACGCTTTAGTGTGTAGATTTTACGTGTGTAGTTTTTAAATGCACAATTTGCCTGTAACCAATTCTGTCATCATGGTAGCTGAGTTTGAAAAGTTTCCCAGATATTTTCAGATATTGTACTTTTTCCAGGGAAAATACATTTCTTCTTATGAGTACTTATAAAATATACTGTTAGTCTACCTAGCATTGATGCCAGTAAGAAGTCCTGCTGAGGTTTCAGCATGAGTTTGATAGGAAGAAATGCATCCCTGTGATAAAGACTAAAATAAAAAGCTACATGGAGTGTTTAGCTCAGAAAGGGAGCACAGATATTTCAGTGCTGGTGATCTGTTTAGTCCAGAGGTAAAGCTGAAAAAATCCTGTACTAAACACTGTTGCTATGGGATAAACCTGACTGCTCGTTTCTTTCCTTTCACCAGGAAAAAAGGGGTGATATCTTGATACCTGTCTTAAAAGATGTTGATATAAAAATATTTGCAAATAATATTTCTTTTTTTGTTGTTTACACCACATCTCAGGACTTTCGGTTCCTATTATGTTCCTGAATTCATTGCTTCCCTGTGTCTATCTGTTCCATGGGCAAATTAGCCTGAAAATGCATTAACTGTGCATGCAACCCTTTCTGTGGCCCTAGATTGTCCCTCTGTTTTCAGGTTGTATAAAAGGCAGAAAGACATCCAGCTTTCAGTATCATCCATAAATCATTTTTACTCACTTGTAAACCTGCTGCAGAATAAAGGATAACAACTCCATTACACTGTATTAGCCCACTGCCGGCAGCTCCTTGAAACAGGTTTACATGTTACAGATATCATGGAAAATGTGCCAAGAGGAAAACTGCTATGTCTTTACAGATGGAAAAAAAAAAGCCATACCGAACTGTGATGAGCCCATCTTTCCCGTTTTGGCTTGGTGGTTGGTTTGTTGTTGGTTTTGGGTTGTTTTTTTCCCAAAAAAATGCAATTCTGCTGTTTGAACTCAGTAAAAGACTCAAGCTTCTTCTCTCCTAATGAGCAAAGCAACATTCATGAGTGCAGTAGAAGCTGTGTGCAGCCAGAACTTTTCCTGGTCTTACACAGGCAATTTCTCTAAGACTTTTCCTATTTTTTTTTTCCAATATATAGAAAAATAGAGATGTAAAGAAAAGAACATATTAGCTATTTTTATCACTGAAGCCATTTTGGTCAAAACTGACTTTTTAGAGATGAAAATTCAGCAATCTAGATACAGATGGATAAGGAACAGGCTGTTTCCTATCCCACAGCAATTCTTTATGTCTTGAGATGTCAACAACCTTATCATACCTATTGGGAATGAAGCAGTGCTCAGAAATAAGAGGAAAACAGAGTTCTTCCAAAGAATCACAGCTTTATGGTTGAGATACTTAATCAAGGTCACCAGAATTGTACCAAATGCAGGTAGAGGGATTTCAGGAAGCCATTTATTTCATTTGACCCTATTTGCAATAGGATTAACCACATCATACCTGTCCTTAGAAATTTCCAGTGATAGAGATACCACAGTTTTAGAATGGAAATAATTGTTTTGCTTAATGGACTTCCCTGTTAAAATGTGTAGGTTTGGTTGGTTGGTTGTTTTTTTTTTTCCTTCTCTCTCCCGGCTTGTCCTGCATCTTTTTCCCAGATATTTCTGTGGCAGAGTGGGGAATTGGTTGCTTTTGGTGAAGTCTGCCAGTCATGCCTTAACAAGTCTTCCCTATTTACACCATAGCAATACCAGCTTTATCATTAGAAATGTTGCTTAAAATTGTCAAAATTGGTCAAATTCTCCACTGGGACTTGATTTCTTTCCTGCTTAGTATTTGGTGGAAATCCTGCAGGGAACTTCTCATGGTGTTTTAGATCTGGAAACCATTTGTGAGCACAGCAGAACAGGGACAGGTAAGAGCAGGACAAGTGGATTCACCACTTCAGTTCATGAAATCTTAAGAAAGAGGTAGTTTAAAAGAAAAAAGGACTCCACTCAGTTCGCTGTGAGAAGCCTGCCCAGGGAGCAGCGCAGGGTGCCGTGGTGGTGCCCATCCTGGGAGGTGTTTTCCCAGCTGGAGTGCTCCCCTGAGCGGCTGCCGGAACCGGGCATGGCACTGAACAGCACTCCTTCTGTCTCCTAAGAAATTCTGCTTTTACCAGGTGGATTCTGGCAGACTCTGATATTTGTGACTTGATGTAGTGCTTTTTCTTTAAAATATAGGCTCATTTAAACTAATAAAAAAATCAGGGGTTTTTTTCTGACTGATGTGTGACCCTCTGAAGCACATTCCTGTGGGTGCTCTGATTCCTGCCTCTTTGTAAGCATCTATTAAATCAATTGCTTGATTTAGGTCTGCATTTATATACATGTATATATACTTTAAAAAAATATGAAGGGGACACACATACATATATATCGGTATACGTATACAGAGGTTTGATTATTTAAATTCCTTTCTGACAATCTTTTCTGTTCATTATAATATAATCTTTAGGACCTATTTTTTACATCCAACCATATGGCGCTGTGATGGATGGCTGAGCTGTTTGCGTTGTTCACAGTTTACCATATATGTGTTGCAGATTTTGTTTTACATATAAAGATATGTCTGTGCGGAGGCAGGGGAGAGCTCCTTGCTGGTGCCTTCCTGGATGCCACTTTGTGGCCTAGGACCTGCCGGAGGGATGGGGACAACTTCTGCTGGGACAGCCAGGGAAGGAAGGCAGCCTGGGAGCGATGGGGGAGATGGGGGAGATCCTTGGGAAAAGCTCCTGGTGTGTTGGCACAAGGGCACAGGCTTGTGCAGATGGGATGGAAGGGAGACGGCTTTTGCAGCGCCTGGGATGAACACTGTGGGGCTGGTTCAACCTAGAAGCCATGAGACCTGCTGGATGGCAAAGCAGGGCTGGCAGGGAATGACCCATTTGGTGTGGGGTGGACTGGCAGGGGTGAGGATTCGCCCCACTCAGTGGCCTGGATTTTCTTTGGTTAAAGAATTCCTATTTGGAAAATAAGCAGTTTTCTGTGTCTGGCCCAAAGACATTCCTGTGCATTTATCAGGAGTTGCTCAGGAGCTGTGTCCCCTCTCGAGCATCTGATAAATGCCATCGCTTGTTACCGCGTCTGCTGCCCCGAGTCGTCCTCCTGTGTCCTCCACAAATCACCATGACGTGAGTGAGCCCAGAGCCCGCACCCTGGTCACCCGGGTGCTGACCAGCCCTTGTATAAAGAATTTCTGTGATCACATGCAAACAAAACCCTAATCTAACATCGACCACATTACTGAGGGGTGATGAATGGGCGTTAAGCAGAGCCCTCTGAGCTGGGAGGGAAAATACCGCCTGCTGCGCTGTGAGCCGCTTGCTCCTCACTGCGCTCTCTTTTTAAGACAGCTAATACCTGAAAGAACATAAAAGGGACAATCTTTCAACTTTGAAAAATGGACCAGCAAGAAATGTTCTCAGGCAATATTTAGAGTGTGGGATTGGACAGCATCTCCTTTCCTTCTCAGCTTCCCTGCCTGGGATGTGGCCATAGCACAGCCTGTTGCTGGAACAGCTGAGCTGGAGGGATACAAAGGGTTCCTATACTGAAACAGCAATGCCTCTGTTTAATTTGATGTAATAAAGAGGGGTTTTGTCTTTCTCTCCTAACATAGCTGCGAGTCTTCACATATATATGAACATTCTGTAATTGCATCATCATGTAAGGTATCAGTCTACAACGATAGTTAAATCCCACATATCTCTGTAGGAATAAGGTTTTCCCAGGCAGAAAAGATCGCTACATAGATTGCTCATCTTGCCTAACACTTTTTTTTTTTTTTTTTTTAATGTGAAAAAGATGCTGCCAGTTTTACAACTTTACAAATTTTTTCACCCTAAAGGATGGTGGAGCCAGGACTCTTCAGCCAGTGCTCAAAGCCTGGATCCCTGGCTCCCAAAATCTCCACTGACCGCACAAAGTGCTCCTAGCTCGGCACTGCCCAAGTGTGCCCCGAGCAGAAAATGGAAGGATGTATTTAAAGCGAAGCAAAGCCCATGGGCTGAACCCACCACAAAGGGCAAACCAGGGTGGGAACAGCTCTCTGCAGCGAGTTTCCTTGTGCAAGAAGGAAAATCTCCATCGATGCAAGTGGCCGCTGTGGCCCCGGAGCCAGAGCCCCTCCCAGGTCTCACTGCTTCAGCCACGGCAAAATACCGTGCAAGGGTTGAATGGAGCTCGCTGCATTAAACCACAGAGCCATCATAGAAGAGATCGAGATCTTTTCACATGCAGAGGTGCATGCACCATATCACCGTACAACATATAACAGCGTGAGAAAGTGAAAGAATATAGATAATTCTTTGTCCATCAATCACTGTGGAATTTTATATGTAGTCATATTCCAAGGAGATATGTAGGTCTGCTGTAGCACGACTGAGGTAGGATAAACTGGCAGAAACCCCCAGTGTGGTTGTCCGCAGAACCAGCTAATAGTATTAGAAAATTTTGCATGCAAAAATTCTCAGCGATACTGAGCACATTTACAGCAGATCATGTCAGGGCCTGTTGCTACAGGTTAATGCTTAGGAAATAAATTGTAAGCAGTATTAATGTTTAAAAGTTGCAGTGTGGTTAAGTATATATTATTTAGCCTTTTGTGCATGTATTTCATCATGCTCAGCTGAGTGCTACTCCTTGCTGCCTACTGCGAAGGCAGAGCATCGCTCTCCGTGGCCCTTCCCAGCCCCTCCTGCACTGCAGCAGCGCCACGTCACTGAGATACCACTGAGATGGGGAGCAGCGGTGGCCATGGGAAACTCTGGGGTGGGGATGATCATCTGATGCTCGGGAGGACTGCACCCGGCATCTGATCCCAGCTGGAAGAGCTTTGTTGACATGTAATAAGAACTTCAGTACCATTTATTTTAATAGTACTATATTATAATACTAGATATAGTATATATAGTATATATAGTGTTACATATAATCTATATAATACTATAGATTTCTCTATAAAAGTAATGTATTACTATATACTAACAGTATAATAATGTCTCTAATTTCAATATAATAATATAAATTTATATATAATGCTATATCCTACACACATATGGTTTCCATACCATCCTCCATGGGTGAGGAGGGACCGCAGTAATACACTGCATGTGCCTAAGGCAGCACATGGATATCAGGGAGAGGTCAAAACTGAAATACTCCACGTAAAGGTTCAAACCACCACAATAATATAAACCGTTGTTTTGGGAGAAGCTGCACAGGTTTATCCTTTCCTTGAGTACTGTGCAGGCCACAGCTGTTGCAGGAGAAGCATGATGGAAAAGGGAAGAAGGACCGGAGTGACCGGGTCAGATGAGACGAACCACCACAAGACCCTTACAAACCGTGGATCTCGGTTTCTCTGAGAAGTTCCCTCCTCCTCATGTTGCTTCCCCTTGTCTCTTGTTGTCTGTCAAGAAGGGGTTTGCAGTGAGTGCCACTGCAGCTGGAGCTGATGCCCGCGGTGGGTTACACCTGCTCGGATCCAAGCTGCACTCGCTCGGCAGTGCGTGTGGCTGCCTTACCATGCCTTCAGCTGAGAGCAGGCAGCGGGAACTTCAAACTTGTTAACAAAGCATTTGTGCATCCTGTTAGAGAAAGGAAATGCCTCACAGCATGTTTTAGACATCAAGCAGAGCAGGCCTGCTCAGCAGGCACAGACAGAGCTCCAGATGAAGGAAATAAATGTTTTGTTTATGACAGATTTCATGTTTTATTCCCAAGGTTCGGAAGTAAATTACGACAAAAATGCAAACAGAACCTGCAATATTTGCTTCAGCATTATTCATCCTGCAAGTTGGGAGCTGCAGATCAGCATGTGAAAGTCAGCTGTTAAAATACAAGGCTTCCCCAGTCTCTTTTACGCTGGTGTAAACCTGGAGTAACTTTCACTGAAACCAACAGAGTGTAAAACTGTTGTGAGAATCAGTACTATCTCCTCTACCTATACGTCAGTGAAACTATTTGCTTAAAGTGTTCATAGACACTGCTATCATAAATAGCTTATTTTCTTACACATTAAATAGATCAAAGGTATCCAGAGTAATTTCCTGGCATGACTAAAATAAACATGTATATTTATTGCCACATAACTTACAGGAGTCACACTCTCATTGAATCTGAATCCAAAGATAGTGATTGATTTTTTTCTTGGTTTAATAAAAGGAATCAGTGCTCTATGAAAACATGCATTCATTTTATTTGATTGACATCTTCAATTTTAGATATATATTCTAACTAATGGAATGTATATTACAATACATGAATCAATTATATTTGTTCAGTTGTCAGGTTTGTAAAGTGAGAACAGTTTGAATTATATATGATCCAGCTGTCTATATATTACATTGTCTTAATAGACAATACTACCATCAATACATTTGTTTTAATGAGGAGCTTATCAGCATACAGAGCTCATATCTCATCTTCTTTTATTTACTGAAGCAATAGAGTTTTATCCATGTACCTCAAATTATAATCTTCCTCACTTCAAGACCAGGAGAGGAATATGGCTGATGAATGACGATTTGCTGGCGTAAATTAACATCCCTGTTATTACTGAAATCACTGGTTTACAGTCATTAATATTTATACAATTGTAACAGAGTATTTTGTCTTGTATTTTAGACAGTTTTCTCAAAATGCTCCAGTCTTAAATGATGGGTTAATTCCTGAAATTATTTCAGTATGGACTTGACTTAAAGCACAAAAGCAATCATCCTGAGAATATAATTCAGCAAAGGAACAGGCTTTTAAGGAATCGAGTCTATGGAAAATATTGCCAACTTCTATTTGCTATAATTTCTTCATTTTTCAACCTTTCTTATAATTTAGCATTTTGATAATTATTAAGTTTTTATAAACCATGATCTAATGAAACAAGAATTGGCTGCAAAACTCATTAGAAAAACATACTTAAAGAATTTGGGATTCCCTATCAAAAGAGGCAAATACATCAAATGGGATTCTGTAGGAATAATTTTTTTTTTTTTTAATGGCCTCGGATGACTGAATAGAAAACTTTCTTATGAAATTTGTGAACTTGGAGGAACTGGGAGTTCATACTAGTACATATTAGCCTGCAGAAAAGGTAAATGCGGTGTACTTCACGTCCTTGAAAGGCGTAACACAAGGAAGTCATGTTACATCCTGAAATTCTGTTTAGATATACCAGGAAAAGGCTGCTTTCCAGAAATGGGCAGTAGAGCGATGGGATGGACAGTGTGTGCAGGTGCTGGGCTGTCCTTTGTGGGAGGTCTTCAAGAGCAAGGTATGCTGTTCAGAAATGGCTTTGATATAGTGAAGCTCATACTTGTTAGCGCAGCCTTAATTTTCTGAAATTCTGTTATGACCTCTATGTATTTACTATACTTCCATAATATTTTCTTGCA
Source organism: Falco naumanni (assembly GCF_017639655.2). NCBI lineage: Eukaryota > Metazoa > Chordata > Aves > Falconiformes > Falconidae > Falco > Falco naumanni. The sequence goes on along the minus strand of NC_054057.1, from coordinate 91,861,047 downwards.
GTTTATATTAACTTACATTTTTATTTTGCAAATAGGGAAACTGGTAAGAACATTATGAAGCGGTCCAAGAAACTTTTCCAAGCAGCCGGTAAGTTCTCAGTTTTCTTATTTTAGTTATTTCAGATTTGGAGAGGATTTAAGGAACTGAATTTGAAGGAAATAGGATGAGTATCTGTTTGTCTGACAAGTAAGTTTAGAAACAGCATGGAAAGTCCTGAACAGGAAAAGAAGCTTGACTTGCATTGGGTTTTTTTTCCAGTGTTTTAAAAAGACTGCACAGAAATTCTGACAAACTCTCTTTGATGCAGTCTCACCTGGTACCTGGGTTTTCATTTAGAGGTGGAAACCTCCTGAGCATAAAACACACGTGGCACTGTCAGTGGGCTTATCTGGAAGAATTTGACCTTTATCCTTTCAAACTGGAAAGTTTCTCTCTGCTTATCTGACCCGATCCCTGTTTTTCATTGTCATGTTGTCTCAGTTCCCTAATGGTGCTTGGAGCAGTGCTGCTCTGCTCAACCAGGACCTCCCAACAGGAATACAAAGAGTTTTAAGTGATCGAATACTAAAAAGTAAATAATTTTTTGCTAGTCTACTGAATTCATACACATTTGAGTCGAAACCAGGAAAAGATGTTTTTCCGTACTACACCACAGTGTACCATGTAACAACATTTGACAGAAATGTTTTCTTTTCTGCTCAATTTTAAGGAATCAGGGAATGCAGGCAGTGAGACTTACCTGCTCTTTGGGAATATAGGATGCAGCATCATCCTGTGCTGCTGGAAATGAACTTTTGCAAAGCACACGTGCTTTGTTGGAGAAAACGCCAGAGCACACATTGCAGAGCAGGGAGCAGCCTAGAGCTCCCAGTGCCCCCAGTGCGTGGGCACAGCCATGGCTCTGCCGTCGCAGACCAGACCAGCTCCGAAGGGTCTTTCTGTTTCTGTTGGGTCAGTGATCTGGGAGCAAAAATTGAGCAAGATAATGGACTATAGCAGGTGCTGATGACTTACTATGGTCTACTGAGTAAAGAACACCATTTCAGCAAACAGGCAAACCAGAATAGATGCTGACCTGATGAACTAAAACCTAATCAAGACAAAGATCATATAGCACTTCTTGCTCCTAAAAAAATCAGCGACCAAAAAAGGAAATCTTTTCTTAGTCCTCAGGCTGGAGCTACACATGAGCTTGCACTCACTCCCATGTTGTAATCGCTTTGTATATACACAAATGTCACTAAATCAATCAAGAACATTAAGCAGAGATTGTAACAGTGTTCTCAATGGGTCTGGTAACAACTAAAACAAACAGGATCATTTCAAGAGTATAAACCTTCATGCCTCCGGGTATTAAACAACCTCTAATTAGCAGCAGTAAGGAAGGGTAAGAAATACTGCGAGCATGTTACCTTGCAACTGTCTGCTGGGGACCCTGGCAGCGCATTGTTCCAGTGTTCTGGCCTCCTTGGCAGAAAGGATGGGACAGCATGGTGCTCGGCTACTTCCTAATTCCTGTGCTCTGAACCAAATCTGGAACCGTTTTTCTGACTGTGAGGAAATGGCTGCATTGCAAGTTAAGCCAGATTCAGAACCACTTGAAGCGGCTCACCCATGATGGGTGCTGGTAACAGGATGGGGGCTGCAGCCCTGCCTCCGTGGCGCTCGCTCAGTTCACTGAATACCTTCACATGTACAGTATCGTATATACTCTGTGCTCTCTTTCCACCTATAGGCAGCTACCATGGACCTTCCTGCCCTGTGCTCTCAGGAAGGTCCATGGTACTGTGCCACCATCCACGCTCTTCAGCTCTGCTGGAAGTCTAAGAAAATGTGCTTTTCTTAGGCACAGGCTGCTGTCTGAATTCAGCCTTCTCTGTGGCCATGAATGTTAATTTACACACGTGAGGGGATTATGCGACTGATTTCAAAGCTCTTCCTAGACCTCCGAGTGCCCAAGAGAACTGAAGTAGTGTTTGTGGAGGAGAAAATATGCAGAAATTATACCAGAAATTCCTTTTTTGTAATATTGACACTTTTTCACATAGGCTGTGTGTGCCCACAAACAGAAGAGAAACATGTATATGTTTTCAGATTGAAGTTTTTTCCACTAATGTGATGTTCTTGACAGTATTCTCAGGATACTAATTTGTTACTTTTAATAATTCTTTGTCCACATGAGAACAGACATATACCACACACACACAGAGTGCTCACTTTCATAAAATATTTATGAATCATTATTGGCATTAGGGATATCTGAAGCCAAAATTTGTAGGAGACAATTTTGTAGCAAATGAAATTATGGAATATTTATTCATCTAGTAAGATGCCCTGAGTGTGTGTCTCCAGCAGAATTAGGGAGTTATTTATTTATGAGCTGGTCCTCTATTCTCTTCCTTAAAGAGAAATCATGGAACAGGTTGAACAGGATGTTTGTTTACAAATTGGCCAGAGAGCATTGTTCTCAGTTTGATTTGCAATGACTAATGAGCAACATAATTTTTAATCATAGGTTTTCAAGCCTGACACACTGACAAGCACATACTGCATGTGTTACATTCGGCATGGCATAATGCAGGCAGCTGTGTATGCTAACAAGAGAACAAAAGCAGTGTGAAAAAGATCAATGTGTCAGGAGAGAATAAGACTTTTCTAGCAAGCAAGCTGCGATGTAAACATTTTTCATTGTAGGACTTCCTAGGGCATGTTTTCGTGCACACAGCAAAGCCGAATCCTGGGTTCGGGACACAGAGGAAAGGGGCAGAAGGAAATCAGTTTGTCTGCACTAATGAATCAAAGGCCGGCAGTCACCAGGGACAAATAGAGCATGAGATCTCAGGATCAGAAGTTCTTGAGGACAGCTCCTGAGACACCACAGACTGTACATCAGGGAAGGCTGGAAGCAAGCTGATGTTGACAAAGCTTTTAAATTTATCTGCCCACTCACTGGTAGTTCACCATGAAAGGTGCTCATTCATTTTCCCACCTTCTACAAATAGGACCATGTTTGCAACCCAGCTTTATCCTCTTCCTCTGCTCCCCTGTGCCAAACCATCCCAGGGGAGACCCGGGAACTCCCCTGCTCCCCCCCGCAGTCTTGACAGAGGATGGGACTCTTTTTCTCTAAATGCAATGACGTCAAGGAGCTTTGAAACCTCGTCTTTCCCTCCTCAAAATCTGGCAAGAGCAAGAAAAACTATCTCCCAAGTCCAAAGAAGGATTTTCAAAGGACAGGGCAGGAAAAGGATTATCCTGGGCACCAAAACATATCCTCAGCAGGAACAAGTGCCAAATTCAGCAGCAGCTCTGCTGTGTGTAGCTCATCCCGCCTTCCCTGCCTGGCTGCGCGGAAGTTCAGAGATCCCCTCTGCACATGCCTGACGTGATGCTCAAAGTGTTATTATTCCCTTAATAACAATATACACATATATGTACACACACACTATTATTCCTTGGTTTGAGTGATCATAAAGGTAGGTTTCTCTAACACCCAGTTGTTAATGCAGCCCTCGCAGACAAGCTATTTTGGCTTAAAAGTGGTTTTCATCCACTTATTCCTAGTAACAAAGAGCCTCTTTAAAGTGAAGATGACTCTTACAGCACTGGAGATATTAACACATGTTGTTGATGCAACCCCTTTAACACTTCTAAGAATTTAATTTTAATTAATTACTTTGTACTGAGAATGGAGAAAGTGTGAAGTGGATCACCTGCTTTTACGGGGAGGAAGAGCAAAGTTCAAGATCTTGAAAGACTTAGTGAGAGGGAAAACAGGACTGCTGCATTTTCTGCTTCTGATTTAGGGCTGAAAGATACTTTGCATTAGATTATCAACTTGTTTTGCATTTTAATCTACATAAATCCCATCAACACGTGCCAAGTACTACCAGAAACGTGCTTCTGTGCCGCCACTTCTCTGACCATGTATTGCAGGAAAGGCTGGATGGAATGTTGGTTTATAAAACAAAGATTATAGAATAACGACCCAGGACTCAGCCAGGCACCTTTATAAGACAAGGCGAAAGGTGTACCAACTAAACTCTGTGTTTATAAAGAGGCTGGGCTTCTTCATTTTAGAAGTGCTTGGGTAGCTTTAATGGAGAAGGACTCTAATGATTTTTGACACGTGTTAATGGTGTGTGTCACGTTCTTTATATTTTCATAATGACATATCTAATTTCCGATGGCATGTGTCACATTGCATATGTTTGTTAAATATAGGTCACAAGCTAAAAATAAGCACAATATTAGCAAAATATATATGTTAACAATTGCATATATGTCCCTCACTGCAGCAACCTCAGCTGATCATAAATCTGATTCTGGAGGGTTTTCTAAAACTCAGTGGCAACATGTTTTTTAAAGCCCTGCCTTAAAAGATGGTGGCAAAATGTGAGGCTTTGGTGGAGTTGGTGTTGCTGAGAAAAAGGAATAATTCTTTCTCGCTGGAGGTTATTCTTAGAGATGGTGCCTCTCCCTGTGTAAGAAAGCTGAAAAATGCTGACAGGGTAATGTGGTAGTCATTGATTTATACGGTTTGGCAAAAGCCAGAAACGGCACCTCTGGGGAGAAAGGGCAACAGGAGAGACACATTTCAGGCTATCATTGAAAAACGGCTGCTCAGCATTACGGCTGTGACCTTCTGCCACTCGAGGTGTACAGCTGATATTATTCTTCTTCAGGGAGGAGCACAGGTGATAAGTAACCACTCTCTAGGTCCCACGATTCACATAAAAGCTTGTGATATGAAAGCCAGAGCCCCTGGAGAGGCAGCAGGTGACTGCCCCTGTGGTAGTTGTTCTCTCACCGATTAACTGTTGCTTTCTGGCCAGGAGGTGATGGGCATGTAGCTACAAGTCAGCCTTGCACACAGGGTCTAGTCCAGACATTTCCAACATTCGGATTTCATGCTCTGGCTCAACAGCCCAATCTGACATGAAATCTTGCTGATCTTGATAAGCCTTTTTCCTTTGAAAAGAACTCACATAAGGAATAAATAGGTCTTACGTAGTCCCCAGACACAAGTTATCAGGAGAGTGGTGGCCAGCTATGTTTTTTAATAAGACACTATCTTATTGTCTTAGGGAAAGATTTTAGCGACACTTTTTTTGCCAATTACAGAAAGGGAACAAGGGTGCAATGCTTTTCCTGTGTTTAAATGTTAGTCTTGTTACTCACAACTGGTTTTATTAGTTCAATAAAACTATAAGGACTGTTCTAATAGCACCCTTCTCCGGCACTTGCCAGGTCAAGCTGCAGTACTGGTGTGAGCTGAATGATGCTGCTGGTGTGTGCATGAGGTAAATGGGACTAAGGCTTGCTGTTGCTAGCTGAGGAGAAATAGATACTCTAACAAGACTTACTAACAAGTCTTAATGAGAATTGAATATGATAAATATATAAACGCCAAAAGTCACACGATTGATAGATATATATATAGAGAGATAGATATACATGCCCAGTTCAGCTAAGCTTTGAATGAAGGAAACATGATAAGAGATTGAATGGAAAGTCATTTTATACTAGTTGGAGCCTATCTAATCCCACTTTAATATGATGGTCAACAATTTTAAAGGACGTGGTGGAATTGCATTTGTTAGATACAGCTGAGCCTTCAAGGGCTTCTGCACTTCCACTTTGATTCCACCAGAAATGATGCATCAGGGGAAAAAAGCCAAGAAACTTCCTTAGCTTGGTAACTTAACTCCAAAAGCATTTCTAAGTCACAAATCCTTAAATAACAGCCCCCCTCATATGTGACCTACTTCTCCCTGTGAATGCACCACTACAGGTTTGGCAGACACCTCCTGTTTTCCTCCTTCTGATAATTTTTATGTGTAGCATAGGGATTAGGCTTTGCTTTCCCATCCAACAGCTTCACCGGAGATGTTCCAATTTTGTCTCCCTCCTCCTGCAACCTCTGCCAGCTCCTCATGTTTGCCCCAGTTGCGAACCTGCTGTGGAACAAGCATTTTTCCGTGAGCGTACACCAGCCTTTGAGAGAGAAATTTGATGACCAAGGATTGCTGCAACAAAGGCAATTAGATGTCTGCTGCATATGCATTAAATAGACTATATAATCCTGAAATGAAGATGTTACTAGGAACAGCCCATGAGGATGCTGAGCTAGAGGAAGCATGACAATAGATAATTTCAAATCCAGCCAAGCTTGAAAGAGGTGTGTTTTCCTCCTTCCCTGAAGTTAAGAGTGAGCTATAAAATCCCCTGACTTGAACGAGCAACACCCACTTTCTCTCTGTCCTATCCTTAGTTTTACACCACTCATCAGAGATAACATTGTTCATCTTTGGGAGATAACAATTATTCACCAGCTAACAAAAGAGAGAGAGAGAAAATGTCTGCACGATGAGGAAACAGTAACTGTCCAATTCAGCCCTATTTCTGCAGCAGATAACATCACAGTGCCACCACAGTAAGAAAAGCAATAGATCGCTGAAAAGAAATCAGAGTTGCATCTTCTACGTTATTGCACTGATACTATGAAATTCTATTTTAATTCAAGATATTGCCAGTTTTTCCCATTAAAGGTCAAGTGATTTAAACAGCAAAATACTGAAGACACTGAAGTTTTAAAATATTTTTTTGGCTTTCATAAGAGTCAGATGGCTCATATTTCATGTCTATCAGATAAGGTTATCCATGATACCAACACCTGAAACTAAAAAGCAAATTTTCCTTTGAGTGAAGTTATCCCCTAACCTGTAACACCCAGGTCTGGTCGTGAGGTTTGCAGGAACATTCATGCTTTCTGTTTGTAAAAGGACTATTCATTTCAGAGCCCGAAGGTAGAAGATGAAATTCTGTCTCATCCCACCATCAGGTTCCAGAAATCTCTTTCTATTGGCATCAGAGTATGAACTCTACAAAATCCCTGATCTTTATGGCTGGAGAACTTGGTTCTGATTGAAATGAGAATCCCTCCAAAAGACCACCCACGAGACAAGGTGATTTCAAGCTTAAGAGTTTGGCTTCAACAGTGTTAATAGATCAGTTTTCCTGATCTCCAGCCTGAAGGCTTTGCTGAAGTCCCACTGGAGCTGATACCCTACAGGAGCAGAGAGGCAAAGAAAGTTTTGGGGTCCATAGGTCTTAACACAGTATGTTCACAGGAGGACTGAGGGGTACTGTTGGTATTGCCAACACTAATGCAGTGAAACATCACATAAAATAATAAATTGGAGCCATAAAATGGGCTTTCTGTTATAAGAAAGTCCCATGGAGTATCCTGAGGAGCTGAAACACTCACTGTTAAAGATTCATGGCTGAGATTCCCTGCTGAATTCTAGGGAATTATTTTTAAAATCTGAGAGGGAGAGGATTAACAACCAAAGAAACTAGTTTCCACACACTGCTTCTCTTTCCACCTTTTTCGAGTCTTGTTTCTCCAGAATGTGTGGGACCTCTACATGAAGGTGGAGGGGCTTATTTACCCCTACATTTGTCCTAGCTAAAGCCTGACTTCTGAAGGACATTTTCATAAGAGTTTACAGCAAAAACCCATGAAGTTGTATTTTACCCAGATCAGAGATATGTCATGTTCTTCACTTACCCTTCCGTTGAAAAGACCCATTTACTTATCCTTCGCCGAAAAATGGGATGTGCAGTGTTCAGCAGAGTGAGCACTGAAAACCTGATATAGTTTGTGAGTAAAGGAGGTTTCAATGCATCTTTTAAATACCTCAGGAATGTTACTAATATCCTGAAGTGATGAACACATAAAAGACAGATAGGTGCTCCCCCATTTAATATTCTGAGCATATTGCAATGCCTAAAATTCTCTTTGTGAAGTGAAACAAAGTGGCTGCTCATGTAAAGGACGTGGTGAGGTGATTGAGTATAGCTAGGAAAAGAAATCATTGAGAATTTGGCTAGCAAGTGGAAGAAATGATCCAGTCACCTGGACCACGAATACCTGGTGTTTTGACAAAGATCAAGAACTCTGGAATTTGCTTCAAATATCTCCTGGAATGTTTTGGGCATGTTAGATCTACATTTTGCTGCACTTCTCACAAATCATGTTTGCTTGTAAAGCAGATAGATGGAAGAGGAGGCTCCCTATCTCAGAGCTGTTGCCATGGGCTTTATTCACCTACAGAGAGAGTTGCTGCAGCTGGAATGGGGCCGTTGGGCCGATGCAAGAGGAACACAGGCCACAGCATGGTGGTGGTAAACCTATGCGGGAAAGAGCAGGGTAACAGTCTCAGTTTGTCCCTGGCTGGTGTGTGTTTCCGTGGAGCACCTGGGCCATCACTGCCATCCTGCCACCTTCCTCCTACGCCAACTCCAGCACCTGCGGAGGAGCCCGGCGGGCAGCCTGGGGCAGCTCACCACCACGTCCTGCGCCATGCCCCTACCACCTGTGTTACAGCAGCAGCGTCTGCAGGCCCCAGGGACCGCTGGGCTGCTTGCTGGGCGACATGGCACGGTGTCGCTGTACAGTCTGAAATGAAGGCTTTCTGCCGGCTTAAGTAACGAGGGGCTGGGGCTGTCCCAGCTCCTCAGCAGGGGTACAGGGGGTGTTAGGACAGCAGCAGCCACTCCGTACCTCTGAACCTCACCTCCTGCTGCCATGGATGGCTACGGTGTGTAATTCCTTCCCTTACAAAAAAGCATCTCATTACTAAGGCTCCCTGAGCATCAGCAGATGACAACACCAAATATCCAGAACTGCCACTGGGTGAGGTGTGACTCCCAAATACCCGTACTGAAATCATTTGTGCTAACATATAATAGACATTTCAGTTTTCAGCAGTTAGGCATCAGCTTATACCTTGCTTTTTCCTGAAACTATTGTGCAATTTGTATGTTGGATATTCTTTGGTTTATGTCAATAATGTAGAAACAGAGAGCATTGCTTTAAGGAACCGCACACACACACAACACAACAGCAAATAAGATAAAAAAGAACAATGTGAACTGTAAGAAGCCTGGAAACCCTGAGGTTTTATTTTACTATAGGGCTATCAACACAAACAAAAAATAAATTATTTTGGAAGTTCAAATATTGAACTTAGGAGGAAAATCAAAAGTGCTTTCCCTGCTGTTCTTTTCAATATTCACTTCATGTTTTATTTGGAAGTTAGATTCATCTCTACTCTAAAATGCACTCTACTTTTATCTTAAGTATTGCTATTTCCAAAGGAACAAAGAATATTTCTTATCAGCATCTTCCGGCTGGACTTCCTAATGCATTTGATTTCCAGCTATTAACCTAGGAGCCCTATATTCACAATCACTTTGTGGTTTTTAAGATCCTACAGGTTTAGAAGGGTATGGATATCCTTATAAAGATTATTACTTTATTTTCTACTTAACAATGTTTGCCAATATCCTCTTGGCTCGTGGCTAAAAGATGACTAGAAGATGAGCAAGTCAGACCTCTGCACATCTACATGTTCCTCTTGCACCATTATTTGTTTTCAATGAACCCCTCAAAAACCATAGTTTCAAGAGTTGCTCCGGTTATTTTAAGGCAGAATTATCACACTGTTGTCCTCTGCTCATCAGAAACATTCACACGGAGTTAGTAAAGCATTCCCACGAAAGTAATTGCAAGAACCATCTCAAACCTCTCTCTAAAAACTGATTTGGAAGTAAAAACTCTCCTTCCAGGTTCTCTTAAATTAGTTGGCCAGGTTCTGTTGTCACAACTGAAATCTGCTGAAATTAGCGGTCTTATTGCAAGGCTGCTGTGGAGGCGGGGTGGGAGTCGAACCAAACCCCTTGGGTGGGGGGGGGTGTGGGGTGGGGGGATGTTCCGCCAGACCAGGAGCTGGGTTTTAGGAGCGTAATGCATGGCGAGGCCAGCACACAGCCCGGTTTCCCCCGCTCTCCACAACAGCCCCTCTGTGCTTCTGTTAACTTTAGTTAACACTAGAATATTTCAAGTAAAATTCAGTAAAGACTGGTTTTCTATCACAGGCTAATTTACATCTTATTTCAAATTATTTGCAAAGTTTATGATAAACTTTCAAATCACGTCGCAGTGTTTTATTTCAGCTGGTAAGCCACCCATTTAACAGAATGACATTCCTTTGATTTTTAATGAGAATTAGGATCAGATTTGCAGGATTGTTTTACTATCTAAACTCATAAGCAGTTGGCTGGCATTTTTCATTGAAAACTGTGTGGTTTATTCTTGCTACATATTTTTTATGAGAGTTTTGCATATAATCCATTTAACATGGATGGGAAATGTGCGTTCAAAAAATTAGTCTTCAAGTAATAACCTAAAGTTTGTCTGATTCAAGTTATATGCAACACTAAATACCTTCCCAAGCACATGGCCCTTTTTGCAGCAAAGCATTGCAGATATACTTAGCTTTAATCGCACTTCTAAAGCTCTCTGATTTCAATGGGATTTAAGTGTGTGCTTGAAGGTAAGCCTGTGACTAAATGGTGTCTTGTACCAAGCTACTAACCCGTGTGCATGAGCAAGGATCTCAAAAGAATAACATGTTTTTCCTTGATCCAAATAAATTAAGGAAAAAAAAATATTCTTCCCAATACATTTGATTCAACAATAAAGTACCCACAATAAAACACTATGTACAGTACCAGTCCTCTAGACTGTGAATATCTTTGTTGTAAGCAGACTGAAATGATATCAGAAAATAACTTCCCTTTGTAGCAGTTCGCCCCTTGCAGCTGCCAAGATGCAGCTGTCGGGTCGGAAAAACGTATTTCCACACTGTGCTCCTGCAAGCTGGATTCAGCCACCAGCTTGATGCTCATATTATTCCCATAAAATCCCTCCCTCCAGAGCATTATGCTCTGGCATTATGATTTATTGCTCACATTTCTAGGAATAAAAAAATAAATAAATAAATAAAGGAAATATCACCCTATTAATTGCTTTCTTCTACACCTACACTCAAATATCTATGGGCTAAAGAAACTTTGTGTCACAGAAGGCTGTCTATTGAAACACACACACCAAATACATATATTTGTGCTTTGAGGAGGTCTCTGTGTCCCTACTATTTGATGCAGGGTTTTGGATTAAATTTTGGATTGTTTCCCAACAAATATCTTCATAATTACTTAGCAAATTTTGGATTCAAGGCAAATCTTGAAATTGGACCTCAAGTACCCTCAGGCTTAATTTAGACGGCACGTATTGAAACTGGCACAATTCCAATTAGCTTATTAGTTTTATAGATTTGAATTCTCTTAGCATGATATTGGAAATAACACAAAGTTTCACACCTAACAGCATTCCTGGCTAGAAATAGTCAATCAAGTCATTGTTTGCATTTAAAACTGTTATAAAAGTCTGCATTTTCTAGTTCCAAATCCTGTGCATTTGTGCCTTTTGTGCATACTTTGCATGAACTCCCTATGCACAGTCATGTGAAGATTAAGCTTAAATCAATGAGAAAAATATGTGAAACATCTGGAAGCATTCATATTTCCACAAAAATACTTTATCTGCACAACCCATTATGTTGAAACCACAGGAAAAGTAATTTACCTCTACAGCTATAAAGTCTATATGGTTATAGAATCTTATCAAATAAGAGCGCATTGTCTTGTCTATGGAAATTCTGTAAGCAGTCCATAATTATTTACGATAATTTACTGTTATTACCATTTACAATAGAAAAATAACGAATATTCGAGGTTAATTACTTTATGTCTAATTTACTGTTGCTAAATATAGACTGGCCTACAATGAATGCTGAACGGTAGGAAGTTGAGATCCAGAAGGGGGAATTATTTCAGCACATCTGATTTCTGCTGTTTTTGGCACCGTGTTCAGCCAAGACAGGAACCCTGGGTGACTGCACACACATCGTCCTTACGGCTCCAGTTCCTTTGTTTTGCTGACAAAACAACCCCCCTTCTGGCGCCAAACCACCACCCCCCCCCCCCCCGGCCCCGCAGCCTGCCCCGGGTTTCTCTCTCCGTGCAGGGTTTGGTCCTTTGGGGTTTTGTGGCTCTCAGGGGGACTCCTGAGCCCCTGCGGGCGGCTGTATGCTCCCTGCAGGTGCCTGTGAGCCTCCAGCAGCCAAGATTTTGTGGGTTTGTGCTCAATTTATTCATGTCGGCGATTTACACTGATGTTTCAAATGATGCAACCACTTTTCTGAAACATGCTTTGGAATACGTTAGGAGCATCTCAGCAGGTGCCATGCAGAGCACTGCGGGCGGGGACTTCTCCCCAGTCTGCACTCCCAAGGTGCATCCTGGGCAAACCCACCAGATTTGTTTCACTGCTGGGAGTCAATGCCCTCCCACGGGGCTCGCTCCTGGAGGCTCCATCACTCCTCATTGCTCTGATTTCAGTATCACCTTCCAGGAGCAGTGGCAGATGAAGGGCTAGCCATGCCAGCAGCTGTGCAAGCACAAAACTACAGGGAAGCATCTCTTTGACCTAAAAAGCTTATATCTAGACATCAGCACCCAATACACAGTTAGTGACTGGAAGCAAAGGGAAGTGCAGAGGTAAATTGACTGACAGTATAGCACACTGGATGCCTAACCAGGAGTCTGCTTCTCTCTTACTGAAGTGCAAAACAAACTGTATATCTTTAGCAGAGCTAAATGAAGCACCATAATATTCAGCACAACTCTCATTTAAACCTGCCTTCACCAGGTTTTTCTGAAAAAGTATTTTCTCCTCTGCTTGGTGCCTTTCTCTTAAAATTTTATTCTATATGCAGAGGCTTTTTTCCAATGCATGTGGTTTCTCATAGCTATTGAGGATGCAGTAATTTGATTCACACACAAAATCCTTTTCCTAACTGTACAGGAGCATTAGCAGCATGGGCAAGTTGGAAACTCGAGTTTGTGCTTGGTTCCTGTCAGAAGCCACATTCCAAGCGAGCCCAAAATTTGTTCCCTAGAATTTGCAGGTAGAAATAAATCTGCTTTCACCTGTGTGTACAGAAAAATCCTCCCAAATCCACACAGCTGGCTCCTCTGCACAGCCTGTGCCTGGTTATGAATGGCTTCCCCTGCGCCAGCTGCACTGCTGAAAATATTCTCAGTGTGCTGCCATAAGATTAGTGGACACTTTACCCAGTCTGTGAACTCCAGATAAATCCCAGAACAGCAGCAGGAAGAAAGCAACATAAGCTCAAGCAGAAGGTCTCCATTTATTGGAAATCCGCATACTGTATGCTTGAACGGCTCCAGGGTAACAAACCGCTATACCTGCCTCGCCGTATATGCAAGATCAGAGAAGCAGATGCTGCCCTGGCCTCTATCCATTGCATTCGTGTTGCTCTGCTGATCTGTGGTTATTTGTGCCCCAATTATGTTGCTACATTTATTTATTCCTCTTTAATTCCATCACTTGTGTGTGGTTTCTAGATGTGTCGTGTCTGGAAAAAAGCTAGATATGGGGATTACGTATTCTGTCATTTTTCAGGGTTTCCAGTTCATTTATTCCCATTATAGGAAGCTGAAATGTCTGCTTTTAGCAGCGATACAGGTCATAACTTGCTTGGCCATGTCACCCGGCTGAGACCTGCTGCCGGTGTAGCTGGGCTTTGTGGCCAGCCCAGAGGCAGACTAGGGTAAGCCCAGACGTCCCGAACATCAGAGGCGTCCGAACTTCGGAGCAGCCTAGGCAGGCTGCAGCAGCTCCCTGCTGGGGGCAGAACTGTGACCTGTGCTGGGGAACCTTCACCAGAAAGAAACCAGCCTGGCTTGGAGGAGGGTGCTTTGTCATCAAGGTTTCTGGGGGTAACGGAGGCTCTCCTTCTATTCCCAAGGCTTCGCATCATTATGCTGCCAGGAGAAACGCCCCAAGCACAGGGAAAAGCTGCAGCACCAGAACTCCTTCAGCGCTGGTGCCTGCCAGGCCCTGGGGATGGCCACCCAACAGGGTCTGGACATGAGGTGCAGCCTGAGCAGCCCCAGGGCATGGGCAGTGCTGTCCCTACACATCCTCAGAGACCCCCGGGAGGTTTCAGAGCAAATACTGATGAAGCCACTGACAAGCTAAAGCCCCCAGGGATCCTCCAGCAGAGAAAGACCAACTGCTCCTGTCTCCTCTGTCTCTTAGAAAGACATGTTGTCCCACAGGGAGCAAGTGGCCCCTTGGGGCAGAGGTGGAGAAGGCCACCATGAGGGAGGGTAAGGAGGTGTGGATCGACAATGTCTGGCTGCAGCAACAGCTTCCAGTGGTCTGCATAACTCAGGCAGAACTTAAAAAAAAACAGCTTTGGGGTACTTACCAAACCTTTCTCATCATGAGGTCGCTACTCCAGGTCTACACCACAGGCAATGTGGGCTTAGTTTGACAACTTCACTGCTCATCAGACACTTCTTGCAGGTGGAAGGGCAACTTAGCCCCCTCTTGGCATTCATCATAGGTTGTATGGAAATGCGGAGTTAAGCCCAATGTTTTAAAAATGTCTAACTCTATAAAGAAAGAAATTCGTAAAGATGGGAACACATTTTATTTGCTCATTTGTAGAGTCTTACTTACAGAATCTGTTTTAAGCCAAGGTACAATTTGAGATTTACAGATATTTGTGGACCATGCCTTAAGGAAAAGCTCTTTACTAATAGACACAGAAATTAATTGAGGGTTATATTTTTCACTAAAACTCTACAACTTTTTTCCTTACCGTTTTTAGCTAAAGATGAAACAGCAGACTGTTAGAAGAAATAGAAGTGCACAAGCAAAGAAGATTGCTTTGTGAAAGGACTAGTTCTAGCTAGTGATGGATCTATCAAAGTTTGGGACTCTGTGAGCAGATATCAACAGATATGTACCCTGAGTAGGCAAAAGAAAAAAATCATTAAATTTACAGCATTTGATGAAGTGCACACTGAAAATGAGAAGATGTAAGGAAGACTCCTCTCCCAGCCTGACAGGTGAGACTTTTTCTGTGTTTCACATACATATCTGCAGGACAGCACATCATGGCTAAACTCAACTTTTTGAACTTCTCCTGACCCTTTAATTAGGGAAAGAGTTTGCAGTCAGCACTGACTGCAGTTTGAGATCTGCTTTGGAGAGACTATTATTTACTTTCCCTACTAGGGACACATGATTCTCGCAGCGTTCCCACTTTTACAGCCATCCTGCAGGGAAGTACACAAGGAGCCGTGCACTGAAAAACTGTGACTATCACAGACCACAAGATCAGATGCAGTTAAATTACAATTTTTTTCCTCACTTTTCTTTTTTCTAAAGCCTAACAAACAGACTTGTGTTTTGTTCACTCTTCCACGAGCTCCTTCTTACAGATTCCTCTCTTGTATTATTTAGGGCATGTATAAAATGTGCATAGACCACACGTGAAATGCTGGTATTTTTGAAGTAGCCTAGCATCCAAATACCAGAGACTAATAATGCACCAGTTAGACAGACACTTGCGGAAATCAAGTCTTCTACTTCATGACTGTTTCTTGTTTCTCCTAACAATTGGTTAGGATGATTAAAAACTGATCTCTCTGTATTAATGGAGATAGAGCGTTCCTAAGAAAACATGTGTCATGGAAAATCTCCCTGAAGCATACATTCAGTTCTCCTAACTGCTGACTGAAGCAAGAGCCAGAGGAATCCTCCTGGTTAAAAAAATGACCAGCATCACTGTTATTAATCCTAATAAAAATGATCAGACAATTTCTTGATCTCCTTTCACAGATCCCCAAGGGATTCAGCTGACCTTTGAAAATGTACCAAGTTCAAAATCGCCCTCATTGAAAATAACAATTCCACTCAGATGGACCAGAATGTATTTTTTCATCCAGCGACTGTGAAGAATTTTTTTGTATCATTCATCCCTGACTAGTGCCAGAGACGAGCAAATGCGTGTAAGCCCCTGTGCCAGCCATCTGCTGAGCAAAGCCCAGTGCCAGCTGCTTATCGTGGGCTGCAGGTAAGAGCCGGGCTGTAGGAAAGTCAATGAGAAGTTTACGCCCATTTGAAGAGTTTATGTAGAGATTTATAAAGGAAACCGTATTCCAAACCCAGTAGCGTGGTTTGGACCACACCATTTGCTGACGTACTGAAGCTTTTATTTTTTTTTAAGCCATGTTTAGTCTGTCAGGAAAGCTGCATTGCTTATCTTCGTTCAGATATTTTTGTAATATAGATGACTCAAACTTTGCTCTCTTTCTGTCTTCGAATACAAGCCTTTTGCAAGATGGTAAAATACGCTCACTGAGCTTTCCTTTCATGGGAATTTAATCAACACCCATGTAAATCAGACAGCACCTTTTTTGCTTCCATGTTGAGTCAGGTCTTAAGTAGGTCTTTCCTACCCCTGGGTGGCATCAGGCCTTTGCAGCCCAGCTCCCACGTCTCCCCACTGTATGCACAGAACAGTAGCCCCCTTCGTTTTGTTTTATTCCATACTACTTCTCACCGTGAGGGGTTTTCCATTTTCTTTTTCTTATTTTTTATTGTCATTTTTCAGCTAGGCTAGGAGTGAATGGCAGAACCAGGAGCAGTGTTTATAGGTTCCCTGAGCTGCCAGTCTGGGGTTGATTTCCAGGACAAACAGGTACACAGAGCTAGGAAAGAGTGTCCCCTATGCCGCAGCCTGGCTTGATCTCCTTGAGGATATTTCTGTACTACGGGTATGAGAAATGCTCCTGCTGCAGCATTCAGCTGTATTTCCGAGAAATTTGGGCCACAGAGGAATGCTTTATCCATGCTTTATCACTTTCTCTCTTCTGATCCCAATACAACCACAACCCTGAAAATAGATAATGTCTTAACATTGCCAAGTATCTGGAAAAGTTTTCAGCAAAAGCCCTGCAGATAAGGTGTCTGAACTCTGTCCCTGGCCAGAATTGATTTGATTCCCCAGTCAGTAAGACACAAATCCCCTGGGACATTCAGCTGATGTTCATGCACATTTCCCGTCTTCTGAAGGCTCCGATCAACTATCAAACACAGACCAAGGAGATGAGCTTGCTGATTTTAAGCCTCTTTTCAGACGCCCAGCCCATCAGAGCCACCCATTCACAGCACCCCTAAATTACTCAAGTTCAAGCCTATAATTTTAGCAAGCCTTTAAGGTATCCCTGGTGTCCTGGCCAAAGGTCTGCCACCTCTGCCCTGCTCCACTACTGAAATGGCCATATCATGTGCTATGTCCATCTCCTAAACACTAAAATGTCATGATTTAACATATGCCAGTTCCACCATTGCATGTGTGGAAACACACATTCTTTACCAATATAAGAACAGAGATATTTTTTTTTTTAATATTTATGTATAGCTTTACCATTTTCTTCATCAGAAGCACTTTGTACTTTTACTTTTAGCAAATTAATTTTTTCTTAGCTGTTCCCCATGGCAATTATATTCTGTTTATAAAGCAGACTGTTACTTTAGCAAGATGAATCATATCTTCTGTGAAGACACTGGCTACCACATCCATTAGGATTCCCAATTTTTAAAATAATCATGAAAACAAAATGCTTTGAACAACTAGTTGCAGCAACCTGCATGTTTTTTAAGGGGTCAGAGTAATTTTCTTTACTAAAAATTGCTGTGAAAGGGTGCTTCACTGTTTGTATAAGTGATACAGCTATGGAAGAGAGAGACCTGTGCACATTTGAATATTAAATGCTATAAAATTGAAGTAATCAAGATAACACATCAATCACATTAAGATGTTAATTAGCAAACCTTGATATTTTCAGACTTACATTTTAATGGCAAAAAAATGGTAAAAGGATCAAAATATAAACGTTATATAATATAATGCTTGAAATGCAGGTTCAAGGTGATTTATATTTTTGTCACATTTTAAAACCTCTGGAATGATCCATCTATTACAAGCCTTATACTAAATGTGACTTTTGATTTAAAGGAAACAAGTTCAGAAACGTCAAAAACTGTCTCCTTATTCTCAACATTTTCTAGCCTTTTCCAAAAGATACACATTAATGTAGGTTTGTCCTATTCGTATGTGTTATCTGGGCTTTTATTTTCCTTTGGTTTATCAGCTTTCATAGGGTTCTTTTAGATATCTGATTTTACAAGACAACTGATGTAAAAGATATACATCTTCTGGGTTTTTTTATCTACCATATAATTAGACCAGCAAGAGTCTAGGTCTTACAACAAAGCCTTAAAAATGATAACTTGGCGCCCAGTATGAGACTGAGAGATTTAAATCTTCTCTTGAGGGAGAGTGGAAAGTACCAGTCCAGACATTTGAAGATGAACAGCATGAAAATACATCAAATTCACTCAGGTAAGGTACGAGAATTGTCCTGTTATTAATTTTAAAACCTATAAGGGGACTCCTATAAAGATAAATTCAGGACAAAAGGGGCCAGCTCTCTAACTCTTACAGGTCAGAAAACTCTCTTTGGGAAGCAATGTGTGGATTATAGATGCCTGGGGAAAAAAAAAAAAAAAAAAAAAAAAAAAGAGCTGAAGACTCAAAAGTTTTGGAAACATAATTTTTGTTTATTTATTTATCTTGCTCTCGATATTATTTTTTCCCTGTTGCTTTGCATTATTAATTTTTAATTGGCAAGCCCAGATTGTTGTGCAAAAGAATCTAGGTTTCTTCCCAATTCTGCTAAAGCTTTCTCATCTGGAAGGGAGGGGAGGGAAGGCAGCTCCTACAGACACTCTCCCAGTCCATAGTGAGAGCAGAGTGGGAACCCGAGTGGGATGGGTCTTCAACTGCACACTGCCTGAATTCATCCTGTGACAGCATTGCCACTGGGAATATATCCTTAAGTGAAAAATATCCTTATTTGTGCTGTTAAAAAGCTATATACCGCATGCAGCGTACTTGCACAGAGAGCAAGAATCAAATTTGGCAGCTGGGATCCTGCCCTGTGCTGACATTATATAGCAGACTCTTCCCCATTTATTTCTAGGATTACAAATTCCACTTAGCTAAGCCAAAAATTTGCAATAACTTCAGAACATATCAATAAATATCTCCTGCTGTTATCCCGAAGTCAGGGAATTTTCTGAGTTCAGTCTATTACCCAAAATCCTTCAGTAAAATTCACTAACTGTATATTCTGCTATTGAAATAGGTCACTCCTTAGAAGCTATAAGTTCAGTCATTTTCAAAGTCATATTTGATATAGTTGGCTATTAGGTGTTATTGCACGAGCTTGACAATTTTTGTTCTCCAATTAAAAAGCAGAACTAGCTTCATCCACATTTCAAGGATGGCCTTAAAACATCAAAGCTGACCAGTAGCTGTCTAAGCAGAGCACGATTCAGAAATCACACATTAAGAATCTATTTTGGATTTCTGCTGGTTTTTATTGACACAGAAGCTTTATGAATCGTGTGCCATGCCATGCTTTTCATCACGATGGTGACAAGGTTTTTTTTTTTTCACATGACTCATGGTGTTTATCCCAATCAAATTCCAGGTAGCAAATAATTAATTCAGTGTCAATATTTGACACACAAAATCGATGTGGATTGGAAAGACCTCAGTTTATTGCAATAAAGTAAGTATTTCTGTTCATTACTGGGAAATATCCTAAAGTCTGACATGACACTTCAAGATCAAAGGCTACTTGGCCGCAATAGTTGCCCTACACAGTTACACATTTATGTACCTGTGAGAGCCATTATTATTCAGCAATTGCAAGGTGGTATTTTCGCACAGTGTTAGAGTCCCTCCTCAGACTTACTCTGTTGCCTTCTTTCAGACCGAAGCAGAAGTGCGCACCGCGGTGGGTACCTGTCGGAGGAGAGCCACCTTCACTGTCCCCTGCAATGTGCTCCAAAGAAATGTGTAGGTACGAACTTAATTTGAGTGAAAGGACTGTGAGTAACAAGGCTTTTAGCTGTTAGGAGACCTGTCCTCTGTTGTTTCCCATTTGCCTCACTGTACAAAATTTCCAGGTTTCCATTTTAACTGGCTGGGGCGGTGTCTAATCCATATGTTATGTACGTACCCGCAGTGTGCTTTAGCAATGCTTTTATAATTGACAAAAATACACCTCCCTACTTATAAGCTCATGCTACTTATGATGGCAAAAACAAGGACATTCTCCTCTCTTCATCCTTCCATGTAATAGTTCAACTATACAATGAACAGCAGCAATGTCCCTGATAAATTTATCTCTGTATTTTATATATTGCTATATAAAAAAATCAACTTTTCTAGTTATCATCTTAGTTTGAACACACTCTGAAAACCTGAGAGCTTGAGGCTCAGCTTTTATCTCTTCTTCAGAGATCTTTGTCTTGACTCTTGAACTCCTGTTCACTCCTATTCAGACAAGGGGCAATATTTCTACTGACTACCATGGGAACAGGATTGGGCCGTTAATGTGTATTTGACATAGAAAAGCAGACTAATTGAAGTCTAAATGTTTTTAGAGGTCTCGTTAGGTTGATTTTAATGAGGATTTTTAAAGCTGCCGTATTTCTCATTTTTTTCCTCTCAGAATTTTTTCCTTAGCAGCAATGTGAGTTATAAAGTGTTCAACCAGTCTTTTGTGTTTTCTCAATACCATTGAATCTGTGCACCTCACAAATTCTAAAAATAAATAGAAATGAAAGCCAAACCCTTTCTCTTTCCTTTCTTTAATCACACCTCTCCATGAGTAGGGAGTGCACTTTGCCCAATTGAATTTTCTTTCACTCAAAACTTTGTGAAAAGCAAACACTAATGGAGATGCAATCTCCATCGCGGAGTGAACTTACTTTGAAATTCAAGTGACTATACATGGAATTTTTTTCAGATCTATTTTGCAATTGCAATGCAGCTTTTAAATGGCATTAATGGCAAGTATTCAACAACTGAAATTACAGCAGCCAAATTATATTCTGATAATTGCAGAATTAACTTGTGCCGCTGTTTCAAGAGGGTGTTTACCCCTGGGAAGAGGGCTGAGCCAGGTATGGGCATCCTAGACCACCTTCCATTTAGCAGTATATATTAGTTTGATTAAAGTTAATAAAGCAAGAAGAGATTTAGCAAATGGAACTAATGTTCAGAGATAATTTCAGTTGGAATGAATGAACAAGAGATGTGGAGAAGTAATTACAGGAATTTGCTAAAGACCTCTAGGGTGAAATGCACATGACCACAGCACACTGTATGAAGAAACAGAATGAGAAACAAAACATTGTTAGTAATAGGACGCTTCAATTATCCAGAAGTAAATTGGGAACAGCCTGTGGTGGTACTGCCAGGATCTTTATAACAATGCAGACATAGTGCAGCATTGTTAGAGAACCAGTTGGTAAGCAGGCTGCAAGAGGCTGGAGAAAAATATGTGAGCTAAGTATTATCGGGGTGGCTGCCATTCTGCTGTTCACATCGCTCAGTGCTCACAGCTGGAGCAGCTCCTCTGGTGGACCAAGGTGCCACCCAACACCAACACTCATCCAGTCAAGGGTGGACTGCAGACGACATGCCACAACTTAGGTACTTTAATTTTGTTTTATATAGCTCTAGAGTAATTTTTAGAAAGCAAAATAATAATAAAGAGAAGAGCTTTAAACTCTAAAGCAATGTACTTGTTAGCATTTTACTCCTCTGGCTGATCTGGATTACAGCACAGTGATACTCGTTTACTCTGATGAACTCTGACTTTGAAAGACTCTGACAGGACTTAGCTGCACTCTTTTAATCTAAGAGTATAACCTGTAATCAATAAGAAAGGCTTTTAAAATCATCAATAATTTATTCAAAATTATTCAGTTTTTCAGCCTTCCAGGAACACTGTTTGTGATTCAATGTAATTTCAGCATAAATAACATGTTAATTTTACCCTTCTCCAACCATAATGTTGTTGCTGCAATAGGAATTAATACTGAAAAGCCACAGTTCATTCTGTTGTATAAAACATAAAAGACAGGCAGGCGCTATGTAGTCGTCATCATGCTTATGCCAGGTTGAAGCTGAGTGATCTGGGGGGCAGGTGTCGATGGCGTGCAGGGGGTTGCAGCACACCAGGGTGGGTAGCATGGAGGAAGGCTCTCAGTGCATATTTTGCGGGTCCTGTGCTACAGAAAATGCTGCTCTCATCTGGAAAGCGACTGTGCAAAACTGTGGACACCGAGTTTTCTGTGCACTGTCTCTTGGTGATTCCTGCACAGATGTGTCCAATTTATAATTCAAGGTTGTTTCTTCAGTAGCCAGACTCAGCAAATTCGTTCTAAGATTTGAGGCTCAAGCTGAGTTCACTCTTTCCTTCCTTCTCTCCTTCCATCCTTTCTTCCATCCTGATTTCAGTCTTTCATTTCACTGTTTGAGCTAAGCTAACAAAGATACAGGTGTATTTTTATACCCTAAAGAAAAGTGTGTGTTTCTAACTACACTCAGAGATGACAAGTCTGGAGTTGATGTGCTTAATTTACAAAGCAGAATCCAATTACACCCATTCTCGTCAGAGTACACATATCCCCTCTGAAAAGCAAAGGAAGCACTGCAAGTTTCCTGTATGTAGGAAATTTCTGTACATCCAGCATTATTTTAGATAGACTCATTTTTCTGGATGACATTTCAAAATAGATGTGTAAGCAGGGATCATGGGACCACTTTTGCAACAATCATTAAAAAGATCTCTGCTCTACTTAGTAGAAACTTGATAAAAATATATAAGGGAACAACATTACTAGCTAATTGGAAAACTGCTGTACAAATATGGACATGGAAGTTGACATCCTCAACCAAGGTGATGAGATAGTGGCATTAAAATCACAAAATTCCTTAATTTGTGTGTGTGGACTTTGATATGATAAACACCTTGGTCATCAGAGGACTGTAGCCTGAACAAGAATCACAACTTCTGAGGGAAGCCTCTGTTTCCAGCCCTAGCACTGGCCTCATTTGACACCATTTTACTCTGAGAATGGATTTTCACCCTATCCCTAAAGCGAAGCTTAAAAACATATTGACAGGACACAGAATTTTGGGGCAAGTCCAACTTCTGGGTGTGCTCTGTGGGACATCACCCTCGGTTCGTTCAGTGACGCTGAACCTCACCATGTTCAACGGGGCTGTGTAGTCCTAAGCAAAAACCGAAATGCCATTTATTTTTGTGATAGAATTAACACTCCTCTGCCCGCCCTGCCGGACATTGAGGGGAATGACCTTTGGGTTTATTCTTGTTTTGCTGTGAATGATGGAATAGCATGTATGTACTGTCTTGCGCTACTTGCTAGGTTTGAGCTCGACAAACACTTGCAAAGCCCTAACTGTATAGGCATCCCACACGGGGGTACTCCCTGCGCAGTCACAGCTCCTTATGCACCACTAAGTCATGTGAAGGACAGAGCTCAGGAGCCTATAAGGTTCAACACGTAAAATAATAAACAGAAATGAGCACAGAAATGAGTACCTGCAAATGTTCATTTTCCAGTGGCACTAATGAGAACATTGTTACATGTAAAAGGTACCTTTTGGGGTTTTACCTTGCCATTGTCTTGTGGCGCTTTAGCCTGCAAAACTTCCCATCAGGTTCCGTATTCTTTCTCTTGTGTGGTTCACACAATTAAGTGATAATGCCATGTTTTTGACATCTGTCTGATTTCCATGACAACAGATTATGAAACCAGGTGTAGTGAGCATGTGAGGCAAAAACTAAGAAAAACCATGAAGCGAAATGAAGATTTAATCAATATGGAGAAACAAAGCAACAAAGGGTGGGAGGAAAGACATAACAAAGGTATTTCCTTTGTAGGAGGAATATGGTTTTCTATTTGCTTTCCACTATCCAGACATTATAGAATATAAGGATGAACCTGTACTCATTAGAGAAACACAATGTTAGCAGACTTTAAAAAGCAAAGAGCCCTGGTCTAGCTGGTGGCCCTCACCAGGTAAGCCATAGGTCCTTCCCTGCGGGAGGGTCCCGCTCATCCCCGCCTTCAGCCAGCACCTGCTCTCCACGCTGAGCAATGACTGAGCTCTAGGACCAGCATCCCCACACACCAACCACCAAATACTAACCCTTCTTTCTCTTCCTCTTATGAATAATACAACCTATAAGCAAAGATGGAAGGAATGCGAGTGATTTTATCAGGATAGAATAGCCTGAAGGGACGTACAATTTTCAAAAGCCTAAAAGGTCACTTCGGGGAAGAGATCAGGCTGTTTTCTGTGCCCGCGGTGAACTGGACACAGAAGTAATGAATCCAGATTGCAGTAAGAGATACCTAAGTTTTTAAGGAAAAAAAAAAAAATCTTCCTAATGGTTTGGGAAGGTGATCACTGGAAAAAAAATGGTAAGGGAAGCTGCGGGCTCTCCATAATAGGAGACAAGAACGGGTCAGAGAAGCATCTGTCAAGCGTGGTTCAGGGAGTGCTGGTCCCCTCCGGCAGTGGGAAAGGATCGTGCGGTCTTTCTGCATCTCTCCAAGCCCAATTTTCTACTGTATTCAAGCCACGAACATTGAAAACTCCTTAATTCTTTAGCCTGTGATTTCAGCTTCAGTAGTTTGCTTGTACCACTTGTTTAAGTTCATAAACTATGTCACACCAGGCTAAGCTGGACATCTTGAAGTACCGCCAAAAAAGGCAAGAGAGGAAAATGACTGTAATCCGTGGTATTTTGAAAAGAAGAGGCATAAATAAGTTTTAAAGCCATGAGCACATAGAGAAAGAAATCATGGGAAGAGAACTGACTGAATGAGCAAAGAATGGGTATTTGGACTCCGTGTTAGTACGGCCAAAGGCATGCAGGGAATAATAATGGGAAGGCTGATGTTGCCTGATTTTCAAGGGATAATGTATCTATTTTAGTGAAGTAATTCTACACATCTGGATTTCCTTCAGGAATTTTCTTTCCTTAGGTGAGGACATCACTTAGCAGGACTGGGAAGCAGTTGTGGCAGGCGTAATTCACCAGCTGGCTGGCAGAGAGAACAGCTCTGAGCTCCGGGCTGGGAGAGCGGTCAGGAAGAAATACATGGGAATTCTGAAACATTTGTCAGTAGTGTTAGGAGTTCAATTTGGCACAGGCAGGGGCATAATAATGCTAGAGTTACTTTTGGGCCTTTGTACACTGCAATATAAATCTCACACTGGCTCAATTTGTGTTCATTTTATGTGTGAAACATTAATAGATTTTTAATATACTGGCACTAGATAGAATGAACTTCAGCAACATCAAAAAGAAAAACTGACATTGCACAATACACAGGGAAATATACTTATGGCATTTTACACTGCTCTGATAAGTAGTGTGATAGGTCAGTGCAGGTGAAACACAGGTTACATGGCCTTGAAGATTTCTTAGCTGCAGTAAATAATTGTTATTGGACTAGAGACCAAGAAGTGTAGGTATATGTGCAGCTTGCAGCAACTGAAACACTGAAGGGCTTCCCAAGCATGTGGAAATCAGCCTACACTGACTAGATTAATTCTATATCTAGAATTTAATCCAGATTACTTCTAAAGCTACTGTATTCTGCGTTATGTTGTTATTATAACTGACTGGGCAGTTACAACCACAAGCTAAATCCACTCTTCTTTATTTATTTTAATGGTCTTAAATCACTTGCAGTATTGGAAATGGTGAAGGACCTACCTGGAACCTCTTGTAAACGTTGCCCATGGACATCCCTCAGTAAATTGAAAGAGGTGGATTTTTTCTGTATAGGGAGAAGTTTGCTCACGTACTATTAAAATCTACAGCATGTGCTGGACCAAGTTAGAGAAGGTAAAAAGCTGAATAGTGAAGCACTGGACTTAGGCAGTTTCCATTAATAGTTAACCAGGTTCTAGACACAGTCATGTACTAGATAAATAAGAAAATGTTTTCTCTATGCCTCTTCTTCTATCATTGCTACCAGTGTGCTTATAAATACTTCACACTTCTTGGCTGCAAGCTCTACTTTCTTGTTTTATGTTTGCCCAGTAGCTAGTGCAATCAGCTCTTCATCTTGAGGATTAATACTGAAATATTAAAAAGCTGAGATTCTCTTTAACTGCTGTCAATGAGCTGCTCCTGCGTGCACCAGAGGAGGAACCAGCCTTCCACAGGAGCAGATCCATTCGCCAGGGTTAACAGTAAGCTTCAACATTATTTCGGGTAGCTGGTGTTTTTCATGCAAACTGCATCACAAATGTTATATGGAGTTATAAACTTAATATAAAAAGCAGATGGAGAGAAATTAAAAGAGATAGTCAAGGGAGAAGAGATGAGATATAAAAATAGATGGAACTGGTGAAGCATAGAAGTTGCAGAAAAGCTGTTCCAGATGCCAGGAGCTACTCCAGAGAGGAGTCTCATCCCAGCAACGGGGAGCGGTATGAAAGTGCACTGAGCAGCTTAAGGGACAAAGGGAAAAATATGCAAAAAGCCTTTAATGTTTGCCTCCAAAAATAAGCAAATACTATTTTGAACACCTCATTTCTTGAAAATTATATCATGAAGTTAAAAGAAGCAAATATATTTACCCTCAATATCAGCAATTAGACAAAATTTCACACCTCATTTATTAATATTCCATGTAGAAAGTACAGAAAGCGAGTTGTCATTTTAAGACAGTGAGCAAAAGCAAAAGAGTGTATGTTCGTTCATATGTTATGGCATACTTTACTTTGCAACCATAGAAAATCTTCCAGTTCTGTTTGCTTGATTTTTTAAATGTCTTAACACATACCCAAATTGATCTCATAACCCACTTATGTGGCCAACTCTGGGATTCCAATAGTGCGGGTGCCACAGCTTCTGCTTTACACCATGCTGCCTACAGCTCCTCCTGTAGGAAACACTCTCACTGCAGTACTTCTGGATGGAAAAATATGACTTTGTGCTTTCATACACATATTAATTACATTACACTTATTTTTCTTTTTTTATACAATGTTGTCTAAACCAAAGCCACTTCAACAGGTAAATCCATAAACCTACAGGGGAAAAAAGCTCAAAATACTAGATATATGTGTGCATGTATATAAATACACACACTTTCAATTCTCCTTTCTAACCTAAGTGGTTAATAAAGGTGGAGTAGGAAAATGTGTCATTTTTTTATAACCTCATTGACGACACTGATGAATATAACTTTATTAGAAGGAGCAGATGTTGTCTTAAACCCTTGAGGTATCTCTGATAAGGATGCATTGCCTTTCTGAATTTGCCGGCAAATATTATCTAAAATTTCAATCTCACTATTATGTACAACTCTACAAATCAGCATTTCTCTTTTTCAAACAATGAGTCATAGTCTTTGCAATGTTTCTTGTGCTTTTAGGACTGTCTTTATTACAACATGACCCAAATTAATCTTATCTGGGTTAACAAATATTTTTACACATACGATCTATGTTTTGTCTTTCATTCAAGTGTTTGCAACCTTTGATGTAATCCACAGTGATCACTGGTACAGATATCCTGACTGGAATGGTTAATTTCTAGAATGAAATGTGTTACTTTCCATGAGAGCCAAACTGTTTCCCAGAAGGCTTTTTAGACTGCAGAGGCTCTCTATAGCAGGCTCCCCATCAATACAAAGCTTAGACAAAGTAAGAATATAGCAATTAGATGACATTTGTGGCCATTACCATCAAAGAACAGTATATTAATGATGTTATACAGAACTATTTCCCAGTATTTCCTTAGAAACTCTTGTTGGGTCTACCCATAAATGTCTCATAAAAGCTATAAATATTCAAGAAAGGAAGTCAGTTACGTTTAAAGACCTCTAATAGGCACTATGAATGAATTCTGAGCCATATAATAGCCAGACACCTGTGAAAAATGGCAAGAGGATGTGATCTATACATTATATATGAGGCACTTTGCTACAGCTGCAAAGATTTCTAGTTATTCAGCAAAGACAGAAAATTAAGACAAGAGCATATAACAAAAATGTTGTTTGAATTAGGTCTTGTATGGTGTTGCTTCTTACTCAGCAATCATTACAGTAATTAGTTTTGCACAAAATGCACAAAATAGATTTATAAAAGCTCATAAATTCAAGTAATATGCAAATTCAGATTTCTTGTATTTATTTAACTTTCTACAAGCTACTTGAAATGCTTTTGTGATCAAAGTAAATGAATAATTCCAAGAAGATGCATCAGCGGAGTTGGACACTGAGATGTCACTGAGATATATTTCAGTTATGCTGTGTTTATTTTCAATATACAGCTATTAAAATCATGGCAATACTAACACTTAAAAATTTTACTGAACTCTTAGGTTTTCTCTCTCCTTCCTCCCTTCATTCTTTTTCTTTTAATCAGTAGGAAAAACGAAACTTGCTTCAGGTCCTTGGCTCACATTGACATTGATAAAAATTTGTCACAGGTGTTGAGGAAAGCAATTCCTAGCTGCAAAACGCATCAGGGTCTGTCATTGCAGGTGGAGCTGCCTGACATAGTCTCCAGATTTACAGAGGACTTGTTCAGAGGGTCTGAACCCACACAGCCTTTTTGAGGCTAATGGACCCACAGTAAATTACCCTGACTAAAAACCTGGCATCCTCACTCATGACTGTCCTCAGCATCAGATCTGCAAGTGATGGACCGCCCGGTGCAAACTCTGTGCCCAGACGCT
Organism: Falco naumanni; assembly: GCF_017639655.2. Classification (NCBI taxonomy): domain Eukaryota; kingdom Metazoa; phylum Chordata; class Aves; order Falconiformes; family Falconidae; genus Falco; species Falco naumanni. The sequence goes on along the minus strand of NC_054057.1, from coordinate 91,832,591 downwards.
GTAATTCATTGCAGAGGGGCTCTGCGCTTCAGGAATGGTATTAAACAAACAAAAGGATGATCTCTCCTGTCAGGCCAGTGTCGTTATGGCATGCTGCCTCTCTGACACACAGGGAGCCTGCTCATCCCACCTGCTTGGGCGGGTATTGAAGCACTGTGCGTTACTCTGCAAAATGGGCTCAGAAGTTAAAAATGGAGATTGCATTTTCTTTCCCCTACCTAAACAAGTGTCTCTCTTTTTTTGCTCACACCTCTGCCTTAGATAGGTTGAGAAAATGACTGGTGGCTGGAAACACCAGTTATGGGAAAGTCTGTCCTCAGTTCTGCAATAGGATTGTGCTGCTGAGAATAAAATTTTAAAATAACACCAGGGAAGCAGGGGAAGATTGCTTGCTTCTCTGATCATTACCATTAAAGCCTGCCACGACATCTCTTTAAGATGCTTCAGTCACTCATGTTACATGGCAGACTTGAGATGTCTTTGAGTTTGTACCAGTAGCCAGACAAAAGCGAGGTTCCTTCACCACACAGCAGTTTTATAGCTGTGTGATACACAAACCTCCTTCACTCTGTGTGACGGATGCCTGTCTTTTCAGAAACACCATTCCTGTGATTTGTGTTGGATAGTCTTGTGGTACTCTTACTACACCTGAGCAATGATTGAGTGGGAGAAAAGCTACATCTGTGCCCCAGCATCCCCAGAATCCTCTTTAGCTTCAACAAGCTGAAGCCTAGCACCAGCTATGGAGACTTCCACTTTCTGAAAATTCATGGACTGTTCTCACCTCATAGTGTTTGTTTGAATCCTACTTAATGAATGATTCCTCTTGCAAAATAAAAAATTAATGAATGCATTTACTGATGACAAAAGCTTTTACAATCTTTAGGCACTGAAGTTGAAAAACCTACATAACAGGATATAAGCACAGCGTTGTTAAAAATGTTCTTTAAAAATATTTGTATTGTAGGAAGTAATAGCTGTATGTATATAGTCCCTGACTTTTTGGTTGTTAATATACTTTCCAAAATATCAGGTTATTTTTCACTTTCTGGGAATGAAACACTTTCTTTCATTAATGCAGCAATCTGTGGGTCTGCATGGTGGCAAGTTACCTACAAAAACTACCTCAGATCAGGAAAAAAGTTTGCACTTTCAGTGCAGCTGAATAATTTTCACAGTTTGGCTTTTCTATATGCCCAGCACCTGGGAGTGGCCCCTTAGCTATTTGTGTTTGCTTTTCCCTTAATAGATTATTCATCTGTCTTCCTCCAACTCTAAGCAGAAAGACATGCTGCAGTAAAACCTGTTGCCACCAGACTCTTCTCCAACCACAGAAGTGTAGCATTCCCCCAGGGATGATCCCCTCTGGAGAAAGGGAAGAAAGAAAGCAAAAAAAAAAAAAAAAAAAAAAAAAAAAACCCCGAAAAAAACCACCAATGAATATTTATCCCTACAGCTCTGCAGCAGGAAGAATTTCCATCTCTTTTTCTATGTCTGCAGCTGCAACAAAAAGGGACAAAAAAATCCCTTCTCATGATAATGGGAAGAAAATAGGACCACTGTAGCACCTGTGGCAGTGCTGCACCTCCTGAATTCATGCCAAGGTGAAGCAGAGTACACTGGCAACACTGGGGAAGCCCATCGTGCATCTCCTGGGGTGACACCGAGGGATGGTTCCCTGCCTGAGGAGTCACCAGCAGCCCAAGGACCAGGCTAGAGCCTTGCCTGGTGTAAATCAGCCTAAACATACCGACTTTCATTGACTGCTTTGATTTACTGTGGCTGGGAATCTGGCTCTGTGCGTTAAAGACTGGCCATGGGAAGGTATGTCAAGGCTGCAGAGACATGCTCTCCACAATTTGGATCAAAGTAATGAGCACTCGAGGAGGAATATAAAGAGAACTGAGTTCATTTTAAAATTTATGGGAGTCCTTTATCATTCAAACTCTGGTGGAAATGATTGCCTTGAAGATTATAACACTCATACCAAAGCCAGCCATGGACTGGCATTTAATCGTTCTCAAAATTGATTTTAAAATTCAGCATAGGAGCTACAACATTAAAAATAAAAAGCTTCATAATAAGTTCATTCTTAAGCATTTTTGGCTTTGATGTAAGGAAGACAATTTATATGTCGAACAATCTGCCATGCTAGGTCTTGGCACCAATCTTTAAGGAAGGGATTATTCCATATATGTGGTTGTACATCACCTACTGAAGGGAAGACCAAGGCTATAATTAGGCATCTCTCAGTGTCATCGTGTTAGGTATCTTTGGATAATTGTTGCTACCCACATGGTTATCCATATGTTTTACTGTGTAGTATGATTAATTCTCCTCTTTTTCAATACAATAAGTATTTTATGCAGGGAATACATCTTTATGAACAGGAAAATTCCTGTGTAACAGGAAAATAAAGCTCCTAATCCCACCAATCTCCTGGGTAAAATTCAGCCCGGTAAATGGCATCAAGGTCTCAGTTTCCATGAGTTGTTTATAGCGACAGGAGGTCCCCCAGATAAGGCAGGCTGCTCAAAATCTACCATCTGTCCAGACAACACAGCCCAATGCTTTTTAAAGTTTTAAGTAGGCATTGTTTTTTATGCCTGTTGGATTTTTTTCCTTTTTTTTCCTCATGCATTAATACATTTTGAAGAGGGAGGAACATCCCCCCTAATTGCTGTGTGCACCGCTCAGGGACTGCATTCACACTGCTCAGGGCCGACCTTGCACAGAACTGGCAGAACTCTTCTGAAAATGTCTGAGAATTATGAATCGTGGAAGTGGTGGAAAAACTAACAGCTTTCTTTAAGCAGTTGAACACCAGGGCAATTTATAATTTATTTTATTGAGCCATAGAAAGCTGTATTTGCTTCTCAGTAATGCACAAAATGCTTGCTTAAATCCTCAGCCTTTGGTTTGTTAGGCGGCAATTCTGTACGCTTTCTGACCAGCCTACATCCCCACCTGCCCCAAGCTTGTACAAGACTTACCAGCAGGGAAAACAGCTAAAAATTGCAGTTATTAGTCACTATTCTCCTCTTCTTCTGAGTCATTAACATCAATTACTAACCACTGCATTGTCAATTAAGACTATCACTTGCTGCTATTCACTGCTAATGTGCTAATTGTCATCAATTTACTGCTTCAATTATGTGGTCATATACTTGCCTCGAGGTATACTGATTTGATATAAGGATCTTGAGGAGAAACATACTCTCTCATTGATTTTAATGTGAGAAAAGAAACCTGGAGTGAGTCTGAACATGTTGGATGTACTTGCAGTATGCTCCTAGTGCAAAATTATTCTAACAGACAGATGATGGTAAGGGGGTGGGGGGGAATAATGTGTTTAAACTGAGTACTTTATAGGATTGCTGTTTATTCTTGACCCTTCCACTGAAATTATGTTATTTCACCTGAAATAGATTCATAGATCTTGTTCACTCTGTAGTCGTGTATATATTTTTGCCTAATTATATCTGATTGCTTACTGCGTGTTGTACTTTCTAATGAGCATTGAATTATTAATCTACTGCCTAGTCTGTTCCAGCATACAAAAGGGAAAGACGTCTGTTGTCATTGAAGCACAGTCTATTGTGTTCCCTTCAAGAAGCAGAAGCAAACTTTAGGATTCAGCAGTGTGTCAGATTCTTACTACAGACATAACCAAGTTCTCTTTGACAGGTTTTAAATAATATGTTTTGGTATGCTTTATCTGACACTAAGCTGCCCTGAAAATAGTAAAGCAAGTCTGCTAGCAAGAATAAAATCAGACAATCTCCTAAGGAAAAAAAAAATAAAATCTGTGTCTCTCCTGCCTCTGTTTTTCAATCCTTAGGCAAATAACCTTGTAGGCTGCATGAAATAGTTTAATTTCTTTTATTGTAGCTCAGCCGTACAAGGAGACAAAGCAGAGATATGCTTATCTATAGCAAGGGTCCAGTGGAAATGATGTATCCTTTTCCCATCAAAGGAACATTGATTTTTTCACATAATGTTGTGATGGGCACTTGATTTCCATGGGCAAAATTTATTCATAACGGGGTGGGGTGGCAGGGTGGAATCCTAATACAAATCATTTCAGCAACCAAGAACCAAGTGATGCTCATAACCCTTCTGTTCAGCAGGTGGAGGCTGTGCTGCCCGTGGCCCTCAGCCAGCGGCTCTGCAGCCGGACCCCAGCGCTGCCCAGCACAGAGGGAAGCCCCCGGGGGCCAGGTAGGCTGAGAAAGGGCCGGTGCTGTGGGGTCAGGGAGGGAGCGGGGGCACGCCAAATGTGGATCTGATGGGAATGTGGAACTTTTACTGAAGTGCTTTTTAAAATGTTTGCCCTGGAAACAAGTAGATTTAAGCTGAGGTCAGCAGTTATCTTGCCTTTCGCAGGGTAGGCATTGGAGAGGCTGATGGCAATTTGTCATTAAGTAACAGTTCTCATTAGCTGTGTAAATCTGTTGTCTTATCTCCCACGTTAATAGCAGTTGCTCTGATGCAACTTGCCATTGATGTATGGATTTTAACTCTGCATGTGCAGAAAGATTTGGTGCATCTTGCTGGCTGTTAGCTTGCGTCCAGCTGTGCAATTTGGTGCTTCCATGTCCAACCTTCGTGTCAGCTGGTACTTTAACATAAGAGGGTATGTGTGTATGGGGGCGGCGTTGGTTTTGATTTTTTTAAGCATTTATTTGCTCTCTGAACCTCTTTGCTTAATGCTGCTTGTGCAGGACAAGGTAAATGGCTATTTTGGTAGTTGGCATCTTCGCTTTCTGTGGACTTGTTCCAATCTAAACCTGTTCTTCGTCTATAAAGGTATACCAGGTTCAGTGCGTTAGTTTAAATTTTGATGAAAAGGAATGATGCCAGTATAATAAATGAAGATGTCTGTCAGTTTGTTTAGGAGCTTTTTTAGATCAGCTTGAGGAAAATTTGGAGAAGGGAGACCAGCTTCAAATGTTTTAGAACTGTTAGGTTAAACATTGCTTTGGCTCCGTCACTACTGAAACATGGGCTTCACTGAAACTGAGTGGCATAAATTTTGGTCTATTTTTTCTAGACCTAGATTTTTTTGCTTATCTGTTCTTACCTCTATTCTGGGACATAAATTTCTGGAAAAGAAGAACCCAATAGAAGCTACAGATTCTGTACATTTTAACTGCTGCTTGATGAAATTAGTTTAATATAACAGTTACTCTCTTTTTTTTTTTTTTTCTTTTTTTTTCCCAAATATATTTTCTATATAAACCTACTTGAAACATGATTCAGTGTTTGGGAATGTAGTAGTCAAATGGGAGGAGGAGGGAACTATTGAATAATAAGGTGAGAATGAGTTGCACAGTGAAGTCACTGGGCGGAAGTGAGCAGTCCCTTGATGGGCAGCGATCCCTGTGGCACATACCACCCTCTGCTCGCGCAGCCCTATCAGACAGGGCTAGTGAGGTCCTTAACTCCAGAGTGTGCTCTGGCGTCAGCGTGGTGTGGCTGTGATCTCAGTTGGGGCGTCAGTGCAGGCTCTGACACCCCCTGAAAAATGCAGTACCTAGGCGTACCTTAGAAAGCCAAAGCAGCTCACCTTTGCATAGCCAAAATGAACCTTCTAGAAATTTGAAAAGGATGTATAGACACATTTTGTTGATGTATAAATACCTTCCAGACTCCCTAAACTGACTAGTTAAAATCTCATTTCTACTGCCTATGGTCTCATTTCCTGGCACTAATGGGTTCATGACCAGTGACCTCATATTTTATCTTGGACCTGAAAGACAGAAGTGACTGGTACACGTGGACTGACCGTGAATGTCTCGAGCTCTGCATAGTCTGTACCTGACAACTGTGTTTCCTTCACAACCATTTCTCTTTGATCTCGCCTGTTAAAGCAAAACCTAAAATTGACAAGGCATCTGCTTCCAAAACCCTCTTCCTACAACGGCGCTATGAGCACTCTGACAGCAAATACCAGCTCACTGACTGCTTGTGTACGTTGCTGAAATATTGCTTTCACATACCAAAAGCATCTACATAAATTTGGAACCTGTCAGCTTCCCAAATCCTTCAGAGAGCCCAGTGGGTCCTCCAGGGTGTATATACAACTGGGGACTTCTGAGAACATGCTAGAACAGAAGTACCTAATACCCATAAGAAGGACAGGAGAGACAAATAATGTTCATGAAGAGTTACTCACAAGCTCTGCCACATTACCTGTTGGGAGGGGTGAGGGAATTGGAACTACAACAGCTGTGGAGATGTTCCTGGATGGTGACAGTGTTGGTATCTGGTCCCCCTAATGGCATGTGCACGTTAATGAGATACAAAATAGTTGTGAGCAATACAGACATGGCTGGGCTTAGTGCTCACTGTGCCACGGGATGAGGTGCAGATGTCAAGAAAAGGAAAAAAAGGACTTGAGAGCCTTGGTGCATGCATGCAGGGTGATTGCAGCTGGGCAAGGAGGATGTTTTAATGTGACAAGTCTGAAGAATGATGGTCTTCTCCTGACCTCTCTCTCCCATCTGTAAACTCCTAGTCCAGATGTAAAAGGCTACAGTTAAAATTAAAGATCTTTTCCATCGTGCTTGTTGCAGGTCCCTACCTGAATCCTAATTAACATGTTGATTTATTTTAACTGTAACTATAAAAGTAGTGATCCTCCTTTATTAATGATCGGGAAGGGGAGAAATAAACAGCCTATAACTTACGTTAGCATCAGATGTTCAGATGTAAGCTGTTGGGTAGATCTCTAAAGACAAAGACACGAGAGGGAAAGTCTGGTATCATGCTTAGGAAGTAACTTTCAAATTGTTGGTTACTTTAGAAACATAAAAAAGAAGAAATTGCCAAGTTTGTTTTCCTTTTTTTTTTTTTTTTTTGGGGGGGGGGGGGGTAGGGAGGGGGAGTTAAAACTCTTTTTTTTCTTCAAACAATTTGCTCTAGTCCTAGAAAGTATTTGAAAGACTTGAATACAATTCCTTTTGAAAACTTCAATCCAGTTTCACTATTTAGGTAGGTAATACCACAAATACAGATGGCATTTACCATTGCCTTCTTTCCTCCCAATCTGTTCTCTTTTCTGGGTTAATAGCTTCTCCCACTCTGATCTTCTATTTCAAAATAGAGTGTTTAAAAATAAAATGGCAGATTTCTCTTTGCTTTTCCTCTCTGCTTCTCCACTTCTATATTCTGACTTCGTTACCTTTGGCTCACCTCATCTGCCTACACAGAAAGCATTTTGTTTGTCAGATTTTCTATATAACTTTTCCTAGAACTCAGAGAAAGCAGTTCTTGAAGAATAACTTTCATGCCTTTCAACCCAATTAATATTTTTACTTAAAAAATTCTGTTCTCTGTAATTTTTAAGTGTGACTTACAAAGAGAAGACAAGTGAGAAGTTAAGGGGAAGAAAAAACAGGAAGGGGGGGTGGAAATTATGCACTTTAGTTTTGGTTTTGCCTGTAATCATGACACTGGGTCCGTTGTTCTCTATTAGAACTGAAGGTATTGAATTTGGAGATTCATGCATGAACTAAAAATTAACAGGAAAAAAAAATCAGTTTAGTGAAATCCAAAGAAAGTTCTTACAATGAAATTGTGTGGGGAGTGGGTGTGTCAGACTGATCTTTGATAGAACTTTTTTCTTTTAAAAAGTTATTTAACCACAGTATTTTCTCTTTTTTTAAAAAAAAAAAAAAAACCAACAACCCACATATTCAAGAAGAAAATATTGTTCACAATGTAAATGTTAAAATACAGCATTTTGAAAACAGAAGTGAAACTCTTCTGTCTTTTTCCAGACATCTTAGTTCGTTTTGGAAGTATTCCAGAAGTAATCATTTAAGACTTTCAAATGAACCTGTTCTATTTTCTTGCTCTAAAAGCATTCTTTAAGCCAGACTCAGTTTTGAATGCTTTCAGCTTCCTTAATAATGATATATTTGACAGATTTACCATGAGCAGAATAATAATAAAATCATCCAGTTGCGGTGGCGATACTTCCCTGTCCCAATAACACAAAAAAGGTTCACGCCAGACCATCCTGTCATTTGCAAACTTTTTGTCACATTTTGTCACAGCAGGGATCAATATTTGCCAGGGCTCCAACACGGCAGCTCCATATGCTGCCTCTTTCATTAGTGCTTTGCATGGAGGGTATGGCAAAGATAACGCCGCGGTGCCACCCCTGCTGTCCCTTAGGGAGGCTGGTGCCGGGGAGCTACACAAATGGCTTTGGTCTCCTGTTAAGGCAGATATGGTCACGCTTCTGTTGGTAGAAGAGAAAAGGCAACCAGCAGCTTCACTACGGGTGATTTGCCTTTTATTTTAGTGGGAGTTGGATGGGTGTTTGGGTGCTAAACACCACTCCAACATTTTCGCAGGCTGATTAATCCACAAAAAGCTTGTAATTATCTGTGTGTTTCCCTCTGGACTTCTTAGCATGTGTTGGTGTCTGGCTCTCTCTTTACAGCATATGCTATCCATTTCCCAAATCTATTACAAACCAATAAAAGATAACTTATGGGGAGTCAAGGCTGCACAAGTACCCTTTCACGTGCAGTGTGGTCTTTGTTTATCGTGTCATTCATTAAGTTACATGGGTAAAAAAAATGCCATGGCAACGCAATGCTACAGTTACAGACAATGAAGTGATGTACCGATTACCAGACAACATATACTAATTAAAGACACTCAACAATTTCATCTTTTGCTGCATGATGAGCAGAAAGGAAAAAGGCAGCAGGTGCAATGGTGGTGCAAGTTTGCCACTTGAGGAAATGTGTGGAAGAAAACACATTGTGTGCCGCTTGTTTCCCACTGCTGTTAGGCAAGTGGATTCTTTGAGAACTTAAAATGAACCACAAATGTTTCCCTTGACCCAACTAATCTCTGTACCTTTATATTTCTAATAAAGGTACCCATGTGACCAGTAAAGAATTCATATTTAAATGCTAGCTGTCACAATGTGTTTTCTGAAGGCCAGATCTGGTGCTATTGGGTGTTGGTTTGACTGATATCCATTGACTTAAATTAATACTGAATTTTCAACTGCAGCTACTTTCTTGTATTAGAGCCATTTGGAATTTGAGATGTTCATGTTCTGGTAAAAGCAGTTTGATATTTTTTCCTGACTACAAATAAAGTTCAGACAGTTGTTCTATCACAGCAAGAAGATTATCCTCTTCCTTAGACCACTTCCATGACCTTATGCTTTTCACTTTTAGAAAATTAGCCTGGGAAGTGTATATCTATAAAAGGACCCCTTTTTTTTTTTTTTTTTTTTTTTCCTTCTCCCTTTACATACCCAGTGCTTCTCAGACACATAGCATGGACCAGCTTGGCTTCCCAGGCAGCAGGAGGGGTGACCAGACACATCCAGCCACAATGAGCTCCTGCGAAGGACTTTCCTCTTTGGCCTCTCATGGTATTCTGTTTCTCTCTCATGAATCAGGATTTTTCTGGGAGCTGAAGATCTGATTTGAATAGGAGCTTTCACAGAAACAAGCTGAAAACAGTGGTTGATATGGTTATGAACGCAGCCCATCACTTTTTATTGCACAATATCACACTGTGATATCTCTGTCACTCACATCTTACGTTTCCCTCTTAAAGAAGATGCTAGGCATGCACAAATAGTCAAAGCCAACAGCTGACTACCTCACCTCAAAGCATCTTGTACAGTGGCTTGTCCTGGGAGCCGTTCTCCTGCAGAATGAGGTTTAGCTCTTCCCGTGCAGAGGAAAGAAGTGACTGTGGTTCTCTCAAACTGGAAAGCAGAATCTTGCCAACTCATCATTTTCCCCCTAGTTTTGTGGTTCCAACCCTTAGCCTTCCTGATCTTTTCACCTGTATATTGTGTAGTATCCCATTCTTATACGGTTTTCACTGTACTTCCTAGCTAGACAATATACTGCTCCCCACAAAGCAGTCAGCCAGTGGTCTGGGACTCTGACCTCTTGAAACCCCTTCAATAGTAATGTGGGAAACAGAGCCGAGCCTACTTGCTGTTTATACAAACAGGAAAGTGCATTGTCTCTGATGTATTAAATTGATTTGAAATAATCATTTAAGCAACTGGATATGCATATATGGAAGAATACATGCAGACAGAAAATTAAATTGTATAGATCATGATCATCTCAGGGTTGATTAAATGAAATGAGAGTGCATTTCCTCTTTCATATGGAAAGAAGCTTAACGTTAAAAAAACCTAATCTTTTCTAAGATAAAGTTCATTAACACAATGATTATTCATTTGGCTTTTATAATGATACTGCTGCTTAATCACCAGAACATTGCTTCCTGTGCTCTAGGAGAACCAGCAGGAAACATTTGAAGAGACAGAGCTGGTGCTAATGCAGCAGCAGACAGAATGGAAATCTTAGTGCTTTTCATTTTAAAAGTGGCATCGTATTCCTGCTCAGGTTTCTAAAAACCTACCCGTCAAACAGCATGAGCTTTAAACCCAACATTAAATTTATATAGCAATGAAGCCTCAGGTTTCCTGTTTCTACACAGTTAACATCTAAGTTTCCTCCTGGGTCCATTTCCATTATTTATTATATTATTTGCCTAGAGTAGCACCCTAGAGAAGCATTGTAATCAGGAACTGAGGATATGTTGGGAGAAATACAGTATAGTAGCTCCAGAGTTGGTATGGCCTCTTGAGTTTATAATCCTAATAAACAAGGCAAACAGTAATAGAGATAGATAAACAAATGCTGGAGGTAGTTGTCTGGTTAATGACTTCCTTTTGCAGCAGTTTTGATTCCCCACTTCATGCTCCTGCACAGTTTCAACCAAACCTCCTATGCTCAGCTGCCTGGGTCACTTTGAAACTCCAGTGTCAATCCCACGTTCCCTTCCTTCACCTGCTGAACAGGTTTATTTGGTCTTTCACTTACCATTTACATTCTTTGTTGTTATCTTCCTTCATCTTGCTCTCCTTGAACTTCCCACACAGGTCCATGCCTGAGAGTCCGGCTGGTCTGCTGCCACTTCAGATGCCACTGAGAAATGTCACTTTATCTTCCCCTTCCTGGTGGTGTTATAGGGCGGGGGTTGGAGTAATTTATCTCTTTTTGTGTTTGGGGTTTTTTGTTTTTTTTTTTTTTTTTTCCCCCTAAGAAAGAGTGGGGCAAGCAAGTAGTTGGGAGATGTTTTCAAAGAAAGAGGAAAGAGTTTGGAAAGCAAGCAGAGGGGATTTTAGGACCTGATAATGCTGTGAAGATAGGGGAGGGCAGGATCTGTTTACAGGCAGCCACACAATGGCCCTTTCTCCATAAAGAAAGTGGATGTACCAGAAGTCAGCAGAGGCTTCCATTCAGCAGCGGAAGAGTTCACAGAAATACTGTGTTCTTCAGGCAGCTGCTCACAAGCATTTTTTTGCTTATTTTTACTTCTGCAGGAAAGGGAAGTCTTATAAAGAGCAGGATTCTTGCTCACAAAAATGTCCAAAAATGGGACAGGAAAACTGGAACGCAGATCTGAGTAACTCTATGTGCACACTTCTTTAAAAGACTGAAATCAAAGGGGTGCAGTGTGAGCCACCCGGGTTTGAGAGGTGTGCAAGCTCTCACTGAACAGCCCTGCTGAGCTCTGAGGCGATCTGAGCAGGAGGTGGGTTGCCTTCTGCTTGTTCTCTAAAACTTTTTTGGCAAGCAACAGCTCGTGCCACTAGCTTATGCTCCTGGTCCGTACAAATAGTTTATACTGGATGGATCATTATCTGCATCCTGCCGACATGTGAAATGACAGATAAAATTACTGCGTATCAGATGACTTTTTGACTCCTTTCTTCCAGAAGCTCTTGGGCCTCATATGCACAAGAAGGGGCGACTGGGAAGTGGTTTGTTTTGCCTAAAAATTTCTAAAGGAATTCACATTTTGCTTGTGCTCTCCACTCTTAATTACAGGCTGTGTCCCTCTGTTCTTGTTCCCTGGGGATAATTTTATGGCTGTGCTCAGTAGGGACAGTAAGTGCCTTTGTTTCTCGTACCTGCTCATAGCAGTAGGGAGAAAACAGGATGAAAACAATTAAGGAAAATGTAGCAACACTCTTCCACTCTAATTGGAGCTGTCATAATCCAAATTAACAAATAAAGACATTCTTGCAAGAGATCTGCTATTGAAGTCCACAAAAATGGTTAAATGGTTACATCTGACAGCAGAACTTCTGATTGCAAGTATGTGTTCCCCCACAAATACAATGGAGTACATGGATAGATCCTATTTTAACATTTGGACAGCATTGGAGAGTCCTGGATCTGTTGCAGACCCTTTCCATGAGCTGAGCCAAATCCTCTGAAGGACTGGTAACAATTTTAAAGTGCCTTGTAGCTGCGATGAAATATTTAGTCCTCCCTCCTGCTGCTGCTGTTGCGGGGTTCACGGGGTGGGTTCTGAGGCTGATAATGCACTCGGGCTCTGGAGGAAGGCTTGCAGCTGGGCATTGGCTTCCAGAGGTCACTTGCAACTCAACTGCTCGGCAATGGGTGCAGCAAGCGATCTGCCGGGGGTCTGGTCACAGCCAGCAGACGTTAGCTGTGGCTGAAACGTGTGTGCACAGTGTGGGATCCAGCCGAGTGGTAATCCAAGCTATGGGCACCGAGGCCGTGAAGACCTGTTAGATGCCCTTGCTCAGCTGTACTTCCACAGAACTCACGCGTGAGTGTGAACTGAGGCTACTTGAACTGAAGATTGAAGTATTCCCAGAGATGCCAAAGAGCAAACCTTTCCGGAGGCTGCCCAGGCACTCAGTCTGGTCAGCTGCAGAACAAGCAGCGGTTCGGTGAGATGTCAGGGACTGCTATTTTGCATTAGCCTCCTAAAATAAGAGTTGAGCAAAATGTAGCACTCCAGAGTGGAATAGCATTTCCCTGCCCTCAGGGCACTTACAAGAATAAATGCATGCAAGACTAAGGGGGAGCTGTGCTATTAAGAATCATTAGAAGCAGCTTATTTCTGTTATAACACAGTGCACTGTTTCAGAGGTTTTTAGTGGAAATATTTTTTTCCAAATCTCTGCCTTGTTCTTTCCATTTCCCTTAGATTTTTTAGCATCCACCTTCCAGAACAGTCAAAAGAATGGGACAGCATTTTTAAATTGAGATGTGCAAACAGCTGTCTGATTCATCTCCCACTAGTCACATGCATAAGAAAATGAAAAATATTTACTACAGGCCATTGTTTCTGCATTTAATTATGTATTTCTTTGTTTTAATTTATAAAAGCATAAGAATCATCCATCATACGCTCTGGGCACTCCTAGCTATTAACTGAAAACGCAGTATGCCATACAATTAAGGCAAACAAAGCAAGACTAAAAAGCTTCATAATAAATAAGAAAACCACAATGCCTGTTTACGATAATGGAAGAAGTCAGCAAAATCACGTATTGGCACAGGAGATCAGCTGCCAGTGCAGGGCAAAGGCATGTGCTCTGCTGTGAAGATACAGTTCCCTCAGGGCAGGATTACCCAGTTCTTCCAGTAGAGTGGACCAGGCAGGAGAGAGCCAGGGAGCACCAAAACACAAACGTTCTTGAAATCAAAACAATCCGCTATCAACTTCAATGAGAATTTTGCTCACAGGCAACTTTCTTTCCCAAGACATCTCTTACATAGTTCTTACAGCATAAATAGCCCCTCATTCTTCAGTTTTAAAGGAAATAAATGATGCTTTCAGCCCAGTCCTTTTCATTCCCTGTGAGTGATATCAGAAAAGCAGTGGTGCTGGTTATGTCTATGTAGATACAGTCTTGCAGTGCAGATGTGTTATTTAAATCACAATGCTGGGAATACATTTGTGTCAGTAGCTTTCCATCTCCTCTACCAAGCATTAAAGTTATGATCAGAAGAAAGTACGGTTTCATGAGCACCACTGTATTTTCCTCTTTTCACAAGTCAGTTTGCTACATCTGAAGAGCTTACTCATGCATTCCCATCCAGTTCATTTTTATTACAGCTATGTGTTTGTTACAGATAAGCTCCAAGGATGCAGCTGAAATCTGGGCTCTTTCCAGATTCCATGTATTTTCCCAGGTTTTAATCGTTATATAACACTGTGTAATGACACAAGCTCCCTCTTGCAGAAATAAAATTGCCAAACTAGGTTTATCGAATTTTTGAAGGGTACAAAGTTCAGATAAGAAAAGTTGAGATAGTAATCAAAAATGTCAGTGAGAATTATTTAAGTTTCTGAAAGCATAAAAGGGTGTCTTCTTTTTTTTTTTTTTTTTTTCTTCTTACAGTATTCTGATTTCCCACATACTTAATATTTGGGGAAATCTCTTCTTCATGGGTTTTTCTTCTTTTCCCTCCCTTCTAACAGAACACCTCCCACCTGCATTGCAATGGCTCTGCAGAGAATAGCCAGTGGTCACTTCTCGGCCACCAGGAACGGGCCTTTGCCCTTGGTGGCAGCTGCTGGTAGGCTTCTTGCAAATTCTGCAGAATCAGGTGCATTGATGGCATTTGCTTGGCCCACGGGGGTCAACCAGGTAATGGAGAAAAGGGGGAAACCTGCAGACAATCTGGGTGCCACACAGAAGTGCAATTTTCCATCTCTTTCAGTAAGTAGTTAGAATAGAAATGTTGTGATTCTTTATATATATATATATATATATATTTTTTTTTTTTAATCCTGAATAGCAAAGGAGTGGTCATTCTCATTACTCTTATAAATGTCTGATCTTTACTGGAATCCTACTGTCTCCTTGCATACAACTCATTATCCGAAAAGGATAGGTGTTGCATGTTTGACATTTTCAAACAAAAAATAAAGACTTTTAATCCAGATGATGTGTACAACATTTCTGCTGCTGCCATTTATAGGTTCAGAGATGAGTAGTACATCCAGCAGTGATGAGTGATGGCTAAAATGACAGATTGTGTGACAGACTTCAAAGCATAGAGGAATTCTGTGAATGTGATTCCCTTGATATTTTAGCATTTACAAGTCTGACTTTTATATGTGTAATCTGGCTGAATGAAAGGCCGAGAATTGTGTATATCCTTTTTTGTTGTTGAGCTCACTTTAGCCAGGACAGCACTAAACTTCAGCTCCCTTCCTCTCTTCCCAGTTTCTGCTATCCTTGTAGTCCTTTTCCTACCCCTACTTTTCATTCTTCAATTTAAGAGGAGGAATAAAAGGCAGGTGGAGGGCAAGAAAAGGAGAATTATCCCAGAATAGCTGGACCCTGATTACAGTGGTGGAGATAACAAGATCTCTGTGTTCAGACCTTCCCCAGGTCACGATCGAAATGAAGTCAATGACACCACACAAGTGCAGACCAGTCGTGCAGTAGGAAATGCTACATCTTACATTATGGACATTGTGTCCTGACATGGTTTTTTCCACTGCTTCTTCCATTTATGTGAGCCTTCAAAAGAGTAGTTTCTAATTACAGAGTTAGAAAAGCTATAGTCAGCCTTTCTCCTCTTTCTTTCAAATTTTAACAGTACCTACATGGCAGTTCATATGGTTTGGTTCTAGGTCGGTCCTGCAAGATCTTTATGGGTCTCTTCCAATTCCAGATGTTGTGTGACTCTGGTTCCTGCCACCACCACCGCACTCGGCAATTGTGGTGGGTGACACCCAGCTGCAGAGCAAAGCTCAAAGAGTACCTGAGGTTATTCCTGGCTGTTCTATTATTCATGAATTATTCAGTGGTAAATTGGCTGAAAAAATAGGTAAAACTAATTTGATAATTAAAGTTAATAAAACCTTGAAGCTGCTTACCCAGAAGTCAGTAACCATAGATATACACTGTTTAAGTAGTTTAAATACATAGCACTGTCAATTACTAATGCAAATTCATAAAGGAGAAAATGATGGTACAGTTATACAGAGAGAATGCATGTTATCTTTTTTCTGCAGATAACTTTTATTTCTAGAAATCTATTAAGGAAGACCAATATTCAGTGGTGTAAAATCATTACAGGGCCTTTTGTATATAGAATTGAGAGTGGAAAAACAATTATGCAAAGAGTTTTTGGACTGGCAAGGAAGACTGATTAGAGCTTCAATAAGACACAGGGTGAGGCTTTTGAAGAATCACTGGGAAAATTGTACCAAACCCTTCCTGAACCCTGGGGCATGGGCTAAAACAGACACAAGGTGGGTGCAGAGCTCACTTAACACAGGGTTGGTGCAGATCCGCGGCAGGGCAGAGGGAAGAGCTACAAGCTCTTGCCATGACGTACCAGCAGTGAGAAGAGCTGACCTGCACGCAGGTGTACGGGGACAGCTGGGCAGGGGGGTGGTTGGGAGGCCAAGAGCAGCAATAGCTTCTATTATATTGTTTCTCCAGGTGTCCCTGTCACTTGGGTATAGTGGCCTGGATTTGCAATATCTTGGCGGTTAAGGAGCCAAGGCAAACATTTACTCTGTCATAAAAAGTGAAACTGGCGTCTCTGCAGATATGAGTACAAATTCATGTAGCTCTTAAAGTCTCACCTAAGCTTTCTTTGAGATTTCAGATAGGGCCAGGGTGATATTACAAATCTAGCTGCCGGCTTTCTGTGCTTGAATGTATTTCACTGAGTTTACACACAGCAAAAATTAAAATGTTAGAAGGCTAGAAATAAAGTAAACTTCAAGGCCTGAATATTTGATATTCTAATATTCATTAAAATGCAGTAATTATCTGATTGTATCTATGAATTCTGGCACATTAGGTTGAAGCAATCTTTAACTTCTACATAAATTTTTATACCAATTAATTAAAATAAAAGGAACTACACTTTATATGCCGCCTTTATTCTTAGTCCTTTTTTCCCCTTACCTGAGTGCTTCTCTTTCAAGCAAGGGGATAGCGTTTATAGTGAATCAGACACCTCCCAAATGGGATGATCTCTTGAGAAATGAGATTTTGCAACAAAAAAAACGGAAAATGTTTTATGTCTCACTTTCATCTTTAGAATAGCGACCTTAATAAGTGAGCTCCTGAAAAGAAACACCTGCATCCTGAAATTAAGCATTCAAGACATCACTGTGATAATCCAGTTCACCTACAGTATGAAATGCAAAGGAAAAAAGTATCTTGTAAATAATATTTGATAGCACTGCTGTAGGGCCTTGGGGTTGAGGGTTGGATTTCTTTTGTCCAAGTGTGGTATTATGGATTAGTCCTAGACAATCTTGTCTTTGGAAGACGGCATCCCAATAAAAGCTCATAGTGTGGTCAGGATTTCCCAGGAATACCACTGCAAACTGGATTAGGTATTATGCAAAACCAATAAAAAAAAATTAGCCAAAATATTAATGATTATATAGATGTATGTGTAAAAATTTGCACATAATGATTCATTCAGGCTAATTAGTTCATAAAGACAGACCTGATATTTTTGGTCTGAGTTTTCCCATGGGTAAAATGGGGCTGCTAATGCTTCTGTGTTATTTGTAAAAAAAGTATTTAGGTCTGCCATTGATGAGTGCCATGGAATTGTAAGGTATAATTTATTATTTTATAGAAGTCTCGGCTATCATGGAAGTGTAGGCACTGAGGGGATGGAAATCTGGTAGGCAGCTGTTTTATGCCTACAGTCCTAGCTAGTACAGCCTTTCAGAGAAGTTCAAGTCATCCAAAGCAAGCTACTTGTTTTCTCGTGATAAATCTTAAGGGAGAAACAGATAAAGAAATTCAGATCTGTGGAAGGCACCTTTATCAAAGACTACATATAATTGCATGTGCAGCAAATAGGTTTTTTATGTCACAGCCTGCTGGACAAACATATACTTCTAGCTCACATCATCATTGTTGCAAATACTAAATAGGATGGCATAAATAAGATATTCATCTTGGTCTTGGTAATGTAGCATTTTTGCAATGCATTTACACACTTTGTATTTTTATTACCACATCAAAAATTCCAGCAATGGCTAAGTGAAAAATCTCCAAAGCAAATACATAATCTGTGCTCTAATATGTATATGACATTCAGTAAACTAGTTTCCCTTTCAGGAATACTGTAGGTATCACCTCACCTATATGCAAAAAGATACCTGATGAATTTTTATATCCATGCAGCTGAACAAGCTTTGTGAGCTTTAGTGAAAGCAGATTACCTTACTATCTACGTGTACAGTTCCTGGGTCGGTCTGCAGTTTTGATAGTAGCCCATTTCCAATTCATTTACTCTCTGTTTCTGTCTGAGACACCAGAGAAATCTTACTCTTTAGTATTTAGGACTTGCACTGAAGAAATAACGATAGGTGTGTTTACTAGTTGATGGAAACCAACCCAACGAAATTGCGCTATATCTGGGTGGGGTTTTGCCCCCCCCCCCCCCCCCTTTTTTTTTTTAAACTCAGTGTGTGCTTGCTCTGAATGTAGTCATTCAAGTGGGAAAGCATGAAATGATCATCTTATGTGAACAATTTTAGGAGTGACCCGTCAGAAGGTTGGAGACAAGCGTCTACCTGGATGATAACACTATTTCCCTCGCACGTTAACACAATGAGTTGTATTTAAGGCAGCTTATAACACTTGGAAAGTAGTGAGAGGAAACCTCACGAAAGAATTAATTCCCCTGGAATTTACATTATTTGCCAATATTGACACTTTCTCCATTTATTTTTCAATTTAGAGATTAAACATGAGAACACCCAAATATAGACTATTGAGAAGATAAAGATAATACGATAATATCTAGCAGGAAAGAAGTGCAGGGTTGTGATGGGAGCATTGGGTAGCTTATTCCTTCTTTGTTTGCAACATGTCAATACATTCCCTTTCGAACAGCACAACAAAGAAAAGTATCAGTAACCTTAAATTACTTTTGCAGTCTTTACAGAGCACATCTCTAAAAGCAAAATAAATGGAATCCTCTGGGCAACCAAAAGGAAAAGTCTATCTCAACGTGTTTTGTTCTGCTCAAGACAAAATGCACTAACCCAAGCGCAGCTCTCTGTCATTGTTTCTATTGTCTGGCAGGAATCTTAGAGCTTCACTGAGCGAGTGGCTGGGCAGCCACCGGTGAAATGACAGCAGATTGGGTATTTGGGGAAAAAACAGGTTGTGTAGCCTCTGGAAAATGGGAATCTGGTCTTCACTGCAGGAGATCCTCACTCCAATGTAGCCCAAGAATTTGAAGTCAATGGGCTTGCTCTCAGCCTAAACTAGATAATCATGGGGAAAAAATTGGCCCAGACACTGAGGAATGAGAGCTGGGTGAGGTGTAGCTGGTTTCTAGCAGCACAACCTGACAGCGGCAGTGGGAGCTGGCAAGCAGGCTTTCCAACTGGGAATGGGGCTCTTGTTTGGTCAGCTGTGTTTAGAGCATCACGGTAATAGGCAGACTTGTATTAGTGGTGTCAAGTGTTAAACTGGAAAACAAACAAGCAAAATAAATAAAAAAAGAACATCCCAAAAACCAAAAAACAAAACCCACAACCAAACAAAACAGAAAAAAAAAAAAAAAAAAGCTTATGTTTCTGAATGGATGAACCAGATTTTCCAATCATTTTTATAGGTCTATCATCCATGTGACTCACTGACTTTAACTGAGGTAGTCTTGATTCAGCTAATACATTGCAATGTTCAGAAGCCCCTATCTTTAACCAATTATCATCAAGTTATGTTTTTTAATCCAGTTATGAGGATACATTTTTTTAAATAAAAATTTGTATGTTGCACACTCTCAAAACTCTTACTTTTAACATCTATAAATAATACATAATACCGCAGAAAGGTGAATTTCCTTCCCTTTCTGCAATCCTATTGTTTTTGAGGCCACTAAACTTACTTCCAGAAATGCAAGTGACAGGGTCTCTTTTCATTGATTTCCCCACCCTGCCACTCCCCCAAGAAATTCCTCATCTGCTTTTCTTTTCATTCTCCTACCTTTAAGTCCATCTCACATGTGTATGTTTCATTTCTCCGCATGCTGAAGAAACCAGCTAACTCTTTTGAGAGTCTTACAACATCTTAATGTTTTAATTTCTGGCCATCCACGCTGCAGTTGTGTATCACGGAGGCAGTGGTGTGTGGCTGCCCTGCTGCCAGCCATGTGCACCTACATCTTGTGGCAGTTTACTAACAAGGTGGGATTAACGCGCACAGCAATACATCAATGTGGCCATACGAGCTTTGTTACCAGGGCCAGGATGAAGACAATCCATTAACTCCATTACCTGGCAGCCAGTCTGAATCTGGGTACAAGTGACAATCGGACTGGCCCTGGGGTCCTGGCCAGCTGCTTTGGAGCAAATATGTTGTTGGCGTGAGCCAGGGAGAACTGGAGGTATTCCCGTCTGTGTGCAGTGCGGTTCAGGCTTGTCCCAGCAGGGCAGTCACCCATGGCAACAACAAGGGGGTTTTGCTATTTACTTAAAAGGCCACCAAGTAAACTCAGATATAGCACCGGCAGATTTCATGTATGGCAACCATAACAAGTCCAAACAATCACTGGTATAAGGCCTCAACGGCCTGCAAAGACCACGTTTGCCATGACCTCACATATGCCCTCATCAAAAAAATTCAGCTGAGAGACAGTGACAAAGATGGCACTTCAAAATCAAAAGGCAAGTGACCTTCTCATTGCTTCTGATTCTTTGCCTAAGGGTGAAACAATAACAAAATGGTATTTAGAGTGCGGATGAAAGCTCGTGACAGTCAGCTGACAGATCAGGAAAGTACAATTTGCTTTACAAAACCAAAATTTTGTTGAGAACTAATGTATGGTGATAAGGGCTAGTCTGTACAACCAGCAGTAGTGCAGTAGAACAGCCCAGCAAGAGCTCAATGAAATAAAGATGAGCTGAGCTGCTGCTAGTCATTTTTGCTAGAGTTTTCTAGGCTTTAGAAATAGGACCTCATCTAGGGAACAATCAACGTTTTTCTGCATGAATTTTAGATTTAATTCAATCAATTGATAGTTTCTTTCTTTTTTTTTTTTCTTTTCTTTTTCCTTTTTTTTTTTTCTGGGGAGCAACTGACCAGAATTTTATGTGGAGTCCCCAGGCTTTTTAATCCTGTAGAAATAGAGAAAAGCAGTAAATATGGGCTTCTATTCATCGTTGAATAACATTTTTAAAAGCACAAAAATGACTGCATGTGAGGTACTTCATGTCTTCCAAAGGAAGCATGTAATTGCTTATCCTAAGGGTCAAGATACTGCAACTGGCCAGATGTGAGAGCAGCCAGAGAAGGCAGCTGCATGGTTACAATAACTGCTTTGTGCTGCAATTGGTGGCTGAGGCTGGGAGCTGAGTATCTTTTAATTTTTCATTTAAATTTCAGATGAAACTACTTCTGCAACCACAGGCACACCTCATATTCATTCTCTAATCTGAACAAAACATTTCGGTGCTGTCACCTGGTTTTACAACTGTTTCATTGAACTTCATTACGAGAAGTACAGAAAGTGCCATCGGCACAGGGATAACGGCTCCTTGGGATGGAGAAATTGGCATGCCACCAAGCCATTACCAGCAGGGATGAGGGATGCGTTTGAATTTTTCTTTCCCACCCTTCACGTGTGGGATGCTCCATGATAACCTTTCTGAATCCTTCCCAGAGCTTCCTTTGTGATTTCCCAGCTGGTGGTCTTCTCTAATCCGCCGCAAGGAACAGCCATCCCTGTGCTCTTCTGATCTCCTCAGCCCGTGTCTGTTCAATCTGGAGCCTCAACAAGGTGAGCACATGGTTTCCATGTAGAAAAGTGTTTGTTAAGAGGCAAGGCTGGAGCCAGCTAGGGGGGCTCAGGGATGAAGTTAGAGCAGGGCTAAATGCTTTTGCTCCAGCTGAGCTCCTGGAGCCCCCTCCTGCGCCATGTGACTTAACAGCACTCTGGGGACTCAGGTCTCTGTGACAGTTACAACATTACAACGCCATCCCTTCCCCAGTATGGTTGTGACTATCATTTCTATCTGAAAAAGTGAGTTATTTCTGGTTTTAGAGAGTTTAATGAGATTTTTTTTCCCCATAAACTTAAGCTATTTATGGTCTAGCTATACGTTTCTTGGCATGACATTGCATCAAAATACCACAGAGTTTCAGGGAAAATAGTAATATTTCAACCTGCTCTTACTTCCCTTTGGTTGGATAATTCTGATTTGGGTACAAGATGACTTTGGCCCTCACCATGAGGATTAAGTAAAAACCTCTTTTACAATGGGTTTTCAGTTTTGGGAAAGAAACGGAGGCTAGGTCTGTAATAATTGTTAAAGGTCCATACAGAAAGATGGATGCTTCCAAGCCGATTGCTCTGAATTTCATATTTTCCTCGCTCTGCTTCAGGTGCATGTATGGAAGGCATTTTCCCTACTGGAGTTCTGGTGCCAATGTGAGGCATGATCATATACATGTGAGGACTGTTCATATACGCTTTCCTTCTCATTTACTTATAACCACTTAATTAAGTTATTATGAAGTTGTCTTTTTTTCTTATTATTGGCAGTGAGGATGCAAGTAATTTTCTTAGCCTTTCCTTCACAACCAGGATCTCTGACATAGTTTCTCTGCTGAAACTGCTCTTTTTCAAAAAACATTGTATTATCCATCAGATATTCTGCGATGACCAATTCCATTACCCAAGGTAAATCTACACCAGTGACAAAGCTTTCTTTCTTTTTTTTTTTTAAATTTATATTCAATTCCTCTGGCAATATGCCCAAACAGCTGCCTGTATTTCTTTGCTGCTTCTCTATTATGCATTGCAAGGCAAAGAAATTGCCTAACCTTTTGTTTTCACTTTCCTTTTTCTCGTGTATATTTCCCTCCTAAGACCTTTTTTCCTTTAATTATTGCCACTTCTTGGTCCAGTAGTCAGAAAGTACATGAAGCCTCTGACAGAAGGCTGGCATCTCCATTGTCAACAAAAAGCTGTCTTGGGAATGACAGGAACTACACATGGACTGTACATTTGCTTCTCTGGACTCACCTACCCACATGGCAAAACATCACCCAGCTGCTAAGGATGATCAAAAAGAAATGCCTGAGCAGGAGAGTTGACATGTCACTACATATTTTAATGCCTCTTTTATTCTGAATAGGACTTCTCAGTTGTTGTCAAGGAAGACTTTCAGGTTTTAGGGCTCATATTCAAGGGTTTTCTCCTTTCCATTGCACTGTATTTATCTAAAAGACTTCCCCCTGGATTTTCCAGATTGCCTCCATTCATTTACTCTCTGTTACATCATTCCCTTCTAAACAAATGTGACTTCTGTTTTAATAACTTTACCCCATCTGGGGTCAGATTAAGTCATTCATCAAATTACATTCTGTTTGGCAAAACCACCATGCTTCTTAAAATATTTGTTTAATACTACTGTGAGAGCAGGTTCATAATCCTCAGACCTCAGTTGTGAAATATTAATAATAGGAATCACTTAGTAAGAGGCAAAAGCTTTTTTTAATTCAACAAGGTCTCACAAGAACATCAGAAATGTGGATGCTCCAAACCTGACAAAATCTGCAACCAGCAGGGACCTTTTGTCTTGCAAAACAGTCAGTATTCATCCACTTACAAGAAACCAGAGTAATAACAAGTGTCTTGCAAATGAAGTGTTTAAACCTTAAAGTATTGTAGGATACAAACCCATTTCCTATTTCCTCATTTGGAAATCCTGTCTCGGTTGGTAAGCTATGGTAAAATACCCCAGACTGACAATCAAAATGCCATCTACTCACATTACTTAATTTCACGTAGTGCCAGTCTGTGTGTTTATAGTTTATTTTTCCCACAATCCCTCTTTTATTTTCTCCTCAATCTGGAGTTAATGTCATAAATGGATTTTACTTCTGCACATCTTAGGGATGTTAAATTCCTAAAGGTGATAGGACCATAACTTAACCCTTGACTTTAAGAGGATGATAGTGCTTAAAACTAAACTTCATAAATGAGTTGTTATTGCAAATATACACATATTTAATGAAAAATACTTAATACAAATACTGTATAAAACTGGAAATCAGGAGTTGATTAGACAGCAAATTTCTAACACTTTTTTTTTTTTTTAGTACGATTGTGTTTGCGCTGGGCTTCTACAAAATGTATTTGCCAGTAATGTAATTCTTCTGAGCCGTTTGTTATAGTTTAGAGGAAGACAGCTGGCATTGCACATAGGAGCGCTGGGCCCTCTGTGCAGCGGCCTTACGCCCTGCACTCAGTAAGCCACCTCTGCTTTACGGGCTCGTCCTGGACAGCCGGCGCTTACCCAGGTACCGCATCGCCTTTGGTCTGTGGGGCCATTGGCCCCAGAGGTACCGGCAGGCTGCCGGGGTGCGGGGGTGAGCTGGCTGACAGGCTTACAGCACCTGGTGAACCTCTGAGGGTTCTCCACCCCTCTCAGCTGCAAGCCTCTGCATGGGTCAAAGCTTTAACCCTGCAGTTGACTGCTCTGCTGGCCTGCCAGAGCACAAGGCAAACATGCCATCCAAAAAGGCCCCCTCACGTGGTGCCAGCTGGCCAGAAGCTGGCACCATCCTTCTGGTTCATCTGGGCAGTGACGGACCAGCACTTAGGGAGATGCACCCAAAAAGGCAGTTGTGATTTTGGCGCAAAGGGAAGAAATGCAAAGGTTGCCTTACAATTCAGATTGTGGTTTGCAGACTGATTGCCTTAATGGCACTCTCATTAAAAGTTCTTGCTGTGAAATGCTGTTTTCCTTCTCTTTCGGAGTTCTCTGCATTAATAATTAGTAGCTCTTCTTGGAAGTTATTTATAGAAAGTATTGCTCTTGTGTCACTTCATGCTAGACAAGACAGAAAGCAAGCGCTGTACAGGTGCGTGCACAGAGCAGGTCTGTTTAACGTTCTGCGAAGAACTACGAGAGATCCTTTACAGACAAGGAGCACCCTCCTCCTCCTCCCAAAACGATCATGCTGTTCCAGCAGCAGAGTGATGCTGGCTGCCCCGAAGTGCAGGCAGGTACACCTCCCCCCAGGGCTTTCAGCTGGCCTGGCTCCTGGGAGCAGCTCTCCACCCTCCCCCTATTCTGCAGACCTGCAGGAGGCTTCATTTTCCAGTGCTGTCAATCCGGCCTCCTTCTTTAAGTGTATATATGCAAGTTCAAATTAAAAACGTGGCATTTAGTTCATTAAACTCGTGCCAGGAAGAGCACACAGAAAGCATGAAGCAGTTGAGTGAAGCCCCTGGGAAGGGAAGGAGCGGCGGAGTGCGCAGTGCTGGCAGCCGCCCGGACCGGGGCTGCCAGGCAATGGTGATGGGAAAGTTTAATTTTAGATAGTGGGAGCAAAACACTGAATCACTTGGGGAAATAGGGACTGCAGAAGAAATAAGGCCTGCAGGAACGGCTGTATTGAGCAGGGCTAGCAATGAGAGGAGGGGGACGGGCACGCAGGCCCATGTGTGCCATTGCCAAGCAATCTGAAAAGGACTCCAGCATTAGCAGAATGGGATGATTTTTTTTCCCCTCTCTATACTATATCAAAAAGACAGCTGCAATGCAATCTGCTGTTTGTGTAAGGAAGGTGTCAGCGATGAGCAGGACAGCATGCTCCCGGGAGTCATCGCTGGTGGAAGCAGCAGCCACCAAGTGGGGCTGGTGGCAGGGCAGGGCTGAGCTCCCACACCTCACAGCATCTACACAGCATCCTCCCTGGTGGACCGGGGTGACAACAGGCATCTTAACGGCCTTTCAAAGGCCATCATTTGTCCCTTGGAAAACAAGGCATTAATCCTGACTCCTGTCTTCCAGACAGTTCATGATATATATACAGCGTTGGATAAAGCTTGTAAACAGAAATATAACAAAAAGCCCCAGTGAAGCTCATACCTTCTGCATCTTTGCTGCCTCTCCCACCCCTCCACAAGCCTGTCCTGGTTATTCTTGTCTTTTTTCCCCAGGAAACAGATGCTTTTAATTCAGTCCTATAAGAGGCAAAGATGCTTCCAGAGCAGCAGTCTCTGTGCCTCCTCATAGACACAGTCACATAGAACAAAGAGAAGAGTTTGATAATAATAAGTAATTATAATTAGCACCTATTTAGTGCTTTACATTTTCAAAGCATTGTACAAATATTAGCTAATGAATATTTGGTAAGCAAACAGATTTCAAGCTTCTGGAATGGTTATTATAAACTATGAGGAAAATACTTTACAGTATTTGGCTGACTTTTTCTCACTCCTACATTTACAAGGTTATTAGGCTTTGTTACACCTGTAACTTAATCACAGCAAGCCATTTTGTACTTGTTACTCTTACAGTATTTAGACGCTGATGCCTTTATTTAGAATTTAAGGATTTGGGGGGTGTAGTAATAAAATTTTAAAAATATTTTTAAAAGAAAACGCTGTGTGGGCAATGTGGACAAACATTGGTGTTGTCTGGGAAAATATTTGCCCCCTGCTCTTTTTTTCTTGTTTACGTGCACTGTAATATGACCAACCTTAGGTCTGGACTCTGAGACTTAACGAACACACAGATCCTCCCTAGCTGTGCTCATGTTCCCATCTAGAATAACCCAATTTCACCCATATCTAAATGTTTTGCCTGAGGTTGAATAGTTTCTCCAACCTATTCCACCCTTGGCAACTTTGAGGATTCCCATTGGACACACGTGGATGCTGAGCAGCCATCTAGGACAAGAGGTTTGGTTAGAGGGACCGTCCCATGGTCAGCCTTCAGTGCTTCCCACTGAGAAGCTGCAAAAAGCGGAATGGGCATATTCAGAACAGATACTCACAGTTATTTTGCTGGTGATGAGGTTCTGTGCATCGTTCTAGGCAATAGAAACCTAGTTAATAACATAACGAGTGCCACCTTGTAGTAAGCCTATAGCTGAAACTGCAGAGGTGGTGCAATTGCTGGTACGAGCTGCCACCTCCTCTAGCAGCTGAGGTTAGCATCGCTCCCTTGCAGGAATCCTATCGGCTAAAATAAACCAGGAGAACGTACCTTTCCTTCTCAGCCATCCCAGTGACACACCAGATATTGGGTCAGATATTTCTCTTTTATCATGGATGGAATTGTTTGTGCTTCATGGTATTGATAATGAGAGGAAAAGCAGATGCATAGACACTGACTGCACCCAAACCTTTCAGAAGAACTAATAACTCTTTGAAGTTCAGCCACCCAAGTGCTTGCTAAGCCAAAACCTTCAGATTTAAAAATTCTGATGTATATAGTCGAGCTCTTCTAATGAGCTTTTCTTGATGGCTGTAATTGGTCTCTTCTTACCTTGTTTTTGTCCTTGACTTTGAAGTTTTGATTCATTACCTTGTGCAAATTCTCCTCCGCACCATGACAAACAATTTCATACCAATGATTCCTCTGTTTCGTTTGTATCCACGTTGCCTTTTCTGAGCTAGCACACTCTTATCTCTTCGTAATCAATTTTCTACTTCCTAAATATCCACAGTTTTGGCACCTATACAGCAAGCTTTCTTCACATGAAGTGATTAAAGTATTCAGCTTGCTCCCTTCCTTCCTTCACCTTGTCTGCTTCAGTTTGTGCTTTGAGCAGTAGCTGGGCAGTGTATGTATCTTTGCTGCTTAAATTCTGCAGATTTTGTGTGATCTCTGTATTAGTTTCTCTTCCAATTGCTTCTGCTTTGCTGTCCTTGCACAATATGCACTCAGCATCTGCTTCTGCCATTGCCTCTGAATGTAGAAGTGATTTCTCCTGCCAATTTTCCAATTCCCCAAAAGAAACTGTTCTTTCAAGGCTTGATCTTGTTCTGTGCTTTAAAGTCAGTAATAATATAGTATACGCGACATGTTACTGAACTGGGGATAAAACAAGAAACACAGATAGAGCAGCCAAAATATTTAATAACAAACTCTAATATGCACTCTGCCTGACAGCCCGAGGGAAACACCTTGTTCCTTGGAATGACACTGTGCTCTACCAAGAGGCATTGGGAACCCAGGCACTCGGGTCAGGCAAAAGGGTGCTGGATGTGGGGCTGGGCTCAGGGACATCTGTTTTCCTGACTTTTTAAATAGTTTTTTCTGGTTGACCAGAAGTTTAGTTACTTTCAGTTACCAGTACACAGAAAAAATATTTTTTCCACATATTTTTTAATAGAAAACCTGTCTTATGTGGCAGGGCTCTTTTGATATTTTGGAAAGTTCACTTCAATTTCTTGTACCTCTGTTTCCCATATCACAGTTTGACATCTATTTAGAGCATAAATCTTTCAGGCTGGGAGAGCCTCTTACTTGTTATGGGGGGGAAATAAATAATATGGTATTTACATTATCTGGTAACAATATGTAAAAACAACGCACGTGTAAGATGGAAAGTGATTTTCTCTCTGGCTAGACTTTACATATAAGGTTTTCCTAATAGGAAAGTAAGTTTATTCAGTGCCTGGTGTAGTGAATCCCCAGTTTGATGTAAAGGCTTTCAGGCACTACATTCATACAAATAATCTGTCATAAACAGCTGCTGCACTTAACTTTAGACAGGGATAGAGCTGAACACAGTGAAAAAATGTAACTAACCAAAAATCAAAGTGAATGGCACATGAGATTGTTGTGTTTTAACATATTGACTAATATTTTCCATACTGTCATTTCTCCTCTACTGTTCCAGATGTCATCAGTGTCCATATAGACACATATAGAGCAAAAAGCTAACCCAAAATTAAGGAAGGTGTCATCCTTGCAGTATTTCCAGGCAGTTAGAAATAGAAAGGACCATAAGTGCTTAATCAAAAGTGAGTTTTCTGACTTGCTTTTGGAGGTCCACGTAGTTTTGATGAGCTCTGTAAGACCCCAGCTCCCGAGAATGCAATGTCTACATCTTTGCTATCCTACCCACAACTGGCAATGCATGCTGGCAGTGCAGCATTATCCCTCAGAGAAGGCAACAAAAAAATATGTCCTCAAAGGTTTAAGAGTGAAAATACAGGCAGAAAGTCATAGGTGGGAAACAGATTTCATCCTTCTATGAAGAGCCAGGTTCAGGTTCAGCCTTTAGCCTTTAAAAAAATCTTACAAAAAGGCAAACTTGATTCTTATACCTGCTGAAAAGGTACTAAACTGTTTAGATGGTGGGTATCATCAGGCTGCTTCTCAGCAGGGAGCTCTGATTCATCAGCATCAGGGGTTCCCCAAAGCTTTCTGCCTACATCTTCTACTTAGCTTGGCAGGGACATTGTCAGAGAACAAAAGACTTCTTCCTCATGTCAAAGGGCTGGCATTCATCAAAATGATAATACTTTTTACCTAGAGCACCTTTTAGATGAGGTTCATGGAGCCTGTAAAGATGATGATAAAAAGAAAAATGTTGCAGGATTTTTTATTATATTTTTGGCACTAAAACTGATACTACATGAAATGAAAGATTTTTCTTTTATACGTTTCTTCTGGCTTTTACTTTATAAATATTCCTTGGTTAAGTCGGTGAACTGATTTTCACAGAAAGCATAATCCAAAGCCTGCTAAGTTCAACAGAAAGCTGCTTATTAATTTCAGCAGGCTTTGGATCAAGCTCCTAGTGCAAAACTGCTCACTGAATCGAACAAAAAAGTTTTTGTGTCGCAGAAGCAAGATTCACACCTTGCAGGATCAAGTACTGCATGATGAGGCTAGTCTAAAATCCAGGAAATCTTCTGGGAATCGTATCGCTGATCGTTATGTGTTTGGGATCGAGTCTGTTGTATCCAGCCTGCAAAATCGAGGGTGTCCTCTGACCAGCACCAGGCACTTCGTACTTTTACCTTCAGGGAAAATTGAAAACATGCAGTGCCCTACAAAGGGGGCTTTCTAACCCTCCCGACTGGACTGATTTATTGTGGGAAGAACTGAGAGTGATGAAGGGGATTGTTACATCCTTACAAATCCCCTCTAGATCTCCAGACCTGATGCTAGCTGTCTTCACCATTGATACGTGGGGTTTTTTTTGTTGAGGCTCCGAG
This sequence comes from Falco naumanni, assembly GCF_017639655.2. Taxonomy (NCBI): domain Eukaryota; kingdom Metazoa; phylum Chordata; class Aves; order Falconiformes; family Falconidae; genus Falco; species Falco naumanni. The sequence continues at coordinate 91,802,772 of NC_054057.1, read as the reverse complement.
TGTCTAGGTGGCAGTAGTATGATTATATGGTCATTTTTCACATTTCCTCCCCTAATTACCTTTTGTTCCTCTGCTTTATAACCTAATGCTGCTGCCTTCTTCAGTTTTTCTTTCCATTTGTTAGTCCCTGCCTCCTGTTTCAACACAGCTGTTAACCCAAATCTCGCTTCACATAGCAATGTGGCCGCAAAGGCAGCTGGAAAAGGTCCCTCCAGAAATCCAGGCAGGCTTGCTACACTCCCACTTCGGTTGTCGTTGGGGTTTCAGGTATATTTAGGTTAAAATATGGAACTAAACTAGGCTATAGTTTGAGAGAATAAAATGAGTTTGAAAGGTCTATTTCTCTCCTGTCAAGGAAGAAATCCCCTCTCGTTAACTTCAGAAGTATCGAAAGAAGATGAAGCAGCAGCAAGTTTTCCACATAGTTCATTGACAGAGCAACCCATTAAGTAAATCTATATCCCAAAATATGCTTTAGTATTTAAATCGGCTATAAAAGCTAAGTTATCTGAATGCCAATAAGCGATCAATAACTCCATTGTTTCATTTAATTAAATATTTATTTTGAGTTTTTTAAACTGCAGTTTAAAAAAAAAGTTTCGGCAAAAAATTAGCTGTTTGAATAAGTTGAAATTTTTATGATAGTATCCATTTCCACCAAAAAATCTTCTGGTTTCAGAGGGTTTTTTAATTAATAATATGAGCATAATATGAAAGCATGCTCTCCAATGAAAGTGAAGTTCTCACGAGTTTACTTCTTAGAAAACGTTTCCCAACACCACTTCTCAAATGGGGAGTTGCATCTGCTGTTGATGTTTTAGTGAACGTCTTATTATGACGACTTTTATTGCCTGCTTCAGACATTAGTTCCTATACCAACTGGGGTTTTTAAAGAAGTAGCAAAAGTCCAGGTCCCAAGCTCCAGGACAAGCTCACTCCCAAGGTGTGCTGGGAAGCGCAGCAGTGGCATTCCAGCAGCTCGGACAACAGTTCATAAGCTGTTAGGAATCCTTAAATGAACAGCTTCTTTACAGAGTGAATATTTCCCTGTCCACCCCTAAATAACTTCAGTGTAGGCATGAGCTGGTCCACTGACTGAAGAATTATTATTGTTGTTGTTGTTTTTGTTATTATTATCTGATTTCACATTAATGTAACCCAGAAAGTAAATCAATTTCACCAAACACATCTAGCCATGTGCAGAGATGAATATGGGCTTTCCTTCTTCCATGGTTTTCCAGAAAGACTTTAAATCCAAACCACACTGTGGGACACTGATATTCATTATCAATATCCATCAACAGTTCATTCTAATCACATCCTAGGAACAGAATTAACACAAAATTAAAAAAATACAATTTAACTATTACCAAACTTGATATTACCTAGAAACAGGTAAAAACCATTAGCTTTGGATTATAGAGCTCTGATTCAGTTTTAAATAGACAATTACTCAGAGAAGTCCTTCTAAACACCTTTCTTTACAGAAATGTTATCCCTTCAATTATCCAAGTGAAAACCAATTACTTAACATTTGAGCTATGGAGAAACAATGTTTCTGTGATGATTAAGGAAAAAACAGAAACCTTGAGCAAAAATAGATTTTTGGTGTGTTTCTGTCTGAAATATTTACAATTCATAGGGTTTTTTTTAAAAAAAAAAAGGAAAAGCAAGCACAGTAAACAATCTTAGAGAAAGAATGCATTTGATCAATAAACTCATTCATTTCTAGCACTGCTTGTAATATTCCTTCATCCCACTCTCTTTCCTTGCTTTGTTTTAAAAAAGAAAAATTGAGAATTGTAAATAGTGATGTTATCTTTGTCACTTGAATGTTTATTTAGTTATCTTATGAAAGCAGAAAGCGTTCATGGTCTGTTACTTTCTTTAAAAACATCGAAAAGAACTCATGACAACTTGTTACACATCTCATGATTCACTGCAAATATTGGGATGGGGTCATTCACGACCACAAAGTTGATATAAGGTGAAATCAGGGTCGGGATGGCCTGAGTAATGAAGAACGTCACAGTCTGATAAAAACATACTCACCCACCCTCTGGAGCTTTGAGCAACACTCTGCATCTGTAACACCACCAGCAAGAGTAGCTGAAGCGTAAATTAAACATACCTGTCTGAGACTGCACCTCTGCTTATTTTTAGAGTGCATGTTGTGCAGGCAATGATTTAAATATATGTAACTGAGATGTAATTAAAAAATGAAATTAAATACAGCCCAGTTGAAGAAATTATTGAGGAGTTACTTGCTTTCAGGTTCTCCTCCTCTTGGAGAAGGCAGGTTACCACAGGTTTGCTCTCTATCTCCAGATGCCTGCACCCCAGAAAAGCCCCGCTGTCAATGCTGACACTTCCAGCAGCTATCGCACAGGTCCCACTGACCTGGTCCATGGTTCTCCTTTCATCTTCTGTTGCTGCCTGGGAGCAGCCATCAGAGATGGTATAAATGATTTTGGATTTGATGATGCGGGTTGATAGATGAGACAAGATAGAGCGGTGCTCAGACCCAACTGTTGACCTGTTCTGGCAAGTGGTCATGAATTTTTCAGCAGGGAGCAGGGAAGGGCTGGTGGCCAAGTTGCCCTGGACATCACGGGTTGCCGAGGCCAGGAGGTGCAGCAGGGTGGGAGGTGGCTGCAGCTGCATGCAGCGCACAGAGCTGGCGTCACCTGTCAGAATGTGCCGGAGGAGAGAGGATTTTCACAGAACAACCTGGTCAAGTATATTCTGATATAATTTCAGGGAAAGAACTTGAGAGCTGCTTGTTGGGCTCAATCATTCACACTTTTCGGTGGCAAGTGTGCAGATGTTGTTTCAGAAAGGTCTCATCTCTAAGAAATCAGAAGGTTATAGGACAGCTCTGAAAAAGCTGGGGAAAAGTGACTTGAAGAAAAGATGAGTTCCTCTGTTATCCCTCCCTGGTAAAGGTGCTTATCTATCATCATCAGGGAGAAGGCTCCTGGAATATCTCTGCCACTTGGTTAGCACCAGCCTGGATAGGGTGAGGGGGGCTGGGTTTGGTCCCTTCCATTAGCCAAGAACAGCAATGGGAAGAATTATTAGGTGCTTTGTGTGATTTATCACCCACTTGTGTTCCCAGATAAGGTCACCTGCTTGCAGTCCAACAGAGTCCAATGCTTTGCATCAACTTATTCCCCCTTGCACAGCCAAGATAATGAGATATTGGACCTTCTAAATGAAGTGAGATTTCAATGAAAGTTTAGAGGGCAGCATAATGTTTTCATGGGCAGATGCCTAATTTGCATTTTCTGGGTTCACCTCTTAACCTGGGGATATCTGCTCTCTACAGGTTTAAGCCACAAATTAAAGCAGGAGGTCACTGAATGCCAACATGTAGAGAATGGTCAGTTATGTGACTGTGAATCACACTTCTGGTGTATGTACAAACACTTGAATCATACTTCCCTGGAATGACTTAAAATATAATTCTCCATAAAGCTGATAGTTATGTTTTTGAGCCCCATACCCACTGTAACTAGGAATCAGTACTTACCTGCTCTATTCTAAATGGCAAAACCTTCAAGTGACAATATTATGAAAAGTGATTTAAATATCTATTAGATTAAACTTCCTTAAATATAGAGCTGTTTACTTTTAATTAGCTATCTCTGTATGCTTACCCATATTTGCAAAGGCACAAAGTACAGAGTCTGCTAAGGTTTTAAAAAATGGTATGAAAATAAAGAATAAAAGACACAATTGCTGGCACTAAAGATGGATCTCTATCTCAGCCGGCTTGCCAGGGCACAGCTTCAGCACGGAGCTCCCCATGCTCACCCCCCCGCCCCCTGGCATGGGGAAGCTCAGAGAGCTTTCCCACTAGGAAGCTTTCAAGGGAACAGATGCTTATCAGCAGAAGTAGTAAGTTCTCCGCCTTGTGTTCACCCTTCCAAAGATAGAAAAATTGCTTCCAAGTGGATGATGGAGAATAATAAAGAACACTAAAAGAACCAGAATACTGAGCATGCAGCACTCTCATCCTTAAAAAGTAGCTGGGGACTACAGGGCTTGGTGAGCAGTGAGCATAAAGCTAGCCTATATCTTATCCTGCAAAGCTCGTTCTCCAGAGGGAAAAGCATGTTACAGTGTTATCTAGATGATCTTGATATTTCTTGGCTTCCTACAGCACAGCGTGGTAAAGCCTTGCAAAACTTGACTAAGATTACTGAAAGATCAGCAGTAAGAGAGGACTTAACTTCTCATTGAGGTAGATATCTGCATTTCCCCTGCTTCTAAATAACCTGGGCAAACCAAGTTTTCTGCTCTGTCATATATAGCATCTCCCAATCTCCGTGGGGAGATACTCACACAGAGTGTGCACAAAAAAAAAATCTAAAATATATTTTTCTAATTATTTTCTTTAATACAACCTAGAACTAAAAATGCTTATTACCTCACTCGGTCCACTTGATCACTAAAGCTTCTCCTGCAGTTTTGTTCTTCTGACTTTCCTACTCCTCCCAAACCAGCCTGCCACTGGGTAGCAACTGGAAATCACAAAATAAAGTGAAATGCGGTGTTGCTGTTGGGGAAAGGAAGTATAAAAGCTTTACAAAAGCGGCAGCCTGGTGCCTCAGTGGATGAACACTGGCATTTGGCACTTTGTAATAGGTTAGGAGCCTTGAAATTTATTGTAAACTTAATGCAGTTTTACAGCCTATCTTCAAAACATTTACACTGACAGTAAAAGATGATGGATATTTTCAGAGCATTCCTCTTTCCCAGCAGTTTTCTTTGCAGTAACACTACACAAGCAGCAGTGATTTGAAATATATTATTGATGTATCTTTGAAGATCTATTATATGATACCTCATGTTTATTGCTATTATGCAACTGGCTTCTAAGTGTCCTCTTCTATACGAGGAAGAGCTAAGAAGATACGATCAGTATTATTATTATTTGTATTGCAGTGTAAAAGGCAGTAACCCAGCAGGGCACCATTGATTTAGATACCATACAAAGACACAGGGTAACAGAGTAGCTGCTCTTTACATTTTACATTTTAAATAAAACAGGAAAACAAGACGGGAAAGAAAGAGATATAGTATATAAACAATCAACAGAGAATGAAGTGCACAAGAGATAGATGCGTGTCTGCACCAGTAAAGTTAATGAGATCCATACTTCGCATTTAATGGTAGTCTCTTAATTGACTCCTTCGTGATGGAAAGTTGGAGAGGTGAATGAAGAGCTAGATAATTAGATGCCAGTACAGAAATCCTGTTTGGGAAGGTGGGCTGAGTTATGGGGAGATCAGCTCTTTTATTACTATTAGATCTTGGATGTTTTGCTATACCATGTCTTTAATCTCTTTTCATGCACAATGTGTTTTATGGATTACGTGGCTCAAACAGAGTTTCCTTTGCACACACACTCTGGTCTTATTTATTCTCACTAATGCTGCTAACATCTCTAAAGCTAAGAACTGGATCAAACTTACAGTGAAAAGTGCAATAGATTTTCTGTTAGCGTTGATTTAAACAGAGGTCTGGGATGTTTCTATAGCCAAGATGAACCGTGAGCACAGCATTACCTTAGCAGGGAATGTCCCGTCAGACAACATTTGCTAGTAAAAGATAACGACGGAGTGTAAACGTAACGGTATCTTCTAATCAGAAAATGAGTTGGCAAGAGTAGGAAGCAGGAGAATGACCTGAAATGTTTAACGAGAGCCGCTGGAGCAGAGGCCATCAGCTTTGGATTGGATAAACAGCAAGTTCTTTAGCTGTCCTGATTTCCTTGTTCATTTAGAAGAGTTCTGCATGCCCCCAGGCCCTAACTATGCTTTTCAGCTCTTGACCATTTGTCCAGTAGTTCTCAGTTCAGGTTATTTTCAACACTTACTGCAGGTCCAATAGAAGCTTTCACAAGTGTTAGAGGAAGAAATGTTCACTCTGACAATAAAGCAGTAGCCCAACCTATACCTAAGGGCTGTAAATTAAGCAAATTTCTAAAATAATAAAAGCAATCCTGCACACATGTTTAGCATAGGACATACTCAGCTCTCATGGGGAGCTATGTTCAGCATAGAAATACATGCATTATTCTGTTATATTTGGAATATACATTGTGTTTATGTGTAGAAATAATTGCTAGGTTTCCAGTACTTTGTGCAGTGTACTCCACAGTGAGACTTCTTGCAGCTCTTTCTCTCAGGACTTCTACACAATTCACCCGTTCTACTTGCTTTATGCTTCTTTTTTTTTCTATTTTTTTTTTTCCCTAGCATTCCAAAGCATGGCCTTTAAAAATCATAGAAGTCCCAAACTGCAGCTGCAGCCGTTAGGTGCCTAGGCATAGATTAATCATACCTACGTATAACCTGGGTACGAAGCAGGAAACTACAGCTCTTATGATGCTCTGTGTTACAATTAAAAAGCTCTTCATTTTGTGATTCGTTCTTTTATTACATTCCGTACATTTCTCCATGTCTTTAGGACCAATACCAAACATCCACAACCTCTGAGTATTTTTATTCTATTTAATTCTAAGAGGTGACACTTCAAATTTTGTTTTAGCTGTGGCTAATTCTCTTTTCAGAACTGTCAAGTTGCACGGCTGAATGCCTCTAGGACTGATAGCTGCACAATGCACGATGCTACACCAACATACGATACCTGCACATCTACACAGTATTTTGATAGTGTGACAGTAGCTGTTGAAAATAATGCGTTTTTGTTGCCGTTTTAGCTAGCAGTTGTCAGAATACTCATGAATTTCCAGTTATTACAGAAAATCAGTTTTCAGATGGAGCAATCATGTGCCAGAGCTTTGGAGTACAGGTAATCGCTTGGAATCTAATTTGGGAAGGGCCTCAGCCATGTGCCTAATAAATATATGTATGTTGGAGATTATCAGTGCAAGGTGACACATTAAAATTGTAACCACCAAAGAAGTTAAAATTCAGTATGGTTATATTAATTTTCAGGATAGAATCTATAAGCTCACAACTGTATGTGTGAGAACACATTTGTGCGTATTTAATTCTTTGCTGGGTTAGATATGATTTTCAGCATGTCTTTACTATTCATGCACTATTTTTAGCTTTCTGGGTGTTCTAGTAATAGGAATACATTTCAAGTATAATGTTAAAAATGAATGATGTCTTAGCCACTGTCTAAGTTCATTTTTTTTTCTAATTGCTTAGAATTTTTGAAAAATATTTAATGCTCACTGGTAGAGCAGTTGGAGCTGTGAGCTGTGAATGCTTTTCTACATGATAAGATACTTTGATTCTGGCTGATGATGTTGCTTTGTTTCTTCATTTTCTCATTAAACAATATGCAGGCTAGAAAAGTAAGAACTTTGGTATTTTTCAAGAATCTTAAGCTCAAAGGCAGGCTAAGCACTACTCAGGGATGAGTGCAGAGATGTACTGGTTTCTCAGCTCCCAGGCTATTTCAGTGAATGCCTTTGCTCAATAGTTAGCAAAAATCAAGTTTTCAATTAGTATGAAAGTGCATAAAATACATGATGCCTCTAACCACATGGAGGAATTAAGGCAGGGGACCCCAGCTGCAGGGATGTCCCATCACTTGTCTTGTTAATCAGAAATATCCATGTCTTCCTGTTCAAACTTTCGTAACTGCATATATTTATGTAAAGTCTCCTGTCCATGGATAAGAGGATACAGCACAGGGAAAGTCATCTAACAAATGTGCTGGCTGCCACTCAAAACTTAGCGTCATTCTGCTAATCAATACAGAAATTAATGGAGGGATTAGTATTGCAACTGGCTTGCCCTACTGCAAAAGGCAACTGTGATTGAAAATTAAGTAACATCTGCTGTGTTTTCATCAAATACGTTTCAATGTGATAAAAATAAGCAAACAGTAGTATCCCATTCTGGTTAACAGAAGAATACAGTACAATGAAGGAATGGGGTGATTCAGATCACCATTTGTGTCCCAGGAGGAAAACTTCCTTTGTAGACTTCATCAGCTGTCACTTGTTGACAGTTTGGGGAAGCTCCTGGATTACTCTTCAATGCAATTTCTTGCAATGCTGTTTCTAAGGAGTAACAGCTTACCTGAACAACGGCTTTGAAATCTAAGTTGCCTAACGAGTAGATTTTCCACTTGGCCCTGCTTTATTATTATTATTATTATTGATGATTACAGAAAGTTTATCTAATTTTACATTAAACCTGAAAATTTTACCAAGAAAAATTAGTGAAATTCACTGAATTTGATCTTTATTTCAAACAACAAGTCCATCACAGGTGACTGTGGTTACCACAGCGTGATAACTTGGCCAATTTTTAGCCTTTTTTGCAAGTCTGGTAATACCTATAGTCTATGGTATCTACTGGGTCTCTAAATGACTGGCTGAATGAAATTCAAATGAGAAGTATTTATACAATGCCAGCAAATATGCAAGAATACTATTCTGATCTATGGTGGAGAGCTTTATGTGTGTAAAAATATAACTAAATAGATATGTACTTCTGCCACCTCTTCCTGCAAGAACCTTCTGTAGAGACACAAGATCAGGCAGGCATCAATGAACGGAACTCTACATCTACTGGTGAGATGAGTTTCTTCATCCCATTGCATTGATTTCAGAAATGAGAAACAAATTCTGAAAGTCAAAATTGTGTGAGGCTTAGTTTTAGGGATAAAAACATTGATTATCTACCAGATGGGTTCTGTTTTATTTTTACATTGAGAAGAAAACCTGTAGATAAATTTGTTTTTGTTTCTCCCAGTAGAAATTTTTGACTATTTAATTAAAGGCCTCATTGCCCCATCATTAAATTCAAAGAAGCATATCTAATGCAAGCACTTAAATGTAATGTCACTTATTAGTCTTTAATGAAGAGAAACATTCTTTCTCTAAAGAACAGCTGTAGAAATAGTGCCCATGTCACCCACAAAATTATATATTATGAAGAGTATTAATGTGCATTTAATGACTGTAAAAATATTCCTTTATAAAAAGGATTGTATTCTTTCTTGTTCAGCTTCACTTGTAAAGGAGGTTAATTAAAGCCAGAGCATCACAAATTCTGTAACACTACAGGTCATTCATCTGTACCAAAGTGTAACACAATTCTGCAAAATCTCATTGCCAGCGATAACAGTATAAAACTGCTCCACTTGGTAAAGATCACTGGTCTGTCTTGTAACTTGGCTCTAGCTTTCATGATCCAACAGCCGTGAAATCTGCAGTTAAACATAAGATTTATCTAACCCTTTTCATATTATGGTTTATAAATATACACGTAGAAAGTGTTACTGATGTTTTTGGGGGGAAAATAAAGAGGGAACTGCAAGAAGCCCAAGTAACCACAGTTTTGAGATATTTTTTTTTCCATGGAAATGTATGTTGTCATCAGGTCAAAAAGCGAAAGCCCACAACACTACTATCTACATCCATACTTCAAGGTTATGTATGTGATGTTTAGGTTAGCAGCTTTTTCTCCCCCCCCCCCCCCCCAACTGATAAATTATTCAAAATGAAAAGCCAGAGCAATATCATAGTACATCTCCCAGGGCGGAGAGATTATCCACAGTAGGAGTTTATCAACACCTCTCAGGTAGGAACTGGGTATCAGAATAGGACGGCCAGAAGCGAAACAAAGAGAAAATATTTCAGTGACCCCCAACGCATACCCAAACCAAACGGACTGCAATACTTTGTCAGCAAAGCTAACACTGTTATTCTGATTATGAAGACTATGCAAATTCACGGGTGTAAGGTGGAGTGATAGAATTTCACTCCAATTATTCATCACTTCTATCATAGGCACAGTTTTCATTAATCTGATTTACCTGATGTAACCCTGCAAATATCGTTTTATAAACTATGTGTATTTGGTACCCATAGTACCAATATTACCTGGGCAATCAATTTGGCTCTTTTTCTTGTTTTCCACTTAAAAAACACTGAAACCTTTAACATAAAGCACATAGTACACTGCAAGTTCTCCACTTTCCCATTAAGCCCTTATCCTGCTCACAGCCATAAGTCACCTAGAAACTCAGAACAGCCAAAACAAATTAATTTTTGTTGCCTTGCATCACTCAAGCAGCTTCCAAAAACACTGATGCATTTCTATGTACCGAGTGTTTGGGTTTGATTTCAATCTCATAAAAATGAAGTTCTCCACTGAAACCTGTGGGTTGCTGCCAGTGAGAAGGGAATGAAGATGAGCATCAAAACCTCGCAGTAAAAATCCATCCACTCATGGCTCGCTTGAGAACCGCTCTCTGCAGTTACCCAATTCCCTTTGATTGCGTGACCCTCTAACACTCATCTGGTACTTCTCCATATTTGTGTTTCTTCCACTGCAGATAACAATTTCTCTTGGGAAGTGCAAATGGAGACATATAAATTGTATAAAGGGGTGAATGAAACCCCAGAGGGTTTCTTCCTAGTTCCACAGCCCCCTGTACCTTATAAAATTCTCCATGCCTATCTCACCTCACTTTTCTGTATGCAAAGGGGAGAGGATGGTACCATATTGGCTCAAGTATAAGATAAAGAGATTCTTTTCCCCCAGAAATTTTTTTTTTTTTTTTTTTAAGGACGTCTTATTTGCCACTGGCTCATTTTCTCCCTAAGAACTCCATATTAAGTCCCAGCAGTCAAAGCTTTGCAAGTGTTCATTGCCACTGAGCAGGACAGCTGGGGGGGGGGCACCGCCAGGTCCATGGCATGACCCCCCCATGGCTAGCCAAGGTCAAGGTCCTGCGAGGACAGACAACTGAGGGAGCCCTGGGATGGCCGATGGGTGGGCTGCGGAGCCTGGGGCAGCATGGGGATGGGCAACGCACGGGAAATGCAGCAACTTTACTTTCTGGGGTTATGTTTTAAATAAAGTATGAGCATACATTCAAAGCAATTTGTTGCTGACTGCCTTGTGAAGAGCTTTGAGATTTATGAATGGAAAATATTAAATAAAGCTAAGTAATACATCTCTTAATATAGAGATATACTTAGACAATATGGAAATCAGATGGGAGAGTAGAAAATGTGACAGCTGAGCAGATAAACATGGACTTGTGTTTTCATTTACAAAGGCCTCCAGTATATAAATGCTAATTATTTACTGCATTATAAGATTCTGAATTCCAAAGAGAGTTTTCACCAATTTGATGTATTAAGTGTCTATTGATAGACTGCTTCTTAATGTACTCTCTCAAACTTTCTCAAAGACGGCTGCACATCCCTCAGCTATCTGTTTCATTTGAGATGCCAGATTGCATCAGTCAGGGTATTCTCGTCAAGCACTGGGTGCGAGCGCACTCACTAGCACACCTGACTTGACAAGCCATATTTTTTTATTACAGGGAAGCAAATCTGTTTTCTCTTCCAACATCACCAGCAAAAATCAGGACTTGAAACAATTCTTATTTTACTTACTTCCATAAAAGCTTTTCTGAAGTAGACTCACAGACAACCAGTAAAGCCTGAAGTATTTACTAAGCCTGCTGTACCCTACTAAAGAAGTACATCAAGGTGTTTCCAGCTTTTTGTATTTCATTCTTATTTGCTCCTTCTTTACCTGCAGATTTTCTTAAAGCAGTCACTGCTGGGCAAGAAAGGCCCTGAGGCAATAGCTTTAGGGATGCATAGAGCAGACATATACACAATTTCTTCTTTTCCCCCTGGATCAAGCTGTGAGCCTTTTCTCCTCATCCTCACCCTGCTAAGGCGCAACCTGCTTACACACAGGTACGACGTGTAGGACACTTAGAGGTTACATTTATGCTTTAGTTAAAAAGGAAAAGTCTTTCCTCCCTGTGACAGCACCTTTGCAGCTATATTGATGCTCTTTTCCTTTTTTTCCCTGTGCTGGGAGGGCCAGCGGGCTGAGCTCCAGCTCCCAAAGGCAGCATGTTACCCCTGAGCTCCTTATTCTTTTCAGGTAACACAACAGCATTAAGGGACCAGGGCAGAGAACAGGAAAAAACCAAACCCTGTCACTTAAAGAATAGTTATGAAAAGAATATCTCTGGCCATCCATACATGCGAAGAAAACATCACCCAGGCCTAGGAAGGAGTTTCATGAAGGGAACCGCTCCCTGGGAGCAGGAGTGTGGGAAGGATGGGGGATACGTGCTGCTGGGCAGCCTGGAAAGGGGATCTCAGCAAAGAGCAGAATCTGGCAGTTCCAGAGGCACCTGCCAAGGTGTCTGATGGTGGTTTTCTGGAAGGGAGACAGCTAAGGAAGAGCAGACCAGGGAAGAATAGTCTGTGCCAAGCTTTGTTGTTTTAAGTAAATTTTGCTCTCTGGAAGGCAGTTGTTATCCTGGTCCCTGCCTGCCATCATTCACTAAATTTTCCCCATCTTTGTTAGTTAAATTCAATATGATGTATATCTTTGTGTACCTCTTGTATCTTAAGCAAAAAACAAAACCAGGAAATTGCCAGACTGAATAAAAGATATTGCAATAAAAGTTTTTATTTGCAATAAAATATTGCATGAAGACAGTCTCCTAGAATTTCCCTCTTGTTTAGGCAGCTACAAAGGATAAAGTAGAATGCATGTAGATCATTATTAGACTGTTGAATGAGTAACTAAAATGAAGTTGTGATAGAGCTGGTGCAAGAGCAACTGTTTACATATGAATGAAGGAAATTCATACTTTTCTGTATGTTCTAATGCAATTTGCACAGCTGCCTTAGTCCTGCAGAACTTGTGCTTAGCTCTTACTCTTCAGCGGTCCCTATGCCTCTCTGCCTAGAAATGCCCATACGAAGTAATGACATAATTGACTATCAGGAATCAAGTTGTCCACAACCAGTTTGACTATGGTTCTAAAAATACTTGTGATGACATGTTCGGCTCTGATCCAGAACCCTTAGTTAGGGACCAGTGCATGCAGGGAGGTGTTGGGGGGCTCTCAAAACTCGGCCGCCGTGCCCAGCCGTGCTACTGGCTCAGAGCTGGAGGCAGCGTGCCCTGCGGACTGAGGTGTTGTGGATCCTCAGCCATGGAAGTAACTCCACTGATCAGCTCTTTCTTTTCATGGCTTTCAGTTCTGTGGGTTTCTTGTTCCGTAAAATTATAAGGAGTTTTTCAAGATCTGCAGGTAAATAGCCCACTGGGTCTGTCTTCCTGAAGGTGTGTGACTGGGGCTCATTTTTTATATTCTGTTATGTCTCTTGCTCTAAAAAATTCCCCCTCCCCCCAGTTTCTTACTTTTGTCTCATCTTTAATCTTCTTTTAAAATTCATTTTGTATAAAGCCTTTCTGGCATTTTCTGGCTTGTGCTTGAGCCCTCAGTAACTTTTTGGGTTACTAGAGTTTACTTTGCTTGTCTGTTGTCCTTTTAATTGTGAATTCAGAAAGAGTGATAATTAGGTACTGCTTTTAACTACCCATTGGTAAGTTCCTAAGTGTGGCTGCTTTACTGATGTCCTGGAGGGTATTTGCATTCAGCATTCTCAGCATTGTAAAATGCAAACCCTGTTAATAAGGAAAATGTGTCTTGCATTATAGAGATGCTAATAGAAGTGGCATCACTTGCCATGAGATATTCTAATTTATGACTATCTTTAAAGAACATGCTTGCCAATTAGTGTCTTTATTAGAATACTTACTTTTATCATTTGAAAATACGGCTCTTAATTGGGACCAGCTTTGCCTAAGGGAGAAACATTTGTTAATAAATAAATGAATAAACTAAACATCTCCATCAGTACCCATGGAGGGAACCAGCTTATACCACATAGGCACCCTTATAGATCATATTACTTATTATTCTTAAACTTGTTCAATTATTGAGAAAGACAATTTCATCTAACATTATATTGTCTTTCTGGGAAAAATATAGACAGGATATTGGAATTTGCTTGTTTATTAAAGCAAGTAGCTCATTAGGCATAATTAAGATAGAAGAAACAGGAGCATGAAATTTTCATACTACACCATCAGCCCAATAGCTCCAGTACAGGCAGAAACACCATAGTTGCTCTATTAGTACATTGATCAGATTAATGTAATTAAGGTGCCAATTTTATTAGATTCTGAAGATAAGATGAGGAGTGCTTAGTGGTTTTCACTGTAAAAACGTAGTAAAGAAACTGTTTTAAAAACCAGAACTTAATAGGACTAAGACCCCACTATTCAGCAAAGGGATAAATATGAACCAGAATTTGGCTAAGGTACCATGGGGATATCCTAGTGTCTTGCACTTCTCATGACTCTGTCATTGTGTTTCCTTCCCCGATGGACGGTGAGAAGCTACAGCAAAGCTAGGTACAGCATGGGGATGTCCCCAGCCAAACGAGGTGTGTGTTCCCAACAGCCACTTCGTGCTCAGCCTTCCACCACGGAGGGCTTGATCCCTCTGGGGTTGGTGGCACGGCACTCTGCAGCCCATGACATCCCAAACAAGAGCATGCCTTGCAGAAGTGTTCTGCTGTCCACAGCAGGGTAAAGCAGCAGAGAAGAAAGCAAAGCACATCTGACACCAATCCTCGTAGGATCCGTCTATGTGTAATGTCTGGTGCAGTAAACAACCAACCACAGGTACATTCATGAGTCAGTGGGATATTCTATTGATTCTTTGAGCTCTAAAAGAAGTACCAGTGCTGCACTGGTGCTTTATATTGGTTGTATGTATATATAATATAGTCTCTTGCTCCTGGTAGCAGCAAGAAGGCAATTGTGCATGGTGCAGTCCCTGCCACACAAAGCCTGGAAGCAACGAACACCCTGGCTGCTTTGTACCAGTGGGACTGGCTGTACTGTGTGTGCCTTTCAATTCTGTGTTATTTCGAAGGATGTGTCCACAGCTTGATGTGGTCATACCCACAGGCGCTGGGGGGAGACACTTTGGCTCCCGGTCAGGGAAGAAAGGAAACCTGCTCAGCCTTCAGAGCAGTTCTTCACTTCAGATGTTGCACCACTGAAAAACCCTTAAGCAGCAAATTATTTTACCTAAACCCATTTTAAATATGTATATACATATATTTGTGTGTATTTATACGCAGACCTATGTAGCTGCATGTGCGTTCCTACTTCTGCCCTTAGAGATGGGGTGTTCTGAGCTGCCTCTGATCAGACCCACGAGGCAGGCAAGGGACACCTCGCCCATGCGCTGCCACCTGATTGAACAAGATGCTGTGCACAGATGACACTTTGTACATGGCTGGGTGGGGAACAAGAGTCTTAAGGCTGCTTTAGGCTTCTGTTCAGAAGCATGAGGTGTGGTCCTTTGAAAAATAGGTAAGTTGGCAGAAAACTATGTTCCTTGGCACAGTATCTGTGTGAGCTCCCCTCAGTATTTAACTGCAAATACGTTTCCCTGACGCACAAACTATCTCTATTTTTAAATAAATAAATAAAAGCAGACAAATTAGGTTACCAGTCAAGTCATCAAATCAGTAGTGCTATATTCAGAGAACATAGCATTGTGCCTCACAAATTATCTCCCAATCCCACCTGCTCTCAGATCTTTATAGCCTGGCTATCTGCTCTACTCTGATTGCTCGATAGAAAATAAACAGATGGGGCTGAGAAAAATCCAGACGAATAAATGGGGTAGAAACTGCCTCAAGCTTTTTGAACAGCATCAGGGCAGCTTTTCTTTTTTCAAGGATTTTTCTTCCCCCATTTGAAAAATAAACCTGCTGGAACACAAGATGTGATTTGGTTTAATTTTCAACTACATGAAAACACACACACACACACAAATGTGTTTTAGATGCTTTTGGGCAGAAAGAAACCCTGCTTTCTTTTGTGGGCTTTGCTGCTGTTTTTAATCTGGTAATTGCCTGATCAATATTGCTATTTGGAACTTATATGAAAATGTGTGAAACTTTCTAACAGCAAAGAATATATAGATTCCTTTGCTGTACTACAGGACTTCGGCAGCAGTAATTTCAGTAATTAGGCTGCTTTTCAAATAAAGGCCAGTTCCACGGATACACGACTAAGATAAATTATGCCCTGGATAATCTTATATATTCCTGCATGGGCTTGCCCTTTCTGTGTTCACATCTACGTAAGGAAAGCCTTGCGTAAACATCTTTTATTTTCCTTCTCACACCCCACCATACCGCTGCGTGTGCATGTGCTCTTCACCTGTCCTTAGCACTGGGTATCCTACATCACAGGTGACCTTTTACATTTGTCCCTCAGAAATTATTCTTTTCTTGTTGATCTTTTTTCACTTGGAGATAAGTTTACAGAATGAAATGAGGAAAAATCATGATTTTCCAGTGAATGTAATCCAGATTTTAGACCAAAAAGCAGGATGTTAAAAAAGCAAGCAAGATCAAGAAAAGAATGCTCTGGAATTTTTTTTTTTAGCCTTTTCAGTTATTTTAGATCATCTTATTTAAAGCTTATTCTAATAATTTCATGCCAATGTCAAAAAAGAGAATACAGAAAAATGAAGCAATTATTTATGATATTATGTGGATATCTCAAAACAGCACCATCTCTGCTAGAGACGTGCAGCTCATCAGCAGGAATTTGAGCAGAAAAATTGAATATTTTTATTTTTGTGGGCTCAGATGTCAGCAGACCCCACACCATTGAATTTCAGCTTGTCAATGCCTTGCCTGAATTTGGGCAACATGACATGATTCCCATCGCACTAAGCGTGGAAGTTGCCCCGTCATCAGCTCTCCCCATCATGAGGGCACGAGGAGAGGCATGCAGGGAGCTGGGCAATGAACCCACTGGAGTCTGACTTGAACCTGGATGCTCAAAAGTAAACAGATATAACATCAAGGAAACCACAGAGATCTTGACTGTTGTGGGGAATGAGTCAGAGCGAAAGTCACTGTGCTGGTACCAGGGCAGTCACTGTGCTTGGCTTGTGCACAAAGGACATGTTCCATCCTACGAACATAAATCTGCTGAAACGGTCACTGAAAGGAGTTTTGCCAGTGGGGAAAAAATGGAGTTGTCTGAGATAAGTGTTTCCATGGAGGCCTGGTGCCATCGTAGCAACTGATGGAGGGAGCTGAAGGTCAGACTGGAATTTCAGTGCCTTAGTCCTCCACGTGGAAAGACATCTCTGGACTCGGGTAAAAGTGAGGAGACGTTGGTTTGCTAGCCACAATGTGCCATAGGAAAATCCCTTTTAATACTGAGTACCTTCCCTCGAGGTTTGCCTGGTGAGAAGAGTTGAAAAATAGAAACAGCAGGAAGGCATTGGGAGAGCAGCTGAGCTTTGGTCAGCAACACTGGCATCTCAGGAGGTGCAATGAAGATGTCTGCTGGCATCAGCTGGCCCCATATTTCGGAGCATGTTTTTGCATCTTCAAGTCCTGATGTGTCAAACTGTTGTGTAGAGACACACCAGGAGCTGGCTCAGCTGCTGGGGAAAGGCCTCGCTGGGGCCACGATGGAGCTGGGACCACAGCTGGCATGCACAGAGCATGCAGGTTTGTGCTGTGTGAGACAGAAGAGGAGCTGCAATACAGACCCGGGGCTGTGTGGAAGTGCTCATACAGAGATATTTGGCTACATCTGCTCTGTGATGCTGCTTGCAAGCTAAGTCTAAATGCAACTAAATGAAATACCAGCATGCAGAAAACCTCCAAACCTCTAGTGCTTGTCACAGAGGAGACAAATTGTCATCATAAACAGCCATCCCTCACTGTGAAAGTTGAAGTCAAAAATCATGGGGATGCTCACCTGGAGATTTAGCTGAATATTGAGCAGCAATCAGAGCCAGTGACAAAATCCATGCCAGATCAGCCTGGAGAAGCTTTTCCTGGGAATACAGCAAAGCCCAGACCCACCATGAGCTCACCCAGTCTACAGCAGCACACACAGGCTCCTCTCCCTCCTTACTGCTGCTTCTCATCTAGTTCCACACAATTTTATTCCTTCTGCAGAGCAAAATAATGGAGCGTAACATTGCATACAGCAAGGCACCAACTACCTCCATAAGAAAGGTCTTACCTTCACATATTCTGTAACTAATTTGTGCCGACAGGACCAAGAATAACGGCTCCCAGCAGCTCACCACTCTGGGAAACGGTCTCCATTGCCCTTCCGCACTCATGTTCAAAACCAGACTCTGCTGTCAGGATGCTTGTTTGCATCTGCTGGATTCAGATTTGCTGGGTGGACCTGGAGAGGGCAGAGCTGAGGGGCTGTAGGTGAGGAAGGTCACGTCTCCTCACTGTCCCACCAAAAAATCACAGCTCCTGGCTGGCCAGAGGGAAACACTTTTCCAGTGCTCGGAGCATCCATGGTCCCTCAGGCCTCTCCCAAAGATTTCAGTAGCTAAGGCAGCTGAATTGTAAAGTTCAATTTGTTTCAATTTTCATGTGCTTCCCCGCCCTGCCCCCCCCCCCCGCCCCGCCATGGTAAATATAATTTAGCACAAACTACAAAAAGCCTTGACATAATGACTCATGGACCTTGTTTTTCAAAATCTGTTTCCTGCATGTGATGGTGGTCCTTGCTGCTTTATATTTTTCATAAAATAACAAATTGCAGAGAAGGAAACTGGTATTTCATGAGGGTGTCTGATCACTGTGGATGACGAGATAAGGTACAAGCGAACACGGCACCTGTACTGTGCTGCATAAGGGTCTCAGTCTAGTGAGCCACAGTTCCCAAAGCCATGTTAATTTCAAAATATGCCAAATATTTGCTGTTATTATTATCTGAAATGCTTGCATTTATTATTTTTTTTTTTTTACCCCCATGACTTTATGGAATGAGTTTGTTCAAAATAGACCCCAAGAAAATGAGTAAAGTTACAAGTGACAAATGCTGTTGATCCCTTTCAACTTTAAAGTGTTTGAATCAGAAGCTGCCACACAGCTCTGTTCAAGGTCCATATGTTTTTTGATAGGAAACGTGTTTTGATTCAGGAATTATTTCTAGGGTTCATTAACATGTAAATTGCTCCATGAGGCAATCTAAAGGAGATTGAGTCCAAAGGTATGTAAATATTCAAATGTAATTGGGGTTCAAGCCCTACATCTCTATTTCTGCTGGAACAGTTCAAACAGACTGAGGAGCAGGTTTTCCATTCTTCTCCCTGAAATCCAGAAAAATTTCTAATCACATGATTTGCCTCCAAAGCAGTCCTGAGGTGTGAAGTTCAATAAATAATTATAAATTAGCAGAGTTAGAGGATTTGGAGAGCAGGGGAAGTGTGGGCACCTGGAGTCAGTGTGCACGCTCGGGCACGGAGCCTCACCTCCTGGGCAATTCTTTGTGCTCTGCTGAGTGCAGCTGCGTGTGCAGCGGTGCTCTGTGCTAACCTGTTACAGATCCATTCGCTGGTGCAAATAGAAAATGTTATCTTCTTAGAAAATATTATGTCTCCTATTACTTTTGATAGATCTCCCGTGGAATTCTTTTACAGGTAAATATAAATCACATATGGAAGAATGAAATCTGTACTTGTAAATACGGCGTATGCACAAGGAGTAAATCACACAGATGCAATCGCTGCTGTTGTCATAATGTGTCTCCTACACGAAGTAGGGTGAAGAGGGATAAATATTCCTCTGGCTACGCCTGCACCTGTGTGATGTCATGCTGCATGTCACTGCAGGCTGACAGCTCAGAGGAAAGCAGCTGCTGGGGAGTATTTAATGAAAAGTAAGGTAGTTGTCTGGGGAGCTCCTGCAACACTGTGCTAATGCGCGCACACACTGGGCAAGGCAGCTGTAGGAGCATCCCTGAAGACCAAACTCAGTGTGGGGAAGTCAAGATGTAATTTGGATGTACTCATACCCAAGTGTCTCCCACAGCTGAGGGAACGATTTATAACGTTCATTCCCTTACCCGCTGCCCACCACCACAAAGCAGGCCAGTGTGTTGGGCCCCCAAGCATCTCTCCATCATTGCTCATGAAGCCCCTTGCCCTGGAGCTGGGGTGGGGAGAGACCTCCTGGGCTCCCTTAGCAGCAGCAGAAGAGAGCAGAGGCTTTGGGAACTGGGGATCAGTTCTTGCTTCCCCCACCGTTTGCCAGCCTAAACTGTGCAAGTTATTTAAGCTACTTGTGTTCAGTTCCCCACCCGTAAACCGGGTAGAATTACTTCTTGCATGTACACACAGGAGGAAAACAGTCTATTCGTGATTGGGGTGTATTTGGACACTCAGATGCCAGAAGAAGTGACTCTGTCGAAAATGTATCTCCTCCTCAATTGCTTAGCTGACTTCTGGATGTGCAAGCCGAGGCCATGGTACCTGTGGGTGGGTGCCCAGTACATCACCTCCTGCCTGTGGGGTGCTTGCAGGGCTCGCGCCAGCGCAGGCTGACGGTTGCACACAGTACACGCCGCTCTCGCTGCATGGGAATCTGCTCCAGATTGCTGTAGGAAAGTGATACATCCTTTGTTTGGTAGTTTCTGATTTATTTTCAGCTATTTCCAGTCTTTGTGTTTCCATAATTTACTGTTATTAACATATGGTGAATCCGCTGTTGTAAGGCTAAATCCGTGCAAACCAAGTATTGGGTGCTGCGTTCTGTACAGTGTTGGTTTTCAGTGCCATCGCTTTTATAATATAAAAGGTATTGAGTAATTATAAAACATACATTAGTATCATGACAGGTCCTGCTTATAGCCAGGATGCTTTTGAGGAATAGACTTCAATAATCATTTCTCTTTTTATTTGGTGCTTTCCCCAGAAATATTTTATTAGTCTAATTAGGGCAGGCAGTGAAAAGATTACCTTCCATTCATTTTAGAAATATGAAAGATCAATAGAGGAGATTGTTATTTGAACTCCCCCATGACTTGAGCATTCTCAAGGAGCACCACCTTCCCCCCTGCCCCCTCCCAAAGCACACATATGGCCAAAGCAACGCTTCAGTGGGAGGCTGAGAGAAAGCAGAGTTGTGCTGGGAGAACAGCCTGCCCTCCAAAAGCATATCTAGCGTTAAAATAAAAGATGGTACTGTAACGCTTCCTTTACTGTCTTGAGAGTGGGGGAATAAGCTGTACATGTGGAGAGGTGACAGGCTGCTGTCAGGCGCGGTAGCTGGTACTTTGACAAAACTATTGCCGAGCGCCTGTCCACGTGACATTGCAAACCCTCCTGATCAGCCAAGGTCATGCAGACCTGCACGTATTTGCTGAGTAAGTGCTGGTCAAGCAAATTAAAGGAGTTTGGAGTGGATCTACCAGATGCACCCCATTTATCCTGAAGTTCTGCGCTTTCCCTACCTGAGTTTTGCAGTTCTGGTCACCCCTTCAGGAAGAATGAATTCCCACCGAACCAGGTGCAGAGGAGGGTGGCCTGGGGGATGTGGCCACTGGCTGACGGACACGAGGAAACCAAGAGAGCAAAGTGGGGTTGGATAACTGAACAAAGGTTGGATACGCACAGGTGGGAGGGGGCATGGCTGCTTTCTCTGAACATCCCAGAGGGCAGATGTTGTTAAGCCAGAGTATTATATGGAGGCATAAAAGCATGGGTCTGGATTCATCAGGAATGAAATCAGGCTGGAAATTAGAAGGCAACTAAGCAATGTAGAAATAAGGTCCTGGGGCAATCTTTCAATCAGAAGATGAGGCATGATGAGATCCAGCTTGTTTCTAGATGGGGTTGGATGCACTGCAGAAAACCGTGGCATGCTGTGGTTACTGCGGGAGCCGAGCGAGCAGGAGGTACGGGTGCAAAGGCTTGGCCGTGCCCCTTTGCTCCCAGGGGCTCGAAAGCAGGCACGGGCAGGGAGAGCCACGCAGGGCTGGCGAGAAGTTAGTGAGAAGCCAAGGCACTGGGTGTCCAACCAAGGTGGAGAGAAATGTTGAATATTACAAACTTGGTGACAGAAGAAAACAGGAATTTGATGGTCCTGCTGGAGAGGAGAAGCAGAGACCCAGCTGGGGAATGGTGACGGGAAATTCAGTAGTCTGCCTGCCTTCGTGGTACTGGGGCTGTTACACAGGCTGCAACGAGTCCCTGTGGGGTGAAAGAAAGGCAAAATACCTGCCGTATTCTTCACAGGCGCCTTCACAGAGGCTTGGCAGGACATTTTGAACTGGTCTCTCAATTTTTCAGAAAGTACTCACTAATTTTGCTACTAGTTATTCATAGGTGCATTAAAAATATATATAACTCGATGAGAAGGATATTCTTCAAGTAAGCGCTCTCTCAAAAGACCAGCCTAAAGTGTCATTCTTTATTGAACTACCTGTACTACGGACTAGTATGCTTATGACAACACATGCAACATTTTAAGCCCTCAGGGCTACATGAGAACATCCAAATTAAAAAAGGATGATGAAGTCTGTAACAGTAAAAGCGCTAGCAGTTACTTTTTAATGGCAGCTAATTTAGTGGCGTTGTTTGGACTATAGGCTCAGGCTGTAACTCAGCCTCCTTCAGCAGAACGATGCCAATAGCTAACTGTTGTGTCAGCCCTCAAGAACCACATATTGTCATTATTTTATTAATCACCACCAATAAAACATACTTATGCATAATGTAATTACTGCAGCCATTTTTTTCTTTACTTGTGTTTCAGGGGGCAAGGCTTTTGAGGACTGTGAGAATTATTTATTACTCATGGCATATTTTTTTCTGTTAAAATCTGAACTGGGCAGGTTTCATTAGAGTAATGTTACAGTATCAATGTCAATCAGATTCCTGCTTAGACTGAATCAAATTTCCATCACGTGGGTCATCCTGTTTTGTGAAGAAATCAGGTAAAATTGGATAATTTGATGGACTTTATTAAGGAGACAGTGAGGACAGGAGCAAAAAAAAAATCAGCATAAAATGTAAGGGAGAATCAAAACAAAAGCTTAGCCGTATGTCTTTGATATGTTGACAGTTCCCATAGCTCAAGGTCACCTTTCTCCACAACACTCCAGGGTTTCCCTTTATTACTGTCTTTTTTAATAGAACACTGGTATTACGCTTGAAGTGCATTTTTCTGGTGAGCAAAACCACAAAGAGCAAAAGAAATGAAGGCATATAATGAAGGAAAGAGAAGCAGTAATACCCAGATCCCCCCCCAGCTGAAGACCCAGGGGCGGTGGCAGTGGCACTGAAGCCCTCCCACGTGCTGGGGCTGGAGGTGCTGTCGCAGGGGCACCCTCCGCTGGGTGCAGTGCCCACGTCAGCTCAGGTTTTTCTGCTGTAGTTTTAAACAGAAAAGAAGAACACACCAAACTCGGATATGGCGTCAGAAACAATCACACAGATCTCGCTATCATATATTTACGCTGTGTGTTTAGTTCTGGAAGAAATATGAGCGCTGCATACGCATTTAGTATAAATGTAATCATTCAGTTAGGGTTTCTGAGAGAGGTGATGGATAACTAGAGATCAGTTGACTGCTGTTTCCAAGTGGTTGTATTATCTGGTTGTGTAAATTATTACTATGGAGATTCTTAGTCTGCCGTTTTGATATTTTAGTCTTTAGATACTTAGTATTTCCACCACTTGACCTTAAAACCAAATCAATAGTTTATGCTCAAAAATTACAGGTTAACATATTCTTGATACACCAAACAAGTAAGCTGGAAGGCCTACAGGATTTAATTTTATGGTCACCCATATCACAAATCACAAACTGAATAACAAACAGTACCACCAAGAGAAGGTTCAAGGACTGGTGCCTGAACTGGAACAGTGCCGTGTGTCTCGTGTTGACCCAGTGATTTATGCACCAGCTTTCTAGACTCCTTGCACTCTGTGGAGTGCTGATGATTGTTCTGGGGTTTAACAATTTTATTTGCACGGCCAAAACTTTGCACATATTTTTGGGAAACATTTTGAAGACAGATTGAGGCACTTGTAAATGCTGTAAGTGTATTAAACTGTTCTCAACACAGACAGGTAGTCTTGACACATTTGACTTTTGACAAAGACATATTGGTTTCTTTGAATTTAGTAGGCAGGGGGATTTTTGCTCCAGTGCAGAGCAAAACCAGATCTTGAAAGGTCTGCCAAACAGAAGTGTTGCTAGCTGAACAGTAGAATATGTCTCGTTTCACCTACCCTGACTTTGTAAGGCTTGGACGTACGTACATAGCTACAGACTGATGGAGAGGTCAGCTTGGAAAGCTATGCTTGCTTGGCCTTTGAGTTTTGTTTTTGTGGTATCTACGGGTTGTTGTTTTTTAATAAAGTCAAAAAGACCGATAGATGTTAACAAGCAAAACAGGAGCAGCTGAAAGGAAAAACATCCTCGCCCAAGTTCTTGAGCTATGACTTTTTTTACAATAGGAATCTGTATGCCAATGCCAATCCAGGCAAACTGCATGTTGGAGTGTTGTTCCTAGCGCATCCGAGTGTACTGTCACACTGCATCACAGGTACAAATAACCCAAAACTCAATAGTCTCACTTGCAGTAATGGGAGAATTTGCTGTGTTCACTGACCCTCAGAATTTCTTGTTTCTTGCTGATGGTGTGACAGTGGAAAGTGGGTTCAATGAGCTGAAGTGTAGAAGTTGGAAAAGTATTAGTTCAGGATGCTAAAAGGTGTCTTAGGAAATGTAAAATCAACAGAAAATAATTCCCAGAGGAATACAGCCATTCTGTTTAGATTGTATCTTTTTCCCTTACTGCTGTATGCTCTGTTCAGAACACAAAGCAGAGCAAACGTGTTGAGAGATGCCGCCTATTTATAAAGTAAACACTAACAACAAGCAGAAAACAAAATATAAATGAAGAACATGTTTTGCATGCTAATCAAGTTGTCTTAACTCAGAAAGCAGTGAATATATGATGATGCTAGATTTTTAAAAGTATAACCGAGGTTTCAATTTTTCCATGTATTTAAAAAGTCTCCCTATGACCATTGTTCCAGACACATCTCAGGAGGAGACCTAGTCACAGCTTTTAATGTTGCTGCCTAAACTGGAAAATGAGACTCCCATCAACAGGGATAAGAGTGCCTCCATCAAAGAAGGCATTAGTGTAGGTTTCCAGAAAATCTAGTTTAAACTTGAACTAAGTCTTTCATTAGCAAAATAAAGTGAAAGGTGTCCATGCATATTGTTGATGATGCTGTAAGCCAACCTACAGATTCAGACAAGCTTGTGCAAAATACTCGTTTGTGAAGGTCATTCAAGGCTCAGATGATGTGTCAGGAAGGTTAGAGATGAAAAGTTTTCTTCATCTGCTTTCTTCACTCTGGTTACAAATATCAGTGATGTTGGAATCCACCTTTGGCTGCACGGGACTTTGCTTGCTTTCCACTACCTAGCCAGTATGTCATGAAGGTTCATATGCAGTGTGTGTCATCAAAAATGAAAACCCCCGAAATGCAGAAAGGGCTAAGGTGCTTATTTCAGCAAGATAGCCCTCTTTGTATACAGTTTTCAATAAAAATATTACAGATAGTAGTTTAAATTCCACTGCTATTTAGAGTGTGTGCTGGGCAAAATGACAGAAAAGATCCAAGCTGTTATGATCTGATTGTGAATATCAGACTATAAAAGTTGGTAGATATGAGAGTGTGACATAGTTTTCTTATTTTATTTCACTTTAGATGAGATGGCTTCACTTTCACTTGTGGGATGTTACTGTTGAGGCATAACAGCAGAGATTCAAGACTGGGTGAAATAAGACTTTTCAGAGGATTACTCTTCCTTACGTACTCCTAGGGGATACACAGGGGACGTATGAATGGAGATGACCCAGATCAGCCTTGCTGACCTCCCCTCTATTAGCAGACAGACAGCGAGCAGCATTTGGCACAGGGGCTCTGCAGACACATGATGCAAGGACTAAACCCCAGCCCTGCTGCCGCCACCACCACTTTCCCCTTCCTGCGGTCTGGGCAGGGAGCTAGCGGCAGCAGCCAGCCGGGCACCCTCCTGCTCCCACAGCCCCTGTCCTGCTTTGCTGAGTGAAACCAGTTCCTCCAGGGAGCGGGTTCTGTTGTTGCCATCATGTGTGGGCTGCTTCTCCCTCTCTGTGGATTTAATTTTGCAATGCAGTGCTGTGCCAGCTGAGAAATGTTCCCTCTCTACCCAACTCGCTGGCAGTGTGATGGTTTGTAATCTGGTGCGGGCACCTGGAGGTGAAATCCCAGCACAGCACCTTGGTTAGCCTGGGACAGCCCTCCCGGTCCTGCTTGAGCAGGAGTATCTCCCAGCAAGTATGATCACGTCAAAAGATGCGCTACCAAGTCTGTAAGATCTCTGCCGGCTCAAAATGTGGGGGTGGAAGTGAAAATGTACAATATGTTGTTAGCAAGCGGTGTTACTTTTTTTCAGCCCCTCCTGCCCTGCTCTGTTTCATAAATCCACGCTGCTTAAAAAGACTAAGGTGAGTGCATATGTCTGCACGCACACACATAGCTGCCCTGTCTTAACTAGGGCATAGCTGATGGTTGACTGGGACTGTGCTAATTGACTTCTCTTCCAGAAAGGAAGCTGCTTCCACTTAAAAAATCTGGTTCATTTTATTCCTTCTACTACTTGCCACCCATAAGCGTTCAGCAGTGTACATAGCGTTTCATAACCAAGTAGGAACAGAGCATGTACCGGAGCTGGTACTGTTTAGTCACTACACAAAACACATTAGTCAAGTAGTGCACAGTACGCCTGTCAGTGGTAAGGACCTAATGCTCCAGCGAGATAGCTTTGTGTTTTAAAACAAAAATAATTACTCTAATAAACTACCGTTCTCAAATACTGGGCCAAAGTATTGCTGTGTAAGATACATTGCTTTGCAACTTCTGCTGATGAGACAATGCGGTCTTGGGTGCTTAAGGATGTGAAATAATTTTACAGGGGTCTTAGTGGATACTGTCCAAGGGGATGCTATCACCTGACCTCATGGCCCCTCCTTTCTGAGGGGAAATAACAGTATTTATGACTCAACTAATTCTAAGGAAAACAAAACTAATAAAAATATGAAAAATTTCTCTGCCAAGAGTCAGCTCGGAGACATTTCACTGTATCAGCCTCACAGTCGAAAGCTCAAAGTAGGGCAAAGATAGTACATGGTCCTTCATTGGCTTTTTGACTGGAAATAAATTATTTCCATGGAATGTAATATGTGTTTTTACTCATTTGTGGTCTCTGTCTCTCTCTACATGAAACAGAGCTGCTGTAATGTGCTTAGAACAAAGGAGCATTATTAAAGTGCCCATGTAAGTGGTGGCTGGAAATGAGTGTAAACAGGTTTTGACACAAATTTCCAACAGATTAACATGCAGGAATAAAAAGGGAAAGGGGAGAGGGAGGAAGGAAAGTCAGGCTGATATGACAGCCTTAACTGAGTCATAATTGCCTGTAAAATCAGAAGGGAGTCGACTTTAAATCAGAATGTCATTAATATTGCCAAAGCATTAAACAAATATCCAGTTACATGCCTTGTCTGCAGTCTCTGTGAATGGGCTTAGATGTTCATGTGCTATGTGTAATGCACATCAGATGAATGTTGCATGGGGTAGATCTGAGACTTTTGGAAAGCTCAGGAGGATGGGATTGTGCAGCGAAAGAATTGTCCCTGTGTCAAATAGCACTGAGCTTTCACTCACACATAATTTTTACCTCTGCTTGATTCCTTTACCTGATGGTAGCAAATTCATTATTACTGAATTTATCCACACTAATAGCACGGACCAGCAAAAGACACTTTTTAAAGAGAACCGTTATTGCCATTGTGGGGTACTGAGGCAGTGCAGTGCCCGTGTGTAACACAAAATTGTGTGTCCAGATTACCCAAACACATGCAGGAGGCTGGTGCTGGCAGACGGGTTGGTACCGGCATCCCTTCACCTCACTGTTGACTGCATGGAGCAAGGCAAGCCAAGCCATTCGGCAGCTCCAGTTATGCTTCCAGCAAAAAAGAAAGGCAACCTGCAAATGCCTGGTAACGAACAACCACAGTACGAAAGCAGCTAATTGCTGAACATTTTTCAGATCTAAAAATAATCCAGAAAGCAAGACAGTAGAGAAACAAACCACACACAGCTAAACAGAGCATACAGCAAAGTAACTTGCAGCAGGCATCAAACATTTCTACATAGTTAAATCAGCTGGATCGCTCCACAGGACAGACAAGACTATGATCCTTTGTTCTTAGAGGCTTCTTTCGCTCTTTCTTCTCTTTATTTATCATCTGTAATTTAAGATAAACACAAGGAAACAGGTAGCCTAAAAGCAGTAAAGGACACACATTCTTCATCTTTATTGCTTTTGGGACATCACACGGGGATCAATTTTAACTGTCATATCAAGTCAGGTATCAAGACATGCAGGTTTGAGAAGGGGAAAGCTCCTTTCTGGTAAGGATGGCTTGGATCAACTCTTCTATGCCGTCTTTTGTCTTCCTGCAGAGGTTATACTGAAGGTGGAGAAAATGGGTATCAGCGCCTCGCTTTGCTCAGGCAGGCTCAGGTGACAAACCTAGCGAGGGACCTTTCTCATGGGAGTGTTCAAGCACTGAGTCCCATGAGCACCAAGTCTCTGAATCAGCAAATTCATGACCAGTGCCTTGATAATGTATTTTTCCCTTGCTGGGCTGAGCTGGCTCTGGGAAGCACAGCCTAAGCCCCGGCACACCCCCAGCAGCTTCATCTCTTGGGGAATGCTTCGCAGAACGCTAGTGGCATCCTGGGTTCGGCATCCCCCGTGCACTCCTCAGATGATTGGCTGAGCAGACACATAAGCGTTTTGAGGAGAGTTCTGGCGGGTAGCGACTGATGGGAAAGCCATCAGGTTAGCGCTCAGGGATGCTCACTCCTGGGGGAAGAAGCGTTCACAGAGGACACGCGCAAATCAACACCAGTCCCCATCTTACAATTAAACTGTCAACCTTTGATGATATGTTTGCCCGGAGATCCCTTCGCTGGCTTATTGCATCCTTGCATCAGCTCCTCTCCGACCTGGCTTTCAGGAGACAGTGCTCATCCCTCCGGGAAAGGCACTTCAGCAAATCCCTGCTCCCGCGGTGCTGCCGGGGGCCAGCCCAGCTCCTGCATCCTGTGGTCGGGCTGTCTTTCTCCACATGGGAGATCAAGGCTTGTTGTCAGCCTCTGGGGTGGGACAGAAAGGATCAGTGATGCCAACTTCTGACAGAGAAGGAGAAAGGAAAAGGTGATTCCTTGATTACCTCAATGCAGTGGCTTGGTGATTGTATGCTTTCCTTTCTTTTAATGTCTTAGCTTAGGTCTGCAGTGGTATCTGCCTCCACCGGTCCTTGGATATGGGCCTCTTCTCACACCTCAGCAGGAATTAACATGTAAGGATGACTGATTTACTGTTTACTTCAGAAAAATCCAGGCTGTGTACAATAACCATCGATCAAACCAGTTCCGTTTTGAGTTTCTTCATACCACTCCCACGTCAGCAGCTCCCTGTTGTCACATCCAGCGGAACGCTGCCATTCCCAGCTCCGGTGTCTCGGCTATGTAACATGGCTTCTTTCTGCCCTGGTAGATCTGATGAAAGCCTGTTCTTATCCACCATGAGGATTCATAAAGGGGAAACCCCCACATTGTTAAACGAGTACAGTGCAGGTATTTAGATGCAGCTTCTGACTGCTGCTCCTTCCTCCTCTTGACACGAAGATGAACTTCCCCTGGTATCTGACTCATTGCCCTGGGCTATCGCTCTAATTTCTTTGACTTCTGATGAGCAGATGCTCTAAATCTGTCAATATGAGGGACAAAAGGATCTTATTAATGGTCCGACTACTATGTTTTTTATGGGTAGTGCTATCAATCTTACCTTATACATGTGCATTATTGCCAGCAATTGTTTACACATGCTGTAGCTCCCACTCAGTGCTTTACACTACCTCACTTCATACTGCTGCAGTGGTCTTTATGCTACATATATCACATTTATATAGCTTGAGTGAGCTTGAGGCTCACTTTCTTTGTTAGGTTCCAAGCTGTAAGGTACTTTTCTGTTTTCCGTAGTATATTGGTGTGCCTTGAATTATTCACTCAATTTCTGAGAAGCAGCATTAAGAATGTAATCTTCTGTTCATAAATCCATTGGAAGATTCTTAATAATGTAAGCCTTAGTGGCACATCCCAGCATTGCAAAGGAAGGAGTAAGTGTTTCCTTAGGGTTTCAAATGGTTCGCTCACTTTTCCTTTGACAGAGTTAAATCCATTCTTTAGGGGAAAAAAACCAAAATACCCAACACTTAGTTTTTGAAAGATTTCAACTTCTCTTTTCTTTTTCCTTGTAATGAATGTTTAGCTGCTGTTTCCCTACAGGAAGGTCCATAAAGCTTGCAGAATACAAAAAGCTGAATTCAGGACCATTTATGTTTATCAGTTAACACTAATGCACTCCCTGATCCTGCTGCAAAGAGGTTTTGCTTCTATGGGCTTCTTTCTCCTGAAGACATCCTGCAAGCCTTCATTTCAGTAGCAAACCATCACCTTATAGACACTCAGCTCAGCTGAAATAAACCACATCGAAGACTTGTATTCATCTCCAGAGATGAGAATTCTTGGAAACACTTGCACTACCTACTGCAGAAATAGCAGCACTGGCACCTTTGTGGCTGAAGCCCCTGTAGCTCAGACGAGCATCAGGATTCTGAGCATCCAGGGCACAAGTGAGGCTGTGCAGAGGTTCGGTGACTTCTCTGCATGGGTCTGGCTTTGAAAGTGAAGATCTAAGCAGGGGATTTAAAATGTCTGGATTATTCTTCTTTGTCACTTCCAGGCAATGGCAGGAAGAAGTGGGATCAGCATCTTCTGGGGAGGAAAAGGCCCCTCTGAACGCAGGCACCCAGAGCAGCAGGTGAGTCAGTAGGAGAGGAGACCATGAGAGGTGGTGGCAGTGTCTGTGGCTTCAAACAGGGGCTTGTTTGCTGCTGAGACCCTGAAGTAGGAACAGGCAGATTCAGCAGCTTGTTATTTCTCTATACAGGACACAGCACATGTCTTTGGATCTCTATTTTCTTACATCAACTTTTACATGTTACTTCCCCTTAAACAGTAAACTTCTTGTGGGGCAGCACACAAGTTAATTTTGATGACATCTGTGATTACAGAACTACTTATTTTTGCAACTACTCATGAAATAAATCTCAACATTTCAGATAGCATCTACCCACCATCAGGCAAGTGCAGCAGAAGATGCTAACGCTGTGTTCCCGTTTGGGTTTATACAGCAGCTCCGGAACTGTTCCTTTTAATATAGTCCCTAAAGTGATGATAATTTCTCACAAGTGAAGTATTCATAGTGGTATTTGCAAGTCTGGGAGATGTGGATATGTGGATTAGCAAAACTAAGCTTAGCACCCACTGAATGTCTCATGGTCTTGGTGTTGCAGCATTTTGAACCCTCTAACACACGTTTACACTGTTTTGACTTTTTTGCTGGTTTCACCATATACGTAAAACCTCTCCTGTGTTTACTTAAATATCATAAATACATTTGGGCCAAAGCTGTTTGGGTTTGTTTTCTCCCACAGGATGTATCCAGTTCAGGATATTATTTTCAGATAATGACTTAAATGGGAATATGCATGTTCATATACTGCTAACATGACTTCCATAATAATATGATCCCTTTTAGGAAATTATGTATGCAGAATCAGTGTGCTGGTAACTGCTGTATAAAGCTAAAATTCAAAAGTGACTGTTAATAACTTATCTGTCAAATGTACCCAACTGTCTTTGGGAAAAAATAATTGTTTCAATTAAAAAAAAAGAGTCAGCTTTGGTTTTATTCTTCTAACGGTATTTGTATTTATCTTTATTATTGGCAGGCTACTACTCTTCAAACAAAACCCTACCCTATCATTACTGGAATAAAGTTTATCAGTTATTCATAAGCTGCAGAGAGATGTTTTCCCTTTTTTTCCACCCCTCTGCTGTTTTTAATGACCTCTATAGAAATCTTTCAAATAAAAATTTGTATTACTTTCTTTTTCCTTGGCACAAATACATTTTTCTCTGTATTTCTGTGCTGAAATTAATACAGTTCTATTTTTGTCCTTCCTTATCTGTACGTTAACAATAGGCTGTGTCTTGCTCAGAATCGTCTCCGTGGCTCCCATTCCAGGGAAAGTCTTAAAGGCCTTCCCGTTCTCATTACCGAACGGTTTGTATTTCGAAGGGGGTTCAGTTAGCTACCTACAACTTCAATCCTGTATCTCTAAATCCATGAAAGCTCCACGGGTGGCCTGCACCAGGACCACATCAGGCCCATGATGCTGCTCTGGACTCAGCAGCTCTGCTGATGAAAGCGGGCAGCTGTGGGAGATGTATGTCAAAAGCTGAAGTGCCAGTACAAAAACTGAAGAACTACATTATCGTTCCTGCATTTGGTGCAGTTAAAACCACATGTATGTTGTAAAAAGTTTCCCCTTGGCAGTTATTCACAAGAGTTCTTACATGACTTGTGATTGTGATGCTGATGGCCATCAGATTCATGGGCAGGATGTTCAATGACACAGAAGTACTGAACATCATGCTTTAGGACATCCACCTGCATCCCAAGGAAGCAGGCATTTATGCCCCATCCCTGGCAGTGCTCAAGGCCAGGCTGGATGGGGCTTGGAGCAACCTGGTCTGGTGGGGGTGTCCCTGCCTGTGGTGAGGGGCTGGAACTGGGTGGGCTTGAAGTTCCCTTCCAACCCAAACCGTTCTAGGATTCTATGATTTCTCATTCCTTTCCCTGGACCAATTCAAGAGAACCATGTTTTGAGGCAAGATGTTAGGTAAGACAGTCCACGTTTCATCTGATAATTCTCATCCTATGACATTAACTCCTTAGTGCCTTGAGTTGACTTTCCTCTGGCTACTTGGAATTTTCTCTGGCTTGGAAAGCCCACCCCCACAGGCTTCCCTAGGAAGGAAAGCTGTCACTTTTCCCTGGATCACACAGTTGGTCTCATGGAGGATCATACGGAGGCACATTGGAATCAGTGGGGATGATTGAAGGGCTTCATCCTGGAAGCTTAATGTGTAGTTACATTCTCTGAAAGCCAAGTTCCCATGTTTTCAGCAGAACATTTACAACAGAAAATGCATGAGAGTGCCTTTGACAGAAGAATCACAGCGCCATGGTTGGTGAGGCAGTTGGTTGACGCTCCTTCTTTCCTCCATCCCAGCTATGCACAGCTGGCGCACAAAGTTCTTGTTACCAAAAGTCCTAACTAATGGATCTGAGGGAGTGTTTGAGTTATCAGCACCAACAGCCATCTTTGTTAGGGCTTTGAAAGGGAACGGGGAGGGCATTATGCTGTATGTTTATCAGGTGATGGATGATTAATAGGTCTTAGCATACAATGAATGTGTATCTCTTCTTCACATGCTAATCACATGGCATTTATAAATGTCAGCACCTTATCGTGGCAACACACTCTGAATTTTGTGTGGTTTTAAAGGTATTTATTTTTAACATTTTTAACGTGTGTGTTATTAAGGTTGTGTCATTTGAAACTTCCCTTTTGCAATGATTTAGAAATATGGTGAGTTTTTCTTTTGATTTCTGAAGTAATTAAATTATTGCATTTTAAATCTAGTCTAAAAAAATCACTGCTGATAATACATTGTGTTTGTCAAACTATTAAAACATAGCAGTTGGTATCACCTTGGAATCTTAATCATGACAAAAATAATTTATAATTATTAGACCAAGAAGCTTCAGGGTTTTCCCGTTCTGCTTTTTTTTTAATGTTAAACCTCTTTGCTTTGCAACCTAAGGCCTTAATTTAGAGTTATAAATTATAGTTTTACCATTTGAGAATTGCATAATTTTCATTCAAAAATCCTGAATTTCATGATTTGCTCATAAAAATGTGCTTTATTATCAAGCGTGATAAGGAAGTGTGAGCCTTAAGGGGTTTTTATAAAGGTCCAGGGAGCATTTGGGTACAGAAAGTCCAATGAAAAACACACAAAGATTCTGGACTCAGCTGCTGCTTAGGCTGAGCTTTTAAAACTGCAGAAGACTTTCTTCCCCAGCTATAATTTTTAGCTCCTTGATCCAGGAAGAACTACTGTTGTCTTCCAGAGACTTTACTGAGTTTGGAATTACACTAAAGAAATTAAGATTCTTTGAAAATCTGCACCTTGAAAGCTTTTGTTTTATTCTTGGGCAGTGAAATTGTTGAAGCTACATCTGAAGACTACTTGATGATGCTGAATTTGTAGGTTTAAATCTTTGGTTCTCAACCATTTTCTTAGTGATAAATATCCACATTTTCAAAATACTTCACTGGAATTGGCAGTAGCTGGCATCTTTGGCAGGGGCCTCACCGGGGTGGCCAAAGATTGAATCAGTTTGGAGCAAAAATAGCCTTGCAGCTCCAAGCAACAGTTTCTGAAACAAGCACTGGGTTATGCTGGCAAAACACCGAGGTTCTGCTTCGGTTCCTTCTTTGCTCCCTAATAGGACATCAGCCTCCAAGGCCAGCTAGCTGCCACCTTTCCATTGCACTAAAATAATTTAACTTTGTATAAAAGATTTATTCTCCTACATATCACCATCTGTGTTGTCACATATCTGTGGACCTGGGAATATTTACAGATCCTATCACAAATAATTCACAACCAGTTGCTGATTACTCTTTTTTCATTGTATCTCCTTAAAAATTCCATTTTTGATGCATCGTCCTAAAATGAAACTCATATGGTGTAAGGCTGGTGATGGGTAGAAAGAAAGGCAAATTTCTCCAAAACTCTTTGTAAGCTATATCGCTCCCTGTATCACTGAGATATAAGCAGCCCTGGACCTACACAACCCCTCAAATGACTTTACGAATAGCCACCACCTTGTAAAGATGGTCTTGCTATTTTAATTAAAGGTCAGACAAAACTACAGCGTAACCCTTGGAGATGTTTTGTAGCAGTCATTTAAAGTGGAGTTGCTTTAACCAAGTCTTACTGTATTAGCAAAACAATGCCCAAACCCTTTCTAAGATTTACACAAACTGCAGCCTAGACAAAGAAGCCTCTGCCAAGTTCAGGCTGCGAGTTCAGCATCCATAAATCACAGCCTGGTCCTACCTCTGCTTTACCCCTACGGATTGTTGCAGAAGCGCTGCAGGGCTGTGCACTGCTTTGCTGGCTGCTCAGCACCAGCAACCGGCAGCACCGGGGGCTCCAACCCCCCTAATGCAACCATGGGGCAGGACACTGCAGATGCATTGGGGATAGTGCCAGTTCTGTCTTCTGCCTGGGTTTGCCTGCATGCTTGCGTGACAACCTTCATGGTAATTAAAAACAGTTTGGTTTTATGTAATTAATATTACCATGCTAAATACTGTAGTGATGCTCTGGCACAAGTATCCCAATTGTCAATCATGGACACAGTTGTGCAGCAGTGTGCTTCTGAAGGTCGTGCTGTAAGGCTTTATTCAAAGTGTCAGCTTTACTATTACAAGTGATCTCAAAAACCTTCAGGGCAGTTTTTCTTGCCAGATATATGAAGAATTTTAGACTATTTGCTAAAAAAAAATAATAATGTCTGAATCTTAAACATGAGTCTTTCATTGCTGACTCTTCTACCTTTGGCCTTATTTGTGGATTGGTTTGCGGGGAAAAAAAAAAAAAAAAAGTAGGTGACCTGGTTTACTTCTTCATTCAGTGGTGAGCTGTAATGTATGCAGAGAAGGTGGCACAACCAAAAGGCTTTTCAGGGAAGCCATCTGCCTGCACACACTGCTTCCATGGGTTTACCTTTCAGATCTTATTTGCTTTTGGTTGCCACCCAGCTGAGGGTGGATGACGCTTTTCTCTGGTGCTTTAAACGATGTTGCATGCTCAGATGGGTTATGATGATGTATGCTATGCATGTTCCTTTTGAAAAATTCGGAAGCATTTTCAGTGTTGATTTCCCTCAAGAGTTATTACACCCCACACAGATTGGCAGCACCGTGCCACAGTGCCAGGATTTATGAGGTGACCTTGGAGACACAGGCACTCCCAAATTGAAAACACTTGGCGCTAAACTTGAAATATATTTATTTCGGATTACTGAGCAGTCTCCACTATTGTATAAATCAGAATGAGATTACACAAAAAATACATAACATTTAGATAACATTTCATAACATGAGGGGATCCTCTCACACTTCGCTCAAGAGCAGACTCTGCCTCCTCCAGACTCTGTTTTGCAGTTGGGTCCAACCTTAAACTTTCACCAGGATTCAGGAAAGGCAGCACTGGCCCCCGCTGCCCCCTCTATGAGCAGCAGGCTTTTGGGGGCCATTCTCCATCACACAGGAGCTGAGCATTCCTAAGGGATTGTGGGCAGGGATACATAGCGGCTGGTCAGGACTGGGCCAACTAAAGATGCTCAGTTACCCCCAGGCACTGGAGAAGCCCCAGTGCGTTGCTTCACTGCTGCGTGTAGCACTGCCCAAGCCCCCTGGAGCCGCGCAGCCGAGCCCCATGTACGGCTGAGCTGGGGGTCCCGGCAGTGGCCCCCCCGAGCTGCTCAGGGTGCTTCCCAACTGTCTGTGGGATCTGGGAGCTGTGCTAATAAAGAGGTGCTGATAGATGGCAGTGAAACATCCGCGCGAAGGCACGTCGAGTGTGAACCTGTAAGCAGCAATAAATGCGAATCCAACCTGCACTAATGTTAATTGTCATTCAGTTTATATCGATGTGCAGTTTATTAAACCATAAAGCAAGGCAGCAAGCACAGAGAACAGCTCTAGAGATAATTAAACATAATAAGGGTTTCACTTAATCCCTCAAAACCCAGGGGAGGCACAGTTAAGACTGAATACCCTCTTTGCACTGAAAGGCAGTTTTTTGCACAGCCATTTAAGAGCAATTCGAGGTACAAGGGTCCCGGGCAGGGGGAAAGGTAGGTTCCACCTGTGCTTCTGAAGAGCGGTTGGGATGGGTGGGTTTTGGGTTTTTGGTGGGGGTTTTTTGTTTGTTTGTTTTTGGTTTGTGTTTGTTTTTTTTTTTTTTTTTTTTTTTTCCTTTTCTTTATGCCTTTGGATCACTCTGCTTATGAAGCCTGAACTCTGACTTTCAAAGCGGTTCGTGGCTCATTATTTGCATCGCAGCAGCAAGCGCAGACCCTCAGGAGCCATCCTGAGCAAGGTCCCAGCGCGGCGGTGGCCAGGCGGCTGGCGAGCAGCAGGGATGGATGTACCTGCCCCGCTCGCCCCTCCGCCGCCTCTGCGCCCTGCACCGGGCGAGGAGGGTCAGCAAGGGGGTGCAAGGGGAGGGTGGGCTAGTCCTGCAAGGGGCTGAGGGTGGCACCGCAGGCGGATGGAGGAGAGGGGCAGCTTCTGAAGAGTGAGAACAATTACGGCAAAGCTGAGATGAATGCCGGAGGCCAACGCAGAGAGAGGAGGGGAGGGAAAAAAATAATGCCCCGAGCTGTAATGTGGGACTCTCACGTCCCCCCTTAGTGGGACCGGGACTGGCGGAGGGCAGGAAAAAGGCAGGGAGCGGGAAGTAACCGGACGCCCCCACCGCGGAGGGGCCGCCCCGGCTGCGCAGAGCCCGCGGGTGCGGATGTGCCTGCGCCCGGCGGGAAGCGCCGCGCCGGGGCTACAAGGCCACAAAACAGGCGGCAGAATTGCCCCCCGGGTGGGAGCTGAGCCGCCGAGCGCTGTACCCCGGGCTGGGGGGGGGGGGGTGCGCCGCTGCGCGCAGGGGCCGCGCCCGGGCCGCGGGGCAGGAGGAGGGTTGAGGGCGGCCGCGGCTCCGCGGCTCCTCCGCCCGCCCCCCGCGCACGGCGCAGGTTTGGGGGGTGGGGTTTGCGCGGCGCTGCCCGGCTCCCCGGCCGCTGACGCTCAATGCTGCGGCCGCGGGCTGCTGCGGGAGCTGCGCACCTCGGGGCTGCCGCGCACGGCGGGCAGACAGCGCCCGCGCCCGCGGAGCCGAGCATGCCCCCCGCCCCGCCCAGGTAAGCGCGGCGCGGCTTTGCGGCAGGAGGAGGGAGGCAGATTTGAAAAGGCAAAACCAACCAAACAAAAAATTAAAAGGGGAATAAATAAGGAAACCGGTTGCGGCGCTGGGGAAGGAGAGCGCGGCTGGGCTGCGCGGGGCGGCGCGCAGCGGCTGGCCGGGAGCGCGGTGCGGGGCGCGGGGTGCGGGCGGCAGGGCGCTGCGGAGCCGG
Source organism: Falco naumanni (assembly GCF_017639655.2). Taxonomy (NCBI): domain Eukaryota; kingdom Metazoa; phylum Chordata; class Aves; order Falconiformes; family Falconidae; genus Falco; species Falco naumanni. Next base: position 91,764,812 of record NC_054057.1, on the reverse strand, counting down.
GGCGCGGTGGGTGCTGCCGCCCGCGCTCCCCGCCGTGCCCGCGGAGCGGGGTGCGCAGCGCGGCCGCGGTGGCTCCGCGGAGGGGTCTGGCTGCGGGTCCCCGGGCACTGGCAGCGGGGAGCGCGGACTGGGGCGCTGTGCGTGGCTGCGGGCGGGGACTGCCACCCCCAGCCGCCAGGAATGCATGCGTAACTTTTTGCTCGATCCAGCCAGGGTGCCGTGCTCGAGTTTTAGCTTCTTTGGCTTTCCCCAGGCTGATGTTGCTTCCGTGTTGCGAGAAACATAATGCAGCATGTTGTTTTATTTATCCCAGACAGGAATGACTTGCTCTCTAAACTACAAATTAAACGATGCTGCTTGCATAACAAGTGGAAATAGTTCGTATCTTACATACTAATTATCCATTGCCTTTTAGACTAAGCAAAAGCGTGTTGGGTTTTTGTTGTTTTTTTTTTTTTTTTTTTTTTAATTATTATTATTTGCGAGGAGGGTTCAATAAAAGAGTCTGATGCCTTGCAGTAACGTATTCATTTTCCCTTGCCGGATTAAAGTGGGCAAAGGATTAGGAGCCAGCATGGTGATAAGGCACCCTGAGGTGCAGGGAAGGAGGGGAACGTGTGGCGGTAGAGAAGTCAGATTTTGTGCCTGTGCTTGCACATCCCTCCCCTTTACATGGTTCAGTTCGGGACCTGCATCCTGGCCGATCCATCATGTGGATGGGCGCAGGGGCTGGTGTCACGCTCCCGTTGCAATGGTCGCACGGCTCCCGACATCCTGACAGCGGCTGCCGCGCTCCTGCTCAGCCGGGGAGCCGGGGTGCCACGGCCCGTGCACGTCCCGGTGGCGGCGGAGCTGTCGCAGCCCCTTCCCGCGTTTCTCTAGCTCCCGGCTGCTCCGTCCCAGCTGCACACGGAGCCCCCAGCCCCGGCTCCCGCACGCCGGGGCTCCCCGCGCTGCTGCCGCGGGAGGCAGGGTGAGGGGGCTCTGCGCTGGGGGCAGCCTGGTGGACCCTCAGCAGCCTTTTCTGCTGCTTTCCTGGCCAGGACACTGTTTTTCCTTCTTTTCTGGACCTGAGGAGCTTGCATTTTTACCCTGTCTGTAAGTCCCTGCAAACTGCTTAAATGGCTCTTGAATAATCCTTCAAAGTCACCTCCCCTCTTTAATCTAATACCAAAAGGACTTACTTTACATGGCTAATCCCTCTTTTACTTGCTGTACAGCCTCATTTAGAGGTGTGCACACTGCTAATTTTCCCAAAGCAGCCTGCTTTAGACAATGGCTTCCTCTGGTGTGCAGCAACCTCTCCCTCCCGAGCTGAACTCTGGGCAGAGCTGAATACCTCTGACAACGTTTTGCTTGATTTCAGGAGGTGTTTCATCAGACCCCATCAAACACACGTACCCTTCGCAAGAAGCCACAGCAAAATCTTTGTGTGTATTTGTAGGTAGCACCTACTGGGAGGGTCTCCTGCCCTGTGTGCCCCCGTACTGGCAGCCCGGGGGCAGGCACTTGGGTGGGGAGGGCGAGGGGGGGACTGGAGCAAAGCAGGGTGTGCCTGCAGGTAGGTGGAGTTGAATGATCCTGGAAAAAATTCTGGCAACTTTGGAAAGTGTCCCTGCCCATGGCAGGGGGGCTGGAACTAGATGATCTGTAAAGTCCCTTCCAGCCCAAACCTTCTGTGATTCTGTGACTTGGAAATTTTCCCGTCCTTATCTTCTGCAGCGGAGTCGAGCTCTCCAGCCCATCTAGTGTTCCCAGAATTTTAAGCTGGTGCTGTTCTACATGATGACAAAATAGATGTTTTGAATGTGAATGACAGCAGAAGAAAAGCTTACCTTTGCAAGAAGCCTCGCTTCTCCCTTAGCGTGTAAGCAGTAAACATGATGAAATGGTACTGCCTTCAAACCTAACTGTACGTGCACGCAGTGATGTCCGGAGCTGCTCAGCCCCTCGCCTGAGGTCACCGTGGATGTCCGATGAGGGGCAGGCATGCCCTTGGTGTGGTCTGGGTCATGGGAGGGGGCAAGCGTCGTCGTCTCCTCTTCTCCCAGCCAGGAGGACACATTTGACCGTGATGTGGCACAAGCCTTCTTGGATGGGTGGTCTCTGAGACCACAGCTGTCCTTCCCTGGGGTGGCCCTCGTCGTATTTCCAGTGTAACCCCTCCGTCGCTTGTTTCCCAAGTGCTGAATGTAAACGATCAGCTGAGGAGCGTTTATTCTAGAGGGAAGACCAGCAGCACTGGAAGGCAGCAAGCAGCTGGGGAGAGAGCTCACCTTGGTTCCCAAACTTGCACCTCGTCATGTGTGAAAGTTTCTTGTTGATATGCAGATCTTTATTTTTATTGTGATTAACATTTCTCTGATTTAAAATATGCTCCTCTGTGCGAAGAAAACAGGTGTAAGGTCCTTTATAATTTCTACCAGAGGTGCAAAACTTAGGAAGAATTTTGGAGATGTTCTTGTGCCACGGGACTTATTTCGGTTGGTTTAGGGAGTTGGCTTTGTCTGGCAGTTCTGTGTAGTTAACTTGATTTTTTTTAAAAAAAATTAGAAAATCAGAGGTAAAGGCAAGGCAGGGCTGAGGGAAGGATATTAACCACAAGGTAGCTAGATCATTGCCTTTTTAATTTTCTCTCACGGTCTTTGGGAATTTTATTTGGCGAAGCGTGATGGAGGTGCCAGCTCCCCCGGCTGCTCTGCACCAGGGGCACGGGTGGGCACAGCCCTGGCGCCACACAGACAGCTCGGGCTGCAGGCAGTGCCGGAGAAGATGCTCTTGCTTAAAAATACTCTGCTGCGTTTGAAAGTTCATAAATCATCACAGGTCTATTTTTAGCCATGTTAGATTATAGCTAGTCTGGGGTTTCTTCCCATCTGCGGCCTAAAACGACCCGATAATGTCCCTGTAAAAGCCGTTTACACGCTCCTTTTGATGTTGTGGGTGACCTGTTGTTCAGCCCCATTACCATCCAGGGGACGGGGCTCCATCTGAAGAGGGTTTGGTGCAACAGTTGGGAATTTTCCTTCACATGCAGAACCTGGAAGGCTGCTGCTTGGTGCATGAGTGATGTGCAGCCCCTGACAGGAAGGTAATCACAAACACAGAAAAGTAACATGAATCACACAAAATCCACAAATGTCAGCTCTGAAGCTCTAATCTAGGCATGCTGCCAAGATTTAAACTTGCACACATCTTTACTGTTATCTGCTACAGTGGTTACTCAAATACAAATATGAATATCATGACAGTAGTGATTCATTCTTTTTATTATTAGCAAAGCAAATATATAATGACATCCGACTGATTTACTCTTTCATGTGAACACACAACTCTTCCCTGTCCCCTACCATCATCCACCAAAAATGGTGATATTAAAACTAAAACTCTAGTGTAAAATCTGCTTGCAATCTTAGCATAAATGAGGTTCACATTTCATTAGGAACCAAAACAACAGTATTTTCTGCACTAAGTTTGCAGTACTGTATGTGTTATACTTGGGAAATAACTTCATTCTTTGCTTTTCCCTAGAGACAAGCAGTCACTTTTTATCTTAATCTGCAGGATAAAAATCTGTTTCAACAGGACACCAAGAAAAAGAAAGCTTTGTTGGTTTGGGTTCTTTTAATTGTTAGGTTAAATCACTGAAAGTCAAACCCTCAGGACCAACAGGGTGAAAGTATTTTCGAAATAATTAATCTAGTGACTTTTCTCATATGCATGATTCAAATTTAGGAAGCTAGAGCATAAGGAGCAAGTTTTGACTCTGCAATATAAACGGGGAATTTTGCTCAGGTACGTAATTGCAGCATAGATGTATCAGCATGTGGACTTCAGTAAGGTAAGTGTTACACTTACTGCATTATTCCACTTCAGAAAAATGTTTTGTGGACTCAAGAAAATAATCTACAACCATCATTTTTTTTAAATTACCTTTACAGTATTTTTCTAAACATTGTTTAAACAGCTCAAGGTTTCAAAATTGAGGTTCTACCACACTTGTTTCTTCTACTAATTCTTCCATGAGCACCCAGCTGATGCTTTGTTACTTGAAGGTTTGCTGGAGATGCCTCCAATATGGCCAAACATCTTTATTAATAAATTAAAGTTTTGATACATCCCATACCAAGCTCTCCTAAGATGCAAGTCAAGTCCCACAATGGCACTTCACCACCTTTTCTCTTCTGTTTTTCCAGAGGCTCTGAGCCAGGCTTCAGTGAGACTCGGTGGACACGATCATTGTTAATCATCTCACAGTGGACACGATCATTATTAACCATCTCATGTGGGCTTTCCCCATTTTGTTTGCAGAGTAAGATGCGGCTGAAAGAGCAACTGTTAGGCTTGGCTTTCTCCAGATTTCTTTTAACCCAGGAGGGCAATGTGACAGCACTCCCTGCCACGCTCATGGAGTCGTAGAATGGTTTGGGTTGGAAGGGACCTTGAAGTCCACCCAGTTCCAACCCCTGCTACGGGCAGGGACACCTTCCACCGGACCAAGTGGCTCCCAGCCCCGTCCAGCCTGGCCTTGAGCACTGCCAGGGATGGGGCACCCACAGCTGCTCTGGGCAGCTTGGGCCAGGGTCTCACCACCCTCATGGTGAAGAATTTCTTCCTAATATCTAACCTAAATCTGCCCCATCTTGTCCTGTCACTACATGCCCTTGTAAAAAGTCCCTCTCTAGTTTTCAGCGGTGGTTCATCTTCCTTTTGTGGTCCTTGTTCACAAGTAGCACAGTCCAAAAGACTCCTCCATCAGTGTCCCTGCACCGCCCACAGGCTTCCTTGGGAGTAGTTTAATTTCTTTGTGAGTTAAATGCCACTCACTGCCTGTGAGCTAAGGGCTGGCCTTAGGGGCTGGAGGAAGCCCAGAAGCTGTCCAGGTGGCTGGCAGCCAGGTTTCCCTTCCTTGGACTGGAAGTATTTGGCTCATACCTGAGCTGCACTCTGCTGTTAACTTAGCTGGAGGTTTGCACGGGGTTTATGTTGTTACTTTTATGGGACAGATTGTGTATTAGCAAAGAACATTGTAAAAACTCACTGAAAAGTAGGTGAGTGAAGGGCAAAGTAAACATCCTGGCTACCTGCCGTGGTGCCAGGCTGCCTTCAGCAGGTCTTGGCCCATCCATGGCAGCCGTGGTTTCTGACACCACCAGGTGTGAGCTCTTTGCTAGGCTGACGCGCTGGATCTTCTCCCCTTGGACCTTTTGTGGGACCCCCACATTTTATATAGCATATGTGTAAGGAACCTGGATCTGGTGGGCTACCAATGGTGCATAAATTCATTTCATGTGATTTTCTTTTTCCGTGGTACTATGTGATAACACTGTGCTTGGTATTAATGGTGTGACCCATGAGAGGTGTTTGAAAGGCATGCTGAGCACTGAGCAGAGGAGGGTTCTTCACCTCCTGCACAGAGCACCAAATACATTTAATAAAAAAAAAATATTTTTTTTTATCACTGCTCCCTGCTCTTGTGAAATGGAGGCAAAAACTATCCTCTTGTCATGAATGAATGGATGAATCTTCTTGATCTTTGTCTCCCAGTCTTTTTTTTTTTTTTTTTTTTTTGGAGGGACGGGGAGGAGCTTCCAAAGAGCACTCAACTTTAGCTTTTTAAAAAGAGTTACTTATCATAAGAGCAGAACATTTGCCTAAGAGGGTTTAGTCCAGGAATGACTTCTCATATTTAATTGATCTGTATTGTTCAATTAGGGAGATGTATAATGCCTTCTGTTGTGCATGTATAGCTGGAAGTAGAAATGAATGAAATATGAAGTACAGCAGAAGAGTAATTTCAAACAGAATCAGCTCTTAGCAATGTACTAAACAGGATTTCAATCCAGGCCCTGATACGTGTGAGTAAATATGAATTGTGTAAATACATCAGATCGTTAACTTTGAGATGCAAATTATTTTGAATTATAATATTTCTTCTTATTCTGGCCAGAATTCAGTAACTTTTTTGTTCCAAATCATATTTATAAACATTTCCAACTTGTGAATTCACGTTCAAATGTATTTCAGCATGTTACGCTTCTCTGGAAACAGCTTGTGTGGGTTTCAGAGCCCCCCAGTTTCCCCAGTACGGGTGGGCTGTCAGGAGCAGGGCAGAGCACACAGCAGCGTGGCACTCGGAGACACGAGTGGCACGGATCCCACAGGGTGGCAGCACTCAGCCCGCAGCACCCAGCTCCTGACCGTGCATCCCGCTGCCCATTCCTCCCGCTGCATCCTGCAGCGCATCGCTCCCAGTATATCCCGCAGCGCATCCCTCCCGGTGCATCCCACTGCCCGTCCCTCCCAGTGCATCCCGCAGCGCATCCCACCTGCTGCACCCCCCTGCCCGGATGCCAGATCCTGGTGCCAGAACGGCCACGCAGCCTGGGAGCTTTGGGGGCGCACCCTTCTCTGCAGGCCTGGGGAAGAGCTGGTGCCACTTTGCAGGTTTTAGGCAGATAGTGAATGTTATGCCTGTAACACAATTTCAACAGTATAATTTTCTTAGGATTACTAATTCTGAGGAATCAATAAAAAACCATGCATCATTTTTCTCCTTGACATCTTTGTTTCATGATTCTCTGCTGACCAACAAGGCTGTTCTGCTTCTCAGCGTACCCCTCATTTTTTCCCACCACTTGTATACTCACCACTATCCATCTTCACTCACAGCCTGCCGCAGCAGGTCCTCTCACACTGTGGCTGATGGGGGGCTTGCTCGGCATCACCCTCTCTGCTCCTCCCCAGCTCCTTTAGCTTCAACACAAGATGCTCAAGAGGGTTCCTCTGTGGGATCCAGCACAGTTAGACTTGCCAATAGAAAGCGCCGATTATTCATGAAGAGTGATTTTAAACTTTGCAGAAATCAGTGGTGACGAGCAGCGAGCGTGTGGTGTGTGCGGAGAAGCTGTCCTGCGCGGTGCTTGGCACGAGGGCTGGTTGTCGGTGCGCAGTTCTTCTGCTCGACAGCTTGCAGGAAGGCTTTCAGGGATGTCCTGGTAAGGATAGCTCAGCATTAGTCCAGTCCAAAAATCTGTGTGGCAGAAGTCGTCTGCTGGCTGCTTTGGCAGCTCCATTTTTGGTGGGCATCAAGCAGGTGTCTCCTGGGCAGGGATAAGGTCAGTGGGCAGAAAGGACTGGCAGGGCAGATGGAAGGCACTGACCATCCTTCCGTCTCTGATCTCAGCAGTATTTTCATATTGTTTGCCAACACTTCCTACAATTAATATTAAACAAATATATCACACATTGTTTTACCAGGGAGGCAGAGATGGGAAAAGCAGATGCAGAGCAATGCAAAGCGTCAGGCTGGGTGTCTCCTGGGGAGCACCAGTAACGCGCTGGTTTGAGTCAAGGAATGACTTGGGTGAATTCAGTGTTTGATGGGTCTCTTCTAATTGCAGATGTGAAAAAAAACCAACCACTAGTCAAATACATCTGTAAATGTATAGCGCAGAACAGGGATTGACTCAATATTTTCTCTAGTCGAGTGGAAAAAAGGAAACCTAGTATGAGAAATCTGGAAAGGTCAAATTAATTTGTACTTGTGTGATAATGGGTAATACCTCTATTGTTTATGAAGCTTGCAAAATCTCTTTGGTGTTAACCACTGTGATAGATCTGATGGTGATTTTGAGAAATTAAAAATGAAGTAACAGTTGTTCCACCCTCTTCTTGCCTTTATCTGTTTTGATTTAGGATTCCTTTGAAAAGTTACGTGTTCTTTATGAATTAGTTGAGATGAAATTTATTCAGTTTTCTTGACTTCAGTGTGCTGTGGCTAAAGGGAGGAGATAATTTTAAACCAAAAAGATTAATAGTGAGGTTGGTAAGAGTAAGACTGAAAACCTGCTTGTGTCTTGCTGCTTAAGCATTCTGACTGTGTTTCCCTGTTTGTTTATTTTGCTCCGGTCTTTACTGTTTATTTACTAGGTGCCTTCTGCTGCCTCTGTTATTCAGGCAGATTTGCAGCTTCTTTTAGTAGCCACTGGACATTGTGTGGATTTTTCTGGGATCCTGCTTTCTTTCCTGGGAGTGACAATGCTACCAAACTGCATAATTTTCCATGAAACAATAGAGGACTATATCGGGAGTCCCTTCTGCCTCGTGTACAGCAAAATGTGTAGGCTCCAGAGGAATTCATTTGCTAGGCTTATCGCTGAGACATTTAATATCTAGAATGATTTAGTATATCAAATTCTAGAGTTTTGGGCTGAATGTAGCTGCATTCGTCATTGTTGCAGAACCTTGACAGCGAACAAAAGGTGCTGCGGGGAACCATAACTCATGCAGCAAATTAATGGGTTCCCGGCTTCACTTGCTCAGCTAAATGGAAGCAGGGAACGGTGTGGTCTTGCCGGCCGAGGGCTTTGTGCAACAAGTGTGTGGGTTAGGAGTTTGCATGTCCTTCATCCCTGGAGCGGAGGTGAAAAGCACAGACTTCTTGCCAGCTGCCTGGGACTGGTGTTTTTCACTGTAGAAGGTACTTACCTATAAATGACTTGAAAGGGGAAAAAAACCCACCAGCTTGTTAGCTGTTATGGGAGCATGATGCAATTGTTTTCGCAGATTTTTTTTTTTCAGGGAGCATCCACAGAAGGGAAAGGATTTGACTGGGAAGGTTTCACGTACTCTAGATTTTATCATGTCACACTGCAACAGAAAACTTAAAGCTATGAGCACAGGACGTCCAGTAACACTCACAGGCTGCATACCATGGCTGATAGTTTTGCCACTGGAAAGGTGTGTGCGTTGCAGAGGCATATGTGATCGCCTTCAGGCGACTGGTTCTCCCAGGCAGGTCTGGGTTGACAGAGCGCTTTGGCCATAGACAATCCCATGCAGGCTCTTCCAGACCAGAAACCTCTCCAGGATGCTCAGCAGTACTCATGGTTTAGACTGTTTGCCATAGGAGGGCTGCAGCCCCACATCTTCCTGGCCCTGATTTTGCTCTTCCCCTTTTTTCCAGTTCTGCCGCCCTTACTGGCAGACGAAACCAGTTCTGGAAGAGGTTCCTGTCCTCTTAGTTGCCAAATTACTGGGTGTGCTGAAAGACGCGGCATAGCTAAGAAATACGGGATGAGGAGAGATGATGCTCTGAAGTGACAGTTTACTTGGTGGTGTGTTTTTTAGGCAGGGTGAGATCAGCCTGTTCGAAGTGATCAGCAGCTCCTGAGGCTTGGATGTGGACTGGGGTTGTTGAGCACTTCATCGTGAGGAGCTGCCTGTACATTTGGTAATTGGCTCAATCACCCTCAAGGGCTTAGAAGATAAACATGCAGCAACAACTGAGAAAACAAATAGATGGGGGGATGGATGACTTCATAGTGAAGGGGCTTGAAACTGCAGCTGAGTTGCACCGAGAGGGCTCCAGAAAACGTTTAGAACTGGGTGGCTGCTGAATGCTGCCACTGCGTGGTGTTGGCCACGTCAGGCAGTTTTTTCAGTTCTGAACTTGCACTTCCAAAGTTCAGGAAGGCTCTGCGTTGTCTGGCGGATCAGTCAGCTGTCCAGAGCACCTTTGCAGCATACTGAGCAGTTCAGTACACCCACATTTGCTCTTTGGGGGGAAAAAACACCAGAAACAAGGTCACCTGCTCTCACCGCAGGTTTATGGCTGAGCTGGAGATGGCCTTCTCCAGAAAACAAAACATGATGAGTAATATGGTCTTTTAAAAAGCAGAGAGCACTCTAGATGCGTGTTTGAAACTGATGTAAGGCACAGAAGCGGTTGTGTCCCAACATGATCTGAGTATGCAGGGATCGCGTCATTGCACGGAGCTGTGCTGCCAACGTGGATCGAGTGGGTTTGGTCGCTGCTCCTGTTTCCTTCAGGGTGGGGTGGCTTTTGTTGTTGGTGAGGGGGTAGGGTTTGAGGATCTTCTCATCTACTTTCAATCTTGATTTTTTTTCCTTGGAAGAGCAAGTTTCAAGGTCAGTCAGTGTTTTTCCAGTGTGTCAGTATAAAGTCTGGGTCTACCGCATGATTGTACTGTCTCATCTGCTTTCTGCTTCAATCTTCTGGACCACTGAAGTTAGAAACTTGACAGCATGTGGCAAAAGATGCCAATAATAGCTCAGTAATACCTTCTGGTTTGTTCAATCCCGTGTAAGTGGGAGTTTGCAGCGGAGCTGAATAGCACACCATTGCCCAGCCTCGGGTGGTATGAATAAAGTCCTTACAGTAGATTAAGTGATAGATCACAGCTCCGCTGCAGACGTTGCATGGAGGAGCCCATTCGGCAGCAGCTAGCATGAATGGACAGAAGCGCAGTGTTTGTGCTACTGTTTATTTGATTGCTTTAGGTTTGCTTGTCTGTATACATGTGCCTGTGCAGCCAGTCTGGGCTGAGCAGGAGTGAAGGAGATGGAAGGTGCTTAAAGAAGCCAGGATGGATGGCTGCAGGCTCTGTCACCTCTTTGCTTTGGGAGAAGAAAGGTGTGGGAGTTACAGAGGAGGTGGAAGAAGTACGAAGAGCATGTGGCATGTCAAGAAAACTTCAAAAGGCCAGGAAAAAAAAATCTTCCCTTTCAATTCTTCCTTTCTCCTCTACTCAGAGTCTACTGTCTTTACTGCCTCAGTGGCTCCATCCGCGTGGTGGCTCGTGCAATGTCTCAGGCAACTAGCAGTGAGAACAGTGGCCCACAGAAGACTGAGATACGGATGCTTCTCTTTTGCCAGCACAATCTAAGTAAGACTTGCCAAAAAAACCCTGTTTCTGGTGGGTCTGCTGCCAAAAGAGGCTTTCTTGCTTCCGAAGAGGAGGGACTGACAGTGGTTAGCTGGACCAGTTCCTCCATCTGCAGGGACCTTCCTCCTGGCTGCTGAGGGATGGGAGTGCTCCTGCCCAAAGAAGACATCTAGCACAGGTGTTTCTGTTCTGGTCCAGGAGGAAGATCCTTCAAATCCTGTTTTAAAAGGATTTAACCTGGCACTGGAGTGGTCCCCACACTGAAACCAGCCCCAGGGCCAAACCCTCAGCTGCTACACTGCTGCTTTTTTCCTTTATTTTAACACATCAGGAGGTTCTGACATGTGTGGTGTAAGTGTACAGTTTTGTGGACAAGCCGATGCTTCCGATCATTCCCAGTGTATCCAGAGACAGCAAGGCTACCTTGGCTAGCCTGCTTGCTATCAGCCCGCACTGCATCTCAGAACCATTTTATTATGTTTATTATTGTATTTTAGAACCATTACCTAAAATACGGAATCGCTGCCCCTAGAAAAGTGGATTATCCTTTCCTGGATAGCTAATTCTATTTCACTCAAGAAAATTTGATTCATATTTCTGAAACATTGCCACTAAACAGCTTTCTAAGCAGAGTTGCAGTACAAGACCAAATTAGATTCGTGTAAGGGAGAGGGGAAATATTGTTGTTGCAAGTGTCCAAAGGGGTTGAAATGAAAATAATTTTATAGATCAAACTTAAATTGAGTTCAGATATTACAGAGACAGCACAGTGCTGTACCTGGGAAATCCCATCTGTCAAAAATAAACTTCAGGGTCACATTTTCAAATGGCAGTTTGGTTCTGGATCATGTGGCGTCTGTCTCTGGCGGAGCTGGGATGTCAGCCCCATCGCTGCCATGGCATGACCATGCAGAGCAGGTTGGGCTGCGTGAATCTTCTCAATTAAAAAAAAAAAAAAAAAAAAGAACAAAAGAAGGTGGAGGAATGCTTTTCAAGGATTTATAACATCCTTCACAAATTGCACCAGTCTGAAATGGCAGATACTGTTTGTCTCAGTGACTTTGACTTTTGACTAAGTCTCCAAAAATTTAGGCCAGACTATAGCGAAGCCCAGCGTCCCCGAGAAAGTACCTTGTGAAGTTCTGCAGTTGGAAGTAGAAGCAGTTTCAATTAAACTTGAGAACTTACTTGACCCATATTACTGTAATACCTGAAAGGACTTAACATTTTAGGTCTTTGATTATCCTTGTGGAGTTCTCCTGAGCTGGTTGTGTGCTATTTTATTGGGGATGAGGAACTGAGATGCACATCCCAAGATGGTCAGAGATACAGAGATATTTAGGAACTTCAGTTTCTAGTAATCTCTATCCAAATTCTTTGAATTTTAGGGTACTGAGCTATTAAAAATATTAAGTTTATGCCAGAGGAGAAATTTTAACACGGACTTCTTATTCCCCATGGATTGCATCATAATTCCGTTCTATGCTTAAACCAGATGTAATTATTTTTCCACCTGTGTTTTGGCTTTGGATCAGTCCTTCCCACCTGCATGGGATTCAGGATCTCTCTGAATACTTGCTTTAAAACTATCAATACTTGGGACTGAAAGTATATTTTTGAAAATGTAATCAAACACAATTTAGCTGTCTGAAACATTATGAGTAGACCTAAGCATTCACATAGAAATACTTGACAATAACTATACTAACTTAATGTCATCCATTAGTATTGTGTAAAATATAAAATATCATGCAATATTTAAATCCAGCTGCAGTGAATCCTCTGTAACTATACTGACGGTATCTAAATTTAGTAACTAATTAAATTCCATGGAACAGAAGAATGCATTTCTCCACTGCAATCTACTTCTTGTAAGGACAAAGATTATGTGCAATAGCTATACTTCTATTTTTATATAATGTAATATATTTTTTATATATATTAACTATATACCTGTGCTTTCTGAATTTCTACATCTGTATTTCAGCACCTCTGCTGAAGAGGACCTGGGGACCCTGGGTGATGCAGGCTGAATGTGAGCTGGTGCTGAGGCTCAGCCGCCCTCAGGTCTGGCCCGTGGCCACAAGGCTGGGGGGGACTGTCACCCCTCCCCGGCACTCAGTAGTCCACATCTGGACCCTGCTGTCCAGCTCTGACCCCTCCGTGAGATGGTTGCTGATGGAAGTGGTTGAGCTTGAGGGGGTTACTGGGGTTGCAGGGACAGTGCCCTGAGAATCTGGGTCTGGATTCATCCAGACTCTGCTCAGAGGATCCTTCATCCACGACCAGAATGGCTCTTTTCACCAAAAACGCCAGTTCATGCATTTTCTTTTCCAGCCACTTCACTGACCAAACCTCTGGCTGCGGATGACTCCGGCTTTAAGACTGTGATGAAATTAAGCATGTACCCAAGCCCTTATGGGATCAGGGCCAAACACTTTAAATAATTGATGGGCTGCTTTATTTCGTCAGCCTTTCTGAAGTAAACTGAGTTTCAGATGAGCATGAGCTGACTTAGATGTTTAGGTGGGGAAAAAACCAGCCTCTTTGAATTGCGCTGATTTCCCACAGGGTTACCTTGGGACCAGAAAAAATAATTTCTTCAGCTTGATCCTTCTTTCCCCCTCTCTAAACAAACACTTTTTTTTTTTTGCTTTGTTTTCTGTTCAGGCCTTTTGGATTCTTTTGCAGGAAAAAAAAAAAAAAAAAAGAATCCTCTTAAACATATAATCTGAAAAGGGGAGGGGAGGAAAGTTGTCATTAGTATTTGTGAACTGAAGTTGGCCAACTGTCCCAGGGGTATTTTGATTTTGCAGGGTATATGTCTGTGTAATTTCTGTAAATGTTGATAAATTAATAATACAGCTAGAATTGTAACACTTGCCAGTGTGTGTGAGGCAATGCAAAACTAGAAGAATTGAAAGTTGCTGACCCAAATATGGTGTAAGATGAGAAGAAGAGGTGAATGGAGGGTAAAAAAGTAAATAGCAGAAGGAGAAGCGGATAATGAGCATCCATGCTTTGGTTGCTAAATGGTACTGTGGTCATGCAGACTGGTCTGCAGGAAGGATATCGTTTGTACAGGCAGGATATGGGAGAAAGGAGAATTAGTTTGTTGAAAAACAAGCAGGAAATGTGTGTCTGTTTGGGATGGCTCCTCATATTCCACATCTGCAAATGGCTAAATATATTAGCTGAAAATAGAAGTGTGACAGAAACAGCAGAGTTACGCTCGGCTTCAGGGGGAGGGAGCTGCAATAGGAAAAAGGATGTGTCCAGAGAAGCGTTGCTTTTTGGAAACTACCCTTTGAGCAATTTCCTTCAGTGGAAAATGTCAGTGAACTAAGGCTCTCCTGAGAATTGATTTCTAAGACTGTTTATTTCTACTAATGATACAACATACCAAATTATTAAAAATTCTAAAAGCTACATTGGACAAAGTGGTTCACAGCAGAAAATATGCTTTGATCCATAATGCACGCCCCCCCCCCCCCCCCCCCCTTTTTTTTTTTATAATCCTTTTACTCTTTAGGTCCTATTCATGTGTAAACTCTTTCTTATAATTTTCTGAATCTGAACATGCTTAGAAATTGTAAAACTGTCTTGGAGGTGACTTTGATGACTTTGGGAAGGGAGTAAAGTGATGGTGTGTCGGTAGTACGAGTGGGCTGGACTAGAGAGCATTTCCAGCTCTCAAATGTGACAGCGTGTTGGCACAGATACCTGCGATCGTTGGTCACAGTTGAGTTTCATAAAGTCTTAAATGCCTTCAACATGGTAGCAACACTGCTAACACAAACATAAAAACACTGTAAAGTGTTTTTAAGACCAATATTTGTAGTTAAAAATAAATTCCTGCTGTGGTCAACCCATTCATTATCCCCTTCATGAAGAAAAAGGAGATGCAGCCTTCTGCTGTGATGTCCGTTCATTTCCTTAGCCACTGTCACTCATCCCCTTAATTACTGAATCTTATCATTTTGTATTCCAGATACTGGATTTGATCCATCCATCAGCTGTCAGTACCTTGTCAGAGACCCTGGATACTTCCAGATGCATTTTCTGTGCAGGTCCTGCCAGAAGAGAGGAATGTTGTGCAGAGAGGGCTGGGCAGATAACAGACTCCATCCATTTTTCCTGTATGTCATCCTCAAATTAACCTTTTTTGCCATTTTCTCCCCCATAAACGGAACCTGAGAATCTGTAATGGGTGATCTTTGATTTATGAGGGGTTTGTGCGTTTATTTCCATGGATAGACAAACACTCCTATTTCAAACTGTTTTGACAAAAAACATAAGAGAAAATTCTGCCCTCCACTTCGCAAATAAAAAGGAGGGTAAAACTTTGCCTGTTGTGTCTCTTCAGCTGAACTTGACAACAATTCTTAGAGAGAGGTTTCCATGGTGAACGTAGAAAAATCAAATTTGAAAACTGTTTTCTTTTGTGCATTTGCTTCTATTGTTTTAATGGTCACTGTTCTGCACATTTAACAGTCATTATCCACACCTTCTAGCTTGTGAATACATTTACATATTTTAAATCAACATTAGCAGAGAAAAATGGGTGATTTGTCCAGGGCTGATTATGATTTTTTTATTTTTTAATGCTGAAATGCTCAGGATATCCTCCAGTGGGATCTGTCAGAAAGGGCTCTTTTAGCAGACAGCCTTGCTTATTTGATAACTTTGTGTATTGATTCCTTACATCACCTTACTTGGGTTATATTTCATTTCTGTTCCTCCTTCTACTGTAGAAAGACAGAATGAAAACCTGGTAGCTGTTTCTTGCTTTATGTGTTTTTTTCCCCTGTTGAAGCCTCATGTAGTACATTCCTTGCCTGTTTACCAAGCACATTTCCTCTATATTTTTTTTTTGAATGGGAAGATTCTGGCTCGGAAGCAGGAAACTTTTAACACAGATTACTCAGAGCCATACTTGCAGCTTAACAAGTGCATCCAGGATGCAGATGGATTTCCAGCATTACTTTCCGTATCTTTTCCTTCCAAAGCAGTCCGGCCCTGCACATGTCCCATGAGTGTGACAGGTGGACACTTGCGCACAACCACGGCCAGAGAGCCCTTAGCCTTGGTACTGCAGTCCTGCTCCCCAGGACTTCATCATACCTAAAGCACTGGTGATGGGCCTGCCAGTATCCATCGGTTCTCGGTTTGACGTGTTATTATTTTCATTCCCTTAAGGAGGGAAGATGTCACAGTGTCATCCTGAGAGCCTGTTACTCCTCTGTGCCTTTCTCAGGGTCATTCCTGCATGCTTCGTGGGAGGCTGCTGCCTGTGCTCGCTCCCTGGGAAGTGCTGCCCGTGCTTCTGCTTGCTGGAATCACGCCAGTTGTTGCTTTTCCCATTGTTTCATTTTAGTCGCATGCTGAAATCCTGCTCTTGTTCCATCTCAAGTAATTAATTAGTCCAATTTCCATTTTAAATTTAACTTGAGCTCACTAAAAAATTGCCAGCCCTGCCAAAGTGCTGACATGTGTGTTACCAGATATTTGTTACGAAAGTCTTTCGAAATAATTCCCGGATAAAAGTCAAGTGGAGTGAACAAAGCGCTCAAAATAATTATAAGTGGCCCTGAATATTTAGTTGTGTTGGTGAATAATGGAGAACGTGTTCTGGAGAAAAAAAATGTTATTAATTTTCCTGAAACCCCTTTGCCAGGCTCTTGGTTTTGGCCTTGCTGCAGGACACACTGGGCATCTTGCAGAGCAGTGAGATCTGTAGGTAAGGAGATGGTGTGGAGAGGAGTGAAGGCAGTGGGTTTGTTGGCATTGATAAGATGCAGCTGTGGCTGTACTGCAGCGGCAGTGGGTTGGTTGACATGGACAATGTGCAGGTGTAGCTTGTTCCTGCTAAGTGGTTAAATAGCCCTGAGTGTTGTGGGACAGGGGGTCAGATGGGGGGGGGGGAGGAGTAGTGTGGTTTGACCTCTGGAGGAAGGTGGTACAGCACAGATGTTAGAATCTGACCAGCAGTAAAGCCTTTGCAGTCTGCTAGTTTGTGCTGCAACAACTGGTGCCCCGTGTGGGGCTGGCTGAGTTGGACTCTGACTGCAGCAATGGTGTGTAACATGGTTAAATACCTGAACTTCTGAAGGACCTCAGACCTCCTGGAGCTGGTGCCTTGGGGGTGATGTTACCTTCTGAGTGGGCACGGGTCACTGAGGACGCATTTGAAGCTTTTATACAGTATACATGGCAACTCTTTGTTGCTAAATTAAGGGAAAATGTAAAAAAGTAAGTAAATTGTCTGTATTGACAAGCTGTATGTACAATCTCAGGGGATGCCACTGCCTGCGTGCTCAGCGGCAGCCTTGTGAGGGGCTGCCCCTTTAACTGGCTCTGGCTGTTGTCTGCCAACATTTAAAATGCTACCTTGTTAAATACTGCCTGTTTAATATACATTTTGGTGTGATTTGACAAATGGCTTTCTTCAGTTCCATGCGGAAGAGAAGCTAAATGAGTTAGTAAATGTTAATGTGTCCATGTTCTTCCTAGATAACTAGTTGCCTGTGGGACAGTATCAATAAGTGGCATTTATATGGTATTATGAATGTGTTAATTATGTGTAGACAAAATAATGAGTAAGCAAAGGTCAAGGACAAACACAGTTTCCCCAGAAATATGCATCAAAGAGCTTCTAATATTTAAGTCATTACCATTATTAAATATTCAGTATAATTTATGTGCATTTTTTTCATTGCTTATAGTTTTAGGCTAGAAGATACTGAGCAACTTCAAGGGCTGTGCAAATGTTTTGTAACAAAACTCAGCAGAACTTCAGCAGAAGCTGGACAATGTTTTCTACACATGTTGGTTAACTGCCAGGTGGAATTTGGGATTGATTTCTTCTTTGAGATGTAGCCTTGTGGTGGCTTTTTTCCTAAATTTGAAATGAAGGAAATGAGAATGTGGCCATGCTGGCTATTAAACTGCTGAACCTTGAAACTCAATGAAAATCAAAACAAGATGCTCTTGAGACTGTAAATGCCCAACTTTGCCCTAGTTCATTGGGCTGCTCATTACCAATGCACTTTTAAAAAGTGATGCTGTTAGCATGCTGGAGATTTCAGTCTTCACTTTTTATTAGCAAGCCATATGTATAAATACCTCTTTGTCAGGGACCCTTCTGAAATCCAGTGGTTTTTTGTGACACGAAGCAAGAGGAAAGCCTAGCTGATCAATACAGGCATTAATTAGAAGGAAAAGTTCAGTCATGGTTTTTACTTCTAAACTTTTGTGTATTGACATCTGGCAAAACAGTTAAGAAGTCAATAAGGATCTAAAAGTTACTGTACTGCTGGGTTGCTCGCTGAGAAATAGCAATTAAGCCTCCTCTGTCTCCCAGGACCTCCTCTCGCAGGTGTCTGGAAGCATCTCGCTACCAACCGAGATACTTTTCATGTATGAAACACTCGTGTTATGACATCAAAACACGTTGCATATTATTTCGGCATGGCAGGCTGAAATTAGGTTCCCATTTTATTTTGCTTATAGATGCCTGTCAGAGTGGCTAAATCAGTTTCTTTGCCTTCTTGAAATAGCGTCACTTTGAATTTCCTTCATGCTGCATATTGTTTTGGGCAAAGACATGTTATTTCTGTATTCAAGATGGAGTGCCTCATACCCTTTAAATAAAGGTGAAGAAGCCCAATTAAGATTATTTTAAAAAAACTTTCTGGGGTGGCAGCTTGGGTCGCTTTTAAAGTGATACAGAAGCTACTAAACACTGATGCATTATGGTGTTTGCTTCCCCCCCCTTATGCAAGTACCATGCATATGGTGCATGACATATTATTTAGTGGTTGTGGGGTATATAACGAGGCATTCTGGAGTCTAGCACTGATGAACACAGAGATAAGCTTTGAGTGCCAGACCATAGGAGTTCCTCAATACAGCTGAGGAAGGATCAGACCATTTCAGTGGCTGCAGCTGCCCTGCAAGTGTTAAGCTTAGGCTGTGGATGCCTGGTCCGTGGGGCACCCGCATCCTTCAGAGTGGGTCCGAGAGGAAATCAGGGCAGAGACTTGGTCTTTACCTGTCTGTGAGCTGTCTGTTATGGTGGTGGTGTGACACAAAACCCAACGAGCAGCAGTGCTAGGCTCCTACAGGCCACTCGCTGACATGCAAAAGCATCTGACAGGGCTGTGACCTGGTCCTTTAAATCAGTAGGCAGGGGAATTAATTCACTGTTAGCTTTTTTGGCACTGTAATATTGCATTCATGCATAAATAATCTCATCCTAGTTACCCAGTTGCTAAAAACCTCCAGCTCCTGTCCTCAGCCTTCCAGATATTTGCATTAGAAACATCCCATCAGAGAAGGTACACATGCTTGAAAACATCTATTATTTTCTTGCCTGCCTCTCTCCTGGCATCTTGTCACCCAGCCTGCGCCTGCAGCTCCCTCCTGCCTGCGGGCATTGCTCCCAGCTGCACCCGGCAGGCTGCTCTGTGCGGCTGCCTGCTTCAGCTCCAGGCTCTGCACTTTTAGACAGCACAGTTCTCAGAAGCTACTTCCAGTACATCTTTTTTTTTTTTTTTTTAATTTTTAAATTAAAACCAGCTTTTTGAACCTTAACTTTCCTCCTTTGCCACTCTACTACTACCCTAAGTGTGCTGCTGAAGTTTTTATGCAACGGTGCTGCTGTCTTGCGGTTTTCCTTGGATCTCCCTTGGTCTTTTAACATAATTATTTTCTAATTACTACTGGTAGATTTTGTAAATTAAGGGTATATAGCTTGTTGATGTTGCTTTATTGATTTATTTATTTATTCATTGAATATAATAATACAAGAATATATTATAATAAAATCATAATGATATTTGATTGAGTATAATCCAAACGAGCATAGGAACTGGGGTGTAAATCTTTCAGATCACTCAGCAATGGCACATGGGAACCCTAGCAGGGCTGGAGTGAGCCATGGAGGCTGGGAGATGCGCAGCCCCTGCCAGGCGTTTGCTCCCATCACGGGGGGTTGTCAGGTGCTGCACCCCCTGCGTGTAGCTTGGCTCTCATATAATAGCAGGAGGCAAATTATACTGTGATATCTTCTCAAGATCCCCACAGTGCACGTATGCCTCCTTGGCGTGCTCCTGGTTGTTTTCAAGGACCTGCTTTTAAGATAAAATCACATCTGCAAAGCTCCAGGTTTGACAAAACCTCCGTACTGCTCTTTGAAAAAAGCAAGGCTCTGGTGGTGAGCTTCTGCATCTTCCATTAGGAGAGGCTTCCCAAAAAGGTTTTTTTGAATGATTTCTTGATAGCTGGCAATCTCCTGAATCATTTCTTATACAGAAATTGTTCTTTGAGGTGTTTTGTTCCGTTAATGACTGCCACCAAGGTCAGTTTGTCACAATTTCCAGCCTGTAACTTGGAAAGCGGTGGTGGCTGTAGGTCTGGCCTGAGGAGCCAGCCTTGTGTTTCCCACTATGAAATAGTGGGCAGGTCACCTCAATTTCT
This sequence comes from Falco naumanni, assembly GCF_017639655.2. Taxonomy (NCBI): domain Eukaryota; kingdom Metazoa; phylum Chordata; class Aves; order Falconiformes; family Falconidae; genus Falco; species Falco naumanni. The sequence goes on along the minus strand of NC_054057.1, from coordinate 91,744,641 downwards.
GTGCCTCTGTATTTTCCTGCCTGGCTTTGTGGAGGTTTTTTTTTGTCGGTTCCTTTGGGATCTGATAGTCTTTGAGCTTGAACAATGTGGCTGATCCGAGCTCCGTTTTAATCCAATGATAAATAGCTAATTTTGGAGGTTTAGGTTGACACAAGCCACCTTGGAGTGTCAGACTGCGAGACTTTGGTTTCCTTCTACCATCAGATAAGGAACAGATATTTCCTGTAAATCCTTTCTTAGTGTTCAAGTTATACCATTAGAGCATTAAGTCAGACACATGACACCCAATTTCAGAGTAATTCCTAAGGAAAAAGCACATTATATTTTTTTAATGGGCTTCTCAGGACTGACTTTGTTTCTTCCTGGTGAATATGAATTCCAGCAAGTTCATCTGAATTCTGACCTTCAAATACACAAAGGCTGTTTTTTAGAGCAAGAATATGGTCTTTAAAATTATGTACTGTCCACATGAATGTCTTCCTCTCTTCCCTTAAAACCCCCTTAGAGTGCAGGAATAGAACTGTTTTAAGTGTTCCCAAAATTCATCTGTGTATTTATGAACTACTTGCATCTTACAGAGATGCTATTCATGTCAACCCCACCAGTGCCGACCTTTTCTTTCCAAATGGCTTATTTGGATTGTGTGCCGCATACAATATCGTCGCTTCTCTTAGTCTCCTTTTCTTCTGATTGCTAAGTAACATGAAGCAGATCGGAGAGACTTCTCGTGATGTACTGTGTGGCTTGCTATAACAGTCTTTCCCAAGCACCTTGGTTGAATAAATATCCATTGAATAACTAGAGAATGTATTCATATTCTTTGTATTTTGATTTATGTTCTATCTTTCTACCTGTGCATCTTCAAGAGTAATTGCCAGTTTTCACCTCCTACAGAGAAAGTATAATAGAGCTGAAGAATAAGTAAAATGTGCTCTGTTTCTCTCTCCCTCCCTCTCTCTTGCAAGGGAACCTTTATATTCTTACCCGTGCATATGCTAATACTTTGCAAACTGAAAATCATAACCTCATTCTCTGCTGGACTTGCTGTAAAAAGCAGCTCGTATGCTTTCGGTGTTTCCTTGTGGCGCTTGCCAGCTGGAGACCTGCACATAAAGCCCATTCCCCTTTATGAAATAAGTCAGCCCAACTGTGATGTAGTAAAGGTATCCCAGATGAATACGAAGGTTGAAGCCAGTATGTTCCCTGTTATAGACATCATATTCCCATGCACTGCTGCTCCGATAGCATCGAGACTGCATGTCATGCATTTTAATGATCGTGCCAGTACAGCATCTCTGAGAGGATTACTGAGCGGGCTTCCTGTGATGGGTGGCAAGTTCCTCTCTGACATCTGATGCAGGATGCTGCTAGGGGTGACTGCAGTGTGAAATGTCCCTGCGTGTTGGTAAAATACCGCATTAGACATGAAAACACTCTTGAAGCACTGGCTGTCATTGCTCGGCAGGGACCTCTTCTTAATCTGAACAATAATAAGGTCAGTTGGGTGCAGCATGATTTTCCCATCAATTAGTTCAGTCATACTTCTAACAAGCCATATATAATCATGCATGTTTAACCTGCAGGTTACATGGCCTAGCTAGCTGTGTGACCTACAGATCATAGAGCTGATAATTTCTTATTTTGTAAGCAAAAAATTGAATAGAGATCTCCAGCTGGATTGTCCTGTCTCATGCGTTGAGGTTCTTACCTCGCTACTAACCAAACCACAGAAGTAAAGCACGTGCAAGCTGGATCACCATGCCTTGGTCTTATACCTGACCCCTCAGGGAAATGAAACCAGAGGCACGCTTTGCTTGGGAGCCTTTTCTTTCCATATTAACCAAAAAACAAGCTCCAGGTGACCTGATGGGTGCTCACAGTAGGTTTCTTCTCAACTTTCTCCTTCCCTGTGGTCATGGACGCTGGGAGATCTCACTGTGTGCTGATGGGTATCTCACTTGCTGCAGACATCTATGGAGGGAAGATACGTAAGTCCCCCTCTCCCTCCCTCCATCCCTCCCTCCCCTGTGTTGCAGACCTCTGTGTTTGATCTTAGCTCAGTTTTGTAGCCAGGCTCTGGCTTAGAGGGGAGTGATGTAAAAGCTGGGGCATGGGGAAGATATTCGCGTGCTAGAAAGTGTGTTCAAAGCTATTGGAGCGTTTGGGTTGGATGTAGAAATTACAAAAAAAAAACCTACAAACATGGTTATAATTTGAAAAAAGCCAACTTTTCCTATAACGAAATAGCTTGTTATGGGAGCCTGAGATAATTCTGTGTCTCTGAGACTACCAGCAGGGAAAAAATAGTCAGAAAATTCCCATTCTGCTTGAAATTCACTATCTCTGAACACCCTAAAAATCCTGAAGATCTTATTTATGGATGCATTCAGAGCTGCTTAAGCAACAGATTCCTCCGGATTGTCCGGTGTTTATGCATTTCCCGTTGGATCTATTCATGTTTCAAATTTGTGAAGTTACGTTTGTCATTGGGGTGCAAAAACCTCATTCAGAGAGAATTGAGACCTTAGTTTTTAATAATCCTTCTGGCACCATTTTTGTCTTTATTGAGGAAATAATAAAAATTCAGCCATTTAGAGTACCAAACCGACCTCCTTTTGCAATGTGCAGATGTAGTTTTAATCACTCCATGCCTTAACAACCCTAGGAGGAATTCATTATTTCTGTTGGCACAGCATGGTGCACTTTCCCCTTCCACTTGAAATATGTTTCTCACTATTTGCAGGATGAAGTTTGAAAAGTTTAATTATAAAATGAAAAAGAAAGGGTCATAAACCAGAAGGCAAAAAAAAAAATCTCAACTGTTGCAGATTTATGTTGAAAATTACTTTAAACGGTTGAGGTTGGCCATGATGTTCTGAGTGCTTATACCAAAGAACAGGTTACTGTTCTCTTCCTACAGTGCATTGCCATGTAACTGCCTAATTTGACACTGATGAAGTGTTAAATTATCTGTTGGAGTTCTGGCTTTTAGGTCAGGTGCATTTAAGCCGAACTGTCCCATCAACTGAACTGCATCTTAAAATCCTGGAAGTCATTATAGCAGGGCTGTAACATCAAGGCTTGATTCAAGATCACGGACCGCGCGTGGGCTGGTACACCAAGCGTACGAGCTGCTTCATGGAATCCCAAATCAGCAAAACGCAGAGAATGAGTAATAAAAACCTGTGCTTGACGCAGGCACTAATGCAAGAAAAAATAAACATCATTGCGAGGTCAGTGTCGCCAAATTGTTATCCTTAGTGTATTATAACAAAGTAATGAGAAACACCTTCAGCCTCAAACAGAAGTCAATAGAAAATCAACAAACGGCTACCACAAACATCTTTTTTCTAGCAGGAGCCGGGGACAACAGGCAGACGCTTGGAAACAACACAAATACACACACAGAGGCATGCACAACCTTTAAGAAAAGGACAAACACATTCCAGTAAGCAGCAAAACCACCCACTGCTGTTATTTTATGAATAGATGGTAGATTTGCCTTCTGCATGTTGGTGAAATAATGAAAAAATCCTGGGATTTTGCAGGCGTAAAATTGCAGACAGTTTATGTTTATAGCTGTAGACGGCCACACAAGTGAGACTAAATTGAGTGCCGGATGGAGCTAAGAGGAGCAGGAATCAGAAATGCAAGTGAAAGATAAGGTTGTAAAAATTTCTGCCTCCAAGGCTAATCAGGACTAAGTATCCTGTTGCCAGCAGCCAGGAGAATGTTGCAGATAACAGATAGTGATGGAAATTATGTCAGATAATTATGTTGAAAATAACAGCAGAGGGGGTGCGTGCTGACTCAGACTATTGTCACCTGCTTCCCCCCTTCGCCACCCCAGAGCGGGGTACCCTGCTGCCAGGGCTAATGCTTAACGCCCCCCGTGGGGGAGGGTGGGAAGCTCAGTGATGAGCTCTGTGTAATACCTAACATCTAACATAGTATTCAAAATGTAATCGTGCTAATTTGCAATTGTAAATCTCCTGTTATCAATTAATTTACATTGTACAAGTAACCATCTGATTATCTTTGTGCATTGCTGTATTTACACTGCAATTTAATTGTAAGTAATTAGCATGTAATTGCACATAGTTATTTATACCTTGTAAAGAAAGTGATGTATTTATATGTAGTTAAAATAATTGCAGTTGAGAGCAGATCTTTTGACTTTTCTTCCTTTTCACTGTGTCTTAACAGTTTCTGTGGCCAAAATTGCTGTTGTGTAGACAAAGTTGGGTCTCCTTTGGGTGAGTGAGGAGAGCTTTCTGGGAGCGTAGGCATGTGGGATTGCGTTTTGCTTTTGGCCTGTATCCATTTTCCACTTTCAGGTATTTTCTCTGTCTCCTAACACTACTGGCCTGCCCCTCCTTAAAAAGGGAATTTAATAGACAAGAGGCTGGGTCTCTCGAGTAGCAATCCCAGCGCATCCTGTGAGGAAGCGCTGAGTGACCTCCGTTCTTGGCATGGATGAGTGCTTTCCATGTAGCAGCTCTAACAAAAAATATTACCCTATTACAGTAATACCTGCTAAGGGTATACTTTATGAATGCCATTAAGGGCAATGGTGGCTTTCATGTCGAGTACTAGTGATGGTAATTTTATTCCCCTTGCTGCTACCCTCGCTCCCTCGGTCCCCCATCACCCCAGTTAGAGTCACTCTGATGCCAAACTTCACAGTCACAGCCCGTTCCTTGCCATCCCAGCCTACAGCCCTTGTCCTTTTAGGAGAAACAGAGTGTTTTGTGAGTGGTACCGTAACAGAGGATCTGTGAGATCCAGGTAGGGGCTTTTGTCCCCCTTGCCATGTAGCAGAAAGCATACCTTGGTTTTATAAAAGCTCTGGGAAAAGTTTTGTGTCGTTACACGTGCTGCGATTTGTCTGCTGGGAAGGGTTTTGGAGGAGGAGGAAGATGCCCCATGCTGCTGCCTGCTCAAGGCCAGTTCATTAGCATTTGTGTTTCTCTGATCTGAAGATGTGGGGGAACGTTTGGGATTCACAAAACAGCTCTGAGTGGCACGAAGGATGCTGTTATCTTGCAGGATAGTCCCTGTCTCCTCTTGGGTGGGAGCTGCTGGGTGCCTTGGTAATGAAGGGTTTTTTCTTTGCTTTGCTGGCTAGACCCCTGAGTTTAGTAAATGATTTTATGTCCGCTCAAGGAGAAATATCTTTTCACTTCTCATTGCTACTTCTGCATTTAAGAAAATAGCTGCCAGCCATGCCACTGTCAGGTACATATTGTCCAGAAACGTTATGCCATAGCAGTCACCTCATTGCAGGGACCGATGGAGAAGCTCCAAGAGATGCCTCTCCTGTTCCGCCCGAGTGAATGGTAGGTGGCATCAAAGACATGTTTCAGCTCAGCCTTTGTCATCACTTAGCATTTCCCCATCTCCCCGTTTCCACACAGGTGTGGGAAGGAATCTGTGTTAACAGTAGCCAGCTGTGTGACTAGAAGGTTCTCTGTCCCCTGCCCAGCTGGGCATAGTTGGGAGGGTCAGAGCACACCTGGAGTGGGGTGGGAGCAGATGGAGCTCTGCAGTAGCTCTGAGAGGAGGTGGCTGGCAGATGCCGGGTCCCTCCTTGGGGGGCGAGCAGGCTGCTGCTGGCCCCCACCGGGGGGCAGAGCTGGAGGGGTTCCCCGGGACCTGCTTCTGGTGAGTTGGCAGAGGGTCCCTCTTCTGCTCAGGGGAGACCTGTGCTCTCAAAAGGGTTTTGGGGGTTGTAGAAGATGGAGGGGATAAGCCTTTTGCTAGAGGGTAGTGTCTGTCTTTGTGAGGATTAACTACAGCACTGGGTAAATGGTGCTGGTGGAAAAGCAGGATCAGGCTCTGTGTTTGTTTGTGTGACTGTTGAGCTCTGTTTCTCAGAACTTTTATTTTCCTTACTCTGGTATATCCTACACAGCTCCCTTGGTGTGTAGATAATACTTTGGCTTCCTGAAGATATGAGCACATACCTGGAGTTAATTACTGACTTGCTGCTTAGTGTCCTGCAGACAAGCCCTCTTCATTTATATAAAAGAAACACGAGTCCTGATATGTGCTGGAGGGCTGATGTGAAGACAAGAATTAACAAACATAAGGTGCTGAGAGGTCTCCAGGTGTGTTGGTGGTAGTAGTTACTATTATGTCAGTCAGAGAAGCCTTGTAGCTAATGAGACTCCTGTGGAACACTTTTGTATGCTCTTGACCTCTGGAAGGTGGTCTCTAATATCTGCTGTTTTGGTGGTGGATGTAAATAAGGATTAACAGGATTAATTTGTATTCAGAAACATCTAGGAGCTGGGCTCTCACTGACTCATTGGGGTCTACTTTAACAGTGTACTTGATATTTATTTGCATGATTGGGTTGCAAGCCATACACAGCATACGGTGGTCAGTTGGGGTCTAAAGCTGGTGAAGACCTTGGGGGATGTTTTATAACTCCTGCTCAAACTATAGAAAAGTACATGGCTTTACAATGTTTTTCACTGGAGCTTTTGCGTTGATGAGTTCTGTGTTGTGTTGTTCCTGGCTCTCCCTGCCATTGCATTTACTTATTCCTTCCTTCTCTTATACTACATATATTCATATTTCCATGCATTTCAGTAAGCGTGTGAGAGGAATACTGAAAAGAAATAGGAACAGCTTATCCAGTCCAGTAAATAAGCTGCTAGATAGTTGTTGTGTCTGTCGTGCCCCCCCCCCCCCCCCCCCATATCTCTCTTAAACAATGACTTATTTTAGGTACTTGGCCAGTTCCCTTGTGACTTGCTCAGGGAATGAGCAGTCAGGAGTTGTTGCCCAAAAGAACCCCCTGACATGCCTCACTCCCCTAATTTGAGACAGCCCAGTGCTAATCATAAACTGCTTAGCCTTTGAGGATTAACATCCTTAACATTGCAGATATAAGAAAGTTCATGTTATCAGTGTTCATTTAAAAATGTGTAAATAGCAGTGGGTGGCTTTTGGAGGGGGGGAACTGGCTGTTTTCGTCAATATATGCATAAAGTGGCTACAAAGCCAGGTGAAACTCCTGCAGTGCCGTGGTGCGTGACTGCAAGCAGCATGTGTGAGGCTTAGTCCCTGAGCAGCCTTATCCCATGGAAATACTAGTTAAGGCATAGGTTTCAGTGTACTAGCGAGTTTATGACCTGTGTAGAAATGTCAATTCAAACAGCTGCCTACTAAATTATTCAGTTTATTGATAGAATAATGACTTTGAAGGTGGAGATATTGGACTTAACTCTTTCAAGAGGGGTGGGAAGGGCAGATGAATCAGCTGCACTTGATTCCAGCTGGATCGTGGCAAGATCCCTAATGTTACATGCCACCTTTGAGCAGTGGATTCAAGTAGAATTAAAAGCAAAAGATACTATCGATTTTGATGCTGATGGGAATTTTAAATTAAGTGCATTTTTAGTAGAACTGGCTAGAAAATCGGAAGCTTAGAAAGATGGGCTTACTTGCCGAATACCTAAGCTTTTTTTTTTTTTTTAAAAAGGAAAAGCTATAACAGACTCTTTTTTAAGAAAAACGTGTATACTTGACGAGATCAAAACTTCTATAGAAAGTCCATATACCTTGAGACATTTGTAGAAAAACTTTGACCTGCCTTGCTTTAATTTCTCTTGAGTGCTTACTAGTCGACTTTGTTGCAGTGGTAATAGAGGCTTCACACAGAAATCCAGAGTCTGGTTTCTGTAGATGTAACAAAACAGTTTTGCTACTTGTTTCTTTATCTCTAAGCTGCACTTGACCCGAGGCTGTAGGTATGTATGTTATTTAAGATAACTGTAATGTATGCACGAAGTAATAAAACGTCAGCTTTGTTGAAACTTTCAGAGTATGAGTGCCTGTCTTGATAGAGCTAAATTTCTCAGCACGTTTCATGTGGTATATATAGAGAGATACACACAATATACTTATACCTTCTTGTGAGAGGTAAGGTATTTCCATTTTGTACAGGGCCCTTCTTATTTTTATGAAGAAGCACATTAATGCATATGTAGGTAACTTTATACTTTCTGTGTATACCTTGAATATTAACAGTTCATATTAGATGCTATGAAGATCTTTTCTTATTTTCAGATTTTTCCACATTGTGGGAAAGTTGGTACTCTCCTTTTGGCTTTCAAAACATATTTTCACATCACCAATCACGGCCCGGCAGCCACAACAAATCTGTTTTACTAATAATAAATGTTTGGTGGAACAATGTAATTAACCAGCTGGCTATTTTGCTGTGGAGGCTGCATTTAAGGAAGTGGAGCTGCTGGGAGGGGATCAAATCCTGCTCCAAACTGTTCAGGCTTCCCAAGCATATGCTGCCAGGAGCCGGGCTGACTGGGTGGCATCCAGGATCCTGGGATGCTGTCACTGCTGACACAGCTGCAGACCCCCGGTGCTGCCTCCGTCAACGCTGGGGCGCGGGGTGCAAGCTGGAAAAAGGTGCTGCCATTTGAAAGGTTTCAGCTGCATATTGGTGAAATGGAAAATAAGTGTGCAGGTTTAAAAGTAACCTGCAAGGGCTCTTGGGTTTTGTCTCTCTTGAGCTCTGCTCATCCATCGTGGTGTCTTGGCCAAGTGTAAACGTTGGCACTTGCTGTTAACACCAGCCATGCTGCAGCGTAGTTTCCACTGATCTGTAGGGGGTCAAAGCTTCCTCCTGTTTTTTAGTTAGAAAAAAGTTGTGAGTTTGTACTACACACCCCCCCCGCCCCCTTAAAACACAAATATTTTTGAAGTTTTAGAACCAAACATCCTTTTCTTTTTACAGCTTGCTTTTTCTTTCTTTCTTTCTTTCTTTTTTTTTTTTTTTTTGAGATCCTGGATGCTTTGCCCTTATTGACAGTACTCAGTACTGTAATGTAACTCTCCTGCGGCCAGCTCGGATCCTCTGCATATCAGTGGGATCAAAATGCAACCTAGTGATGCTTTGCTGCGCTCAGGATCAGGTTTGCTCTCCTAGGTGTTCTGCCTATGCAGCTCAAAATACAACATGGTTGGCTCAGTCTTTTATCCTGGCTTGTGGGATTCATGGTTGCCAAGTCCCAGTCCTGACCTTCATAAACAGGGTTTTGGGGGGGTTATTTGTGATCCTCGAGCAGGTCCAGCTGTGGCTTCCAGCCCTGCTCCTCTCCTTTGATCCCTCTGCCCTGTGGGCTGCATCAGCTTAAGAGACCATTGCCCCAGCAGAATGAAGCCGCTGGGAGTCTTAGCCTTTGAGAAGCATGTTGCTATTAGTGTGCTCCTGGTACTGCGTATGGCCTTAGCTCTTGCTAGAGTTTGTCTCGGGTGCCAAAGGATCAAGGCAGGAGTACCTGTTACTAAGGGCAGGAAAGAACCCAGCTGCTAATTGAAAAATACTGGGCTTTATGTTCCCTGGCACTTAGGATGGTACCATGACCAAAACAAGCGAAGAACTTCCCCACCTGCACCTGCTTTAATACCCGTGGAAGATGGTGTTGTGCGTGCTTGGCTGATGCTTCGTGGACCACTGGCTGTATAAACAAACGTGGCCTGCTTTTTAAGATAACACAAATTATCCGTGTGTAAAACCACAGCCTGAAGGCATGACTGTGCTCCACAATGACATGACTGAGTGCTGACATGCTAATTTTTATAGCTAAATTCATTAATACTTTAAGATTACCTAGGGTGTAGGCGTAAGGACTGAGAGCTGCATGGTTGTTTTTTTTTTGTGTGCATCCTGTACATCTATTAATGTAGGCAAACTAATTGTGTGATTAAGATGAATAGGACTGAATAATGGAGAAGACATCACGGCAAATTGATGAATCTGAAACAGGAGGAAATTGTTGAACCGGTATGTTCGCAAAAGTAGGATACAATGAAGGGAAGGAGAGTAATTTATATATATATTAAAAAAAAAAGGATTTTGGCAAATCCTATGCTTATTATATTTCCTTTTCTTTTCCTCTAATTTTCCCTGAAAATAATACCACTTATTCATGATGCTGCTGCAATAATTGAACTACTGGAAGGAAAGGAGGAAAAAAGCTACCCATATAAATTACTACTTGAGACCTGTTCTGTTTTGACAGATGTCAAGGCTGGGTAGCTTAGCTTGTTCTACTGTTTGTATGAAAAGGGCTTGGTATCACTAGGACGCAGACTAATAGCTTTCTGTGCTTCTGAATGTGGATAGATTACATTGCAACAGATTCCTCCCCCCTCTCCCAGTCATAACCTAGTGACTCTAAGAGAATAAATTGATAAAATATTCCCCAGTTCTGTTGCAGGGTATTGCTGCAGAGTAGGAATTGTAAAGAGAAAGAGGTAGCTGCCTGCTGGATGAAAAATACTTGAGGTCTGTTAGTGTTTCTGTTTAGATTTAGAAAAAAAAAAACAGTTACAAAATTAGTTGAAATCTGAAGGAAGCAATTTGCTAATGTGTGTTAAGCTCCTCTGATTTTACAGGTGGTATTTAGAGGGGGTGCTGGTTGTAGGTGGTACGTGTATGTGGGCCTTCACTTAAACATCTCTTGCTTCAAAGTATTTTAATCTTATTGTTCAGGACTTACCTTTTATTTTTTTAAAGGTATAAAAATAAGTATGCAATTTGTGCATTAACTAGATGGCACTGAATAAATGGATTTCCTGGACTTTTGTCTTTATGTACTGCCTTCAGTTGTCACAGATGAGGGACAGTCTCATCTCTGCCGCTTGTGTGGCACGTACTCCTTTTGGCTTATTTCAAATGTAAAGGTTTTGCTCTGTTACTTCCACCAGCCTTTCTGGTTTTGCTCCTGCTCTCTCGTTTTTGGCTTGTACTTGCCTTGCTTTGCTGTGTGCTGCTACTAAATACTGAGAGTTTTGGATGTATCAATTAGCGTCATCTATAAATGGATAAATTAGAAGGAACCTGGAAAACTGAAGATTGTGGTTTGTTATCAGTTCTTCATTATTTTCAGGTATTTTATGAATCCTTTGGAGGAAATGTCTGACTGAGATATAATTTCATAACATGGGTTTCTGATTAGTGATGGAATTACTCTGAACAAGAAATCCTGAATGCTGTTTCCAGGGAAGTGACATTTATTGTACCCCAGTTGCTAATGACATTCTTCTGCGCTTGGGAAGTTTTAGTGAGGCTTTCGCTGTTGCCGTGTGTACTATTAATTTTATTGCACTTACTTGCTTTCCTTGCCGTGCCCTGCTTAGAGCAGACTGGATAAGGTAAAAATATTTTTTTTATATAGTTCTCTGCTGAATATTAAGACTGCAAATGGTTGGCAGTTCATGTATTGGTTTCCAATTCTCAAAATACTGTATATAAGCACCTTTTTTAGCTGGCTGTTAAGGTCAAGGTGGCTTTTGTGGGTATTGCTTCTAGCTTTCCCTGGTGGCATCCAGGACTTGCTAAATTGATTGTCTTGGAGATTGATTATGCAACAGTTGTGTTTAGTTACAATTCAGCACTTTAAAAAAACGAGGTTTTTCTCCAGGCGTTAGACGTAGAGGTGTTCCCTTGGTTATCCGCTGCCTCTCCATGGAGCGGAGCGCTGCTCTTCCAGCAAGGCGCCTGCTCTCCTGGCTTCAGCCTGGGCTGTTGGTGAGCCTCCAAGAGCAGGAGCAGCCTGCTGACATCCCTCTGCTGATATTCGGAATGTGAATAAATGGAAATACAATGGCGCATGGACTATTGAAACTTCAAATCCACCTCTTTGTTCCCCAAGACTTCAGAGAGCAATAGGATTAATAATAAAAAACCCCCAAACACTCAACTTGTTACATTGAGGCACCCTTGAGATGAGCAGGCTCACCCTGGTGGCACCAAACACGCTACAGTTTGTGATAAGGCCATTAGGAACTTTCTAGTCCAATGTTGCAGCCTTGATTCTACTTTTTATTTTTTGGTGGTGTCACTGTTGCATCTTCTGTTCATTGGACCTTGATCTGTGTTGGTTGAATAGAGCCATATAAAGCCAAGTATCTTTATGCTGTTGCTTTTTTGTGTAAAGTAATGGGGGTGAGCACCAGGAGGTGTCTGTTCTGGGGTTGGTGTGGACGTGTTTAACTTCAAAACCTTCTGCAGGCTTCGTGTATCACCGCGCTGCGTGACCCAGTTATGTAACGTAGCAACTTTTAAAAGAAACCAGCTTAGAAAGCAAAAGACCTTGGTTTTTTGGAGAGTGTGGTGCTGAGGGAGTATGTGGGCGATCTGAAATGTCTTCTGGTTTACAAGGACAAGGAACAAATTAAAAAGAAAAACAAACAGTTTAATGGTGATGGAGCTGCAGCTCTAGCAAGTATGGACTGTGGGCGTACATCCATTTTATCTTGTTGCAGAAGATTATTCCTCAACACAGAAGGTCATAAAACTCTCACTGCTGAGTATTGGAAGATAATCTCGCTAAAAGTTTAAAATGTTTTTACCAGCAGTAAATATTTAAGGCCTTCATTTACAGCAATCAGGGGACTATGCGAATACATACCTTAGCTTGCAAATAAGCACTAAATTGTCACCTCAAATAAAAACTGAATGGTACAATGTGAAATTAACTGTCAAGATTGCTAATTATTACAAGTTGTGTAGACATTAATTACTTAGTACCTGATTATTTTCTCTATAGCTGACCTTTCTTGTTTGGTATTCTGTGATTGGTTACAAATGATTAGAGATACTCTGATCACTTATAACTTTTGCTTCTGGCACTTCAATCTCGGTAAGAAAAGATTTAATATGAGAGAGTGATAGGAACAAGAAATGAAGGGGAACTAATGGTCTCCTCCCTTCCCTGGTAGGTATAGCCTGTTAACTTCTGCTTGTTCTTTCACGTGAAGAATCGCTCAGATGTGACATTGAACAATATCCTTTGTGCCGTGTCCTTCAGCCGAGGCAGGCGTTGGGCCAAGTAGAAATTTGAAAAGAAAGCACAGAAATATTGGAAGATCCCATCTGGTTTTTGTGAAGCTGTGGTGGACTCTTCTGGGAGTCAGCAGCCAGCAGAGTGGCTCATGGGCTGGGGATGGTCTGGAGAGCTCGTGCAACCTCCGTTCCCTGGGGAGAAGGAGCTAAACTTGGGTCTTCTGCAGCAGTAGAGCAACTAAAGGGGCTCTTGAGATCTCATTAAAAATTAGGAAGATTATAAACCTGCAGCTTGGGCTGACGGTGGATAAAATGTGATAGTTTCCTTAGTGAGGAGCTGGTACAACCCATCCCCGTCTGTGGCTTGGAAAACAGGCTGCAGTGATGTTGTTAAATCTTGGTAATGAAAAAACACATGCAAAAAACCCTGACCCTCTCTGAAGTGAATTTTCCCTTTGTGTCATCAAAGCCTGACATGTTCAGTTAAAATAACCTTTGGTAAGTGGCTGGGTTGATGCACTATATGCAAATGAGTGAAGGATCTCTTAATCAGCAGTTCGGAGAGACTAGAATATCACTCATAGACAATGAAAAGCAATTTAATGCATTTCATTACTTTGTGTTTAAAGTAGAAAGGTGATGAACACGTCATCCTCTCCGAGTGCCACCTGCTGTAGTTATTCCGGGCTTTTTACCGATAGATGGACACTTCACCTGGATCTCTTTGGGAAAATAGCTTTGAAAGAACATCTTCCAAACAGGTGCCTCTTCCCTGCATAGTCAGTAAGCAGTTGCTCCACGCCTGTTCCCACAAGGCAGGGAAGCCCTTTTTAAGTAATAGAAGACAATTTTAAAGGTTATGTAGCTTACAGGTTCAATTTATGAACCAGCTGGTGAATCACTTCAAGATCTGACAATCTCTCCAAAGAATTCTGGTGTCTAAAGATTTACTATCAATATGCATCATGCAGGTCAATGTTCTCTTCATTTGTAGAAGAAAATGACACCAAACAAGTGGCATTGTAAAGCCTAAAAATCCAATATAAATGTGTAATGCTCATCCCCACTTGATGAGACCAAGGCATTTTGCTACCTCAAAATAACACTTTGAAATATTTAATTTTCACTTTTTTTTGTGTTGGGATAAACCACATGGGATCTCTGTTTTCATAGCATTTTACTTTGAAGTTAAACCTATCAAACCCTGGGAGAGCTGTAATGGTGATTAGGCTTTTTGGGTTTTTCCTCCATGAAATAGATTACACTTGCAAAACGCTTTTGGCTGACTCACTAAACAACGTTTAAAAGCGCAGGAAATACTTCTGTGACAAATGCGCACTGGATTTATATTTCAGCTTCAGAAAACTGCCTTTTCAGTTTAGCTCCCATAATCAATCTGTTGTGTTAATAACAATGTTTGAATTCACAAACAGGAGGCAAGCCAAGGGTTCGAACGCGACTGAAGAAGGGCTGCGCTATGTCTCGGCTGCAGCTGGTACATGATGCTAGATAAATCGTGCGAGACGTGTGCCTGGTGCAAGGAAAGGATGTGGCTGATGCCCGGTGCCACCTTTGCTGGACCACTTGCTGGTGGTCTGTTGATATAGGTAGTAAAACTGGGCGATACATCCGAGTTGGTCTCCTCTGGCTGTTTTTGAGAAGGTGGAAGTGGTGAGTGTGTGTGTGGGGGCTTTGCTCTGAGAAATGTCCTCCAGGAGCAGGAATAGGGACAGCAATAGGAACAGTTGCAGGGAACATCTTTCCTAGTGAAGGCTGGTGGGACTGCTGGGAATGAAAATAAGGAAGAGCAGGTTCAGATGCACTTGGTTATTAAATAAGCCTGTGTTAATAAGCCTACAGGATAGCAGGCTTGTGGTTCTCCTATGTCTTAGCTTTTTTGGAAGAATATTGCATTTATAGAAAGTGAAATGTTTGAAGGGTATCAAGTTCGTATTGGAAAACAGAAGTGGAGAAAGCTCTTAAATGCTATATAGGGGGTTTCAGATACAGACCTGCAGTCTGAGGGCTTCTGGAGTGAAGCACAGATGCAAAGTCTCATGGTTTCCTTATTTAAGCTTTCTTGAAAATGGGATTTGGAAGATAGGACAAGACTAGGCTGTGGTTTGGCAGGCAATACAGGAGAGTGCTGGAGTAAGCTAGTTCAATAAACCTAAGCCCAGAATAGAGCTAGAGACAGTAAAAAGATGAAAAAGCATCAGCAAATTAGTTGTTGTGTGTGACCAAGGGAAATTTTTGGCTAGGGGATTCAGAGCCTGATGCATCAGTAACATTCCTGCCGTGAACCAGGCTTGATTTCCTTCCATAGAGAAATGCCATCATCCTTACTCTGCAGTCTTACCTCGCGTAAGTGCTCTGAGGAAAGATGCATTAGGAACTGTCAGCATTTACGTATTATACTAATAAACTTCCAGGTGGGAAATGCACCTCAGCTTTCTGTGGGATAGCTTCTCTCAGCTTGGTCTGCATTAGTGTGTCAATATAAATTTGGAACGTAGCATGCGGATTTCTGCTGGCAGCAGACGAGAGAACAGCGCTTCAGGCTCTCATCAGTGCGTCCTGTTGCCAGCTCCCAGAGAACTGCCCCCACCTGGAAAGTAGATTTTTTTTTTTGTGCAATTACACTGTATTTCTGTGAAATGAAGTGGTGCTTCTCTGTTTTTATTTTCCATCATTAAGTGATTTTTTTTCCTTGAAGTATGTGCTGTGCCTCTACATGAAATGAGGGTTGCACAAACCTGATTTTCTTTTTAGGTTTCTTGGAAGCTACAGCTTTGAGAACAACTGAAGTGGTGACTGGGGAGCCACATTAAAAGAGTGTTGTTGCCTTTTCCTTTGGAGACAACTTCATATCTGTGTTATGAAGTTTTATTTTCAAAGCCTTCTGTTGACAAGGGATGCAGAAAATACTGAAGCTGCTAAATTCAGGTTTTAGTGTGCTGTCTTCCATAGTGTCACCTAGGGGAGAGAGCACTGTCTGCTTCCCTCAGTACCTGTTCCAGTCTGTTCTCCGCTTGGGATAAGGTGTGTGTTTGAATTGGTTGGAAGCTATGGCCAAATCCTCCAGGCTATGGGTTTTTTTTTTGTTATTTAGCAAAATTGCTTGGGCACTGCTGAATGCTTGGGGGCCGTGTAATTTAAATGCCTTAGGTTTTCAAGCTTGAAAGTCCAGGTTCAGTGCTGCTTGTGAGGATAATGTACAATTACTTTAATCACCATCTGGAACACCTGACTAAGAGCAGCGATGTTCAGCCTTTTGCAGTTGTTATAGGATGAAATACTGTACTGAAAGTAAAACATTCTGAATTTGCCCGTTCCCCGGTTTAAATCAATATCTCTGCCAGTGCAAAGTGTTTTAAGAAATTGCCCACAGAAGTGTTTCTGTTGTTGGAAGCTGAAATTTCTGAAGGATTTGAGTAGGTGCATGCTGCTGGTTTGATCTGTTAAGTAGAGAGAAGTCATAATGGAGAGCTGTTTTTTTTAACCAGTCATCTGTTACTTCTACCCCCAAATTATTCAGTATCCAAAGCACTCAATGGGCACATGGGAAGATATCCTGCTTGTGTGAGTATCTAACCGATGTGAGCAGCTCCAACAGAAGAAAGCAGGAATAGGCTCAGTAGTAAGTGCGTCTGCTGGGATTGTGGGGGAGGAGAAAAAGGAAGATTTGATCCAGTGTCTCCCACATGTGCCAAAAAACCCCCTCCAACCTAGCTCAATTATGCACTCCAGCATGATGGGGATTTAAAAAAAAAACAAAACAAACCCAAACCCAACCCAGATGCAGTGCTGAAGGTTGTGTGGTGGGTGTTGTGTAAGAAACCTCCCTTCTGCTTTGGCTCTCTGCCCTCTTTGCCCACGCAAGCTTAGGGGTCTGTCAGGGATGGATTGGCAAGTACAGAGAAGATCAGAGTTTTCCAAGTAAAAAACTGGGGAGCTTTTCTTTGTTTTCAGCAGCAAGGGATGGATTTGTAGGTGTCTTAAAAATATGCAGCGATGTTGGCATTGGAGCGTTTCTTAACTTGTGCTAGTTGTTCTCCTAAACTTTCTATGACTGAAGCGATAAGTCAAGCAGTTACAGTAAATAGAGTAATATTTTGATTGGTATGAAACCCTTCATTTCTTCTTGATGTCTAATTAGCGTAGCTCTGTATGTCAAATATTTATCCGCTCTACCCAGTGTTGTGCTCACTTTGGTGGGGCTCCATCTGGCTCTGCCTTCCTCGGAGCCTGTTCCTCTAGCAGTGAGCTTGCCCATGCTCAGCGCTGGCGCCGGATCCCACCCAGTTGCCCATCAGGTCTCTTGAACTGGGAGGGAGCTCTTCCCTCCGGCAAACGCGGGTGGCAAGCAGTGCTGTGCAAAACCACGGACGGGCCAGCCTGTGACTCCTCTCGCTTCGTGTCACTCTGAAGTGCAGGCTGAGAAATGTCCTGCCAGGTCCTTCCTAGCAGCTGCTGATTGCTTGTGAGTGGTACGTCC
Source organism: Falco naumanni (assembly GCF_017639655.2). Taxonomy (NCBI): domain Eukaryota; kingdom Metazoa; phylum Chordata; class Aves; order Falconiformes; family Falconidae; genus Falco; species Falco naumanni. Next base: position 91,727,320 of record NC_054057.1, on the reverse strand, counting down.
TCGGTAAATGAAGCCATCATATGCCTGTAGATGACCAGTAACGTAATTCCTTGGCATAAAATCTCCCACAGCAGAACTGGTGAGAGCATGTGGTGTAGAAGCCTTTTGTATTCTCAGGGACTTGAGTATTGCCTGTGTTTCACACTTGAACAGGAGCAGGAGGGGTTCTCTGGCTCTAGTGGTAACCGCACCTCAAGTTACAACACAGCCGACAGCCCTTCAGTTGAAAAATGATGACCAATGTTTATCTTTAGGCCAAAATGTCAGACCTTTATTTTTTTGTGCCGTCTGGGATGTGTTGATTGTATTTCTTGGCATGTTTGCTGCCTTACAGCGCACACCCAGTTCTCATTTCATACGTGTGTCATGTATCTTCTGCATCTACCATATGTACTTGGTGTCCCATAGCCAGCTACTGAACATGTGACACTATCTGATTTAAAACATCTATTAAACAGATTTCCCGTTGTTTTTCTCCTTTTCAAAATCTGATCAATGAGTAGTTTAGATATACTGGACTGCCTTGGGAAACAGCTGTGCTTCAGCCCTTTTTTTGGGATTTAGGTTGGTTTGTCGTCAGCTGGGGGTAGCCTTGAATTAGCAGCAATGGGGGGGAGCTGGGGGGTTGTGCCAGCTTTGGGAGACTGAGAGCGTTTGAGCTGTCGGAGAAGATGGGGATTCACTGCGAGAGCCTTTAGGAGCCAGAGGAATTTCAAACCTTAGTGAAGTCAGAGTTGAAAAAATAAGTTTCAGGTAGTGCCAGGTGGAGAAGCTGGAGGGTAGTGCAGCGTCTGGAGCAGGGGCTGGTGACTGGTGCATCCTGGCAGGGGCCGCAGGCAGGGAGACCTTGGTGGACTTGGGGGGAACTGCAGAATTTTTCTACTGCTTGATTCACAGAGTGTCTGACCAGTTTCCTGCTTTTATCTTGTGGTACTATGAAAACAGAAAACTAAAAATAATCAAAGAGCTTCTTTCTCTTCAAGATAAGTTGATGCATATAAGAATGAATTGAGTATCAGTTTCAGTAGAAATGACTTTTCATGTGAATTTCTATTTTTCAGGTATTGGAAATTTGACTGAAGTCTACATATCATGCACTGGAGAAGGTAATAGTACTTCAATACTAATTTTGATTTGTTGGTGATTTCTCTTCTTAATATCATTGCATTGAATGTCAAAATCTTTGCATCGCTTGTGCTTTGGACTGAAGAATATGCCCCTTAATTTCTCAGTACACTATCAGTGGGTTTTGTGTACCTTTTTTTTAAAAAAAAAAAAGTATGAAAAGTCTGCATTTAAGTTCTTTAGGGTGTATATCTTGCATTTATCCAATTCCACATCGGAAGGTTTATGGAGGATATGGAACAGCTTGTCTTTAAACAAGACAAACTTCAGAAAACTATTTTTGTAAATGTACCCTTGTTTAAAAGAATGTATGTGATATGAAGATTGAACTTCTTACAGAAGGATATTGATATCTTGTTACCAATAGTGGTTTTCTTCTGGTTAGGCTTTTATTTTCCTTGTGAAGAGGCTTTCAAAATTGGTGTTTGCGTAATCATTGAATAATTGACTGTATAGCTGAATTGGCCAAACAAACCTGTGTCACTCTGAAACTCAGATTTTCTTAATGGAATCAATATTCTTAGTTGAAAGGTGGGTTTTATCCTATATAACCTGAAATCATCTTGTGGGTGTTTTTATGTGGCAGTTATTGTTTTGGTGTTTTTTTTCCCCCTCAACCCCTGGAACAGCAAGTACGAAACACAAATTTAAGTGTGAAATAAATTGCTTTGTGGAGTGGTCAGCTCTGGTCCAGCCAAGAACAGAAGGCTGTGCCCTCCTTTGCATCCCTACTACCTTGATTTTGCCCTGTCCAGAACTGCCCTGCCAAGCTTGGCTTCCATGTAGCCAATATCCACGGATAAAACTGCTATCAAACAACAACATGCTTTTAAGTATGAAATGCTATCTCCAAAGGAGGAAAAAACCAAACTTTCCAGAGCTTACAATGAAATATTTTTTTAAATATGTGGTTTTCCTTCGTAGTTTTAGGCATTGTTGTCCTATCTGTTCCAGAGAGATGTTACAGATGCCTTCTGATCAAAATATTTAATCTCTTAATTTGTTTTTTTGGAGTGATTAGGAAGTTTCTCCTTAGTCCTTGGTGGTGTTTACAATGAAAACTGAATTACTGCTGTAGATCAAATAACATATTTTTATTCAGCCTGGGCCTTCTGAAATTTGCAAAGCTATCTTTGTGTGAGGTTTTCAAAGACAGTATGATAAATTCTGTGATGTATCACTTGCTAGTGGTCTGAAAGGAAAAGCTTATTTCTTAATATAAAAGATAACTTTGAATAATGGACTCCTCATCCCTTTGGACAATACTCCTAAATTAGCCTCAAAGCCCTTTCTCAGGTGAAATCTCATTTTCAGGTTCCTCATAGTAAAAAGGAGATACTGATACCCATTTCATTTGGAAAGTGTTTTCAATCTTGCTGATGAAAAGTACTTCTGAAGAGTTAGGCAACCTTGATTAATTGAGCCTGAATAAGAAGTGCAGGATCAAATTTCAGGATATTATTTTTAGGCTGCAGGCTTGTGTTCTGCATTCCAAATCCTTGAATGCCAGTTTGATAGCAAGTGTGAACGACTGGAGTAGACAGCTATATGCACAGTAGTAATGGCTTGCACATACTGACACCACTATAGACAGAAGAATGGAAATTGCTTTCTGTTTACAGAACAGCGTAACTATTTGGTAAACACTTCTCATTAGCAAGAATGTGATTAGAATTTGTGTTAAATGCCTCAGTTCTGTGATATATAACCTGTGTGGTGTTTGTAGCGAAGTGGTCATTAAAAAAAAAGCTGTGTGGAGAAGTGCTTGGCAAATATTACGGATGCTTAAAAGTTCAGTGATGCAACATGTGATGTTTAGGTCTGATAATGGGACCCTAAGCCAGAGCTGCCTTCTGTGGGAAGGGGGGGGCAGAATAGCAGTCTGATCTAAGCTCTGAGATGTCCTGAGCAGAGAGCTTGTGCAAACTGTGTGTGTCTAAAATTCGCCCCTTGCTGGCAGGGCTAGCAGCATACCTTGAGATCCAGCATTGTGCTTCCAAAGAAGTGAGCACAACACAATTTTTTAGGATATTGGAGGGGTCACATGTGTTATGCTCAACAAATACACTATGATGGGGATTGCAATTTTTGTTTTGTACACACTGCATTTCTAAGGGAGGGGAGGATTTGCTAGCCCACAGTCCTGAGCAGCATGTGGTCCTTGCCAAGTCATAAGCAAGGCAAATTTGCGGTTTTGCTTCTGGTCTGGTGAGCCAAAACTGGCTGTTGCTTACCTAAGTGACTCAGTAAGTACAGATTTGAAAGGAAACGTTTGTGCATTGTAATAGTATAATTATAAAATTCTACTTTATTACCTGTCAAGCTAATTAAAACAGTTACAGGCTAACAGTCGTCTTAGCTTGTGGCATCTGTGCATTGTATTCAACAACCAGGCTTACAGTGTAATTTTAATTAGAAATATTACCAGCAGACACAGCGTAGCGTTGTGTTGGAGAAATGTCCTTGCCTGTGTAGGAATACTGAATGTGCTGGGTAATAGCTCTAAGAAAGGAAATAGTAAGGAATATGCTTTCTGCCTCGTAGTCTGAATAGCAGTTAATTGTGGCGTGGTTTGAAACTGTAGCGTTGTTCTTCCCCCACTGGCATCCAGCACCGAAGGGGTAGCATCCCCCTTGCTTGGTGTGTGAGTGTTTGTGTCTTGTTACCTGTTGGCTGCTGGGATCTGGAGAAGTGCCACCCCTTCCAGGTGGAAACTTGCTTGGGTGGAAGCACTGCGGGTTGGTGTGGAAGAGGATTACTTGGATATCGTCTTACTATATGTACCTTACAGCACTCCTTCAAAGACGGGAATTGTCATCTCCAGACATCCCTCCGCTTCTCAAGGTCCATGGAAAATAACTGTCCTCCTTCCTAGGCTCCTTATTGCCAGGTGTCTGCCACCAAGTCCCCTTACTCTTTTCCCTGATGCTCTCCTGAGTATGTGCTGTGTCCTTTCCTCCCTTATGGCCTGCTGGTTTCCTTCCATCCTGTTCCTTTCTCCCCCTCGGCACTCTCTGTGCCTGCCAGCCCTCTCCTTGGACACCTGCTTCTTGTATGCGTTGGGTTTCTCGTGCCACCAGTGCTTCCCTCTGTGTGGAGAGCTCGAACAATTAAAACTGAATTGGAAAAAGTTGAATTTGCAAAATTCCTATTTTTACAGTGGGTTTATTGGTATCTTTTGAAAGATGAGTGGTCTCTTCTTTCCTTGCCATTGCACCTCAGATAATTTGGTAACTTTACAGTGGAATGAAATGACAATTTTTGATACACATAAGTGGAGTTACAATTATTTCAGGGGCAGCATTTTGCTTGAGACGTCTCCTGTTTCTTATGTAATATTTAGGATGGGGTACTCCTGGCTTGACTCTTCTTCATAAGAGCGTGATGACTACAAAAGCACCAACTGGATACTTGAGCAAAAGTTGTAATAGTTCCGTTAAAAGTCACGGCACCTGCCCAGCTCTCCCCTGGCAGGCTGGCTTGGCAGCCCGAAGGTGTGCCCCGTGCCACAGGGAGCTTTCCCTTGGCTGGTACAGAGCTTTCAGGGTGTATTGTCTTTCAGAGTATGTTGTCTGTGATCCCTGAGTGGGTGTGCAGAGCTGAAAATAACACCCAACGAACGTCTGGTAAGGCAGCAATGCTCTTCCCTGCAGAACCTGATGGAAAGAATATTTCTGCACGAAGCAAATCTGCCCTTCTGCTCTTGCTTGATACTGAGAGGAGGTCCTGGCCTTACAAGAAGGTTAAGATGTCATGAAGTTTAATATACTCTGAAAATAGTCCTGCTAAAGCCACTGTTGGTTGTGATTGATGATGCATGTTATGATGGTAGTTCTGAATCTTGTGTTTGTGTGTGCAAATTGCTATTTTCCAGCCTTTTCAAGGTTGATAACTTTATCTTATGGTGCAGCCCATGTTTAAGGATTTCACGTTGCATTAGCCTTTGATTAAGGGGAAAGTAACTTTGATTAAAAGCCACTAACAGTGGTTCTGTGGACTGGCTTGGAATAATCTATCAATCATTCTTCACGACTGAGAGCATATTTTGGACATGAGGGTCACCCTTTGAGGATTAATTTTCTGAGATAAACAGCTAATAGCTGTTGGATTATTATGGTCAAAAGAAGTTGTTCTGGCATTTTTAAAGAGTTCATTACTGCAATAAGGACTTGCTAAACTGATCAGGTTTTAAGCCATTGCTTGAACAGCCAGGTCAAGACACATCAACCTTGGTTCAAAGGCGTTATTGAATGATAGTTGCACACACCTCCCTGCTCCTGCTTGGGTAGAGGCACGTCCTGGCAGTTGCTTTTGCCTATTTCGCCATTTTTTTTCCTATTAATTGAACTTTCTGCACCCTTTACGTTAGCAACTAAAATAGCCATTTGGCAGCTTTATTGGAGTCCCCTGTAAATTGCAGAATAAACATGTTCTTCACAATATCTGGAAAATACATTTCACAGCTGGCTTATGTTTGTGGGTGGGTGTCACTGCCTGCTGCTTATCCTTTGGGCTTCAGGGTTCCTTTCTTCTGTCTCCATGTTGTTGTTTTTTTGTTTTAGTTCCTGCAACACTGTCATCAGGTGAGCTTACAGGTGTAGAGGAGCAGTACGTTGTGAGGACAACTCCTGAACTGCTAAAAGATGGAGCCTGCTCATGGGTGTACAAGTGGTAGAGGCTGAAAGCAAAAGAAGTATGTCTGAGATAAACTACTTCTATTTAATAAAAAAGGCAGAGCCTTAAACAACAAAGATATAGGTAGCTGCTGTCAGAAGCACTACTTAAAAGGAATGAGAAACTGTCTTCTGGAGGGATTAGTGTACTGAGAAATAAACTGCTGTATCACTGGAAGCAAGCACTAGGTAGCCCTGTGAGGAGCAGGGAGTTGGATTTCATGATCCCTATGGGACCCTTCCAACTCCAGATCTGATTCTAATACAGAGTCTAGAGGCTCTGCAAAAAAAAAAAAAAAAAAAATCCTGCTGTAATTCAATTAAAATCACAGTAGGATTTTCTGTTTGAGATGGTACATGCATGATTCTGTATCTCGTGGTGGCTCGTGCCTCAAAGGTTACTTAGGTGAGCGTAGAGCTCTTGAAAAATGCTGTAGTGAGAATTCTGGAATGACAGAATTCTTCATTTATTGACAGGTGCATTTTCCCAATGCACCTGTTGAGTTTGGACTGCTGCTTGGTCTTCACGTATTTGACACTTCTCTAGTAGATTGTTAATCAAGAGTTGTAGTAAGCACAAAAAGTAAATGTTTCTTCCTACAGGTGGGACAAGAGATGTGGCAGTGGTTTTGACCATTACCAAAATGGCTGCTTTGCTATCAAGTCTTGTGTTAATTGTTTGAAATGCCTTGAATGTGCCCTTAGCAATTTTCAATAGCATCAATTAACATTTAGGAAATTAATTTCAGAATACTGGAATATTAAACATTTACTTTAGAAATGTAAATGAGGTGTACCAACTCTGCATGTCACATGCCCCTTAACCCAATATTCATAAGGCAAAAAATGCTAAAGTCAACAAACACAAAGATGTTTTTTGGTGCTAAAACTATGAAATATGAAATGATTGCTGCCAGTTTCGATGCTGCACCAGTATACTAAAGATATTTGCTCAGATACATGGTGCTGGAGCACTCTGAAACTGCAAAAGTGATACCTCTGGCTAGGAATTAGGAAATCCCAAACTAAACAGATGTCTGGATGAAACATCACAGCCTGTCTATCCCTAAGGGTTCTTTGTGGCATACTTCATTTTTTCTTTTTTTTTTTTCAATTCCCAAGAAATAAACAACTTAGAAATTAAGGTGCTTCAGGAAATCTTTAGTTAAAATTAATATTTTCTTTGCAGATTAAAATACTTAGTCTTATCTTTACTAGAACCTGTTCTATCACCCTTTTATTGTTATCAGTATAAAATACTATCTGTATGATTCTGCAGAAAGGTGTAATGGCTTGACTTAGTCTTCTTGAAAAACGCTTGCCTGGTCTATCTGGGTTTTTTTCTATATTGGTCTTAAGTGTATGTTTGCATCCCTTGCTCCAACAACAGTGTTCTGGCAAACTGAGGCATTGCTTCAGTGGATCAGTCTGCCAAACAAAGGAATGTTCCTTAGGGTGAACTTTGAAGTCTCTTTTGAATTCTGAGTCTTAGTTTCTTTTACTTAGGAGCATAGTTATATTAGTATCCCCTTTGAGAAGGAAAATAAAATCTTTTCGTTTTACTTAATTCAACCTGATCATCACACCTATTTATACCATCTTGGGAAGAACATCTTTGCCTCCTTGCTTGGAAACACATCTTTTGTTTCTATTTCTCATAATCTTACTCTTTCTGAATCATAAAACTTCTTGTATAACATGTTGCAAGTCTAGTTTTCATGGAATGGTAGAGTTTGGAAGGGATCTGTAGGAATGATGTAGTGCAACTGCCCTGCTCAGAGTTTTCTAGTAAAATGTTATTTCAGTACTTATTGAGTGGCAGCTGTCCTCGATACACCATGTGGCATGAAGAAGGAATCAGAATATGACTCATTTTTTGTCTCCAGTATGTAATTCCTTCTGGTCTTTTTTTATCACTTCAGCTCCCTTGCCACTTTTAAATCTTTTAGAAGTTATCACTTTAGACTCACAGCCACTATTTTCATTCCTCTTCACATAAAACTCCTTTCCATCAATTCTTTCCTGTAGCACTCTATTAGCTCTGTATTTTCCTTTGTACTGGTGACTCATTACCAGTTATGAGTGTGCAGCAATGTATGTTAGTTGTCACCTACTGTAAAGTACTTATTTCGGTAGTTTAACTGCCCAATATTTGCATTTCATGCATTGCTAAAGTTAATGGGAATTTGTAGCAGTTTTGTGGCGCCCTATTTCAAAGTAGTTCAGAGATCTCTTGTTCCTCATTTTCTTCATCTTCGTTCTTCTCATTCCACAAGAATTATAACAATTCTACTGTATCACCTGCTTTGATATGTGAGATGGTATCTTCAGCACAGTCCTTGACGTCTTTTTTTTTTTTCTTCTTCCACAAGAAGCAGACAGAAAAAGCTGTTTTCATGCTGAACAGATGTGTCCTGATTTTCTTTAGTTTTGTTTAGGTTTTACCACAGTCTGTTATCCTAGAATTAAAACACCTCTTCAGAGGCTGATGATTAGAATTACCTCTATTTTTTTTTTCCTCCCTGTAAAATGTCACTGTAGCATCTTTCGCTTTTTCTTGATGACTGCTTTCAAAAGGTATGCAGTAGTGGAGCTGCAGTAGCTAGTGCATTGAGTTATGCCACTTGAACGTGAACTTTAGTCTTCACCATTGATGATCCCATATTAGTAGTTCTTCTTTTTGATAGTGCTGTGAGAATATATTGTTTGTAACTTCTTCTTATCCATCAAGACCTTAAACTTCGCAGTCTTCAGCATTCAAGCATCCTGAAGGGCTTGCGTGCTCTTGGGGCTGGCTCACATCTGTTGTGGCTCAGCACACCCTTGCTCAGAGATGTTGGTTGTTCCCACCAACACATGTGAAAACCCACCCGAGTTTCTCTACTATTGTTTTTGCCTAATCATTGACTTCTGTGGTGGTTTGTTGTACACCATTCCATAGCCAGCTGCAGTGGTTTTTAAATCAATTTGTAATGGGGATTTTATGGTGATTGTGTTGCCAGGTTTCTTTTTAAGCTAGAAAGATGTTGGAAGGGAATGACTGACCCACCAAGGACGCACAAGCTCCTTACTTTCTCTCCTTTAGCAGGACACTTCTTTTTCTTCAGCATCTGTTTGAGACTTCAGTGTTGTGCGCTAATTACAGTTGCCATTTAGCGAACCTACACGCAAGCTGGGGATGGGGATGGTTATATGCAGCCTCCGAGTCTCAGCTGCTCCTTAGGCGAGGCTCCTGGACTACGTGTATGTGCTCTGAAGCAGAAGGGCTTGTGGATATGGCACAGGTACTGCAGGCGGGTGTTACCTTGTTAAAATTAATCTCCTGGTTTTCATGATTAATTGCACTAGTGTAAACTTTGTATTTCTAGGTAGAGCAAGGTGTACATGGTCATTTGGTGAGGACCTCTGACTGTATTTATCTCTTCTTAGAAACAGGGACCTCAGCTTGCACTTCTGAGCTGCTGAGAGTCTGCAGCAGCTCAAAGTCATTATGCAGCGTTACAAATAACTTCAGACAGGAGATGTGCTACTTCTCTCTCCGTTAAGAGTGCTGCTCAGATCTGGAAGTTGCTTTGCTTTTCAGGCAGAACCGTAGATCTGGACTAGGTCTGGGCATCCCCATTTTATGCTATCTCTTTGTTACTGTCAGAACTCATCACGTACATCTGCCAGACTGTACGTGTAGCATGCGTGCTAAGTAACTTTGGTTTTTGCACAGTGAATCTCCCAAGGAGATGCTGTCATCTTTGCTGGATTTTCATTTCGCTCTCTTTAGTGCTTTCTGCAACTTACTGCAGGTCGAAAATCACACTTACCTTTGCTGGTGATGCCAGCCTGGCTCTGGTCAGGGACATGCAGTTTTTACACTCTTGTAAGTTTGGGTTTGCTTTTTATCTTCCGAGACATATTTTTTTTACCCTTATACCTTGTGTTTACCATCTGCATTTTAGAGATAATTTCAAGTATTTTTATAACCCCATATACAATATTTTCAACTCAGTTAATTGTACCAAGTTCACTTTCTATAGTAATACACAAAGCGGTTGCAGTCTTTGTTCTGCTACAGTCCATAGCAGAAAAAAAATCATCAGTTTCCAGATGACTTTCATTTTCCTTCCTAAGCCATTTCTGTGTAGTTCTGCATTCCAATGCTCTCTCTGCACTAAAGCTCTTTATGCTGTGGTGTATTTTTAACTAATGATGTGTCACTGTACCAGCTTGGATTTTCTTGTATCTATTCTGTAAACAACTAAAGTTCTTTTTAAGGGGGAGGAGGAGGAGAAGAAACGGTGCCAAGGAGTTACAAGTCGTGTTCGTCTTCATGCAAGCAAAAGAGATCAGACTGGCCTAGGACCAAATTAATTAAATGTTCCATTTAGTGGAAGATGTCAGTTAGGAATAGATAATACTTTCCATCTGAAGTGCTTCACTGGTAGAGAAGAACGTCTCTGTGTGAGCAAGCAGCTTCTGAATGTTACACAAATGTCAAAGCACTTGCAGAAGTTTTAGGGCTGAGGCTTTGCTGGTGAATGTTATCTCCCCGCAGGTTTTTTGGCTCCAACTTTCCCATTAAGAGGGGCAGCGTCAGCAGAGTGCTCAGGGATTACAGGAGCCAGAAGGACCAAAGCATCATGGAAGCAAAGGGAGACTCGGCGCAGTTATTGCTGTTAGTGGATTGCGGTGCCAGGTCCGGGTGGAGCGGGAGGGTGTGCGGGTTTAGAGGGTAACAGTGGACAGAGTAGCTCTTGCATTTATATTTAATGAACTGGTAATTGTGACATACGATGAGGAGAGAAGAGTAGACCTTCTGGGACTAAGGCTGAGAAAGGAGTTAGGAAAAGGACTTGGTCAAAGTAAAGTAAATTGGCAAAGAGGTGGGGGGTTTTTCTTAGCAAAGTGTGTGTGGGGGAGGAGACTGGAATGCTTCCCTGCATGTAATTTTCTGCAGTAATTGAGTATAGTTGTAGCTTCTGAAACTATATATATGTATATACACACACAGATAGATATTTTAAAAGTCAGTTACCTGGAATATGTATTCTTAGGCTGCAGAAATGTAATTTCACATACTGTAGGCTAGGTAACTTTAATAACAGTTTACTGATGTAATACTGCCCTCTGCTTAAGGAATGCCAAACTTCATTGCGTAGTTGTATTGCTTAAAACAAAACACACCTGAGCAAAAATCTGGATTTTTATGCAGAACTTAGGATCACTTTGGTCTGGAAGGCTAGATCCCTGGTATTTGTGGGCTGCAGGATGTGAGCACTGACTGGCTCGACTACCGCAGGTGGATCCTGTTACACATCTGGTGGTGTGGGACTCTCCTTCCAACTGTAAAAGTAATGTGAAACGTTCTGTTGTTCTGCTCTGAAATGTTTATGTAATAATCTTCGTCTTATAAGAGTCTTGACTAGAGGTGGTTAGGTAAAAGAATGAAGCTAACATGTATCTGTCAAAAGCAAATTGACTCATTTTGATTAATTTGCTGGAAATAAATACCAAAAGGATGAAAAAACTATTTGCTTGTCATCTGAAATGACTCGGTGCACTTGATTCTGCCAGTGTGCATCAGACATGTTGGTTTTGCTTGTAGCCACTGCAAGCATATTCCATGTGGGACAGTAATGTCTTGAATTACCATTTTCACAGAGGACGTAGAGAAGCAGTCCCCCACTTTGCATGTTCCTTTTTTGTTTTTCTGGGATCAGCTTGTGATCCACTTCATAGGCAGAGCTTGTCTGACACTGATCCAGGTTATCTACATAGCACTGGTTGTTATCCCATACATATTTTTTTGTTTTAACTGTGCAAACCTAATACTTTAGCCCAGGGCTTGGCCAGCCTGATGTGGTGCCCTCTGCACTGGGGGCAGCCGATACTGGGAGTGACAAAACACGTGGGAGGTACCTGAAGCAGATTACCAGTGCAGATAGAGGTGTTGATACAGAATCAACCCAGCACATGGACATCTGACAGGATTTGCGATTCCCAGCTCGAGTGAGAAATATCAGAGGCACAAATGTGATTGCCACTTGTCTTGTGGGTTGTTTTTTTTCTCTCTCCCAGTTCACCATGTCGCTTCTCTTGATAAAGCCTCAGCTTGCAAGCGCTCAGGCATGTCTCAGCTTTACCCAAGGAATTAAGCCATCGGGGCTGGAGGAGATTAAAATATTAACAAGAGCATAATCAAGATAGAGAGCCCCTGACAGCTGCCTGCTGCTCACTAAGGTATAACCCAATGCCCACGGAGGTGAAGGGGCTGCTCTGAGCAGGAGGAGGCCGAGCTTGCAGAGCCCCCACCGTGTGCTCCTGCCCACCCCTGTCCCACGAGGCTTGCAGGACCTCCCCGAGCTGCTGTGCAACACGCAGGCATGCCGTGCATTCAGCTGCTGTGAATCCATGTCACTCTTAGCTGCACTGGAGTGACGTTGATCTGTCCGAACTGATCATCTGGCCCATGTTCTGCCAGTGGTGGTCATGGAAAAAAAAGCCTGTTTCAGAATTCAGTAACACAAAGTGACAGAGTTAAAACTCTGCATTTTATATGAATATTAGATGTGATATGTTCTGCTTTATTAAGAAAATCTGTTTGGCATTCTGTTACAGAAGAACTAATTGGGTCTGTAGTGAGTGCATAAATTAGGGTTTCCTTATGCAGCACCACTAATTTATGTACATCGAGGTCTGAGAATGTTCTAGGCAACTTCGGAAGTGATGTGCAGTTTGGGTAAATTTAGAAAATCCAAAGTGACTAAAAGATGTAAATGGATATGAATCTTCTTCCCGAAGCATACACGTGCAGCTGTGCAATAGGTAAAATACTGGGCAATATGAGGTGTGTGAGATAGAGTGTCTGAAGCTCCCTGCTGTTCTCCATTTATCAGACCTGACCAGATAATTCACAGCTTGTAATTATTGGGCTATTTAGTATGATTTCCATGTAACAGAACATGTGCTGATTAATATCTTATATTTTCAAAATGAATCAGTGAATGTTTGTCTCCATGAAGATGCAGAGGAAAGCACTGAGACAGGGAGAGGTCTGGACAAGTGTGATGTCATGGTTGTTTTTTTTTTTTTCCTCGTGGTAATAACTGGAGAGACGGTCCCTGAACTACACAGCAGCCTTTTTTCCTGACTGAAATTAGCTGCGTGTCCCATGCTCCTGCAATCCTGAAATGTGAGAGGAGATTGAAGGTCAGTGGCTCATTTCTGCAACAAGCCAGAATAAGAAACCCCAGTCCGTGCTTTCACGAGTAAGAAGGAGCAGGGATGGGGCGAAGTGAATGGCTTTCCCTAAAAAGCCCCGGAAGGGAATACAGTGAAATATGCTTTGCATCCCACTGTGTGACTGTGGGAGGGAGCAAGTGTCCAAGCAGCTCCCAGATTCCTAGGGCTGTACACATGGGACCCTTCCTGATTTCCCTGTAGAATGAGATGTGCCGAAGATGCGTCAGATGTTGTGAATATCAAAAGTTAACAGCTGATATTGCAAGCTTAGTGCATTATTTTAACACAGTACAGGGACCAGTTAGTGTGCCTAGCAGAGAAGGTTGGTGTTTTCTAGACCTCTGATCATTAGGAAATGCAGAATGCCTTGGCGTTTAGCTTGTAGGGGCAAATGTATGCAAGATATAGGGCTTTAGTTGCATCAGGAAAGATTCATATTAGATACTGGGGGGGGGAACCTTAGCAAGAGGGAAGGTATGGGAACTGAGTTTGAAAAAGAGATCTCTGGCTTTGGAGGGAGCAGAGGGTGGGTGGTCAGTGTCCAGAGCACCTTCCAATGCAGGCATTTGTAATGAAGATTTAAGGTCCCTCAAGGTCCTGCCTTCTTACAGCCCCTGCAGCACTTCATGGGAGCCAGACCATGCCCTGAAGGAATGGCATCTCTGGCAGCAGGCGGGTATGGAGAAATCAGCTGGGAGGTGCTAGCAACTGGACTGAGCTTCCATCAGAAGTGCTTTGGAGTACAGAGATGATAACATGGAGTTTGCATGCTACGCGTGTGAGGACTGCGTTCATGGAGACTGGGGCCAAAGGAGAGTCCCTGTCTCCTTTATTTCCATTTAAGTGATAGGAATGGTTGCCTTTGGATATATATTTTTTTATTTTGCTCATTTTACGAGGTGTCTGGAACCATTAAAACAGGCTGCAGTCCCTTCCTGAGATCTAGGTATCTGTTCTCAGCTCTGCACACTGTTTCATTAAGATATTAGATAAAATCTATAAACGTAGCCAAACTAAAATCCAAGCTTTCTGGTTCTCAGGAGCATGGTCTGATGACTACATGCGGTGGCAGCGGGTGCTGTAGCCTGGCAGTAGCATGCGATCCAGCCTAGTAAACTTCTAATTATTGAGGCCCCTCTGGTCTACAGCAGCAGGAAGGAATCTAATAGTTTGATATCGGACATTCCTCCATAGCGCGCTAATAGGGACCGTGGCACCTTTGAAGCAGCTTTGCTCAGGGGCGTCAGCTCGTTGGGGGAGTTTCCATCGCAACTTTTAGTCCCAGCTAGCATGGTTCTCCTGCCAGCACATTCAAAGGGAGACCAGACCCACCACTGTTCACGTAAATGTACTTTTGTTGGGTACAAATGTTCACCGGGAGCTCAGTCCAGCAAGACGCAAATCCTGCTGAGCGTGCAGTCTCTGTGGGATTTAGTTATGGATGCACCGACTCGTCAGCATAGCGATGTGTGAAGCACTTTTCCTGGCCAGGAGCAGTGTTGTAGATGTATTTGGAGCTTCCACGCTAAGCTTCAGTATTTGCCTCCAAGGCAAGCTTTTCACTAGATGAAGTTTTAAGAATCTAGACCAGGGAGCGAAGTACTTCCATCATATATGGAGCACTGTTCTTTCAAAAAGATGTCTTAGATTTACAAAGGTGTTTTCCATGTATAGTAATCAAAGTGTGTATAGAATATACTCTTTAATTAAAACAAAAGAGCTTGAGAGGAATTAAATACACCTATAAAATGAGTAAGTGCTCACAAGGCTTTCATTTAATCAATAGTCATGTCGGCAGTGATTGCAAAAAAAAAAAAAAAAAAAAAAAACCAACAACCTTCAGTACACCATTTTAATCAGAGATGTTTTTCCTGGCACGGGGGCGGAAAATATACTGATTAATTAATTTCTATTCCTGGAATGAGACAGCCTCCCAGCAGAGCTAATCTGAACAGCTTGGTGACATGGCAATATGCAGTAAAAGTGTAAGTGGTCCCTGAGTTGATGTCGTCAGACCCAAGGCAAAGCCCACAGCCCGTGTTGGAGCTGATTAACGAGTAGGTCTACTCCAGAAGAACAAGTGGTAAACTTCAGCGCTGGGGGAACTTGGTGATGCTTTTGATGCGTTGGGTTTATTGAACGTTGGGGTTTTTTTGCCTGGCTGGGAGCTATTTTATGACTTTTTATATAAAGTAGTTTTTATGTTAGGGCTATTTTAGAGCAAAGATTTTTTTTTTCCTTTTTGATTTGCGTGTCAGACTGGCTCCTGCAGTCTGTCCTTGCTCAGCAAGCAGGATGCGGGTTTGTTGTGCCTGTGGGGATGCAGACTGTCCCAGATGAGATGGGAAAGGTAACCAGCTTCCTTCTAGGAGGTATTGATGTACTAGTTGCATATAATTAAGAATGTTAACAAGGGCATTATTGTGCTAATTATTATGTCTAATTAGGAGAAAAATTAGAAAACTTCATGGCTACTTCCTGCTAGACAGAACTTACAAGCTTTCCAGAGACTAAATACATTAATTAATCTACTGTACCTGTTTAAATATAAAAATACTAGGAATATTTTCCATTCTGGGGAAAAAACGGAAAAAGCAAGGGTATGTAAACTTCTACTTAGGCAGCCTATTTAAATATGTAAAACTAAACTAAAAAATGATTACAGAAACGTTGGGTTTTGTAATCCAGTTGATGGAAACAGCTCAGCAAGCAGCTGTAGGAGAACAGGATGAAATTGGACCATAGGGAGGAATAATTAAATGGGGGAGAGGAGGCAGAAATACTTTATATTGACTTTGGTGGCCAAATTGGCTTACTGTGGAACTCTGGGGTAAAGAAGGGTGGACTTGGAAGACTTTTAAGGGGGGGAAGGAAGCTTGTCTGGGAAGGGGAGAGGGGCTACCTGGGATGTGGTGTGATCCTCCTCAATGCATTTGTTGTTCCTAATGCAGCTGAGTATTTTCTATGCTAGTTGAGCAGACTGTGGATGCTCTGGGTTTCTATAAATCCTATCTCTGGCTTTATTATTGTAAGTAGCTTTCGCCTGCTGTCATGCTCCATGTTAGCAAAGTTGTGACTGCATGTTACCACAGCTGCAGTGTTGCTGGAGATGTTCAAAACCTGCCTGGATGCGACCCTGTGCAACCTGCTCTAGGTGACCCTGCTTTAGCAGGGGGATGGACCAGATGATCTCTGGAGGTCCCTTCCAACCCTGACCATTCTGTGAGAGGCACATGAGAGGCTTTCTTCAAAAAGCAGTGTCCTCCCCTATTCCACCACCATGCAGAACTGATAAACTACCCTGCACTGCTTGCAATATCCCACGGAGAAGTCTCTCCAGCGCTTTGTCAAGCTTGTATTGAGAGGCGGCCAGTGCCAGTGTCAGGGCTGGAAGCACTTCAGCAGCAATTCAGAGGAAGGCAATGGTGGGCACAGAGCATCCCCCACACATCCAGCCTGGGATCTCAGTTGTGTTAAAATATTTTAAGAACCTCTAGAGTCTGATCTTGATTCTGTACACTGCTCTTAACTCCACAGGAGTAAATGGGCTTAGTGGTAAAGTGCACAGGCCGAAGAGCTTTGGTGGACGTTCTTATGCAAGCATAATCAGTTCCTAAAATCATCCTAAAACATTTTGGTGGTTTATTGCAACCAATAAAATTAATTGAAATGACATTCTGTGCAACTGGTTTATATGCTGAGAATTTTAGGTGGCCAAATATGAAAGTATGCAGCCATGATTTCAGAAAAGCTTTTATTGGACAGTTGCAATTTGCTCTTAGTTCATTAAAATCAGTAGATGGATGTTATGATCCATTGAGAATGACATGAGCTGTTAAGAACTTTCAGTATGGGATTTGGTTATTACAAACTGTAACTCAACTTCCTTTTATTGCTGCTCTGGATGTGACAGAGTTCACATCTTTATCATCCTGTGAATTAAGTTAGATTTTTAAGAGGACAAGAACTCCTTAATTTCTTTTTCTCCAAGTTTGTTTGCATGAGAGGGTGAGAACTGCGGCCTGACTGTACTGTTCCAAAGAGTTACAACAGATAGGATCGTTCACTTGATGGGGACTCTGAATGGTATCAGTTGAGTATGAACAATTTGGACTTTGAGAAGTAACCTGAACTTTACGCATTTTCACCCCTGTGGCAATTTCTTGTTTCTAAGAAATCAGTGCTGTATGTTACAAAGTGTTACAGAGAAATCATACAGTCAAGAATATCTTGTGCACAAACCATCTCAGAAGTTGAGTACTCCAATCAGTTGACTCAAATATTCATTATGAAAGCAAACCCCTGCTGATTGTAATGAGAATTTTGTCTGCATAAAGCTTTTGTGACTGGGTCTTGAGTGGTACTTCAGACTCCTTAAGTGTGTTTCAGCATCTTTGCTCTAAGGTAATCTTTCCTAAAAATAATGCAAATGGCTTGTGAAGCCCCATTCACAAATGGTGGTATTTTTCCACTGGGTCAAATGTACTTTGGATCTAGACATGAAACTTTGTTTTCCAAGTGTGGGTTTCTTTTAGGCTACGTGTATTTTTATTTGGGTTTTTTTGTGTGCAGCTGTACTGCATATCAGATGCACAAGTGGTCTTTGAGTCACGCAGGGTTAATTAGGATAGGCATGTTATGATTGAGTTAATTAGATCATCTAAAAACTCACTGCTATTCTTGAAAGCCATTCAAAAAAAGTACAGTTTGCAGAATACGGAGTTGCTCCTCATTCAGTCTGGAGGCAAAACCTTACCCGGGGAAAGGGAGGCTGCAGCGAGCACTTCAGTGCTTGGCTGTTTCAGAAACGCTGTCACTTAAAAGGCCTAGAAGCTGCCAAGAAAAGTTTGTTGAGTCTCCAGTCTCTTCATTTTTTCTCTTCTTGTATCAAAAAGCCTTTGACTAAACCGTAACTTTTTGACAGATCTGTAAATTCTCTGGGAGCTCTTCTGGAGTGAATCTACCCATCCTCACTGTTTCACTCGTCATCACTGAAGCAACGTATTCCTCAAGGGAAGGGTGAGCACCCAGAGAAAAGATACAAAATGCAAATGATACGAATTATAATTCAAGCTAATTAAAGACTGGGAATACAGATGGAGGAAACCAGGGAAGCCAAAAGCTTGGGTTTTTTGCATAGCTTACAAACCCAACAGAGGTTAATGTTTGGTAAAGGGCAGGAGTGAGCTTGCACCCACACATCTCTGGAACGGTGGTAAAGACTGTTACTAAAAATAATAATAATTTAAAAAAATCTGCTGCTTGTGGTAGGAAGTGTAGTAATGGTGGTAATTGTCCATAAGGGCAATCTCTCCCTTCGCTTAGAAAGGGAAAACTTGACACTGCCAAGATGTACTGTATCTTGCAAAGTTTTTAAATGAAGTGGAGCTTTTTGCAGTCCTGAATAGATGTTTATGTAAGAATAAAACTGATTTTCCAAAACACTTTTACCATCAAATTGAGTAGGAGAAGCAACTCTATCATGGAGCTGCATGGTTTTAAGATTAAATGGAATGGAAAATCAGAGTACCTTTTCTTAACCCAGTGAAACTCCATTATGACAGGAGCTTCTGATTTTTAAGTTGTCAGGTGCTGTTTATCCCAAAGAGTGGGCCATCAATTCTGTAAGATTGAAACTTGCTGAATTTAAGTGGTGGAATTTGCAATAGGTTTTGCACTTACTGTAACTGCTTTGTGGTCTGGTGGCAGACCTTAATTAGCTTGACACAAATTCATTAAAGAACTGCATCACAGTACAAAAGATCAGTGAATGAGAACCTGAAATATTGAGCCCAGATAGCAAAGGGTGTTGCTAATAACCAGTTGTTAATGAGTTTTCTCCAAAGGAAAGATTGTGCAAGCTGGGTACAGGCACTTGCTTTGGCAGACTATTGGCTAAACATATACACTTAACGAAGCTGATGCTAGAAGATACAAGATTAATGAAATCTAGGCATTTATTTGCTTATAGAATCATTCAGAACGTGATACCCAATTTTAAACATCCAGGTTTGAGTGCTTGGTATCTTGTCTCTTTTCCTTCTGACAGTTTAGTGTTTGCACTGTTTTGGTTAAATCTTCATTCAGTAATAATGTGTTACTTAAAATTGCTTAGAATTAGTGAAAACAAGGCACTTCGGGATTGTTCCAAACCCCAACAAAGTTGATGAAAAGGCAGTGGGATTTGTGCCATATGTCTTTGTTTAGGTACTTATTAGGAAGAGAAATTAAAAAGCATCGTTTATAATGCAACAGCTCTAATGGTGTAAATTACGGAAGAGAGGTACTATTAGTAATAGAACACAATTGTGAGTCTTGACTTGAAGTGTTTTCAAAGTTCTTGATACTATTTTTGTACCAATTCTTTCACTTATTACACATTTATCACTTTTATAAAAGTATTCAAAATGTTTTATGGAAAAACCAAGGTCTAATAGTTTGCAATACCTATTTAATTCTCTAGAGTTCTTATGAAGTAAATAAATGTAATTGCATATTGATTAAGCACTATTAAATTCCCGGGAATAATAGACAAGTGTTCTGAAATATTGGAAAAACCTTACTGTAGCTTTTTGCATAATTAAAAAAGTGTTATGTATGAGGTGTTTTTAATCTACTGGGAAAAAGGTGCTGGGCTATTTCCCTTAACTGATAATTTTGGGCTGTGTTAATGGAGTAGAGTCCTTGCTGAAACAAGCAAAATATGCAGCAGGCCTAGTTCTACTGTTTGCTTTGGTTTTAACGTTAAAGTCGGACATTTTTTAGGCGTTTTCAGTTTTACTTTGGCTTTAAAGAGCTGGAGGTCTGCTTAAAGTTGTGGCATTAAGGGACTGAAATGTTTCTTTGCTAATGTCCTTTAACACTAATGCCTGGAAATGTCTGTAATTCCCTGATAAGTTTCAAGGGAAATGAAAGGTATTTAAAAAAAAAAAAGTGTGTGTGGGCAAAAGCACTGTCCTTTATTTCTATAATGCAGAAGTGTCAATTTAAAAATGGCAGCTTCTGGAACAAGAGCTATATTACCAAGAATATTTATAACTTACTGTATTTGGGAGGGCTCAGGAAGCATTTGCACAAATAAGATGGCCTGTATATAAAAGCTTTCTGGGAAACGTGATGCTTTTACATTATATTAAATACCTTTTAGAATGGATGAGTGCATTTGAATTGTTTGTCCATTCAGTGCTTAAAAGGCTGAGCACGCACCGGTAAGTTAGCAGTGTTGTAAGTTATTTGTATATATGCATCCCTGGTCTCTTCTCTTCCTGAAAGTATGCCTATTTGCATTCATAAATCACTCCTACAGTTGTGCACTAATGAACAAGAAACTTCGTGCAGTGCTTTGTAAGTTTGAAAATATTCTTTTTAGTCAATTATCTTAGCAATTATTTTATTTTTTGTTTTTTAGCTACATAAATGCATTTTAAATGGGTTTTAAATAAAATATTAATATATTGTCTTTTAAACCTGTAGTCCTCTAGTCTGGTGCATCCAGTCAGTCATTAAAAATAATTTGGATATAAATGGTATTGTACCAGAATTCAGCTCAGAGCACTAATTACATATAAAAGCTTTGGTTACGCTAAATGTTCAAGTACTTGTTAAAGCCAGACCGTTCCCAATCATCATCATTAGCATGGGTATTATTAAATACACTAAAGTTTATTTCAAGGAAGTTCTGACTCAGGGTAAGACAGGTAGGTAACTGAAAACAGCAATGAAAAGGCTGAATTTAAAATCCTCAGGTTAAAGAGAGGGGAAAAAATTAAGTCTGAATCTTAGACAGAACTTTTTCAGGAGAGTTTGTCTACTGAGCTAGAAAACGGGACAAAATCCCTTTCTGGGATGAGTATAGTTACACATAGGTTTGTAGTTCTTTGTATACTTGGAATACGTAGAATCTTGTAGTGCATTTTTGCCTGGATAGCGTGGAATGTTTGTGACCTAGTGTTTGCCTTCATTTCCATTTTGAGAGGTGACAAAAATAAATGATGTAGGGTTTTGTGTCTGTAGGTACCCACAGGCTGACCAGTAACTACCGGGAGTAGCTGATGGGCTTGACAGGGCTGTGACAGCCAGCAAGGGCTCTCCTTCAGCTCTGGGCCCCTTGGGTAGGAAACCCCCCATCATTTGCTGTAGGTACCTGACAGAAATGTGGAGGCAAAGACTGCTGTCACTCCTGTCTTCTTTCGGCACCTTTAAGTGCCTGTTTCCTTGTTACTGTCTTAAATTCAAAACAAAGACCCTTGCCCCTAATAAGCAGCTAATTACCACGGCTCCGGGCTGGGCGAACCTTCACCCTGTACTTAAGGATTTACGGCTCCTCTTTATTTTGTTGAGTAGTAGGGTTGTGTTCCTGAAAGAGCTGGCTACAAAGGGTATTTCGAGGAGCCTTTATTCTTTTATCTAGGCGCATAAAAGTTCATAGTTAAGATAACATAGATCCTGTGAAGCTGAGCATGAACTCTGAGAACAGTGGCAGTAAGCAGATGCAGTTTTACAGGGCTGTAAAGTAAAATCTTTGTAAATAAGCACTAATTATCCCTCTGACACGGTACAAACCCAAAATCTGTATCAATTTAGGATGCTAGGCTTTCTGTAAGCTGTTTTTGTGAATAATCCGGTTTATGCATTTATTAACCTATAAATATATTTTTATAAATCTCAATGACATTTAGGTGTTTTATTAACCACAATAAATGCCAGAGAAAATTGAATTAAGAAAGCTTGTAATGTGCTTTACTACCAGTTTTAAAATTTTGCTGAGCTGTAAATAGTCCTGCTTTATATCAAGAATAAATCTGTTTGAAGACTACATGAGTAATTTTTTTTCCTTCATTGCCAGAGGCCCTAACCTTTTTGTTGATGGCTGTTTTTTAACAGCCTCACCTATGTCTTATCCTTTGTGATTATGTAGGAATTTGATTATCTGCCTTGAGCAGCAGTCATAGTCCCAGCAAGAGAAGGGAATCCATTTAGGGGGTGGTACAAAATACTTTCCAGTACTGCAAGATGGAGAACTTGGAGGATGCTGGGCAAAGCGGTAGCCGCCCTTATTCCACAAACATCTTGCAAAAAGCATACGCTGGCTTTTCCTTTTATTTTTTTCTAGTTGTTGCAATCACAACCTCAGAACAGATACTAGGTTTCCCCAAAATGTGTGTGTGTGTGTGTGTGGTGGCATTGGGGGTAATACTTGGTTTCAGAAGGTGAGCTTCTCCCGGGTGAGAACATCCCCCTTCATTTGCAGGATAAAGTGCATAATTTGAAGAATTTGCAGTGGATGCACCAAAAAAGATTTTTTTTTTTGAGGTGAATTTTTTTCTGGTTTGCTTTTAGGTTGCTGAAGGTCCTTAGATAAAAGTCCATCCTTTCCTATTTATCATCCTTTCTATTACCTCCTGTGGAACACAGAGCTTGTACTATTTGTTTGTGTCCTACATGCTCTTGGCTGGTGGCAGCGATGTTCACTTCCTTATGCGAGTGTATTTTTCAATATTTCTATATGAGAAAGGAAAAGCTGGACTCTAACACAGCGTGGTTTTTCTTGTGAACCCAATTAATTTTTTTCTCAGTTAATGAAGTACAATGACCTCATTATTTCAGAAGGCAGCTTCATTTTTATGGTACCAAATCCAGTGCCTGATTGAGGTTAAAATTGGTAGAGCATCTTTCTGGGTAAAGGCACTGTTTTAACTAATTCTGGATTAATATCTTGGTTCCTTGGTCATTCCTTGGGACTAGCCAAATGGGGAAAAAACCTTCCTCTGGGTGAGGCTGGTAAAATTGAGGAGCTCTGTGTAGCTTAGCCACATGTTATAGATGTGCTCTCCACTAGCAGCGGTGCAGGTTCACTTGGCCAAGTGCTGTTGCTGCTGCTGGGAGAGCCGCAGGGATGCGTCAGGCTCAGGGTGCCACTGAGGCACCAGATGGGCTTCAAGCATCTGCTCAAAAGGTGTAAATCTGGAACTGAGCGTTTAAGTGAATACATGAGGTGGGGCCCCAAACCTGGAGGGTGAAAACTCTTTAAGGGGTTATTGGTGTCAAATCTGTTCCAGTTGGTGTGCTGTAAAAACGAACTGGACCCCAAGGCAGAACAGGTATCTCTGTAGTGAATGGGGCAGGATGAGGAGCAGTAGTTCCATTGGTATAAACCAGGACAACTCCATTGAATTAAAAGTATTAGTACATATAAACTGCAGGCAATTAAGCAGAAGGATGTGAGAGTCAAGGTCTCGAAACAACAATCTCTCCATCTTTAGCTTTCTTTTTCACCTCGTCTCTGGAGTGCATAATCAGAGAAAGGCCATATCGCTTGTTTCTATTGACTTAGAGGTCTCATTTGAGGAGCCGCTGACCACCTCGTGCATTTATAAATGCTTCCTTATCTATTCTGTGTGTACCCACGGATCGGAAAGAAACAACACACTTAACAGCGATATCAGTGGCAGTGAGCATCCTCCATCCTAGCAGAGGAGGGTGTCTGAGGTTCCACCAGGCTGTCTTGCTAGTGTTTGGGAATAGTGGATATAGTTCAACTTATGTGAAATGGTTAAACTATCTGCTATTTAATTGAAATGGAAGATGGGGCAAGGGGTGGAAATAACTTCTGATTGCTTCAGATTGCAACATAATTTAAATCTTGCATGGGTGGCCCTGGCAATCAGGAAGAATGAGATGGTGAAGCCAGGCATGTTGACCCATAAAATGATGTGTCATATGACATCTTGATATATACTGTGTAGAAACCTGTAGCAAAGTACTGCTTGAGAGAGTTTGTGTTTTGAGATCAGTTTTGCATCAAGATGATGTTATTAAATGTCCAGAGCTCTCAATCCTGGCACCTTTTTCTAAGGAATCTTCCCCGCTTATTTAGGGCATTTCGATGGTAAAACAGAAAATGAAAAGTCTGTGTAGCTGCCAGAAACACATGTGTAAGATTAGTTGATGGTTGTCACAGCACAGGGGCTGGTAAGGGAGGTGGAGGAGCTGGAGCCAGGGCTGGCCCGTGTTCCAGCAAGCACCCAAGGGACAGGGCTGCTGCAGGGGCGGGCGGTGATGCCACCGCTCCTGATAGGGTTTTGTGGTAGGAAGGCTCAAGTGCATTCAGTGTCTTGCGTTAATAGTTTGCAAAAACAAACACTAAGAAATTTCATGTAGTTACCTGATAAAATTTCAGGAATCACCCACGTATTGGTAGATGCAGAAGAGACTCCTTTACTTCTGCATGGATAGGAAAGTGTGAAAACAGAAGATATGGATTTGGGGTGATCTGAGGTGCATGATAAAATCATATTTCTGCTATTATTATTATTTCTAACTATTTAGTGATGAGACTGCAGATCATGCTTCCTTCCTTGAGTGGTGGTGGCCTAAAGTTACGGAAACAAGGAGCAGAAACTCTCCCCTTTGTTTTATTGCTCTAACTCACCCGGAGAGATGTCAGAATCCAAGTGGAAAAATATTGTCAAAGCTCTTTGCAGCCCATTTCATACCGGTATGTCAGCCACAGGTCAGACATAAGACTATTTCATTTGGTCTAAGAACCTGGATTATTTTTGTAAAGATATAAGCAATAAGGAATGACAAGAAAATAACACTGGTGGTACGTGTTATGTATGTTTATTTCTGAAACATTTCTGGGTGAAGAGGAGGTTGGCTGGAGACAGACACATCTGTCATCTTGGTTTCTGGTGATCACACATGAACTTCTTAGCCTAAAATGTGTTTTATCTTGTCTTATTTTATGTTTCTTCTTGGAAGCGTTGAAGGTGTGATAAGCTTATTTTTGTTTTAAGCTCTTATGCTTCTCAGTAGGCTAGTTCAGCAAAGAAATAACCTTCATTTCTGGCATAACGTAAAATGTCCATCATTCAGTATTACTGTGAGTGATGTCCTCTATGATTTAAAATGCTTTTATGTGGACATTTATCTTGAAGAAAAAGCTGGCGTTGACCACTTGCTTACTGCATTGCCCCAGAAACTAAACAGCAGCTGAATTTTCTCGTCATACTCATTTTTATTGTTTTATTTTCAGAGTAATGACTAGCCAGACCTGCCTAACATTTTCCGTTCCTTTTGTCTTTCTTCTGACACCACTATTGGTAATGCTCACTGGCCTCACTTGGCTGAACAGCAGCGTATCTTCAGAGCGTTTACGTGTTGCACCACTTACTCAAAGGGAAAATAAAGCAGAGCCAGTGTGGATGCAGTTTGCTTTATGTATGTGTATGTTAGTCTTGAAATGAGGTTGCTGTGGAGATTTTTACATAGTCGTCGGGGGTTTTTTTGTGTTTTTTTTTTTTACTCTGAACCAAATACACCCATGTGTTGTGGGAGAAATCCCACCACCTAATTGCATCAAAGCCACGCAGAAGTAAAGTCATCTAAATGCTGCTGCAGGCCAGCATTCAACATAGTGATATTTTCAATACAAGATGTAAAGGGCTTAAGGAAATAAAATAAAAAGAAATATAATCTCAACTTGAAGGTCAAAACAACTGAAATGGAAGTACTTTGTGTCTGATAATCTACGATGGTATTTTATGAACTGTAGCTTCGTATCCCTGGGTCACCGTTTTCTATCATTGATCACTGTTACTCTAAATCATTTCCCTTCTATAAAACGTGCTGTTTGCCTGCACTACCTGCTACTGGGAAGACTGATGATGGGGAGGAACGCAGTAGCAAACCCATCTCTCTAGTGAGGGCAGAAATCACCGCGTACCTGTGCACAAAAGTCCACAGTATATTATCCAGTTGTGCGGACAGCTAAGTTCATAAATACTTGAACTTTAGCTTCCATCAGATACTTACACTTAAAAACAAAAATGCTTTTCACTAACCCCAAATACTTCAGTTAGAAATAATTGCTCTGCTGGTATTTTTGTAACATTCATCATGATCTTATTCTATCTTCTTGCTCCCCTAGTCTGTACGATTACTTATGTTGTGAAACAGAACTTGTACAGAGACAAGCGTACAGCTGTTGCTTTAGTCCCCTTAAATCCACGGAACATTTGAGCTCCAACCTAATTAGCAGTGCTGTTGGTGTGAGCGCTGGGCCCGGCGCAAACTGGTTGATCTTCCATTTCACATGTGTGTTCCCAGGCTGGAAGCACCAGGGAACGATGACACGTAGAGATCCCAGCACGCACTTCCAAGGGTTTTCAGAGGTTATTGACTTGTACACAGGCGATTTGAGTGCTTTACAACTGACCCTACTTGATTTAATATATGTGCGGGTATGCTTCGTATTCCTCTTTGTAAATCACTTTGGTTGTGGGTAACAAACTAGAGGCGAGGTGGTGACAGGTTGGACTGGTGATGCCTGCAAGGCTGCTGTAAAACGGCTGCTGTTTTCCAAAAGGGCCTCTTAAAACACCACGGGAACAACTGGAGCTGCTGGATCATCTCCCTGCCCTTGGCATTAGGGGCTTGGTGGTACTGTGACCGTGGCAGGGTGGCCAGCTGCTGACACCAGGGCTTGCACTAAAGGCGTGCAGAATGGTGATGTGGTGAGACCTGAAGACAGGAGAAGATGCTGAGTTTTAAGAAGAGTGAAAACAAGAAGCAGCCTCCCCTATAACAGCATTAAAGTCTGACTGGAATTCATGAAAGCAAGGAATTTCTCCCAGCTTTCACACTGTTCCAACACACCCTGTTGTAGCTTGAAGGAGTTAAGAGCAGCTACTTGAAGGCAGAGTTATGGAGAGTGTTGTTCATAATGACTTGTCTGTTTTGATTTGAAATACTCTTACTCTTCTCATCTAAAATCAGCTGCTTAGTATTATTTTCAGTATTCAGTTTGTACTGAGTAGTGTGCTCTGTTTAATGTATAATTCAAGTATTTTAACATTCCACTAAGTTGCTGTGTATTTTTAACACGTTAGTTAACCTCTTAATGCGGTTTTGCTTAATAACCTGGCCAATTGCCTCTTATTTACAATGAAGAAATCTCATTAGTTAGAAATAATCTGAAAAATTCTGGCAAAACGGAGAACCTTAAGAGTCAATTGTCGGATTAATGTTTATGTTTCAGTTGGAAATATGGATGCTGATGCACGGGTATAGAGCATATCGAGCAATCCGGGCAGCAGTGTAGGGAGGGGAGCATCTATCTCAGGATGAGGTTGGCTGCTGGGGTTGGGATGGTTTCACTCCTGCCTGCAGTCTAGTAAAAGTCAACTAAATGGCATATCACAAAGGGCGCCGGAGTATCCGTTTCCCCTAAGGATGCTGTGGTTTGACTCCTTGGCATTTTACTTCGCTAATGAAGGACCACAGTTCACCTAGAAACCCATGAGTCACTAAGACTATGCTTGGGCTCAGTTTGAAGCTGTAGGAATGCAGATGGTTCATTAAAATACCCATTTTTCCTTCATTTAGAGGCTGGCATGCCAGAGAATAGCTGTGCTGCCCAGTCAGGCTTGTTGAATGGCTCGAGCTGGGCTCATCACTCCGATCCCTGGAGAACATTGGAATTTTTTTTCTTGCCCACCTCTGTTAGAGCACCCAAAAGGCCAGTGTTTTATTTACTGACTTTTTTTTTTTTTTCTTTCAGTAAAGGGCTGAAGAAATCACACTCACTGGTAGGTTTAACAGGAACATAGCCTAGAAATGGATTGTTGCAAGTTTTATCCTAATGGCTAAATTATGAGCTATTAAAACCCTTTTTTAAGTTGTCTTCAGTGTAATGCAGGGTGAAGTGACCCTGCTGGGCGGTGCTGTGGTGCGTGGGGGCTATCATCTGGTATTTGTTTCATAAACAATAAAATGCCTTTATCTTTCCATACCTTGTGTATGCAATGAGGCTAATGCATCTGGCCTCTGAAGCAGTGGTGGCCTGTTCTGCTGAGCCCGTAATACTTTTGAGAAGACAAGCATAAGTTTAAAATGTTTGAGATATCAATTTGTCCACTTAATGAATGCAGAGCAAGATAAATAACGCATGTGTGCATATGTCACTGGCACTTAGGCATGTGCATGTCAGCGTTGATAAAGGAGCGAACTTCCAGTGTTTTGACTAGATTAGCACTCATCTCATCAGTGAAGTGATGGGGGGTTCATTTAACACAGCATCATCAATTTCTGTTAGGACCAGATTTTTTTTTTTTTCCCTTCTTACTTGAAGCAGGTCACGCTTGAGAATTCATCAAAATAAAACATAGCTAAAAAAAATGCAGGACATGTTTCTTCTGTATGTGGCACTTCCAGTCAACAGCCTCTTCGGATGAGAAGAGGGGAGGGTTACACGGGCTGCAGTGATGTTTTGTGCCTGTGGAGGCGGTGAAGGAAGAGTAGCTTTTTTTTCCCCCCAAGATTATTAAAATGAAATGGACTGTTGTTGCATTTGATCACAAAAGTGCTTCTTAACATGATATTCAGGAACATCATTTTCTTCTCTTGGGCAGCCATAGTTCACAGTTGCTCTGGCAGTTACATTCTATTTAATCTGTCAATTTTTCTCACATGGTGTAGCTGCTGTGAAAGAAATTGGAGCTGTTATACTATGTGCTTTGATACAGTTTGTAAAATGCAAGGTGGGAGACAGTAAACCAAACACAGCGTGCCAGTAATTTCTTTAAAATCACTGATGTTCCAGCACTGTGATTCCTTATCCTAGGGAGCTGTCATCGTGCCTCATGGAAGAGGATTGCATTGTTTAAATGCTTCGTTTTCATTTGTTTCCATGTTTTGGTGGTGCCTGTTAAATACGGTGCTCGGAAGCTCTCAGTTTGTTGTTTCTAATTCTGTGCTCTCTGCCTGCTCCAATCCGTCTGTGTCATGCAAGTCGGACTCCTTCGGGTGGATGCTGCATGCACAGCTTCAAATGCAGCCACATTAATTGGCCTTTGAGATTTTCTTCAGGTTCAGATCTAACACTTAGAGTATTTATGAATAATAGCAAATGCTATGTGGCAAGAAGCTGCCTCGTTCCACGATCCTGAGGGGATTTCATAACACAGATTAGCAGTGAGAATTCCTGATTTATGGTGGTAATATTGGTGGCCAAACAGCAGCTGGCATAGGCTGCTGCCATCCAAGGAGTTGCCTGTAAGTCATTGTAAACTCCTCAGTTACTATAAAAAAAACCTGAAGAAGTCTTTCGTATATAAGTGTCAGTCTCTGGAATTATTAAATATCGTGTATTGGACATAGTTGCCTCTATTCACATTTTGCAGCTCAGAAGTACAGAAAGTGAGAAGCTGTTGCTAGTGCTTAGTGATGTGCTGAATCGATCACAGCGGTATGTTAAACTGCATACAATGCCAGGGTATTCCCAAGCTCAAAACGCTGTCAGCTAGAAAATGTGGTGCTGCCTTCTTAGAAACTGTTCCCAAAATGGACTTGTGTGGGTGCTTTAGTATTATAGCTCTGCTTCTTTAAACAGAATGTGTTTCTCTTACTATTTTCTTAATTGATAGAGTGTAGCATCACTTCCAACTCTTGGATTTGATATCCAAGCAGCTGAGACTGTGAAAAGTGGAAAACTGAGGCACATGGTATTTCCAGTGTGGTTGGGATGAACATGTGCTTGAAAATGGTCACGTGCAATAATTCAGCTTACTTGGTTTTTTTCTACTGTGCCCATTTGCCTCTGCAACAGTTCAGAAGAACAGGGTGAAAATTCCACGTTTGTCACTTTATAGTTTATGGGGATCTGTGTACAATGAGAATCACTTTAAAAGCATTCTTCATTTCTAATGATAGCTTTTGTAATAAATAGTTGTGAATTTAAACTTTATTCTTCTTTAGGTGAAGGATAGTATGAAAATGTCACCCGATTTTTTTTTTTTATTATTATTTTTTTTTTTTTTACAGTTTCGCAACTTTCTCAGGTTTTTTTTTTTTTTTGGTAGAGCTTTCTCTCAGTCTAACAGTCTGTATGCCAGATACATTCTAAAGATTGTTTTTAGTCTTATCCAGGTAATCACATAAGGTTTTCTATAGGAGTACTCAGATATAGTATGAAATATATTGATGGGACGTGTTATAAAAGTCAGAACACTCACTATCTTTTCAGTATGAAGTCCTGAGCATCCTGCTTTGTGGACGTGGGCTTCAGCCTTGGCTGGAGGCTGACTATTTCTCCTGGAGCCGTCATGATTTAGAAGCCCTGAAGGGAATATATTAGTTGATCTGTCTCTTTTTTTTCCTGTTCTGCCCCCAGTAATGGGTAGAATATCTCTTAGCATAATATTTATTTCTCCATCTCTTTCTACAAAGAAACTCAGTGAACCAAAAATGATTTCTCTGTGGAAGTGCAAAGTGGTTTAGCAGAGAAGTGTGATGGCCTCTCATGGCTGTGTGTTTTAAAAAAGAAATATACTTTTCAGATAGTATTTAAGCACACTTGCACTTTTTTTTTTAATTCAGTGATGGAAAAATAGAGGAATAACTATATATAATGTTTTACACCATAGGAAATACTTGGCTGCATTTTAGGTTAATGAATAAGCATGCTTCATATTAAATCAGGGTTACCATTTTTCTGTTGCTTCCAAATCCAAATAACAGTAACTTTTGTAACAACTCAGCAAAAATGAGGCCACTCGAACAAGCCAGCAGGAAGCACCAAGTCCTGTGCATTTATTCAGCGTCTGTTTTGCAGAACTGGTGCCAAATCCAGTGTCTCTGGTGGAGCCTGATGCAATTTCCCTGAAGTTAGTGGAATTACACCAGGTCCGAGCATGCTGGTCTCTCTCTATGACCCTTGCTTATCTTTGTGCTGAAACTTGTGTTGTGGTTTTCAGATGACCCTTCACGTGTCAGTAAACTGGTGTGTACCTAGGAGTTTCAGTTCTTGCTGCTGACCTTCCCAACGTGTTCCTATCAATATCACTAAGTTTAATGGTACGTTAATTTTATGCAAATTCTATTTTTAATTTACTGTATGATTATCTGCTAGTATACTATACTCCTTCTGTAGCACCTACTGACATAAATTACACTGAAGCAATTATCAGTGTGAATTCAGCTCTGCGTGTACCACTGTGTTTTCAAATTATCAATGCTACTGCTCAGAACAAATGCACAAATCTGTGGTTAATTGGTCCTTTTTGTAGGATGTTCTGAGCGTGTTTTTATAAAAAAGGCACTAAACATTCCTACTGACTAGATAAGAACATTATCTACCTACTTGTTCTGCATGAATTAGAGGTGTTTTTTTTTTCTTCCCTGTTAAAAGTATTATGCATACACAAAGAAATGTTGCAACAACTTTGAAGGATTTATGAAGCCAGAAAAAGGTTAGAAATGTTGCCTATGTGATTGTATTTTAGTTACGGAGTATTTTTGCAAAATAATACAGTCTTCAATTACGTATTTTCTATAGACTTGTCACTTGGAGTATTTCTCCTGTGGAGGTTCTGCTTGTCTTCAGCAGGTTCCTGCAAGGGTCACCCGAGAGCCCTCCTCTCCCCGCAGTGTCTGAAGTCCCTCAGCCCTTGGTTTCTTCATTCTGCCGCTGTTGCATTTCCACGCGTTTTGTTTGCACTTGTTTTAAAGAGCGGGGGGGTTATGGGGCTGGAGGGAAACGCACTGAAACCAGAAGCAGCAGTAAGGCTGAAGGCTGGGCAGCGTGTCAGGTCGCTGGGTTTGGCTGTGGTTCACCTCCCGTTGCCGCTGTGTGGGTCGGGGGCTGCACTGAGCATGGGAGCCTGGTGGGCGTGAGCAGGGATGTTGTTGCTGGTCAAGGCAGCCCTTGCGAGAAGCTTGAGCGCTTGTCTAGAAGAGCAGGCATGTGCCAGGGAAGTCAGTCTTTCCCTTCTGATTTCATGAGCGCACATCAAATTCTGGTTATTTCTGTTTAGGGTCTGGTGTTGGGAAAGCCTGCTGTGAAACTAAACCCATGAGCACCAGCTTGGCCCCAAATCTGGGTATGAAGAGGGAAAATGAGCATGGAAGCAAATAGTCTGTCTGAATCGGGTTGCTTGTGATGTCTCATTACACTGATGAGTTACTCAGCATAACTAAGATAGGAAGGGCTGCTGCTCATGTCCAGTGTTGCCTTTAAGCATTTCTCTCAAAAATCCATGAGGGTTTTTCCATGGGTGGTTATGGGAGGATGGTGCAGGGCTGGCTGCAGGGACCACCGTGCTTCTAGGACTTGCTCTGCTGGGCTTGAGATTTATGAGGTCCTCTTAGAAGTGTAGCTCTGGTACGTCATTGTGTGCCTTTATATTGCACAGCATGAGAACAAGGAATTAAAATGAGCGTTGCGATATGAGCTGCAGCTGTTGAAAGGGAAGTTTTAAGGTCCCAATATGGAAATTTCATGGTCCCAGTGTGACACGTAATCCTCCTACTCTCATATGTATTAAATTGGCATTGTGTACTGATTCATCCCAGCTGCTGTGGGTTTGTCTTAATAAGAACTCAATGTAAATGCTAAGTTCATTATAGCAGTTTATGCTGTTTATACCACAGTGTCCTCAGCTCCTTACAGGCTCCTGCATGGAATGTGGTGATGCCATATCCTTACATCGCTGGGGCTTTTTCTGCATCGTAGCTTCTGATGCAGCATTACTTTCTTGACAAAGTATGTAATAGCCATGGGGCTTTCCCTCTGCTTCTAAATGGAGTGATGATGATGAGCCCCAGCCCTTGGGAGAAAGTCTCTTTTGGCATTTTCACTAAGACTTTCTGCCAAATTCCAAATGGCTGAGAGTACCAGGTTAGATGCAATTCCCTGATTTATTTTTTTTTTTGCACTTGGGTATAAAGATATATATATTATTAAGGCTGCTGTAGTTGGACTGCTACTGCAGTGCCACAGATAGAGAAATCTTTCCCCATGTGCTTTTCGTGGGAGAAGATCCAGGTGCAGGTTGTGCCAAGAGCATTATTTATGGCTCCACTGATTTTTGCAAAAGCCCTTTTGAAGTTGGTGTCACTCTCTATACCTCAGCATTGTCTGGGGATAATGTTTGCTACTTAATCTTGTGCTAATGCCTGCAATCTTTCAGAAATAAATGGTGGCTTATAATCTGTTATGAGAATTTTAGATTAATATGGCTTGCAAATAGGAACTTTCATTTCTGGAACATAAGCTGAAACTGTCTGTGTAAGTGGAAAAGTAATTAACTTCAATAATCTTTGTATGTTTCTTTTCATAAAAACAAATCTGCTGCTGCAGTCTGTCATCCAGCTTTCAGAGCATAGTGGTTCTGATGGCTCTAACACTTACGATGGTGTTGCAACTGTCTGGATTTGCTCAGACAAAGGTATCCTAAAGATAGCAGCAGGCATACTGTGCACGTGGTTCTGCCATGGAGCCCTTCCTAGTTTTGAAGGTGTCTCTCTCAAGAATTATATTAATCAAAATGGTTTGAGATTGTTGGGGTTTTTGTTTTATTTTTTTAAGATGAAAAGCCTTGGCTGCACAAACCTGACTTCACCCTTTCAGTATGGCACTGATCAAGCACCATATTCTGGCAAACTTCTCTGACTGCTTTAATAGGTTCCAAGCTGAATTGCAGGTTCAGGGAGTGGAGTCCGTACAAAGTCAGTATCTTTCAGTGTCTCTTCCTATCTTTTTGTTAGTAGTTTTAACTTTGGAGGGTATCTACTGCTATTTGAAAAGTGAAAGAAAATCACATTGGTCATAGTTGAAGCCATTAATGTCCCGTTGGAAAGATGTTCAGGTGTTTGCACCCTAATAACGGCTCTAAGAGGAGGCAGGTTGTCTGCTGGTGTTGGGGCTGAATATGCAGATGTAAAAGATCTATTTTGAGACAGGGTGACAGTTGTAGTCGATGGTAAAGATATTAAAATAGACGAATTGCCAAAAAGAAGAAAAATGTTAAGCTTAAGGTAGAATCTACTTGGGCTCTCTAGTTAAACTGCCATACGATTAGAGAAAACACATGGATGTTACCTGTGCAGATTTTTATTGAGGTCTATCCAAATATAGTATCGATGAGAAATTCTGTATTTCATTTGGTAATATAGCTGTCCCTACATAATGACTCATATATTTGGGAAATACTGTCTATTCTTAAGTTCTTCTCTTATCCCCTTCTTACAAAGGTCAGAAGCAATAGCATGGGACTGCAGGAATAAAACAACTGGTACTGATGAAATGGTGAAATATTTATTTGTAGTTCCCTGATAATGATCTTGTGAAGAGATACAGATGTACTTCTGGTATAATATGTATAATAAAAGCCTTTTAAAAAAACCCAACATGTCTACAGAGTTGCAGAAAACTTGGAATGATCTCCTCAATACTTTCCTGTTGTATTTCTTTTGTCACCCACGTTGCCCACTTGATTCTTTTCTCGATTCACAAAAAAGTACATGCAAATGCACATATAGGCTTTTGTGCTTACATAAATCATGCTTGTATCCTCCTGTTTGAGGGACCTAGTTTGCTGCAGCCCTGTTAAAATGCTCCAAGTCCCAGGGCGTTCTCAAAAAAAAAAAAAATATCAAAAAAATTTCCAAGATTAATATATTAGCTGAAATTATTTCAGCACAGAAGGAGTTGTTACACATCTTGGGGCCTGCTCACTTCTATACAGCTGTGACACAGCTTCCCAGATGGTACAATTATCTTTCTAAAATATTGTGGAAAACTTTCATTTGTCATTTGGATTAGTGTAGTGAGCTTTCTGTAAACACAGGGAGGGAGATATGCCTATCCGTGTTCTTCGTGGCAGTAATTAGCTATAATTCACTGAGAATCAGAAAAACATTTTACAGGAATAGGGAACGAGCCAACTTCTACTTTTGAAATCACTGTCCTGCATGGGTGTATCTCAAATCTTTTATGTATAACCAGAGCTTTGTGTGATTTGCTTTCTCTGAAGAGTATTTAATGTTCTCCTGACTGGGCTGCCAAGGTTCTCACATGGTGGGCATGTTTTCATCATGGACTAGACTGTGGTATTTACAGTAATGTCTTGAATAGAATACGTAGGATGATTAAAAACTGGGTGTTTATTCATTCTTTTATCAGTTGGGAAGGAAGCTATAGTAGAAAATGTACCTTCTGTATAAACAGCATCTGGCTCATTTTGTGTATCACATGAATTTATAGAAATGATTTTAGCTAATCATGCCTGCCGTATAAATGATGTTCTAAAACATAATGCTGTTAAAATATTATTTTTTTTTTATTGATAACATGTGCTGAGGATGAAGTTCTAAGATTGGGAAAAGATTGCTCTTGGGTTAGGGAAAAGAAAAATAAATCAAAGTTTTGCTTATAAAGTCTTTTGGTTTTGTTTTTAGGACTTAATCTGTGCAAGCCTAAACTTCAGTAAGAAAGCGATCTGTAATAACAGTATTGAATGATCTTGTTCAGAATGATAATCTGACGAGTGGTTCTTATGAGCAGTTTGGGCTTTACATAAATTTACTTGCTACCTGTGGAAAAAACCAAGCTAGATCTTTGTTACATGAGGGGACAGGTAGATAGATACCTGTGGAATTATCACGTTCCCAATTTACAGTATCTCCATATTTTGTGACCCCTTAATCAGCAGTGATGTGACACAAAGGTGTGGGAGAAAATATGTTATGGATCGATGGATCCTTATTAGAGGTATTCTGCCCTGCTGGGGAGTGAAACCTGGTTTGCTTTTCTTTCTTCCCTTGTTTTAGGAGAAAAGTGTTTCCCCACAGCTGCAAAGGGGATGTCTTTTTGGTTGATGGGTTTACTATTGGAGAAACTAAATACAATTAAAACAAAGCACTTGCAACTAAAAATGAAATCACTTCAGTCATTCCAATTCAGTAGGCTGGGCTCTAGGGAGGAATAACATCCTCAGGGATAATGAAGAGGAGAGAGGGCATCTCTGCAGATAAACTCACGCATTTGGTGCACAGAGAGGCAGGAGTCAAAGTGCTTTCAAGTGCTTACAAGAGAAGATTATGATGCAGAAACCTCTTGTCCAGATACATACACTTGCCATTTTGCTGAGTGAAATAAGAGTTGATAGGACAAAATAGTACTGACTGTGTGGATGCCATCCAGTCCTTAAATTTGATTTTGATTTTGGCAAGAAACCGAAGGCAGTGAATTAGGCCATCTTTCTGTTTGTCTCTATAGGTGGGGAGCCTGGTAGCAGGTGGGGAAAGAGATGTTCTGTCTGAACACCAGAAGCTGTGCTCATATGTGTGTGGTTGGGAGTCCTTTGGCAGTGTTTTTAACTGGAAAAGATTAAATTATAAAAAAAAACAACAAACCTCCACTTCCCCCCCCCCCCCCCCCCCCCCCCCCCCCCCCCCCCCCCCCCCCGGTCCCCGCTCCCAACATACATTATGGTTTCCATTGGGAAAGATATCTTTGAAGTGTATTAAAAAGTGGCTGAAGTTGGCAGAGACTGCTAGAGACCATCCAGTCCAACCCTGATCAGAGTCAGGGCGGCCAGAGCATGTTGCCCAGGGCTGTGTCCAGTTGGGCTTTGAGCAGCTTCAAGGATGGAGAGGCCACAACCTTGCAGGAAAAAAAAAAAGGTGATTTCCTCTGCTTAAATGTACCAGAGACGAGTTTGGCTCTGTCTTTATAACCCCCCACCAAATAAGATCTCCCCTGAACCTTCTCTTTTTCTGATCAGCCTCAGCTCTCTCAACCTCTCCTCGAGTGAGGATGGCCCACGCAGTCTCCATCACTCCAGTATGTCCCTGTCTCTGATGCTGGGGAGCCCATACCTGGGCTTGGGGGGTGTAAGATGTCACAGAAATAACCTTCCATGCCAGGTTTTTGTTAGGGTTAATCAACAGTAAAAAACACATTAATGTAGTTTAAAGCAGCTGAGGAAATGGCTGTTCTGGAACAGATGGCCTTCATTCACTTCCAGAAAGTTTCCCGGAGGAGGAGGTTGTCCCAGAACAGAGGTGCATTGGCAGGAGCTGGGTCTCCTTTGGAAACTGAGGCTGTGGTGGCAGAAGAGGAAAACTATTCCACATAGAGGCTTGTTATTTATATCCTTATTGTAGAGGGGGCTGAGAAATTACACACTTCCAATGACCTCTGGGGCAAATATGGTGATAGTATTTGTAAGGATTATTTTTTATTATTATTATTCACAAGACCATCCTATATTCCTTTTTTTTTTGTGGATTTTTTTTTTTTTTGGTGGTCAGGTAACAACTTTATTCTCCCTGGAAGTCGGTTGTGTCTCAGTGGGGTTCATGGGAGTGGGTTAAGTGCTGCACGAGCTCATTTCTGTGTGTCATGAGGGGTGTTGGCTCTGGATAACCAAGGGGGTCAACTTGGCACCTGGGTAGCCACCTCGAGCTTGTGCCATGAAAAAATCACTCTGCTGCAACTGCTGCACATAGCTCTCGGCTGCCAGCTCCATATTCAGGAGTTGTAAATATAGGTTTTCATCCTGGTAATGAGTTTTCTGCAGCAGTGTGAAAACTCCAGGGTTTCTTGTTATCGAAAGATAATAATATTCTGGCAGTGGTACTTATCATGCCTGTTTAAATGTCCCAAGGATGCGATTATCTCCTGATTTCTCTCTAGCCTGTTAAGCCTTGTTGTTTACTTACAGTGGAGAAAGCCTTTGTAGTCTCTGAGCTTGATTTCATTCATTGTGGTAATGATAGGAACAAAGTGACCATTCGCTTGCTGGTACCAGGCAGCCAGATTAAAGTCCCAAACATATTAAACTTGGTACTGAAGAAAAGTGAACGTATTTAAATGACCTCTCTTTCCACTTGTGTTTCAGCAGCTTCCAGGGTACAGATGGTTTTAACCAGGCAAAGTTAACGGGAATGCTGGAGGCAAACACAGGCTCTTTCAAATCCAAATGATCTCTTTCCTTCTTACCAGAAACTTGTTAGTTCTCTAACACCTATGACACTGCTGGATTTTCTGAAGGTGCCTGGAATTCAAGGTGGCAGTACAGTGTTTTAACAACATGTACCCAAGCTAACAGACTGGATTTCAATAGAAGAAAGAACTATTTTGAAGTATATTGGCATGTTCGTAAAGCAAAAATGTACTGGGAATAAATGATTTCCTGGCCTGGAGTTAAGCAGAGAGAAACATATTCTGCTGTCTTCTATCACTGTACTCCCAGAGCAGACCTTTGGAGGAAGGCCAAAGTTATTTTTGGAGAAAAAGATTTGAAAAAAGTTCCGAAGTCTTTGCAGTAATTAGTAGAAGCTTCCTGCTTAAGAATAAAATGCAGTGTATGTGCATAGAAATGTATAGAAAGTAGCACTGATGTGTTAATGCATTAAGCTATGAATACTTTTGCATAACCTTAAAATATACCAGCGCTGCAGACTAATGCATGGCATGCTGATCTACTGTTTGCTTGTAGGGGGATCGTCTTAGGTTATAGTGCAGAAAGTTTAGCTGTGTGACGTTCCTGTATAAGTCTGTTCTGTGCACTGTACCTGCATATAGCCCACAGAGGCTGTGCCTCTGCGTGGAGATGTGTACAGTAGGCATGAGATGTATTTGAACAATACAGATGTCTGAAAAGATGAAATTTCAATCGCAATACTTGTCAGTGAAAGAAATTCCTTTGAAGGAGGAAAGTGTGGCAGAAGTTTTACTCATTAAATTTCTTATTCATTCTGTAAGAAGCATTCTGTGCATGATTTCAAAATTTCCCTTCAAGTATTGGGTTTTAAATGTCATCTTTTTTTCTTCTTTTAACATGGGGTTTGATGTCCAGATCGCGGGACATAAAGGTAGCCACAGTTTTTGTCACGTTATCCAGAAAACAGAGGTTAACTCTTCTGTGCAACATTTTTTTGGTTAATCAGAACTTTTTGTTAATGCAGCATATTGCCTGCTGAGTCGTAGGTCTGGGATACACAGCAGGCCCTCCAGTCTTTGTTGGAGGTCAGCCCACAAGTGGGAAATACTGGTACCTGCCTAGTTATCACGATTATACATGTAAGCTGCCTAGTTATCGCAGTTATATGCATAACCTGCCTAGTTATCAGATAGGAAAATGTCATCTTCTTCCACTGGGGAGCTTCCCACAGGGATGGGGACTTGCTGCTTGGGAGACCCTGTGTCCCAGATAACATTATTGCACTGCATGGAGCTATGGTGGAGAGCACGAGATGAAAACAGGCTTACGGGATGTAGCAGGCAAATCTATCCATGTGGTGTTTGAAAGGAAACTCCTGTGCTAGCGCTGGAAGGTGTGGAAGTGAAGCACAACCAGCAAATTGGATGGCCCCATATCAAGAAAAGTGAATGTTTAGCCTGAAGATCTTATGAGACCCTACCAAGTAGGAAGCCTTAATGACAAAAATAGTGAATAATGGTCTGATTGGGACCTGAAAGGTCAAAGTCACCAGGTTTTGTCATCGATAAAGAAAGGGTATGCATTAGTTAATTAACAAGGGTAACTGATGGATCTTCTTTGGAGATAATGCTGCCTGAGTGCCCATTCAGACCCGTTTTTCTTCTGATAAAAGATATGACTTAGAAAGTGGGATTAGATTCTGTGCACATACAAAATAGGGTGAAAGAGCACTATTAAATCTACCTAGGTAGTCGGTGTAAAAAAAAAAAAAAAAAATCAATAAGAAGAGATGTTTCTTCTTTGGCAGAAAGTGGGTTCGTATTACCAAAGATGCCGTGGATCACAAGTTAGATGTTGCAGGGAGGGCAGATGAAGAAGATGCTATACTGTCAGATGAGATCTTGTGCTTTTAAGATTCAATTCTATTATTGATTACAACATCTCTGTAATAAATCAGGTACAAGCTTGCATTTAATTTTCAAAGACTGCAAATTCCGTTTGTTCTGCAACTTCTGAGTGGCATAAATCTTTTAATGAATGTTAAAAGGATTGTTTCTCAGACAGTAACCAGTCACTCATAATTGTCCAAGGAATTCACTTGTATTTAGAACATATCATGTGTTCGATGAATGGAAATTTCTCAGTTGTCAACATATTTTGATATTTTTTTTTTATGATTCCTTTTTGTCTTTACCTGAGACATAGAAAAAACAATTCAAAGTTTTATTAAGTACTTACTTGCCATAGCGGTTACCTCATCCTAGTGTTGTTTTATAGACTGTAGTGATTTACAGAACAGTCAGCCTGGATTTCCAAACTGTCCATCAAAAAGACTTATCTACTTGCATTTGATAGGAGAAAAAAAAATGCCTGATTTCCTTGCTACCCCAATGTGTATTTTAACTATCCATCTGTGCATTTGGATTGACCCTATATTAGCAATACAGAATTAATCCTGTCAGGTATCAAGCAATCAAAAATAATGCTTCCCCCATGTCCTGTTCCCTGTGCCTACAGAACACTCTGGGGGGAAACAAATATGACTTCATAATAAATTCAGGAATGCACACATTCCACTGATGCTGTGTGACGGGCAGCATGGTATTTTGATCCAGGGTGTTCAGCTGCAGTGTATGGGAGGGACCAGTAACTATTCCAGCGGTGGAAAACACGATTCCAGTTGTGTGGGCTGTGGGGGCTGCCCTGGGAGCTCCTGGCCACCCTTGCTGTTGCTGAGAGCTGTTGTATGTTTAAATGAGAAGACAGCACATTACAAATGGAGCTCGGTATTTAAACTACCTGAAGTAAGATGTGCATCAACACCCTAAGGGAGCTGTAATTACTCCTCCAATTATTGCTTACCCTGAGAATGACTTGTTACCTTTTACACCTACAAAAAATAAATTTGACTTTGCTGTTTTTCTTCGTCAGGTTTCTACTCTCTTAGCTAGACCAATAGGTATCACAAAGGTCTTCAGAAATAGCTCATAATACATAAGTGATGGAGCTGGAGCATTAGATCCCACTTTCTTGTATGGCTGTTTAGCTCATGCGAAGCCAAATGTCCATCCTATTTAATTAAATGCGGTCTTTGCCCCTGTAGTGATTGCTTCAACTGGATGATGTTTGTCACTAAAAAAAGTATCGTGTTTGAAAA
Source organism: Falco naumanni (assembly GCF_017639655.2). Classification (NCBI taxonomy): domain Eukaryota; kingdom Metazoa; phylum Chordata; class Aves; order Falconiformes; family Falconidae; genus Falco; species Falco naumanni. The sequence continues at coordinate 91,686,401 of NC_054057.1, read as the reverse complement.
GTGTCTGATGATGTGATAGCAGAGCCTTCTTAATGAATCCCACTTAACAGGGTGACTCAGTTTGGGCTAGGCATGATTAAGTTTGTGATCAAGAGCTTGACTAAGAATTTTATAGTTGATGTTGATTAAGAATATTGGATGATAATTAATGTATAACTCCTGTCTTTTACGTGTCTGGAGAATCAAAATAGCTGAGAGGACTGCTAGAAAACAGTGGGGTTGCCAGCTTATTTGCAGCATTTAGCTGCAGCATTTTTATCCAATTCATAAATGGCTTATGGACAGCAACAAGAAAGGTGTCTTCCTTTTAAGTCCATCTCTTTGTTAATTATCACAAGCGTAAAAAATTCCATGAGGATGAGGAGGCTCAAACACCTCTGGGATTCAGTTGATTTTCTTGAATAAATATGAGAATGTAATATTTCAAAGGCCTCCTCTCTCCTTTAGTTTCTAGGACTCAAGGAGCAAAAGACTGGGATCATGATGTATCTCTTGTCATTTCCAGTTTGCACTTGTGGATGTGTCTGCAGTGTAATTAAACTCCTGGTTGTTCAGAGTCTTCATTTAATTTCAGAGAGAGAGGACCTTACTCAGTATCCATGAGTATGGGTGAGGACAGCCCTTTGAGTTCAGAGGATTTGGATAAGGGATCTTTGGATTTTTATTATTGCCTATTCTTTATTTAATAGAAATATATCCCGCTGCTAATAATGTAATGGATTATTTCCACCATAGAAGAAAAACAGTAACAGGATGAGACCTGCAGTCATATTGACAGGCAGGCTTCAAGCGACTATTTGCCTAAAAAGGTACAGACTTAAAATAACATAAATTGTGTTATATAAAGGATCAGACTTGTGTTGTAAGAGAAGTTCTGGCAGCCCCAAATCTTGTTTTTCAGCTAAAGCCAAACCTGAAATTATTCTTAAACAAGATTCTCCACACTGCTGCAGAACCTTCATATTTTTTCATCTAGATAAATTAAAAATACAAAGCTTTATTATGTGTTGCACTAAAGAGGAATGAAAACAATATTTTATGCAAATGAAATGTTGACGTAATTGAAACAAAATAAGTACAGGCATTAATTTTACTCTCTTTTAATTTCATAGAAATCACATTTATCAAAAAATTATATTTGGAAATACTGAACCTCTTCTATCAAATTGAAGTCTAACAGCTTTTACATACTACTAAGTAACTCAATTTGGCTCCAATGCAGGAGTTCATATCTGAATAGAGAAGAGAATGTACTTTTAAAATCAAGCTTGTAGAGCGGTTGGGTTTTTAAGGAGAGGGGGATTAACCTGCAGAGGTCTTGTAAAGCGCCCTGCGAGCATGGTGAACCCCTGACCAGTGGCTTAGTCTGTGTCTGAATAACAAGTCTGCAGTTTGTTGAGTTTGGAGAGATGATCCCAGATCTCTTCTAAAATAGTACTGAAGCAGTGTAATGGGACCACACATGTTGGTCCCCCTCAGTGTTCCATCCAAGGGCTCGTGCGGAGGGAGGACGGTGATGGTCTGATGGGAACGCTTTAGTGGGGTCAGCGCGCACATGCTTCCAGTGCAGTTTGCAAGTGCCCGCTCAGAACTGTTCTCACGTGGGGCTGGATTTTTTGTTTCTACCCACATGAATAGCTGCTTTCCTGGGCTTCCCAGAGCATTTCCTTGCTCGGAGACTCTCCAGGGACAGGCGCGAGGGGAGCTCTGTTGGCTGTGCGTGCCGGCTCCCTTTTGAGCTGAGTATCGTGACAGTTGGGCAAGGATGCTTGGAGAGCTTGCCCTCTTCCTGAGGAGCGTTATGAAGATCAGAGGAGCCCAAATCTGTCACCTTAGTATCCAGCAGGGAAGTGATGGAGAGAAGGAAGATTAGCAGTGATAGGTGAAAATAAATCCTCCTCCTCGCTTTCCCTGTGGGGCAGCGTGATGGAGTTGTTCCCAGCACAGCGCTGCGGAGGGGTGGGCTTGCTCGCACCTTGCACACAGCCTCCACGGGGGCTGCCGGCGCTCCTGGGCCATGGCGCTGCCTTCTCCCTGCTGCTCCTTCGCTACATGTTACGGGAGTGTGAGAACTGATGTGGCAGTTTGCATATATAAACTATTCTTGAGACAAATCCAAAGGTAAGCTTCCAGAGGGAACTCCGGGTTTGACTTTGGCATTTGGCAGCACAGGCATCCTTAGCGTGAGTCGTACTTTTGTCCGAGACTAGGTAAAAATGAAAAGTGCTCCTGGGTTCTCCACTGGTGAGATGCTTAAGTCCCTGTGGGACCTTTGATATTGCAGATGAAATCTCTTTTATCTTCAACCTTTGTGCCTCAAATATCATACTCCCCCCTCACCGCCATGGTAGAGGCAGTACAGCCATCATATGAAATGCGTAAAATGACAGAAAGTGTTATTATTACATCACAAGGGTAGGGTTGGAGCTGATGGGACAATATGATTCTTGCTCTTATTTTGGCATATTTTTTTTGTATAACCAGTTTTCACGTGAAGCCTTTTGAAGATGAGGACAAAAAAACCCTGTGCAGGTTGATCAAGTAAAAGTTGAAATTCATGAACAGTTCAGTATATTCGTGACTATTTGGAAACGTGACATGCTGGTAATATAACATCTGAGCTTTACGTAGCCTAATCAACAGATGTGTATTCCCCCTCCCCTTATTTTCCTTTCTCCCTTTAGACTTACGAATTAGTTTTTCCCTTCAGCAGATTGTTTTTTCTTTATTTCTCCTACTTAGATACTGTAAAAAGTAATTAAGATAATCTTATCAAAGGAACATGAAACAGAAATTTAACTGATTAAATTTCAGACCAATTAGTCATACAGAAGCCTTTGTGTAGACCTTCTGTGGATTCTGCATTGCTTGTGCTTTCCATTTCCTATTTCACAACAGCACAAAGTTAGGAAATTGCATTCCACAGAGATGGTAATTAACTTTGGTAATTAAAATACCACCTTCGTAGCAGATAACCAGTCAGCTTCAGGTCAATGACAATTTTTGATGTGACCCATTTAATCTTACAGAAGATTGAAATGTAAGAAATAACATGCATAATTTTGCATGCATAATCATCTAACTTCACTAAGACGGTGGAACAGGGGAAGGGGGATTTGAATTTCTGTCCAGGACACAATCCTAAATAAATATATTGTATTCATAGATATGATGTATATTGTATTCTATTAGAATATTGTTTTTTGGTTTATTAAATTGCCTTGCTCTGTATATGGATCAGATGGGGTTTTTACTGCTTTTAATGTGCTATTACTTCATACCTTTGCTTTTGAAAATTTTTAGAATCCTTAGGCAATGTACACACTGTCTTCCGTGCATTGCAACAATAGATCTCCTTTGAACGTCAATCCGTTCCTTCAGTTAGGAGTATTATATTATCTATATGACCTACAATGTAGTTACATCATATAAATAGTCTACAGATTATTTGCTCTATGTGAAAAAGAGAGAAAACGTGTTCTTTTGTTGTTTCACCGAGGCAGACTTAGATGATCTTGAGACATTAAAGAGGATATGAGGTCAAGAATCAGCTTGTCAGCTCCACCCCTAGAGAATTTAACTAGATGGGGAAGTAGGAAAAGCAAAGCTTTTCCATTGTTGGAAGGACTTTGGCCATAAATTATGTTGACGATTTGCCTTGTGGAAGTAAACTTTGTTTAGAAAGAATGCGATCAAATGTACTAAAATTTATTTTCATACGTCTCCTTTAGACATAGACTGGAGGAATGCTATTTTATTGGGTGTTTTATTGCCAATATACAAGATTGATTGCTACCTGATGCTGTCTTCCATATGTAGATTAAACCAAAGCCAGAACCAAAAAATTCCTGTTCCAATACCACAAATGTCGCAGACTGAAAGAAACAGTTGTCATCAATCTGGAGCAGTATATGGGAAAGTGGTAGAAAAAAATACAAGTGAAATAAAATGGCAAAAAGGTGTGGAAACAGTCTTTCTACACTAGGATATGGAGCACTTCTTGTCAGTAAGCACAGGGAAGTGGGGGAGGAATGAAGGGTGTGCTGAACGCTAATACCAGAGTAGTTCTGCAGTTATTTGGAAGTCAAAGTAAAACCTCCTGTATTTAAAGAAATGTAATTAAATATTTTTCACAGATGTCATTATTTTCTACAGATGTTATTGCTCACTCTCTTACTTTAGTCTCCTTGGAAATAAAAGGAAGATTAGTAATGAGATGAAAGTTGACTTAAACTAAAAAGAAATTAGACCTTAAAAGGAGATTATTAATTATAGCTATCTTCAAATAAGATGGAAACAAGCCTGGAGGAAGTAGAAGATTATCAGTGTTTGTAATAACTGAGCCCAAGGTATGTGTACAATGTATTCAAAGCCCTGAAAACCAAGGATCAGAAGAGCAGGTGGTAGGATGCAGCTAGTGAATAATCCTGTTAACCTCATCAATACTGAACTAGGGCAAAAATAAGGGTGGGGGGAAAAAACGCCTGTATTGCTACTGGCAATGAAACAAAAGGGAGATCAAAGCTGTCAGAGCAGCACTGCTAAAAGTTAGCTGTGCCCAGCGCTAACAACTTTGCTACAGAAATTTACTGTGTGATTCTCTGAAATCTCTTGATCAGTACAGAATAATAAATGAGTGTATTATTAAATATTTTAAGGAACAAAATATTTAGACTGTGGTTCAAAGCTTTTTTGTCAGTACGAAATCATCAGAGATGTGATGTTCAGTGTGGTATGTCATCTGGAGAGCAGCTGTGCTTAATTCTATCACTACTGAAGGCATGTGATAGCACCCAGAAAAAAGATGGCTTGGAAGGAAACTGGATTGAGTCTCTAGTGAAGCATTGTATCATCATCCGAATGACCCTTTGGGGCAGCTGGGGAAGAGGAGCTGGATGATGCGCAGCATCCTGGTGATCTGTGCTCTCATCCCGCTGCAGCCCATGCTGTTTGTCCTGGCTGGGTGCACCACTGGCTTTCTCTGAAGGCAGGAGATACTCATCCCCTGATCCCAATCATGCACCGCAGGTTCAAGACAGCCAAGCAAATACGTATTTTTAAGCCAAGTTTACTAAAATAGGACACTGTTGGTATGTGCCAGTTTCTTTCCCCCAAGTCCAAATTATTTTTTTCCTAATTTTTACTAACAAAGTATTGCAACCAAAGGAAAATAACCCACCTTTTTCTGACTTCACTGGAGGAGGCATCTCAATGATATGTATTCCCATCTGCTTTTCATCTCCCTTCAAAAGCTTATGCCCTGCTTAAATGGGACATTTTAATCTAAGAAACTCTTTACTGAATTTTCTTTAACCTTGGGTGCCTGCTGTGAGGAGCCCTCTCTAGAAGTGGGGTTATGTGCCCCCAGGTTTCCAGGGAATGAAGCTTCTGTTCGAAGTGGTCTGGCAAAAGGAGCCCTATTTCAAAGGCATCTGCTTGATTTATGTTCAGAGCTGAGTTTTCTTCCCCCTTGCTGATGCCCCAGAGGAGTACCTGGCCATCTCTGGAGTGGGGGTAATACCAAGCTGGGAAAAGCCTGGAATGACGAGCTCCTCACTCACCTTTTCTACCTTTAAAGTCCTTTTTTTGTGTGTGTGTGGTTTTTTTGGGTCAGAGGCATGGGATTACATGGACAGTGCCTGAAGAGAAGAGGAAAGGTACTTTCATACCACTTATCTCCCAAGTTTCTGCTCTGCGCAGAAGTTATCTGTTACAGATAATAGGAAAAGAAATTGCAGTTAATGAATAAGGGACTTGACTAGTGCTTATTACCCAGACAAGGCTCAGGGTAAATGACATAGCCCAAGACAAGTAGAAAAGTTAGCCTGAATACAACTCATTGTGACAAAATCAAGAGGGTTTAGGAAATTATTAAACCTTTTTGAAAGTGGAAGTTCAGGGCTTTCACTGTGAATATTAATGTCTCCCATAAAAAGAGCTTTTTGTTCATGAAGTCCAAGATCATACAATCAGTAGAAATTCAAAATTAATCTTTATTGTATGATAAAGGACCAAGAGAAGATAAAAGAAAAGATGTACTTGAAGGGAAAAGTCTACCGGGGATATAATGCTATCGTACAAAAAAATTCTAACATCTATGGTTCCTTCTGGAATTTGCTGTGTGGAAAGTAAGGTTTTACTTACCAAGATTGTGGTGGCGTTTGTTTTTATTTTGTATTTGATGAGTGGGAGATCCAGGGAACCCTTGCAAGATGAGGTGGTTTTCCCATTTGCCCGCATACGTCCCGTGACACATGTGTAGAGTTAACAAACCTGTATCACAGAGACAAAACTGTTAAATAATGAAAGTACTCTGGGGGGATTTCAAAAGGTGAAACTGGAAGGTCCAGAGCCCAAATAAAGTACTGAATAAGACAAGGAGCCAAACAGCGTTGCTCCCCTGGCTTGGAGCTCTCTCATAGCTCTTCCCGGTTGCCTTTGCAGTCCGTGGTGGGGTCTCCTCCCTCCCGCTTCGTGACTAGGGCTCATCATGGGTTCCTGGTCTGCTGGTCCCACTCGTGGTTTGTAGCTTCACTTGTCCTAGATGAGCTGCAGCATCCTGAGTGCAGTGAGCAGCAACACCCCAACCTCGTGTCTTCATTCTTCCAGAGCTGTTCAGGCTCCTCTGGTAGGACGATGACTGGAGCAATTGGAAACAGTAAATGACATGCTGGTGTGAGGTAGCACAGCTGATGGTGAGATCCTGATGATCATCATCTTCTGGAAGCAGCAAATGTGCATGCAGTTACTTCTGTGTTTGAGCTCTCAAGCTCAGTAACACCACAATGTATTAATTCTTCCTAGTGCTGAGGGATCAGTCCATTGCAGCCTGCCCTGACAAGTAGGAGAGTGAGGGTGAGAGCCGCAGAGTCTGATGCTGCAGCTGCTCACAGAAGCAATCTGTTCTGTACCATTTAATTTGGTAATAACCAGTAATTTACAGCGAGGCTCTATTGTCTTAATAGGAATACTAATGAAATCTGGCCTCTTCTTTCTGAATGTAGGAAGGTCACTAGTGATAGTTCTGCTGTTTCTTCTGTGGAGTTGTCTGCCATGTCTTGTTGGTGGGGATAAGAGGATGCTAATAAACTTTGTATGGACTCTTCATTGGTCTAGTCAGAAGTTAAAATTAATGCAGGTTTTATTTTTCCTATATTGCTTGTTAGGCTCTCTAGGAAGCTTATGGACAAAACCTGCTATGTAATGTGAAATGTTTTGAGTAATCTTGTCATGCAATTAGCTTGTATGAATCTTAGCTGTGGACTTCATGGCAATGAAAAACTGAATCTGCCCTCTTTTGTGGGCTTTTGTTGTTGTTTGTTTGGGGTTTTTTCCTCTACTTGTTTGCACTGCCTGAAAATCCAGTCTGAATTAGTATTTTGCTGCAACTGAAGCAGAACTTAGTAATAAGAAACCTCATTTCAGACCACAATGTTTTTGTATTTGAACTTCAGCAATTGATTTTTATTTTTTTTTTCCATGCTTGGCAACCTGATCATTTTTAAAATTTAAAGTGTTTTGCTTCCCTAACCATTTGAGCTCAGGGCTCTTCCAAAAAGTTGTGGGGCATTTTGAGGTCTTTGGAGCAAATGGAGAAGCCTTAGAAATAGCTGTTTAACCTGTCACCTGCACAGATGAAAGCATTTTCCAGAACGCTAAAAGCAAGGTATTTGTCTTGCATTCATGGCTTGTAAAAATGTTCTAGTGGGTATGATACAGAAAATAAGAAATGGCTTCAATTCCATAGTGGTGTAGTCGGGTTCCTCAAGTGAAAGCAACTGCCATATTGCAAATAAAATAATTTTGCCCTCTTACATCTTATTGTGAAATGCAGGTAAGTATCCGAGTAGCCCCCCGCGACTCGAGTGCTCTCTGCATGCTTTAAGAACATCACCCGTGTAAGCATCTGCTGCACTGAGACTATGGAGGGGCCAGGAGAAGGATGTGAATGAAGTAGCTGGATTGTTTCCAGCTGGATTCGGTCTGCAGCCAGTCCCTGTGGTTGTGCTGACAGAAACCTCGGGGAGAGCCCGTTTGAGGAAAAAGAACAGTGTAATTACTTCTGACAACAAGGAGGGTGGAAGAGCAAAGAGTTAGAGCTGGAGTACGAGAAGCTCATCACCAAACTGTCCTCAGGGCCAGCGTGGTGCTGCACTGTGGAGAAGAACGCAGGTCACTCCTTGTTCTCCTTGGAGAGTTCTCTGTATCTGGGAATTTTAAAGTGAGTAATAGGCACGGGAATTGTTATTTGTTGGAGCAGTAATAATCCAGCAGGATATGTGGTTAATGAAGTACATCGCTCCACGCTTCTTGCGTAGCTGATGGCTTATGATTCATCTCATGTTGCAAAGCCCACATGTGTTATTTGAACAAGTTACACGGCCCTTAGAGAGGTGGTGTTCAGCCAGCCTTTGCTCTCTATTTGGAAAAGTCTCTTAAGCAAACAAATAATAGAGATGTACACATCTCTAATGTATAGGACAACGCAGATCTACACAACATTGTGTTGTGTCTGTTGCAAGAGAAGCAAAAAGATTTTATGCAACCCTGTCTTCTAGGAGATGGAAACCACTGCTGCTGTAGTTGGATTTCTGTCGGCTAGATGAGAACCGAGCCTGCTGGGGAGCCTGAGGACATCTGTATGGCGTGCCTTCTCGGTAATTTTGTTCAGGTCTCAAGTCTAACATTAAAGAATTAATCTTTGTTGTTGTTGTTGTTAGAGGAATTTAAGAAGAACTGTGTTAACAAGTTGCACAAAGGTTGGAATTATATGTATTTTTTCTAGTACTTGAGAATTAATGAAATCTGTGCTTTCTTATAGGTCTGTTGCCAAAGTGTGCCTAGACCTATGTTAAATTAGACTCTATGAACTTGGGCATAGGAGCAATCTTTTTTTATTCTGTGTTAGCTCAAGGAGATTTTTGTCAGCAGTGGGCCTCTTGCACGTTACAGACAGATGTAAAGTCTCATATAATTTGGCACAAGCATACATGGCGGTCTGTAACATAATGATAACACAGTGCTTAGTTGGAGATGGCAGGTGCAAATGCTTTATAAAGAGGTATTAAATTCATTTTGATAATAGGTGAACTGAAACTGCAGCCACTTTAAACTAGGGGACTAGACCCAAATTCTGCACCTGCACTGTGATGCTTTTTGTAGTTTACAGGAAACAATCCCTGGATGGTCTTGTAGCTATTTTCAGTAGTGGGCTGGGTTTTAAATGGATTCATTTCACCTAAATTCAGCTGTGAATGGCCAGGTCTCCATGGAATTAACTCTCCATCCTGTTGCTTGTTTTGTTAGTTGCTCATTTCCTGAAACTCTTGGTATAACACTGAGATGGCAGCTACGGCTGTGTCTGGATGGCATCGCAGTAGGGGAGAGCGGTGGCTGAAGGAGATGGGCTCCACTTTGTCCCATCTGGCTGAGCCCGTGGGTATCCCTGGAAGTCCTGAGAACAAATCTCTGCCATAAACAACACCTGCGTCTTGCTCAGTATGGTTTTTCTCTACAAGAGCCATCACCGGTAATGTGGAACAGGGGGAGGCATGCTTTTAAAATGAATTGTAAGCTTCCAGCGACTCTGCTTTTCATTGTGCTGTTGTGTTCCTGGCGGCTTTTGTGCCAGTGCTCCATGTTTTCCGCGGCTGGCGGAGCTGAGTGCAGGTCTTAATTGTAAACACTGCTCTTGGAGCAACATGAAGTTGTAGGACGAGTGATTCATAGCAGCCCAATGCAGTCAAGTTGGTGGCCTCTCCTTCAGCATCATGTATTAATCGGAGCTGATGGTATCTAGAATGAATTAAGTGTATATACAATAGAGATATTTTTTTCACCAAATTCAGAACTTCTTTATATTTATTGGTTCCCATTTGCAAAATAAGACTTGTTGAAAACTCAAGGCACCTAGTGTGTATTTTAGAAGTGCCAGAGCTAATCTGTTGTTAGTCCTTTCCGAAATCATCCCGATGTGAAAATGAGCACCAATGAATCAATGTAAGAATGATCATATGGGTTTCATTGCATTTTCTGAAGCCTCTCAGATCTCACACCTCTTTGCATCTCAGCCAAATTTCCAGAAAAAAGTGTGCATGTGGGTGGAAGGAAAAAAAAAAAGTCATCAGAATGAGGTTTGGTGAGGGAAAACGCTGGGCTCCTGGCCTGGAAAATGTGGGACCTGTGAGCTGAAGTGCCAGCCATGGCTGATACATCACAGGGAACAGGGACAGGTGAATCCCAGATGATTTAGGACATAGTGAGCGCAGCATTGATTTCATTCAACTTTCCATAGGAGAAATAGCCCAGCTGTTTTCCTTTAGATTTTGCACAGGTTTCAGCCTATCAACTTGTTTAAAAGCCTTATGGGAAAATAAATGCAGTAAGAGGGAGTGTACTGTGAGTGAATGCGTCACTTAATTGTTTATTAATATGAAAAGAGTGCAGTGTTAATAACATAAATCTTACACTTCTGTTAGCTGCAGTGAGAAGTTAGCTAAGTTACGTGAGATATATGTTTAGTTCCAGATGTTGTACAACTTTTTATCCAGTGCAGGGCAGATCTTAGGAGTTGCTGAGTATCTTCATCACTTGAAGGCTGATGAGAGCTGAGGGCTGTCATCACCTTGAGGGACCAAGTCTTGCATACCTATGAATGGAGCATGTGCTTGCTCTTTCATAGCATATTGGTGAAAATCTGTTGTAGACCTAAATATCATGGGTCAGGAGCGCCACAGATGCTGTGATCTTAAGGTATTTTTCAGTGTAGTCAGTTTTAATGACATTTGAAAGAGGCAACTGGTCTGAGGATAAGTATGATAGGGTGACATATGGCATAGCAGATATGGGTTTACCTCCTGCAGCTTGTCTTCATGTTTGACTCGAGCAGAGTAGAAGGGAACCTGCCTGGTGAGAATATTTGATTCTGTCTTTTTGCATATGTATTTCACCTAGGGATGGTGTTTTCCTAAGAGTGCTTATCCCTGCTGAAAATGAACATGTTTTATTTTACATCATTGAAGCAACAATGTGGGGAATAAACCTTAATGTATGAATAACTCCGTGTGTGTGCAGGGGCTCTGCACCATTCCTTATCTGAAGGTTTGAATCAAAACTCATGCCAGAGCATGAAAAAAATGGGTTTGAAGGCAAGCAGCACTGCCAGTGTTTGCCTTATTTTTCATCCCTTGTACCGTAAGCGATTGAGGTTATGAGGAAGTTCCTCATCATGTGTCTTTAGTCACTATTATCTGATTATGATCACATTGCAATGAAATAATGGAAACTGCAAACTGAATCTCTGGGGCTGCTGGGCAGGTGCTACCTTGAGGGCATAGTTAGACCCGAGTCTCCGCTGGGTAGCGTATGCTGGGGGGTGTGTGGAACAGGCATCGCAGGGGCTTCAGCTGGTGTCCAAAAAACTGCTCCCATGCAGCCCACGGATGCGGAGCGCCCGCCCTTCCCATGTGCAGGGACTCTTAGCTGAGTGGCATTCCCTTGTTTTGTTAAACCTACAATTTATTTTCTCCTCTGTTGGAAAAGCTGAGAAGTAAAACTTAAAAAAGATCACTTCTTGTTGAAAATATGCAGGCAAAAGTATCATGGTTGAAAAATGGAACTCTGAAGGCAACATAACAAAAAAATTCTGGAGGCTTTCAGATTCTTACTGATAACCTGTAAACACGTATGAAAATTGTGTATATGTATGCATTTACAAAATTGTCCTTTTTCCCCAAAAAATCTTTTTTCATTATAAAAAGCTGTAAAAACCTGATGGAAAAGCTAGATGACAGAAAACAGCCAATTCTCAATATCACTTTATGCTGCTGTAACACCCAAATGCTGAAGGAGCTATATAAACACCTAGGAAACCACAATCTGTCTTGAAAAGCCTACAAGTAAAAGTAGATTTTCAAAGACATAAAAGGTAGATTGGTGTCTGGCTCTTGCTGAAAATCACTGAGTACCTCAGTCTGCTGAGCATTGTTGAAAATCCCACCCAAAGCCCCTCTCTGTTCGCATGGAACAACAGGAGTATGCAGTAAAAGATCTGACAGCACCTTTCTACCAACTGTTTTCTTTGTAAGTCACTAATATTTCTTCTTAAAGATCGCATGTGATACTGAAAATGTGTTAGTGGGCGGGTTACAGACCAGGGGATGCATTAAAAAAAAATACTGAAAAATAATAATAAAAAAGGCTGCAGCCGGCTGGTTTCCATCTCCTCCCTGGCTGAATTAAGAAAGATGTTTTTCTCCCCAGTGCTCTTCTTTCTCCCTCCTTTCCATTTTCTGCATTATGTTTCCTCCTCCAGACTGTGGCGGTGGAGCTGAATGCTGATGAGACCATCGGCAGTCTGTCCCCAGACAGAACTTCTTAAGGTCATTTCTCCTGGTTCTCGATTGCTTGACCTGCTCGTTTCTCTTCCCCAGCTATGGTAGGCTACCCAATTATACGCTGTTATTTTTATGATACTTGCTTGTCCTTCTCAGCCTTAATCTTCCTTTATTGTCAGGAACACTCACAGTCTCTGTAGTCTAGTTAGAGCTAAAGTTCATAAGAGAAATGTTTTGAATTGACAGTTTCAAACGAACAATCAGGAGTGCAGGCGGTGATGAGGTGCAGTAGGCTTTCCGTGGACGCAGGTAGAAGGGAGTCGTAGCACTGATGCAGTGATGCACTCGCTGCTGGTGAGCTGTGCTGGCACCGATGCATCCTTAGGATGCAAACTACCTTTGAAGGGAAGGTTGCACATACCTGCCCATCGCAGACAACCTGGGCAGGGTTGTGTTCGTTTTATGATGGTGTAGTTGTATATATAAGTAACACTTTTATGGGTCTGACTCTAGTTTTCCTAGACCTTGATAAAATACACATCCGTCTCTGTTCTCCATTGCAGGCAAAGTCTGGGGTTTGTTGCTATGTTTTGTCAGTTTTATTCCAAATTCTACAGCCCTTCTGTACACAGTCGCTTGCTGAGTAAGATCATCTATTATTTATTATTATGCTGGTTGCGTGGTTTGTGCAGTGGTCACTGGGCAGGAGAGGTGTGGGGAGAGCGAGATGACATGTCTGAGTGTTGAAACATGAGCTCTGCTGTCCTCTGATGTGTGAGGTCCACATACTGTGAAACGGCATCATAAACTGGTGAAATAAATTCCCTTATATCAAGTGCACTTCTTCATTCTAGCAAGGATAAGCTCAGCATCAATAAAAGAAAATTGCTCTGAGACCGTATCTGCAAGTTACCCCTGTGGACCTGCAAGTATTCCATACGCAGCATTTCGCAAGCCGGCATACGCAAGGTGCGCTGAGCAGGCTGGGTGGGCTCCGCACGGGAAGGCGTGTGCCGTGGTCTGGGTGCGTGCTGCAAAGCAGGTATCTTAAGAAAATGGGCAAATGACACAAATTCTACTGCTTCTGGTACAGCGACACCTCTTCATCTTCAGCCCCATTAACCACTTGCTCATCTCCCAAGGAACTACTTGCTGTAGCTTCCGCTGTGTTTCCCAGCTGTGCCGATGTGTGCACAAGGTCCAAATCGCCCCCAGGGCACCGCGGGGTCAGAAGAGATGAAGCTCGTCCAAGGCCTGGCTGTGCTGACCCCAGCAGAGTTGCAGGATGGATGGAATTGGCCCCCATTCTGCTTTTCAAGGCTTTCAGAGTTGTCTGAGTAAAAGGGGATGTGAATACATCATACTTCAAGTATTTACAATTCTCAAATGCCTAAGAAGCTTTTTAAAGGTCAATCTAATTAGGACAAAGTTTGTTTGTACCAATGTAAAATAGTTACTATTATTGGAAATTCATTCCAATGCAATATATGGCATTTTACTTACAGTCTGCATTTTAGGTTTGTATGCTTAATTTGGAAAGTGAAATGATCTTTCAGTTCCATAATGTCTTACTTAAAATGACATTTTAATCAATAATGAGTTTTTTTGCTACAATTAAAAAAAGATTCATTCTTCCTGATGCAAAATAATTAATCAAAGTTTTTGCATAAGAAGGATTTTTTGTATTGAAAATAAAATTGCCTAGACCTATAACAGTCACATTATTTAGTGTGTCTGTTTTTGATTGCCAGCTTATGGGAACAAAATCCTTTTTTCTGTAATTTAAGGATGCATTTGAATTCAGTTTGAAAGACTAAATTTCATGATGTGTTGCCCTTAAAGGCTATAAAAGTTGAGATGTATTTGTGCATCTCCATAAGAACACCAAAGTGAAAGGTAAATTAGGTTTTTCTTTTAGTTTCTTTTCATACCTGAAGGGCTCTGCCTGCTGCCCGCTTGTCTCCTGCAGACCAGCCTGCTGGCCCAGGCCTTGCCCACCAGAGGGGACTTCAGTCCTTACAGCCCTCAACTGTCCTAAACGTAGGTACTACATGGAGGAGGGCAGGGGACAGGGAGGGCATAATTAGTCTTGTTCCACCAACTGCTGCTGCCTTGGTGGCTTTCTTGTCATCTGAAAGCTTAGAGCCAAGTCCAAAGCGTTCCTGTAGAGGAATGAACGAGAAGCTTGAGGAACAGTGTTTGGTCCTTCCAAGCAGAGGGACTTCTCTCTGGGTCAACATTTAACGCCGCTGGCAGCAGGGCTTTCTCTTGGTTTTTCTTTCTAGTAGTCTTTGACGCTGTTTTCCTAATGTGAAACTATAGAAATTTTATGTTAGCTGAATTCTGTAAAATCATAGAAAGAAATGAAATGTTGTAAAACAGGGGAAAAAAAGATCTCTTTTGGGCAATTGAGTTTCTTGGACATACTGAATACTTTGGGTTTGCTCCAGGTGTTCACATAGCTTCTAGCTCTGTTGAAGAGGAGCAGTTTGTCCTGCATGGCCGGAATTTTCCTCTCCCAGTACATGGCCGGTCTCCTCTGCCAGCCTGTTCATGGATCAGGGAACGTTGATCCCAAAACATCCCAATAACTGCACAGTAATAAGCTCTCATTCAGTATATTTTAGAGAGCATACCTAAATGTAATGAGAATATGACCTACAGAAAGAAAGATATTAAAGAATTGTACGCATATCTGTAGCCAAGATGAAAAATTATGAACAGCAAGAAAAAGGTAGTCTTGAAGTTTGGAACAGAACAGGAACTAGGGGCTGTGTCCTTTCCTCTGTTCCTTACTGGCACCTGACTCCAGAAAATTTCAAGGACTCATAGGACTAGTTTGGAGCCTGGTTTAACCAAAGCAGTATAAAGAGTAAAGGGTTTCTTTTTTTTTCTAGGAGAGTGCCTTTTTGCCAATCATAAGAAAAGTGAAGTTGTTCTTGCTTAAATATGCATGGTAAAATGTAATGTTTTAGCAGCATCATAAAAATAATTACTATCCCAGTGTCAGGCATAATTATTGCAGGTGTGAATGGAAATACACAGCATCATGTTGTCTGAGACATAAGTATTTCAAGTATTTATAATTTAAAAAAGCCCAACCGTCTCAAGTCATTTCACTGTTGCAGTGAGGCTATGTGCAGTGTTGCTGCCAGGATTGCAGCTTTTCCAGGCTTCCTGTGTTCAGCATGGTGAAATGAACGTGAGCCAGCAGTGTGCCAAGGTGGCCAACAGCATCCTGTCTTGTGTCCGAAACAGTGTGGCGAGCCAGGACCAGGGCAGTGACCATCCCTGGCGCTGGTGTGGCCGCACCTTGAACCCTGGGTTCATTTTGGGGTTCGCTTCAAGAGTGACATAGAGGGGCTGGAGCGTGTCCAGAGCCGGGCAGGGGCTGGGGCACAAGGCTGAGGGGGGGCGGGGGGAGCTGGGGGGGGTCAGCCTGGAGAGGAGGGGCTGGGGGGGCTGATCGCTCTCTGCAGATGCAGGGCGGGGGTGTGGGTGGGGTGGGGGGCATAGGCGGGGGACGACGACAAGATGAAACAGCCTCAAGTTGCACCAGGGAGGTTTAGGTTGGGGATTAGGAAATATTTCTTCACTAAAAGGGTGGCCATGCACTGGCACAGGCTGCCCAGGGAGGTGGTGGGGTCACTGTCCCTGCAGGTATTTAAGTAAGTCGTAGATGCACACTCAGGGACATGGGTTAGTGGTGGCCTTGGCAGCGCTGGATTAACGTCTGGACTTGATCTGAAAGGTCTTTTCCATCCTAAACAGTTCTATGGTTCTGCCTCGCTCTGCTGTTATCCTACATAGCTGCTGACTTGCTGCCTTCTCCCGCTGCCTGCCTCCTGTGTTTCACCCATGTGCGATGCAGATAGAGGGCCGATGCATCGCTGAAGGAACTAAAATAGCAAGAGTACCAGCATAATGCTTGAATTGCAGATACACGCTGTCCAGTGGCATTACACAAAGCAGATGGAGAGTTCCCCTGGTAGCCCTGCTGTCTGATAGGCACTGAATGGCTCGGGTGCCTGGCTGTCTGAGCATCTGGGGCACAGGTGCCAGGTTGTGCTGTGCTGCAGAGGGCATTAACGGGGTGCATGTCTCGTCCACCCTTGGTCCCCATTTTGCCCCTTTTGCTGTGCAGTGCTGCAGTTCTTGGCTGCATGATGTGTGTCTGGGAAAGGTCAGGCCTTTGAGGTTTTGAGATGAAAACTTTGTCTGATGAATGAAAAGTACATCAACAGCTGTTAATGAGATCCCCTAACATCAACGCACATCTTGTGGGGACTGTCACAGCTGGACTTCCTTCGTGTCCTTCCTTTGGTCAAGGACTGTCTGCTGCGCTTCATGTACTGATGTGGAGGGGTGGTCTCTGGGCTTGGGTGAGGCTTGCCAGTGCTACCAGGGACTCCAAATTCAACTCCAGAAGCCAGCTACCATCATGTGCAGCTCGGAGAGAGGAGAGCTTAACCCATCCTCTCTGCTGAATACACATGCAGCTTAAGCAGCTTGGCTTAAATCTGGCTGCGGTGAATGGTGCATCATCAGATACAGAAAATAATCATAGTGAAACCTCAGCACATCTTTTCTTTGTTAATTCCTTTCAGAAGCTACAGAAACTAAGTACTGTGTAGACGGTAGTACAAGAGTAAAATAGCTATTGAAAGGCTCTTTGTAGTTTCAAACTTGTTTGTTGCTGCTGCTGTTCTGTACAGCCAGACGTAATGAAGCTGTGTGCAAGGAAACAGAATTTCTGGGTGCCTGCTGTCCTAGAGGATTGTTAGCGAGGCACGTGAGTGGCCATAGCTCCAACGTTTGCATTTGCATCCACGACAGCACATTTTGGTTTGTTTTTTTTTTTTTTTCCCACTTGCTGATAAAACACCTTCTCCCATTGCAGACCATTCCTTGCCATGCCATGTCACGCGGCCGCTCCGTGCGGGCCACCCCCGCTGCTCGGCCCCTTCTTGCACCGGGGGGTCTGGGGTTCGGGGCGGGAGGACGCGGCTGCCTTACGGTCAGATAAATTCCTTCTGTTTGAAGAATTTAGAAAATACGTTGTTAGGTAAACAAATTTCACAAGAATATGGGTTGAAGACCCTTACTCCTGGAAGGAAGCATCAGAAGATGTGTAAAAATTTTTGTCGCTATTTTGGTTTTCTAATCAAAAAACCTGCCAAAAGGAAAGGATTGCGTCTTGTAGCTGGGCCCTGGCTTTGAAACACTGCAGCGGGGAGGATGACAGGAATTGCTTTCGAGTTGTTCTGGTAATAATGACTGTAGATCAAATTCTAATAAGTTCAGCCTCTTAAACGTTTTGCTTTAAAAAAAAAAATAAATCCACTTTTCTATCTGGACATATGTTTTAGCTCTGTGGCATGGCATTTATGTGGAAAATGATACAAGGTAAGACATGGAGTGCTGTTTAGAGGAAATGTTGTAGATTATAAATAGATTAAAGATTCATTTGACAGAGGAATTTTCAGTACCCATTTCAAACTGGATGTGGCTTTTTGCCAGGCTGCCTAATGCTCTCCTAACCATAGCAGGGTCAGCTGGTGGACAGTTCTACCTAGAGTTTTTTAGTTAGTACTGGAGATGTTACTGCAGGCTACTTCTTGGACTTGTATCAAAGGAAAAATTGGAAGTTAGCAGTAATTTTCCAAAAACTGTTACCTGTGCAAAAATCTCTGAGTTTAGGGAGAAAAGGTAACCAGAAATCTGAGTTTAGGGAGAAAAGGTAACCAGGGCAGCTGTCCCTCT
Organism: Falco naumanni; assembly: GCF_017639655.2. Taxonomy (NCBI): domain Eukaryota; kingdom Metazoa; phylum Chordata; class Aves; order Falconiformes; family Falconidae; genus Falco; species Falco naumanni. The sequence goes on along the minus strand of NC_054057.1, from coordinate 91,668,303 downwards.
CGCCTACCTGCAGCTTCAGCAGACATGCCCTTGCATGGCTTGAGTCTGAAAGAGCTGAGTTTTATCTGAGCTGGAGTTCTTCTTCATTTATTTTTCTACTGTCATATTCAACTTACACGTTAGTGGAAAGTTACGAATGAACACTTACATACTCCAAGCATCTTTTGACATTTCCAACACAATAAACGTGTTAGACTAATTTAAAATGTATTTAGTTACAAGACAGCGTGCTTGATTTCCTGCACCCCCGTGTCTGCTCACCTGGTCCTGTATGGACTCGGTCCTTCACCTTTGTGGTGGAAAATGATTTTCACAGTGTTATGAGTATATGTGTATAAGGATACTAGAGATGGTGCTAATTTATTCCTGTTGTGCACTTGTATAAACCTGGTATGTGTAGAGGTTAATGGGTTTCCTTCTCCCAGTGTTTTCTGCGCAACGATGCTTTCATAGCTAGAAAGATAGCAGTTTAAAACTGAGGGAAAAGACAAAAACCATGTTAACTGATTTTGGGAATGCTATGTGTTTTAAAATGTAAGGCTGTGATTATTTTCTGTGTTCTCCATTTTGACTTTGCTCTCACCTTCTAACTGAAAACGATTATTATTGCCCTTGTTTACTGTGCTGATTTATTTAGCCAATACAAAAGACAATTCTATTGTCAGTGTAGGATTTTCAATAAAGTAAGGAAGCTTAAGTAATCATTCTTATTAAAATAATCAGGAATTTGTCATAACACTTCCAGAAATGACAAAGCTCTATTTCCAGAAGTTTCTATAGCATTTTAAGCTGCTTTTGTAATGGTGGTGTAATTGATGGCAGTGTCTTTAAGCTGACTAGCTTATTTTAGGTGACTAGCTTACATATGTTGCGTATGTATATTTAGGATGTACGTTTTCATGGTGAGAGCCTAACTCATTTCTACTGCTGGCTTTTAAGGACTTTGAGATTAAATAAATAGATAATTCAGAGATACTCAGAGGTGCTTCAGCACAACGTAAGGTACCGGTGGTGATTGCTGGGCTGTTCAAGTGCTTCTTGGAAGTTCGCTGGGGCCCCAAATGGCTCTGGAAAATGTGCTCTTAGCTACTGAAATGTTTGTGGTGTACACTCGTATCTCTTGAGTGGCCTAGAAATCTCAGCTTCAGAAGTCTAAACGCTGGGAGTGTGTACTTTTATATGAATAGTGGGTTAAGAAATTTTTGCACAGTACAAGTTGCAGGGTATTTGTACAGGCTGATCAAACTGAATGCTTATCAGAGGCTGTTAAAACAGACATCTGCATCTTTCATCGCAGTAAGTGGAGCTAAGTACAGTTGTGAAGCTTCTAATTATTGGTACGTGTGAACTGAGAAGCGAGGCTGCCCTCTGCACGTGCTGGATACAGCTCACATTGAGAAGTGGGTGCGATTAAGTCGGTAGGAGAAAAAAAAACCCAAGATGTAAACAAAATTGTTAGTGAAAAGAAATTGTCTTTGATAAAATTCTGCATCTAAATTCACCTTGAATTAGATTCTTTTGAGGATAAGGTCACTATTTCTCATCAGAGGCTTTTCTGTGATGTTTCTGCTTTACAAAACGATCTAATACCTCTCTGAGGTATCTCCTGCCATTTTTCTCCATTAGCCCTGATGACTCTCCAATTATAATGCCCTTTGAGCCTTTCCAGGAGGCAAAACCAGGGTTTCACATTCCTCGGGAATTATCGTGAACAGAACTGGTTTAAAAACTGAATTGTGGTAAATTAACAGTAACCCACTGCCTCTCTGTAGTTGCTCTCTGGCATGACTGGATCAGTCACTTACTGGCCAAATAAGATGTCAGGATTTAATTTAAAAGCTGGGTTTGGGTTTTGGGAAGTGCCCCAGGGTGCAGAATATTTCCATGCGGTGAACATCACTGACTCCTGTTAGCGTCAACAGATGATTTTCATTTGAAATGTAACTTTTAGTCTTAGTAACAGATCAGAATAAAGATATTATTGTGATATAAAATAATAAGTAACCCACGTTCTTTGAATGAACTGCTCACGAGAAGTCTCGGTGTTTTGTGGGTTTTTCTTAATACAGAAATGTGTCTGTGTGCATCTGCTTCTTTCTTCTGCTCATTCCCAGTTCTGGCCTCTGACATTCAACGAGTTTTTATGTCTAAGTGCAGTTAAAATTGTAGAATAATGTGGGTTGGAGGCAATCTGGAGATCATCTACTCCAGCCTCCTGTTCCAAGAAGGTCTGGTTAGGTCAGGTTGCTTGGGGACTTTTTCATTTGAGTGTTGAGTGTCTCCAAGGTCTCAGCGACCTCTATGGACTACCTGCTGCAGTATTTTACCATTGAGGGAGGTGGGTTGGTGAAGAGAAAAGTAATATTGTTCAGGAAAAGAAACATAATAAAAAATTGGTCTAGCAGTAGTAATTAGCCAGCCTTGGAGAAGATGCACACTCACAATAATGTTCTCCTGCTCTCATCCTTGGTGTAAAAGCGAGTACTTTAATGTTAGAGATGGCACATCTAGTAGTTGTGTCTGGTAGATAACTTATGGTTGCTTTCAAAAAGGTTGGTGAAGGATTTGTTTTAGGGTGCTTTAGATGATTTTGTTCTCCAGCAGAACAATTTGCTGTTTGCACTGAAGCACGCTGGTGGCGGTGAGCGCCGCTGTGCAGCCCCCCAGGCCTGTTCTCTGCTTCAATAACTTCGTATCACTAATATTGGAACTCAAAGTAAGAAAGATAGTGGTAATGTAGAACTGCTAGATTATAGTGTATGATATGGAATCAACAATTTTCAAAGTAACTTAGGCTCTTAGGAAGCTAAACCTCAATCCAAGACCTAATTATTTTAACAGTTATGAAAACGTTGCCCTTACGCATTTTCCCAAAAACCAAAGCAGTAAGTTTCTTTCTTCTTGGCACCAATTTTTTTATTTTGTTCTTAAAAAGATTAAACAGTCTAGCTGCATTAATTAGGCTTTCAGAGATATTTATTTGCGATGTGCAGACTGAAGGCTGAGCCAGTAGCCAGGAATTCAGCAGCCCATATGAGTGTGAACAATGAGGCATCTTTTAGAAACTGGCAGTTTTCTCACTGCGCTGCCAAATGTACTTCAGCTTGAATCCCTTACACAGGGGGACTTCCAAGAAGTGTTGTTTCCATTGAAGATGCATGATTGTTCAAGTGTATTTTGGAGCTCTAAAACATGTGCTAATCAGAAACTTTGATGGCTGTTACTTGGCCTTAAACTCTTTATTAAAAACAGGTGCTTCTTGTAGGCTTTCAGCAGCTTGGCTGTAATGACAAAGGCAGCTTTAGCTTTTTAAGAGTTTAATGTGTGGTGTAACAACAGCGAGCATCAGAGCACCGGGCAGTGGTTGTGTTGTGAATCTGCATCTGCAGAGGTAAACTGGGAAATAACCAGAGACCAAGTGTGCCGGAGGAGGATAAAAGAGTGAACCAGAGGGCAGGAGAGGGTACACCGACCTTTAGGACCATCTGTTTAACAGAGCTCTGTGTGTGTGTGTCTTTCTGGAGTCTGTAGTAGCTGTGTAGAGGTAGCAGTTTCTCAAACCATTAAATTACAATAATTCATCTTTTAGTTGGTAATAAAATTACGAGCTTAAAAAAAAAAAAAAGCTTCAGAATTTCCTGTTTAGCAATGCTGGAACACTGATTTGACTGAGATCAGCATAGTTATTTAAAGGAGATGCAGCTTTGGGTGCTTTCAACATGAGCCTGGAATATCTACTGAGAAAGGTCTCCTTGTTCTCCCAAGGTCCGAGGCAGCATTTCCTCAGTGCTGGTGTCTCAGGGTGAAATGCTGGAAAACAAAAAGTCAATAGAAAGCCACACTGGACTAAACACTTCTAAAAGCCCCAGTATATGCCTGTATCTTTAGATGACTGCTCTTTTGCTTGTTTTGGTTTTATCATCATCTGTGTCCTTATCCTCCAGAACACATCTAGGCACTCGTGAAAATGTCAGCTAGGTTGTCCTTGGTAGGTTGAGAAAGAGATCATTTTATGAATAGCTTTTTTCCACCACCCCCCTTTCTGGGAAAAAAAATAACAAAATTGATTCCTTTGCTGATCTTTGTCTTTAGGTGGATCCTGTTCTATTCGTGGATCAATAAAAATGTGTCTTTAACAAAGAGAGGATAGATACAGAGGCAGAAAGATTAGTCCATTCATCAAGGACGATGTGAAAGGAGGACTGTGGTGAAGTTAGAGATCTCGTATGTTCTGTTGTACTCCCATGACACTGGAAGTCCCATCACTGGTAAATATTTCCAGTTTTAAACATCTACAGTTTCAATAGCTGCAAAAGGTATTTTTATGTAATAAAATTAATACATGTTCAGAAGTGTTGTACACGTGCTTGTCTAAAGAGAAGCGTTGTGATAACCTGCTCTGTCCGTGCTTTCTGAGTATGGAAGAGCAATTTAATTTTAAACCTGAAGTGTTAAGTTTTAATTTTTTTCCTTTGCTCAGTCTCCTACTTAGTCATACATAAATCACAGTAGTATGAAAGAACTAGTAAAAATGGCTGTATCCTTCTAGAGCTGTAATTTGGCTCCATGAATTATTAATTATTAGACCAGTATAGCAACAGCTTTTTCAGAAGTCAGTATAAATGTAAGAGGCTCACCTTATCAGCTGAGATCTAAGCAGTGGCAGTAATGTAATTCTTACCATTTAGCACTTTGTGGTATGTTGAAAAGGAATAGGATATTAGACCATTTAAACTTTCTGAAATACAACACAAAGTGAGGAAGTGCCTTTTTTTTCCTCCCTCCCCCCCAATAATTTCAAAGAAATGAATACATGTGGATTTCTCAGGGGTTTGGACTGGTGGAGATGTTGAAGCTGTTCCATTTGTGAAGCATCACTGTGAGGGAGACCAGCTCAAAGAGCACGCTTGAAAAGGGAAGGCTTTGGCTGCTTGCACTGGTTAAAAGAAAAGAAGAAATCGACAGAGGCTTGAAATTAAGCTTAAAATGGATGAAAGGTAGCATTTAACAAATACAAAGGCATCGGGTGTTGTAAGTAAAATTTTTCCTTCCTAAATAATGTAGCTTTCTGGTTTAATGCTGTGGCACTACATAAGGCTGGTGTTAATTTTCTTGCAGCCATACCAACGGTCCTAGGCGACCCTTGTGTTGTCCTCTGATGTCACTGCTCCGGCCAAAAAAACCCAAAAAGGTGTTTTAAATTCTTGTTTTAAATGACTTTTGTGTTTGGTGTAATCCTAAAGGTTCTTCTCAAAACTTTGTCCTTCTCAGATATAATCTGCCGCTGGCAGTTTCCAAGTTGAGTGCAATAGCTGATTTAATTGAATCCCATCTTGCAGAATTTAAGTGCGTGTAATGGAAAATCGAAATACTTCAGTGCTTCTCTAATTTTGAAATTTCATTTTAGCATTTTTATTATTTTAGCAATACTGCTTTCCATAGCTAAAGATAAGTTATTAAAATAAGGAATGTCTCCTGCAATATATCATAACCTATTTTTAAAAATATGATTTAACTTATAAACAAATTAGGAGAAGGGTATTAAGGAACTGATTAGGTCTTTTTTTTTTATTGAGGTTTTTAATAACCATTATACTACAAAATTTATGTAAAGCAATATTTCAGGGAGAAATCCTAATGACATTCTAATGTGAATTTTACCTGAGATTGTTTCACAGGACTGTGCAATAATCTAGTTGCTGTCACTTGTGTCTGATTTACAGAGGCCATTTTGCTCCCATCTGTTGATGCAGACAGACCAGGCAGGGTTAGGAAAGAGCAGTTCATCAGCGCCAGTGCCTGCAACACTGGTTGCAGAAAAGTAATTAGTCTGAAAATTCAGATGAAGTATATAAGCCCCTGCCCCGGTTCTCTTTTTTTAATGTCAAAGGGGAAGAATTTGGTGGGTGATACTGCAAATTAAAGTTGGAAATCTTCCTTTAATTTTCTTACCCCCTTTTGTTGTAGATTTTACTTGAATTTTCAGTACAAATATATAGGCAAAAAACAGATTTCCTATGGGAAATCATTAATAACCATATTTCTTGCATATTTCTGTTAAGCTAAGTATACTCGTATATCAGCAGATTTAATAACTTGGTCTGGGGAAGCATGCATGAGGACAGGGCTCGTGTGGGGAGCTGGTCTGTCATAGCTTTCCTATCCCCATTTCGTATTCAGGATAATTAATGAATTTTTAGACTTAGTTCTTAAAACTTGCAGGAAGGTGTGGGCGGGGGGCTGGCTGCAGTGGGAATCGCGCTGCTTGCAGGGAACCAGGGGTGGCCCCTGCCTTGTGGATGCCCCTCATACCTGCACCGTGGGTAAAATGTTACTTGAGGAGGAGAGGCAGCAGAGGTGGTTTCATTTGGTGTGGGAAATAGGTTTACCTTCATTATTAACTGCACAATCATGCTCTGATGATGCTTACCATGTGAAAGTAATCAGGACACTTTCTTCATCTCTGGCCAGTGAAGGGAGGGAGTGCATTAATTACGCCATCCCTCCAGGTGAGCGGTGCTTGTATGCAGCACATTACCCAAATTAATGTGACAGAGACCATTAAGAATTATTTTTCTCATGAATTCCAGCTATTTTCATTAGATTTGTTTTGGGCACGCTAGCATAGATTTGTGCAAAACAGGACGAGCGTGCAGGGTGATGGGGAGGAAAAGCTGGTGCCTGCGGCACATGCAGCTTGAGCGCTGGCGCTGCCATGGCTTGTGACGGTGATGCCGTGCTGGCAGTGCCCATGCCTGCTATCCCATTGTCCCGGGACAGCCAGCGTAGGCAGCCACCGTGGCCTGGGCACCCATCACAACTGGAGCCTCTCATGCAAGAAATTGGAAAAGTCCTTTGGTGGGGAAGAAAGATAGGGAGGAGACTAAAGATGTAAGTCTTAATCTTGGCCGCTATAGTGTGTGGAAACAAATGGTGTGGTAAAACTGACCCGAAATGTGCCAAAAGGTTCTTAAAAGGCAGCTGGAGCCTGCTGGGGGCTGCATGTGGCTCTGGGGGGTGACCCGTGAAAGCGCACCAAAGCGCGTGTCGGCACTTCCGTTTGCAAAGCGTTAGCTTTTGCAGCAGACTGATCTGCCAATAAATAACACTAAAGTTTACAGGCTTTTAAATGGATGAAAACAAATTTGGATGCCTTTTTCTCATCAGTGCTTTTAGGGGTACAATTTTTTTCCCTCAAAGAGCTGTGAATTTAAAATATGTTCAGACACTTCTTGCATCCTGTGACAGCTGCCGGGCCGTGACGCTGTGAAGAGGAGAGCTGGTGGCCACGAGATCCGTGCTGGGCATGGCTTGGAGCTGCTGCCACTGCGCGCCTCTTCTAGGGTCGGGCGTGCGTGGGTGCCAGGTGGCCTTCTGCCATCTCAGTTGCCTTTTTGTTCCCAAAATTAATCCCCTCTAGAACTGTAAGGGGGTGGAAAAGGCTCATTTGACTTCCAGCCTTCCACATGTACATTGGTCCAGCTCCAAGGTATGCCTGTGCCGCGTGTGAGCGTGCCATTGCACAGTGGATCGCCGTACCCAAGCTCACATTAGCAGAGCTGGCCCCGTGACTACCAAAGCAAAGCCACCACCGTGGTGTCTTTGTTGTGGACTGAGAGCTGTCAGCCCCCGGGATGAGCACATGTTGCACAGACGTCTGTGCTGCCATGCTTACTCCTGTTCCTTAGCCTGGCGAGGCTGTGGTGCAATCACGCCTTTGGATGCACACCAGAAGCTTTCCTGTGGATCCTTGAAACTTGGCTTTGGTGCCTCTTGGAGCTGCTGGCCACAGCTTGCTGAGGAAAATGGTGCAAGCACCAGATTTTGGGTTTTATCCTGAACACAGGGTCTGGAGAAGTACCCGCTTTCTTCACGTGGAACAGTAGCAATAGTGCAAAGATGTCTCAGCAGCGTGCATTGAAGTTGAGTAAAGGGTGGCGATTTTTTCACGTTGCACCTTAGCTTTATCAGATCTGCTCTTTGGCTGAGTAATGTTTTTGCATCTTTTGTGTAAAATCTGGCATCTGAAGCGTTTTATAACTGCACCTGGGAGCCCAGAGTGGCAGAGGGAAGCGGGGATGGGGAGTGGGCGCTGCTCCCCCCCAGACAAGCTCGCCTTGCTGGGGTCTGGCATCAGCACGCAGGGCTCATGTAGGGAGCAGTTCAGTAAAGCTGCATGGGAGTGGTGTGCAGGCATCGCTCCCCAAACGGCAGCGTGGGGACATTTATGTGGTTTCAGTGCAAAAGATGAGGCCTGTAGTGGCTAGCCTTGGGCCGTTACAAGGTGGTCTTGTTTTTCAGAGAGGGAGATTGGGTTATGGCTTCGTGTTTGGTGGAAGCTCCTCACAAGTGTCCCTAGAAGATCCCAGTGCTGGGAGGCCAGCACTGCGCTGTCCTTCACCCTTCTCTGAGCAGCCATGCAGGGCTCCTCGCTGTACCCGTGCCCTGGGGGTGACTGCAGCAGTGCCCATGTCCTGGGGGGTTGCCCGGATTTGGAGCAAAGGAAACCAGCCAGGCTGCGAGCACTCACCCGTAAGGTTGGATGGCTGGAACAGGATTAATTTTTGCAATGCAAGTCTTCATGCATTTAAACACATCTCCAAGTGAAGATGTTACAAATAATTGTGCTTGGATGGCTTTTGAGTCTCACAAATTAAACCTATTAGGAAAATCTTGCTCGAGTTTCTGTGGTGTGGTTTTGCAGAGGGAAATACTTACTCTGTGTTTGAGAAGCAGTAAGAACTATACACTTTAAGTGGCGGAAAACATGACAAAATGTTTGTTGCTGGGAATGGAAGTATATCAGAAAATATATGGCTATTACCCAGCTGCAAGTTTCTCCATTTAAATGCAAACAAAACAGGAAAATGAAATGCAATTTTTAGTTTAATCAACTTTCACGAGTCTTTTGGGAAGCCCCAAAGTATCTGAAAGGAGCCTCTGGGACCTGTTGGGTTTAAATATGAGTTTTGAAGTCTGCTCAGTAGTAGATGGTGTGCTGGGTTTGGTTTAAAAATTAAGCTTTGCAAGTGGCATCTGGGCCTAAGGGGAAGCTGGCTGGCAAGGGGGAGGGCTTGTCACATTAACTGTTCAGCTCAGAGGAGGATTAACCCTTTCTTTTGCTAAAAATGTGTCTTAATGTAACGGTTCTTTGCCCAATACATATGACAAATAGCAAGTTAAAATAACAAACTTATCCATTAGAATTATTAAAATAAAAAGAACAAGAATGTATAGGAGAGATGTTTAAAAAAATAGACAGCAGACTGTACCAGGCAGCAATATGGAGAGTGCCACCACAGTGGAACTCACAAAAATTAAATTGAATTAAAATGCCCTCTAGTTATTCTGTCCAAAAAATAATGAATTTTGGGAAAGGAATTAATGATTAAGTATAATTTTTAATATCACAGCATCAAACATCTCATCTACAGAGATGTTACAAGTATGATAAAAATATAAAAAAGTTTGTTTTAATAAAAAAAAATAAGTGTAAGAATTGAGGAGTGCAGAAGGCATAGTGAATTGGATTTTTTTTTCTAATCTCTGGCACTAGAGTGAGCTGGGACATTTCTGCATTGATGTCCTCAGTGTTACGTTTCTCTTGAGACCAATTACAAAGGTTCACAAGGTTGTTTTTATTTTCCTTGCTCTTGATGCCTTTTTAATGAGGCCTCCTAGTAAACAGCAAGCATTATGCTTTCCTGTTATATTCCTGTCTGCCGCCTTTAAACATTTATTACTAATACATGTGGGAAATGATTTATAAATTAAATATTAGGAAAATGTACTTTTAAAAAACAGAAGTAGTTAGGGGGTATATTTTATAATTGTCATTGGGGAAGTGGGAGAGGAAGTCATGCCAATATTTTGCTAATGGAATCGCAGTGAAAAGGACTGTTAAAGCATCATTGTGGTTTCATGTAATAAATAGAGATAATAGATGCATGGAGTTTTCAATCCATGTATCTGGGCCTGTGGCTTGGTGTAATAAAATCTGAATTAAAAAAGAAAAAAAAAAAAAAAGTAATTTGTGCAGAGTTGCCCAGGGAAGTTTGAACATTGCTGTTCTGTGCAAGCGTGTCTTTCCCCCCTGGACTGCCCTCCTGCTCTGTGCCAGCACTGCCAGGTCCTGGTACCCACAGCATCCTATCAGCACAGAGTCCTGGTACCCACAGCATCCCATTGGCATCGTGCCTGCCAGCACTAGCTCCGGCCCTGCATTGCTGCCTCAGTCACTGGATCTGTGAGATTGAGGTGATACTTGCAAAATGTTCTCTGATCACCAGCACCAGCTAATCAAGCCTAATAACACAGTTATTTTGGAGCTAAAGTGTGAGTGACAGAGCCCTGTATGGGGTGACTGCATCATGCTAAATGCTGCCATGTTGGGACACTGCGTGCTGCAGTATTGCTCTTGCTGCCTTAGAAATACTGAAGTCAAGTACAAATACTGTAATTGTTTAAAGATGTTGTGTCTCGTTACTGAATTGCATTTATTTACTGGCTGCTTAGTTAATACATTGGCAAATGCTACTTGCTTTAAATCATGACTCAATTTGCTGGTAGACAAGGCTTTTTCACCTGGGTTTGGAGAATTTGTTTTGCTCTTTCATGCTTTGGTGCCAGATTTGCAGTAAGGTTCACAGTAAGCGAATGCAAATAGAAGTGGGGTTTTGGGGGGTTCTTTAGTTTGGATGTTGGTGGCATTCTGTTGGTTTTTTTTTCTTTTAGGTGGTTGTTGGGGTTTTTTTGGTTGTGGTTTTTTTTTGGGGGTGGAGGGGTGTTTTTATTTGGGGATTGTTTTTGTTTATTTGGTGGTGGGTGTTTTGTTTTTAACAAAAGTCCATGCATTTGGCTGCCCCACAGCAGGCTTTGTCTCTTTTGTACTGGTAGTTTGCTGTGAGCCATCTCTGGTGATAACCAGTGGCCGCATCTCAGCTGATGCCCTTTTGCTGTCCCATGGCAGCCTTAGCTGGCACATCTTGTTCTGCATCTGTGGTATCTTTTGTGGTGTAGATAGATGAGTTCATTGATAAAGCTCACCTATAGACACGTGTGTGGGTAATACGTATGTATCCAAAACTTGTTCTCATAAACGATGCATTTCTACCAGGTTTGTGTTTTGGGGAGGTCTCTGTCAGCACAACAAATCTCTCTTTTTATGTCCTGTTATGGTGGAAAGCTTGGAGGGGTCCAATTCCTCTCCTAGAACTTGCTCTGGTGGCTTGAAGCAGAGTTGGAAGCTGAGCACAGGGAGGCTGTTGTTCAAGAGAGTCATTTTAATTATATGTTTTGATTCCTCTGGGTCTGGAAACTGTTGTGGATACTCCTGAGGACCGGGATGCAGAAAGGTGTTTGTGCCTCTGTCTCAAGCAGGTCTTTGCTTTGTTTCTTGATATTTGCATCTGTGATTACAAACACTTTTGTATGCTGCAAGTTCAGCTCCTTCCTCCTATTCTGCCCTTGGAGTTCCTGTTGAAACTGGCTGAAGCACTTGCATGGCTGCGACCTGCAGTGCTGCCACCTCGGACCACAGCCCCCTGAGCCCTAGCGCGTCCCTCAGATGCTCAGCAGTAATTCAGCTGTCCCTCGTCTACGTTATCCCTCTGAAAAGCCTTTTCGGCGATGCTGGAGGAGAGGAGCGGTTGTCTTTAGCTGCTGCACTGAAAGGTGTTTACTTCTCAGTGATGTCAGGCTGGTGGCACTTTTTTTCCAAAACTCAACTGTTCTGAGAATATGAAATAATACTTTGATCGTTTTCTTCTTTTATCTATTTAAGTAGCTGGTTTTGTTCTTGTATGAAAGCAATCAGCTCAGCTAATCAAGCTGCATAATGATGTAAAGGTCAAAATAAAATAGCGAACTGCCATGATTCACGGAAAGACTGGGTTCAGCTTTCAGAGGAAAGCAGACCATTGTGAGAACATAAACTCATTTTTATTTTTTGAAAAGAAACTAGGTTACTATTTTTTCCCTGTCCTTTTTGCTGTAAAGTCATGTTGTCACCCACAGATGTTGTCCCTGAAAAAAAATAAGAAGAGTGAGTAGCTGGCATCTCTTGTAAGGAAAAATTACTCTGAGAACATAGGGGTCCCTAATTATATTGGAGTAATAGCAGACTTGATGCTGCGAGGGGAACACGCTCACCAGCAGCTATCCGTTCTCCAGACAAGGTTGGCAGCAGCCTCACCGGGACACAAAGCCTTCTCTCTCTTGCAGTCATCTTCAAACTGCATCGCATCAGCAGAGGGTATGGTGTCATGTTCATCCAACCTCGCCGCATCAGGCAGTGAAAATAGAAAATGATACACCATTAATCCTTTCTTGATGGTTTGAAGATGATAACCCTCTGTAGTCATCCTCTTGAGCCAAACTTGGATTATCTTCCGTGGTATCTCCTGTCACCTCCTACTGTGCTGCGCACACGGGTGCTGTCAGAGCCCGTGCTGGGCAGGGGTCGGAGCCGGGGTCGGGCCAGGAGAGCGGGCGCTGTTAGAGAAAGGCTAAACTAAAGGGGGGTGATGTGATGAGGAGCGATGTGGTTGAGCTGGAGTTTTCCCAAGCTCTTCAGAGACGTGGGGCTGGCGTGGCAGCGTACATGGTCGAGTTGTTACAAGGACTCATGGTGGCATTTATTTGAGAAGGCCAATCATTTATTTTTTGATTCTGCTGTGTGAGATTTATTTTTAGTGTAACTAATCAAATGAGTATAGAATGAACCTTTTCATGAGTAGCAAGTAGCTTGATTTATTAAGTGGGATTGTAATCCAACATGAAGCATTTGATTACCCTCACACACGCTAATCCGTTTTTTATGAGATCAATTTGCCCCGAAGATTTGGTATTTTTTTGGCAGCCTTTTTCCTTAAGACCTCAAAATGGTATAAATTATGAGCTCCAGCTGTTTCTCATTATGTGGTTTGGTTTCTGACACGCAAGGTACTGGATTTTAAGCTTCTCAGACTTTTCTCCAGTAAGTATTATTTAATAGCTGTTGCTGCATGAACATTGATTTTACCAAAATAAGTGCATTAAGATGTTTACTTGTTATTATTTATTACCAGCTGTTTTGTTAGCGTTGAGTTGGTGTTTTTTATTTCTTTCTGGGTACAGCATAATTAATTTTGTGTGCTTATCTGGAGACTTTCTTGTCAGTTATTCATAGCCCGACTACTTTGTCTGCAATCTTCAAACAATTTACTGTGTGATGTGAAATATTTCAGTGTGTTCTTGCATTAAGATTTAGAATAATGTAGCTGTCTCTTGGTATTTATAGCAGCCTGCTGCAGTGGGAGGCAGTTCACCTTTTATCCTCGGCAGTGTTGTGGCACAGGGAAGACTGGCCTTACACACCTTGGGAGGATCGGTTCTGGCTCAGATCTGGGCTGGTTCAGATTGTTTCCATGCTTGTGTAAAAATCACAGCATTGACCGGCTGAGGGAGGGTATCTCAGCTCCCCAGTCAATTGTTTCGCGATGCTGTGGGTTTGGATATGAAAAATTTTGTTCTTTTTTGCCTGTGTGGACAATGTGTGATGTTTTGCATAGATCCACGGTGTCCTTCTGCACTGGGAAATGCTTAAGGAGGTTGAGGAGATGTGTGAAGTTTCAATAGTTTTCAGGACAGTTTTATTGTGGCATGGTAGCAATAAACTCCCAACAAACAGATGAAATGCTTGGAACCTTAAGCGTGGTTTTACCCTGACGTGGGTGGGGGGTGCCCATGTGATGGACACGGCTGCTCAGCCGTGTTGCCCCAGCTCCTGCTCCATGTCCCACCTTTCAGCCCATCTACTCTTGCTCTGAATATTTTTTTTTAATTTATTGTCAGTGGGATTAATGGCAAGGATGTAGTGAAAAATGGTGACTTTTAAGACAGTATTTTTTTTTTTTTTTCAAAAAATAAAGCCAGAATTAAGAACAATGAAATTTCCAGAGGTAATTACAGCAACTGTTCACATCTGTTGGAGAGAAAAATTGCATGTTACCTTTTCATCCACTCAAAAATAAATAGCACAAATTGAGATTTGTGCATGATTCATACCACTCATTTATAGGATCAGATATTCATTAGGAAACAACTATGAAATCTGAGAAAGCCATAGTTTTTGTGTATAAATTGCAAACAAAATGATTGAGTCAGTATTTCAATTATTCTAGTCTTAGTCAAAATTTGATAACTGATCCTTGGTGCGAGATGCCTTTAACACTGAGACTTTTGCTCCTTAATCCCAGCTGCTGCACAGCTTTCCAGTTGTTGAATGAAGTGATGACCAGGTTTTAGCCCTTCTTTAATTAGGCATCTTTAACATTTAAGGTGGTCTTGTAAATATAACCTAAGTTGCACAAGTCATGCATCTCGTATGTATGTATATACTCTGATCCTTTAGAACGAGTACCTGCTGTGACCCTGAGCATGGGTGCGAACGCGCTTCCTCACCACAGTGGTAATGCTGAGGTTGGTTCATGAATGGCCGTTAATATTCAGCTCAAAACAAAATACAAATCATTGAGAGTCAGCAGAAGACTTTGTTTCTCTTCGTTGTTGCAGTTTACAGTTGTGCATGCAGTAATTGTGCAGTTTAATCACGTTCTGCTATCAACCACTTAAAATATTTCTGAATTTACCAAGAAGAGTGGCTATCCATCTTTGGGCACTTTTCAAAGGAACAAAATAGAAATACCATAGGTCACAGATGATTAAGTATTTTTTCTTATTTCTTTTTTGCCAGTATTTGTTATATATCAACAAAATGAAGAAATAAAATGAAAGCCAAATAAATTTCATTTCTGTCAAAGCCCAGAACGGAACATGATGCTATTCAGCATCTGTCCATGGCAGGTTTCCTCCTTGCCTTCCGCCTTCCAAGCCAGGTGTATCTCTTGGTGGCAGTGCTCAAGCGCGCTGGTGCTGTAGGAGGATGGGCAGGCGCCTGTCTCGCTGTGTTCCCAGGGCTGCCAGACCTCAATAAAATGGTGAAATCCTCCCAAAGTCTAATTTCCCAAGATCCAAACCCAGGGGGGGTTTGGCTAGCTTCAGATGAGCTCCAACATTGCCCACAGGGTTTGCCCATCACAGCTAATTACCATCTGCAGCTGCTGATCAGTGTAACGAGGTGGGATACAGCAAAGGGTGTCCCGCTGCCAGGGCACAGCTCCCAGGGGATGCAAATCCTTACATGCCCCAAAAGGCATTTTGTGAGTTCAGTGGGCAGATAGACCTGAAAAGGGCTGAAAATGGCCAGTCAAACGTTTCCCATTTTGGTGCTTTCATTACGGGGGGGGGGGGGAGAGATGCGCTTCATGCTTCTGTTGACCGTAACATACCCAAGGCAAAAAAGGATTGTGAAATTACAGTTGTTTCTCTGCTGCTTGGGGATTTCTTCACAAATCCAAAGCACTGATGGGTTTCTGCGTGTTTGTTTGGTTTTCTGCAATTAGAAGCTGTAGCCAGATTTCATGGCAGTTTGAGTTGGTTTATTATGTAGGAGTAGTGAGAGGGAATTTGTTGGTACGTGTTTTGTTTTCCTTTCCTTCATTCTGTTTTCCTAAAATGAAACATGATGATGTGATATGTGGAACTGATGTAAAAGAAATTCATTCTGGTTCTTCAAATTCATTGTGCAACCTGCTAGGATTTTCCTTCCTGACCTTGCTTGCGGATTTGATACCATTAGAAAAGAAAAATGATGCCTGAGAAGACTTGTAATCTAAAAAGTCTACCTTGATGGTAGATTTAAAAAAACAACCAAAAACACCACCCAAGAAATGCCCCAAACCCCACCAACAAACCGTGAAAACTTTTAAGTATTTTGTTAGAGGACTGGAGTGCCAGGGTTTTTTTCAGGAAAGAAGGCTGATGAATAGCCTGACGTGCCTTTGGAGGAGCCCTCCAAGAGGATGTCAAGAGGAGATTGGCCCTTCTATCAGGGAAAAGGGCTGCCACGTGTGTGTGTCTGTAATAATTAAAGACATCATGTCCTAGAAAGTATATCCTGTCCTGAATGCTGTGACTTTCTGGGAATCGATGGGGTTTTAGCAGGGGATGAGCAGGACTTGGTTTTTACCTCTTGCCCTAGAACTGGTGGCTGGGTGAGACCTTGGGGTGGCTGGTGCAGGTGGGATGCTCGCCTGCCAAAGCAATGCCTGCCTCTTCATATACTTACTTAAGGAAATACGTAAATGTGTTTTTATGTAATATCTAAAATGAATTTGTATGGTAATAAGCTCCGGTATGTGCACTAAGCAATAGTTTCATCTCACATAAACATTACTACTTGAAAGAATTTTCTTTCTGGCATTTCTTTTATAACTGTATTTCAAAGCCACCTTACTGAGGAGGTTATTCTGGTAATATTTTTTTTTCCCTGCAAATAAACTATTTTTGAAAAACAGATCCTTCCTAAGGGCAGTCAAGTGTCAAATACAGAGTTATGGATGGTGTCAGCTGCGTGTGGAAGCACACGCTCCATTTATTCATTACAGCTGTGAAAGCTTAGCTGTGCAAATGCCAAGTGCTGGTTGTGTACCTGTCACTCCATAGCTTTTAATGAACATTGATCATGTTCACCCAGACGTTTATTTGAATAAAGTGAATGTGAAGTAATTTTTAAAAACACAGTGTGAACTTTCTTTTTTTTCGTAATATTTTATAGTCTTTAGGATGAACCTGAATTATTCAATAATTCCCATCTCTGAAAAATTATTACTGAAACAGAACAGAATCTGTACATTCATTTTGGTCATCTTGGAAGGTTTATTTAAGAGTAGAATTTCTCAGTATACTCTTTTCTTAATATTATGTACTTTTTAAAATTAGTTCCAAACCCCCTATTCTCTGTAGTTTGAAGTTGTCTCGAATATCTTTCTTTAAATAGTCTTTAAACAGTTTCCTGGTGTTACCTTTGGGAAAACAAACCGTTCTCTGGCTCTTCATGCAGAACTGTTATGTCATTTAGGGAAATAACCATGATCTGTTTGCTTGCTTGAATGAGCGGTCTGGCTTACCGGTTTTCTTCTGCCATTCCAGGCAATACAAAGTGTGAAATGTAGGAGCGTGGCATTGCCAAATCCGAACTACAGCTCATGGGTCTGTAGGGTCTGTGCCCTGAAGCACTGGGCGCTCGGAGCAGACAGATGGGGACCCAGTCAATAAACTACACAGTCGCATCCTTCTTTAAGAGCTGATTCCTTCTGTGTACGGCACAGTTTGCTGTATGTATCCTATAAGACGTACAAACTGAAAGCATGGTGTGATGATGGGGATATATAAGATCTTCTGGGAAACCCCTAATCAACAAATAATTTTCAGGAACCCCACAGAGAAGCAATCTGTTATGTGGTCTAAGAACGCCACACTTGTTTTAAGTCCTCTTTGATTAAATACCCCTTCCTGCATGGGCTGTTTCAGGGAAAGCACCTAAAATAGATGTGGATACTGTGGAATATATAGCGGTAGCTTACATTTCTTAATGTATTGTGGCTATTGAAAAGAAAAACCCATTAAAGAAATCTTTCTAAACAAATCTAATGTGTTTCCTGATTGAAAGAAACTACATGTCTGCAGACAAAGGAAAAATATTAAATATGTTGATTTTAATAAAAGCTTTCCAATGTTTAGTTTAAACCAAGGACCCAAGTGCAGTCTGCAACCAAATAAATTGATCTGCAGTCTCTGCATTTGTCGTGACCGTACTCAAAAGGAAATAAATCTATAGGTCATTACTGCAAGAATAACGCTAATTTAGCCTAGGAGTCACTCTTAAAAGTTTTTTACATAATGATCTTGCAAGGTGCTGAGCTTTCACAACTTAATTGTGTATTTGAAGGTAGAAACCATGTAACATAGATGGTTTCATTTCTTCAGGGACTAAGAGTGCAATGCAGTAGACTTTTAGCCCCCACCCCCCTTGCCTTTTCAAATTATTTTTAAAATAACAATTTGCATTTGAGTTGGCTTGGAATTTGTGGAAGACAGGGACTGTCAAAGTAGAGCAATCAGATGATAATCCTAATTACCTGACTTTGTACTGGCAGCTTCTAGTGTATTTTTAGTCTATAGGATCAGAGTTATAGTTACCAGTAATTTGATAAATTTTGTCATTTTCCTTTGAAGAAATTATTTTTTTTTTTGAGTTAACCTGCTTTCTTGAGGGTAAACCAAGAAATAATTTATTCAGTGAAAGTTCCTGACAGTTTTTGAGTGAGAATAAATATTTCTAAGATCCTTGTGGTTATAAAACTTGACAATTTACCGACAGATAGTCTCCTCTCTTGAATGTTGCGTAGTGGCGTCAGTTTGAGATCTGATAGCCAATTCGTTGGGCTTCTTCCAAGGAGCTGTTCAAAAAAGTTCCTCAAATTTAGGTTCATATCTTACTTAGGTTTGAAATATTTTGTGGTATATTGTATTGGGGCTGTGGGCTTCTGTGTAATGAAAAAAAGCAGAAGAAAGCTGGTCAAGGCAGAAATCACTGGAGTGTGGACCTTCCCAGTGGGGCTGGAGCCACCTTCTCATGCAACACGTTGGCAATCTGGTTCCTGCTGCAGAAATGTGTAGAAATCATGTCCTGCTTCCAAGTGCTTGTGTTTGATTTCCACCTGGGGACTCCAAACAGCAGTTCCCTTCGCTTGTATTGCTTTGGTTCATGACAAGACGTAATTATCAAATGCCTTCAGCATTGCCTCCAACAAGCCTGTAAAGCCTCTTCCAGTAGCCTACAGGTGATTATTCACACATCTGATCCTTGACAATGATCGACCAAATGAATAGCTTTTCTGTTATGACATGAAAACTTTTTTGGGGCTTATGGTGGCATTTTCTGAAGCTGTGAGTGGGGTGGGCCGGGAGGCAGCAGACCTGCCTGGCCAGGGCAGCTCGTGGTCCAGGATCGCATCAGGCAGAGCTGCTCGCTGCCACGACCTCCCTGGCAAATTCCCGGCTCTCGAGGACCGTGTTCCTCTTGCTGCTTCCCCTCGGGGCAGCTCCACTTCTCCAATTATTTGCTAGAGAGAGGATGACTGATGCTGAGGAGTAACGGTGCGAGCTCCCGGCGGGGACGTGAGGGATTTGGTTGGAGCTGGTGTTCGCGTGGGGCAGACCAGGAGCCGAGGCTGTAGCTGCACCATTTGAGCGAACACTCACTGTGGGCTGAGGTGCTGGCATGAGGATGAGCTGCTCTCCCTCTGGGCAGGCGGAGAGATATTGAAAGTCTCTTTTTTTTTTTCCTTTTTTTTTTTTTCCTTTTTTTTTTTTTAAAATGATCCACATAGAACTAATTTTGTATCCATGGGAGAATTATATCTATGGGATGTTTAGCATTAAAAAATTCATTTTTACGTGTTTGTATTCTATATAATACAGTGCCAGGTGCAGCACAGGTCCTGGCTCAAGCAGTGCCTTTTATTTTGGTCCCTTTAGTTCAAATACAACTGAATGAAGCCAGCAATGAGGGACAGGATCTTAAATTGTCTGTGAGAAGGGAATGGATAATCAGTGAGGCAGAGAGCTATAAACAGGTTATCTGTCCGTGAGCTGGTTCAACAGTGGCAGCTTCTTGGGACCTGTTGGCTGGAGGGTGAGGACTGATAGCATCGGTGCCATGCGTGGAGCAAAATCTGTGCCTGGTGTAGCCAGCGAGGTGTTCAAAGCAGGCTCCCACCCCTGGACAGAGGACGGCTCTTGCTCAGGGCTGTGAGATTTATTACTGTTCTTTTTCCTTATTTTCATATATTCCTTATTCTCTTTATTCCTTTCCCACCACTCAATGTGAAGTTCTGTTTAATGTCTTGACGTATTTCTGTGCCTTTCCAAAGAAGTGCAGTGCGTCACCCCGAGCAAAGCCGTGCCCACAGCTTCCCCACGCTCGTCGCTGCGTTTCTTTACGGCCGGTACCCACTCCTTCGGCAGTCCCTGCAGTGTCTCTCAGTGTGGTATTTGCAAATTAGAATGATCTTTTAGAACTGTTATTTAACAGGGAATTTCCAAGCTCTGTTCAAAGTAGAATCTCACCAATTGGACAGCCAGGGGAAGATGGATGGGGTTTTGTCTTCTGCAGCGGCAGAGCTGATTAGCGTTTTTGTCATCACTGGAGACCCCCGGGGCTCAGGTTGACAGTGGCTCAGTTCTTTTGTATTCTGCTCCTCTGCACTGCCATGTTCCTCCAACGCTTACAGTGAGCAAGAAAGGAGAATATTAAACATCAATAAATGAGCCAGGTTACCTATGGAGCGTTCAACAAACGGTGGTCTCTTTTACAGTAAGCCTTGTTATTATATAAAATAAAAGCATATATTCTGTCCGGCTTTCCTAAATTTCCCCTCTAAGGTGGGGAGGAAGACCAAGCTCAATGACGGATAACGATAGTGTATGGCAGTGGGTAGGTGAGACTGTCAGGTCCAGGGAAAAGCAATAAAGTACACAAAAATATTAAAATATTTTGATTCTTATAGGTTTCTACTTATAAACTTTGATTTCTGCAGCCTGAGGCTTACTGTTCATCTGCAGCCTGAAGAGGTCCGAGACCTCGAGTGCACTTTTTAATGCCAGATGTTCCTTTGCAGAAAAGAGGTCGGATGGGAATGAGCCTGCGGAGAGGAAGAACCTTTCCTTTCTGTGCCTGGTGCCAGAGGGGAAGAGGCTTATAGGAAGAGCCTCTACAAGCAAGTAAATGAAATTATTGATTAAGTGTGCAATAAAGCGAGCTCAAATGTTTAACGATAGCTGATTCATGAGGATTGTATGCACATTTTGTTCCTTAAATTTTTGGATGGCTGTTGGGATCCGGGATTTGCAGAGTGCAGATCTGCTGGTCTGGCACTGAACAGCACGTAGAGCAACTGCTTTTTTGAAAACAAGAGAGCAGCAGCTCCTGTGTTTTCTTTGTTTTTGTGTGAATTTCAGGAGTCTCAGGGAGAGCTAGGGAGCAAATTGCCCAAGCCACGTATGCAGGGGATACATGTAATATATTACATTTCATTTCTTATCTGACTAATAGTGGGCCAAGGAAGAGTCCCAACATGCAAATACCGCTGACGATGTGGCGGATGAAGCGTAGCACGTCTTCCCAGAAACATGGGTTTCACAGAATGAGTCAGACGGAGCATCTTCCTGGCAGACAGTACTGTCTGTCTCTGGATTTCCAGCCTCTGGTGACAGTGACTCGGTGCAGCTTGTGGAAGAGTTGGAAGGAAAGAGGAGCGGCAGTGGACCGGTCCGAAGTTGCCCTGTGGGAGCCCAGGTCCTGGGTCTTGGCTCCTTCCTGTGGGTGTGTGGTTTGACCCTAAATCCGTCAGCCCCTGTCCTTCAGGGAGCTGGTCTGGTGTCGCTGCGGGTGCTGCAGGATGCCCTTTGCTCCAGGCACTCATTTGAGACCCAGGGTTGTGCACAACTCTTAAGAGTGTCGGTGGAGCAAAGAAAGATAATTGCCTGGGTATAGATCTTGCTCTGTTTTTATACTGTCTGGGGAATAATGTAACTGTTCACCAATTTAGAGCTTAGATAGAGGTGCACAGATCTTGAAACAACTGAAGGTCTTTTTCCTACTATTTAAAAAAAAAAAAAAACAAAAACAAAAAAACCCTTTCCATTTGGTCAAGGGAAAATAACCTGTATCTGGAGCATTCAAAACACTATTTGAAAATTATTCATCTTTTTCAGGTAGAAAATACTGCAGATGTTCCACCAGATATAAAGTTGGAAATTTATTTAATCAGAGTAAATGAAATCGCCAGGTCATAGCTATGGTCACAGAGCATTAGCTT
The DNA here is from genome assembly GCF_017639655.2 of Falco naumanni. NCBI lineage: Eukaryota > Metazoa > Chordata > Aves > Falconiformes > Falconidae > Falco > Falco naumanni. Next base: position 91,646,539 of record NC_054057.1, on the reverse strand, counting down.
TGGTGCCCACATGGGCACAGAGCTGTTGGTTGTGGTGGGTACCAAGATGTGATTCATTTAGAAATTATGCTGCAGCCTTATAAAATAGATCTTTTGATCAGTTTGTCTTTAAATGCTCGTCTAGAGGTAATTCAGTTTTTGCTTTTCAGGTTAGATTACAGAAATTCTATTTCATGAAGAGTACTGGAAAGACAAGTTTGGGGTAGTGCCGTGATCTTTTGTGTTCTGGTTTTATCTCAGCTACAAACAGGAAATACCACAACTCTCAGGTGCTGTTGTGTGGCTTGAGGTGTGACTTTTTGGGTGACCGGAGAGAAAAGAGGGAGGTCATGGATGTGCTGCCCCATTCTGTCCCAGCTTTGGTGAGGTACGGTGGTCTTGGTGCTATGGGATGTTCCACCATCCCACCTGGCCCTCCCACGAGGTCCCTCCTGTCCCACGGGGATGACCTGGGACGAGCAGTGTGGCCTCTGACGAGATTAATTTATTTGTGCCTTTTTGCTTCCTTTCGAGGTTTTTGCCGGCGAAGGTTCAGCGCTGGTCACTTGTAGTGTAGAGTCACGTCGGAACAGCCAGTAACCGGGTGTGGGTGTGAAACGGTGCGTGTCTCGGTTGGAAATGGCTGCAAAGCAGTTTGAGGTCAGTCTGGTCAAAGGCACTGCCTGCCATGATTTTAGGGATCCTTCTGTCATAACCTTGAAATGTGCCGGTCTGCTGAAGGCTGGTGATACCGTGTTTGTCTGGAAATACCTGCTGCTCCCAGCCAGGCTCTTTGTGAAGCGCAGTCACGGGCAGCCGCAGCAGCACAGTTTAGCACACGCAGACAGATTTTTGGATGCCCTCTCGGGTACCCAGATGTTTCGGGCTGCATCTCTGAAGTTCGCAGCACAAATATGCAAGGTTTGCTTTCTGTTTGTTTGGCGGGTTGTTTGTTGTTTTTTATCATCCCAAAGGAATTCAAAGCCAAACCTCAGCTAAGCTGAAAGGAGAGTCACAAGTACAGGCAGCACCTGAAATACAGGGTTTATCTAATCATTGTCCTCCAATTAGTTACTGAAGCAATTTATATGCCTAAACTATAAAATAGTTTGTAATGAAAATGTAAATAACAAATGGCTAATCCCTGCTGGTACAGTACAAAGAAAATATTATTTCGGGGATCTCTCTGCTTGCTGTAGTTGATTTATGGGCTCCTTTCTAGCTACCGGTGGCCCATCCTGAAGACAGGAGGAAATGGTGCAAGAAATGGTGTAATTTGTAACGGGAGCCTGTGGCTTCTGTCAGCCTCTGCGTCCCCCTGTTCCTCCCGGCCATCCGTCCTCCCCTCCCATTCGCTGAGGTTTGTGAAGCAATGAGGACAAATGGCTGGGAAATTGGGGAGGCAAAATTCAAAGCAGAATTAATATTTTACAAGTTCCTTGTGTAATGTAGAGTGCTTAAGTGGGGCTTCTTGTACTTAAAAATGAAACAGTGCATCAAGGAGTCTGCTTCAAGTGAAATTATAAATAAAAATAAATAAAAACTTAAACACTCTCGTACCTATTTGTCAAAAAATTTTGAATGAACAAACCAATTCCAACATTTTCTAAATGCAGTTCAGAGCATCTTTTCTAAGAAATGGTGTTTAAAAAGAAATAATTTTTCAAAGATGGCAAAAAAATTGTTTCCATAACATGCCCACTGGTGAAATGACTGCTTGAGAGAAATAACGATGGAAGAATTTTTCTCTTTAAGTGCAGGTCTTTGGGCTGTAAAAGCTGTTGTGTTCTTAACTTATTTTCTTTAAACTGAAGGGAAAAGCAAAGCAGAGACTGTATTTTCCCTGGTGAGCTGGTATTTCTGGTTGTTTATGAGCTCCTGCATATTGTCACTTTTGAAAATCAAAACAGGAGGGATATATGCAAAAGAACATAGATCATCTGGGTGTGTAAACTGAATTGTATACGTAACCCAGGAGTAGTTATAAACCAATGTAGGAAGTGGCATGTTTACTAGAAGTGAATGAACTATTCCAGTAAAAAAACATGCCATCCTTTAGCTCTTTCTCCTCCATCCCTGGAGTATTTAGCCTCAGTACCGCGGCTACACGAGGCGAGGTTCTCATGGTGAATAAATGTGGGGGAGGTTTTTTTTAATTTCCCCAGGTGCCAGCCAGGATTAGAATTGGAAATAAGTGAACAGGACGGGAAAAACTCAGTGTTTGTTTATCCCAGGCAAAACCATTCTCTGTCCTCTTGGCAGAACTCAGAAAATAGCTGTCCCAGTATGTTATCCCCATATTTTTCCTGTTCATCCTTAATAATTTTGAATGGATAGTGTGTCCAGGAATGTGAACCTGCTTAAAAAATGAGTGGGAATTCATTATTCTGGGATGCAGCGTTTGTACAGGTAACATCACTGTATGTCACGCTCCCTGAGCTGGATTTGGTGATGGAAAGCAAGAGTACCTCTGTCCCTCTTGAATTCTTAACATGTGTCTGAAGTTTCTTACTTTATCACTTTGGGTATAAGATACGAGCATTTCGAGGTCATTAAGAGTGGTGACATGGCCACAGCAGCTGCCTTGATCTTTTTCATGAGATTCTGGTGAATGCTTTGGACAGTGGAAAAAGAAATTTCAGATCTGATGGTCTTGCTTAGGGACTTAACATCTGTATCATGTATTCCCATGGGATATCCAGGAGGGGAAGACTGGAGCTGCGTGTACCAAAGAGCCACACGTAGTACAGAATCTGTGAGGTCCTTGGCTGTGACCCGCGCTGAAGCACCATCCATATATTGTATTGCTACATCTGGGGGAACAATCAGCCGCGTTGCTCTGAGTTCTGCTTGTGAGGTAGCAAGAAGATTTAATTTCTATAATGACCACTGAATAATTTATTTACCCAATTTACAAATATTTTTATGGAAAACACTTGAGGTTTTAATTATGCACTCAGTAAACAATTTGTGCGTATCAGTGATTAGAAGTTTAATGAAAATCCATGTATTTCTGAATGTTTTGGTCACATTTGGGAGCTACTCCCACTCTTTAGGCACCGGTGTAGCTGGCTGTTACAGCTGCTGGGAGGGCAGAGTTGGGAGACCCTGCCTGGTCCCCTGCCTCGTTCTGCATGGGGATCCTGGAGCTGGATGCTTCCCCATGCAAACATTTCCCTTTTCCCTTGCCCTTTTCAGATAGGGCATTTGATTTAAAACACCTTTGGCATGCTGTGATTTGTGTGTGGCATGATTTTAGGAGTGGCATTTTGAGGATAATTTGATTTCTAAAATGCACTTTCACCTAATAACAGCCAGAGAGATCATTAAATGCAGCCAAACTCCAGACTGCCGAGGCTGATGCGATCTCACCCTGATCATTAAGGGGGGGACCAGGTTTGCAGAAGGGCTTAGAAGCAATGCAGGTGATCCTGCTTGGGACAGTCTGCGCTCTGCTTTTCCAGCTGTTTTCAGTCTCTATCCAAAGAAATCCAAGCTTCAGAGATGGAAATCCTCCATCTTCAAGGTACTACACCAACATCATCTTTGCAATTTGTCCTGTCATTTACAAGACAGCGTGGTAGGTAGAGATGTTTTTTGAATGCACAGTGATCTCTGCTATTCAGAATAGGAAAACAAAATATGTTTGTTTGAATCTGCAGAGTGTAAAGGCAGAAATAATATCTAAATATAATGGCACAGACCTGGCATCCCAGGCACTATTTGAGGAGTCATGCCTGTGTTGCACAGATTCCAGAATTTCTTTTAGGTATCTAAAAAAGTACCTGTGGGTTGTCCCAGTTTCTCGCCCTTTTATATGCTAGTAATAGGAGTTAGTTATATTGTATAGAGGGGGAGAAAATAAACAATTAAGGAAAACAATTAAATTGCTTCCTGTCTCAGTGCCATGTATTAAGAGAACAATTCAGGGCAACAAATGTACATAAATTTGAAATTTTGATTAAGTAATATCTATAGCAACAATAAAGAAAAATACGGGAGTAAGGGAATTAAAGTGACCTTGAATCCAGGTACGTTATTACTGCATAGATACTGTTTGACTTTAATTTTTATTAATGTAGATAATGGCTTACATGGGCCTTATGGCTGTATTACTAGTGCTCTAAAATTTAATTAGATTTTTAGAGCAGCCGTTAATGTCTTCTCTAGGATTATATAATTCAGTGGCAATGCCAGAAAACTTCATCCATTTCATTAGCCTCGGAAAAGAAACAGAAACAAAGTATTTTGTTTACAATACAATCTTGAATTCCTGAGCCTTTCTTATAAAATAAATAAGTGCAGTCAGAACTGCTTGTTATCCTCACAGCGCAGGTTATAGGCAACATGCTAAACCATATGCTGTTTTGGGAATATTTTAAAAAGCTTTTCAAGATTAGGATTTTTGTTTCTCCTATTGTTAGACCAAGGACTCCGAGTCAGTTACGATCACTTGAAAGAAGCCCATTTCTAAGGTGACTACAAGGCTGGAGTACGCATGTCCCCACCCCTGCTCACTGGCTTGATGGTTGCCTGATGTATTTGCATGTCACTGGAGGAATGTAGATGATAAGGGTTTATTTTCATTGCAGAAGAGAGTAGTAGTGATGTTTTTTTATTGTCCTGTCCATCCAAATTATAAATAAATAGAAATGCATCAGTCTCTGTATTTTTTAATTAGTTCCAGGAGAACTTTCTGAAGAAGCAGCTGTGGTGGTACTGGAAAAAAGGTATTGGAATTGATCCAGTGACAGACAATGAAACCAATCTCAGTCAAAAACTTCATAGATAATATCTCAGACTAATTTAGTTCAGATTAAGCAGAGTGCAACATGTAAAGCTCGTGGTAGGGATGTCAGCTCTGTGCCTGGTGTGTATGGCAGCCTAACCAGAATAGGCTGTGGATGGAAGTTCAGCACAATGGTGATATTTTTCCAATATATCTGTGTATAATGTGTGGGTTTGTTGTTTTTTTTGTTGTTTTTTGTTTAAAATAAGTTATGGGCTGACACGTATAGCTTGCATTGCAAAGGACCAGTGAAGAAATGCCTGCTTTGGCATTTTTCACACTAAAATTGGTTTGTGTCCTTGGCTACAGTCACTGGCACTGAGAGCATTTCTTCCTTCACCTGACCATGTTTCCTCCTCTTGGAGGTAATAGTGTGATAATTTTATGCATGGAAAACGTACAGGAAAAAATTAAAGTCTATGAGGTATTTTGTTCTAAGTTTAGTCCTCATCTGTGTGTGCAGCTTCCCCTGTTTTCAGTGAATTGACTGGAATTTGTGTGTTTACTGTCATCCAGAGCTTAGCCGGTAATCTTCGCTGACTTGCTAATTCAATCAGTTCTTGAATTATCCATCAATGAACTTCTGAAGTTTTCCCTAAACCACTACAGAATAGCTTGTGGCCTGCAAATTATCCTGGTTTGTTAGAAGCTTAAGAGATGGATGGTTAGTTTTCACTGGATGTGTGGCTCAATCTAGGATTACTTTCTTTTAAATCTTGATTGGATGAGCACAGCTCTCAGAACAGTTTCTTCCTACAAGTGTCTGAAGGAGATGAGGCATGGAAAGATGCAGAATAATTTGAAAGCATGTTTAGGGGAAGACTGGGGCTGATAAAAAAAAATATAATCTGATTAGCTGCTAAATAGGAAAGAGGTGCCTTAGCCAGGGTGAGATTCCTGTTGCAAGGGAAAACACATGGTTTTTCAGTGCATGCTCTGTATGAGGAGAAGGTTTGGAAAGGTTTGCTGCTGTTACCAGTCCACATGTGCCTGCTAATGAGGAAAATGAAAGCAGTGTGTTTTTCTGGCTTGGTGAACTTTGAGCTTCGTTATTGGTTATGTCACGGTGATGACTGAGAGTTGTATTAACATTGCAGAGAAGAGATGTTAACAGATCAAAGGATCAGATGTGTTGATTAAAGAAATTACAATGATAAACGACAGTGACCTAATTTATGATACAATCCTCTAGTATAAAATAATTCACTAATTTGTAATTGTATGATTAACTCACAGGGAACCAAATCAATTATGTCAGAATCATCAAACAACATAACAAATTGCTGCAAGCTTTGCGGTAGTGCCTTGAGTGCTGAGCGGCCACTCTTACCCCCTCTGAACTGTGCACAGGAATCCAGCGTTGAGAACGAAGATGCAAATTCAGAGGGCAACAGTTCAAGTATTTAATACCAGTTGTAGCTAGCATGTAGGTAAGTGTGCCTGGCATGTATGGAATTATCTCTCAGCTTTGAAGTAGGCAGCTTACGGGTACGTTTACTCTGGAGGGCTTCCATGTGGAAGGTGCCAGTGGAGCGGGGTTGGTGCTCAAGAGGAGCTGGAGAGCTGAGAACCCCTGGGGCAGCTGAGGCACCCGCACGCTGCTGCTCAGTCTGCCTTTCTACGTCACATGCTCTGAGATGCTAAAATAAATAAGAACAATTAGGTGTTTAACATTAGAAGCTTTCTTCTTGAGAGAATACCACTTCTAAAGAACTAACCAAGCCTATGGTGCTTAACTTGGGTCAAATCTGTTATTGCAGTCATCACGTAAATCTTTTAGTAATAGAAAGGGAGATAGTTTCGAACACGTTTTCTGGATATTGAAGAACAGTAGATGCATGGCTAAATATGAGCTGCATTACAGCTATTGGCAGTTGCAGAGACAGAAGCGAAACGCATTGATAGATGGTGTGGAAATGAGACCGTGGTACGACTGAGGCGCCGCTGCAGGCCGTTAGCGGGGGTGACATCCTTTCTGCTGGAGGAACGCAGCTTGCGTTTCCTCGTGCCGAGCGGCTGGAGCGGGACTTTGTGGTTCAGGAAATGACACGAGAACTATTTATTAGCCAGGAAAAATCAGTATCCAGCAACCACCATTATTCATTCAGCATTATTGATTTAACTTAAGGACATGGCAACTTGTTTCATGACTAGTTCTGGCATCATTCCATGTGAAGGCTGACTTTGCCAAGGAATGTGTTATTAAAAAAAACCACACTTGTACCAACCAGCCAAAATATCCAAAGCCTTGTGGGAGATGTGAAACAGAAGTCCTGCGTTTGTTTTGAGATGAATGCAGCAGTACGGGAGCTGCCACTACTCACTTTGAGATTGACAGATTCAGCAAAAGCGGCATTTAAAACAGATCACGAGTGCTGTCAAAATTGGGAGTCTGAGACCTCTGTCTTTAGGAACTTATAAACTTTGGTTTATGTGTGCCATGCCCATTTCAGTCTGAAAAGGGTCAGTGTAAATGAATGAAGATCTTTACATTGCTTCAGAGTAAGCCCTGCCCATAGAAGTGATCCGCCACTTCTGGAAATCTTCGGTCACCCCAGAACGACTCTCTTGCATTTCAAGTGTAAATAAAAATAGTTTTTACATGGAAGAAATCTACTCTGTAATTAGTAGAATTTCTAAAACTATGGCTAATCCTAAAAAGCTTTTCTGTTTGATATTTAATAGAGCTGAGTTAATAATTCATAATTTAATGTATCTGATTAATTTTGCCTCTTTTTCTCGGAATGTCTTCAAAGCATATAACAATTATCTCAAATGTACTTATTCAAAATGACTCAATGACCTTTCTTTCTAGATCACTTATTGTTGATTCAATTTTCCATAGCAGCATGCAGTTTCTATTGGTTATCATTCATTTTTTCTCTTTGCTAATTGAGTAATCACAAGTCTAATTTAAAAAAAGAAAACCAAACCCAAAACAACCCTGCGGTAGGAACACATGCTGAAAATGTATTTAGAATTCCTTTCTGCAAAGTGTACTTTTAAAATGCATTTTCAGCGACCTGAAAATGCATAGACATAGGTAGCACGTGAGGCATAGAAAATAAACTCACAGGGGAAGATACTGGAGGTGAATTGATTTTAATACTCCGAAGAATATTCTTATATAACGTGTATATAATATATAATGTAGCAAATGTTAAATATTACTTCCCTCCAGATGTATATAACTGAATCAACAGCAAAGGTGGTGTTTATACCTGCCTTAGAGACCTCTGTGCACGGAATAAAATAAAGACTGCAGATCTTCCGGACAAGCCCTAGGGATAGTCCCAGACAGGCAGCCACTGGGCTGTACTGGGAGGGAGCTTGGGTCGGGGACCCACTCGTGCCAAGCCGAAAACCTTCCCCTGAGTGTGAGCAGGTCCTGGCTCATCTGCTTCACCTCACCATCTCACGGCCCCGAGGAGGTGACGGAGGTGGCCCCAGCTCATTTGTGGTTCCAGAGTCCCTTGCTCCCTTTTTTGTTCAGCGGCACGAGTGCTAGCCTCCGCTCACCTTTGAAGCAAAATCTGCCTTCAGAGGATGCAAACACAAGTGACAGCCTGGTGCAGGAGGGATGCCAGATTATCTCGCTCCCAAAAATGGTTTTGGTTTTCCTCTGTTAGGGTCCACAGATGCTGAGATTTTTAGAAGACTATACACTAGGAATCTTCCAAATCCTAACTCTTCCAGACCTAAAAGATGTGGTTTATAGCATGCCGTGACTGGTTCTATTGTTCTTATTTCCATTCCTTGGGATAATTCAATTTCTTCCTTAAATTGACTTTTATACTTTATTTACCTTTCTCTAGCATTTTCATCCCAAAGCCAACTCTGCACCCAAAGCCTTCAGCATTCTGTCATTCACTCGTTCTCCCTGATGTCCCTGCTGCCAGGTATAGGGACAGCACTGCCACCCTTCAAGCCCTGAAAACACTTTCAGTCATAAACCTGTAGAACTCATTAAGGATCTCTCTGACCCACAGGTCCTCTATGTTTATTCAGGGAAAACTTAAGTATTAAGCTGCACTTGTTCTGAAACCTGAGCCCAATTCAAGGACCATTCAGTGTCTTGTGCGGTTTTCTGCCAGCTCTCTGACTGGGCTGGGAACCTGCAAGGAATTGAGTTATCGAGAACATTCATTTCTCGGGGGAAATTTAACCTTCCCGCTGCATGCGGTGGGGATGATGGACGGCATGAATGCTGGCCAGGCACGAAGGGGCTCGCCGCCGGAGCAGGGAGGGCTGTTTTGTCGTCTTTGTGGAAGGACAGAGGCAAATGAGTTACTTGGAAGTGTAGGATGAACTACCTTGTTCAGGAGCGGTAAATTCAGGGTAGGGTCCCTGATCACCTTCCCTTGCTGCCTGGGAGACAAGGTACCTCCAGCCGGGGAGGACCCAGTGTCCTTTTTAGAAAAACAAGTGATGAAATCATATTGTCCTGGGAATTGTTAGTGCTTTTTTTATCCAAGTGATGATCTAATGGTACAAACTGTATAAAGGTAATTAACCTATGCTAGCAGATGCACTGAAATGTGCAATGTCCTTAATATCAAGCATTTGATTTACATAATATATTGCTAAGTGCGTGCATTTATTAATATAAAGTTCAGGAGAAGGACACTGGAATTGCACCAGGGCTGAGCTGGTGGCCAACGCTCTAGCGGTGCGTGCATCTCGTTATAGGGAGAGTTTTCCTTTTATTTCAGTATGCTATTTATTTTACAATTAAAAAAATATTAAAAACCCTTAATAGTCAAATATTTGGCCATAATGTGGTGGTTTCATTAAAACTAACGATTTTATTTGGCTGTTATCTTTCTTCTCCTCTTGCTAGCAGTCAGTGGTGGTCATTTGTGGTAGCCATGCTAGCATGCCGGTGCAGTTTATTAATGAATTTTCCCCAAATTAATTTTCTCCACTAAAGCAGCATCCATAAACACTAGCAATTATTTTATGTGGACTAGGAGTTAAAGAAAGCATAATAACTTTCTTGACTTATTTTGTGGAGTTGAAAGTACTTCTCTGTTGGCCTTTTTTCATTAGAGGCTTTACTAAATGATTGCGAATGAAGTAATGGGGGCTAACGTGAATTGCTAGATACAGCTAATAATGCATTGTTTTAGGCTATTGACTTACCCTAATGTATTTCCAGATGTCACTGAATTTTACTGCATTAGATCTACTGATAGCTTTAGGTGGCTTCTTTTCTGGTTATTCATAGTCACATTTAAATAACCTTTTTCTAAAATAAGCCTTTTTTTCCAGCTGAAGTAAAAGGAATCAGCATCAAATCTGATAAACGGGTACCCCATGGTTAAGAAAATTACATAGGCTTAATACCTAAGGCAAGTGAGATGCAATCTCAGCGAAAGAATCTACAAGGAGCAGTGTTATCATTCAAGGAAAAAGGGTTATTAACACTTTCTTTGTAAGTCTAATGGGAGGGAATGGTCTTCAGCACTTTCATATATTTATGGAGGTTTAAAATTCCATGCTAGATGACTTTTGTGTAGATTTTAGGAAAATGTTTTTTTAAACAAATGAATGTAGGTCAAACTTTATTAGTCCATGTGCCTTTAACGGAAAACTTGGATAGTGAAAGTACTTACTTTTACATGGTTTTCAGATACTAATTTCAAGTGTGATTTTAATGTGTACACAACTCCTTCTCCAAGGCACCTAATGGTGCGTTTGCCACATTAAGGCCATGCTATCATTTTCAAGTGCAACAGAAGAAATACTTTGTGACTGTTTCACCACTGCATTGGCCTGACCTGCCAGAACAGCCGGCGTGTGCGGTGCCTGCATGGCTCCCTCCGTGGCTGCGTGCACGGCAGGTCTCCTGTGCTGGGTCTAGGGAATTGGTAGAAGTGATGAAACATTTGGAAGAGCAGCCCAGGCCAACACTTGGCTGTGTTTTATAGGCGACTTTTGGTCTCAAATACACACCACCACTTGCCATCCTACTGAGTTCTGTGTTGGCACTGAGAGGGATGGAGGTGTACCGTGGGGGCCCTGGGCGCTCTCCCCGTGGCCCTGGCCATTGCTGCCCATGTCTTTGGGCAGGGGTGTCTTTGCGCAGGGGAGGCCAGGGCGATGGGTGCAGAGCTCAGCTGTGTAGCCTGTGCACGTTGGGTGTGATGATGAGTCCCAGGCTCAGTGCTGTTTGCTTTTGGGGGTTTCAGCTGCTAGATTGACTGGTATTAACATGGTGCGATCTTTAAGAAAGCAATATTAAAGAAGGCGATATTTTTTCAACAATATAAAGAAAACATCAACAATTCTGTTCGGTGGTGGCACCTGTTTGTAAATACATGCCTATCTGCTGTTGGTATACAGAGCAGTCACGGGTTGTAGTTCAATGGGATATGCTGTTTTGATGGGCTGCTGTGAGGATACATTCGTTAATCTTTGCGGTAGATATGTTTAGGATGTCCCAACAACAGTAAGTGTCACCATGCCTCAGGTGGCCTCACTGAGGACACTCCACCCATCAAGGACCCCTGTCCATGTCTGAGAGCCATGGTGCAGCCTTTCCCCAAGGGCTGCGGGGCTGTTGGCAAGGAGATGAAAAGTTAAAAGTTAATTTTTCAAAGAGCTCTGGTGAAGCTGAGTGGGAGAAACAGTGCCATCTGCTGAGCCCGGCCCCGGCCCGGCTGCCGTGCCTTTGCTTAAGAAATGGAACAGCAGGTACATACAGAGGGCTGGAGATTCGGTCTCAAACCAATACATGTGGACATGTAAATATGCCCCCTCCTTGCTCTGCAAGATCTAAGGGATATAAGGAACCCAATAAGGGATCATAAACCTATTTTTGCATGAAACCCTACCATAGTAATCTCATCTGTAATTGGATTGGCCATTGAGGGAGTTTTAATATTATTATTTGTATTTATTTTTGGCAGTCGTCTTTAGAAGATACTGTTCTCAAAAGGCAATGTTAGCTAAGGCACAATAATGTTAAACAGAAAATAAGTTTTCTGTATTCACCTTGTGAGTTTTAGAAGTTACAAATTATAAAGCCAATAATAACTTCCATTTAGAAGACTTCTGACAGGAGGAAAATGAAAAATGAGGAGAGACTGTTTCCGAAGAAATTTATTCCAACTCATTTTTATAAACATGAGCAGAATAGAAGTTGTATACGGGTATGGCAGTCAAACCCACCAACTTGTATAAAACAAAAATAGCACATTTTCTTTGACTACCGTTTCTGAATGTCTGGCTTTAAATACTCAGTCTTAAAACTAATGAAGGACTTTTGAAGAAAATACGCTGAAATAAATTTTAGCAGCCCACGTAGCTCCCATCTGCTTTTGAACAGAAGCATGATCTGCATCAGACATTAATAACAATGAAAGATTTTTTCAACCGTGGGTGATAAGTGACTATATTTTGGTCCGGTTTAGGCTGAAGCTATCGGTTAATTTGGCACCGAGTATGAATTTGGTTATTTGGAAATGCTAAAAGTTTTGGCTTGCAAAAAGTAAATTTTGCTTTGCAGGTTTTCTTTTTACATCTGAATAAATTATTTGTGATACCTTCCTACTCATTTCCAATAGAGTAAGGTGGGTTATAGGGATTTAAAGTAAATACTATAGGTTTAAGAGACTAATTAAAATAATCCTGCTGTAAATGTCCTAATGTTCTTTGGAGGGGGGAGCGTCCGGCTTTTTGTTGCAAAGTTTTATCATTTGAAAGTCACTCAGTCCATCAGTTCAGATGTTGTTACGGGCAAGGTCAAAAGCATCAAGTGTGCAGGTAGTTTGTAATTGGCTGTCTGCAGAAAACAGCAGGGAATTAAATCTATTATATGCACTTCGATGCACTAAACCAACACTCCACGAAGCCGCTGGAGCATAGAAAAGGCTTGCTAATCTCTCTCCAGTAATTATTGCAGGTGTGCCATGCTCTTATCAAAGGGGGCATTTGTCACTTGATGAACCTAAATGTTCCTACTGATACTATTTTTTTTCCTATTAATAAAGCACATTTTGACATTCAGAGACTTTATGTGAAATAAGGGAAAGTATATTTAAGGAAGATCTCAAAAAAGAGTTATTCTGATAATCGGTGATGTGCTTGGGAACCAGTGAGCAAAACTGGCCTGAAATCTGTCAGTGTCTGGTTCAGATGAGTTGTGTTCTCGCTGAGCCTGTGGAAGCAGGGAAATAAAGAGATGGACATCTGGAAGCCTGGATTTTGAAGATGTTGAAATTCATATTGTTTGAAATAAGAATTCAATTTCACTATGTTGATAGAAAACGATTACTTCACAGAAACTTAAATGCAAGCGAATTCTGATTTTGGAGGGTAAGGAAATGAGGCAAGCCGAGGCACAATGTTATGATCTAAACTAGTTGGTAACTATTGATTTTTACTTGCTTGAAAAATAGCATGCTGGCTGTTTTTCTTCTGCTCCTGGCCTTCAGCATGAGTGGGAGTCTTAGGTCGTCTTGCCTGTATGCCCTTTGGATACACAGCACACCTTTCCGTGCCTCTAACCCTGAAATGTCACCAGCCATTAGTAGTAATGACAGCTAAAGTGACAGTGACCATTTTCCTGCCCTTTCATCAGCTATAATCTTTAAGTGCTTGATTACTAAGATAATGCTGAGTCTTTGGTGCATCACAAAATACTCAGTTCTTGTTGCTGTTAGTATTGCATGACTTCAGATGACTAGTTTGAAATATTTTTTTTTAAGCATTGATCACGTGATTTTTTAAAAAATTTACTTATATAATAACATGAAGCAGCATATCTGTTTCATGTTACGTAGTTTAGCAATGGTAAATGTGATATTTATGTCTGTGAAAAGAATTTTTTTGTTACACTGATAAAATCTGTTTCCCTGTTCCTTAGATTGCTTCTTCGTGTTTGCTTTTTTTTTTTTTTACCTCCTTCTTTATTCTGTTTTATTCTCTCTGTAAGAATTATAGGATCAGGAGAGGGACTGTCTTTCCTTTTCCTTTTCCTGTTCACACATTGGCTAACATACCTAGTTTAAGACTGGAGTCCATAAATACTGTGCAAATAGAAACAGTAATTGAGCTATTTCAAATATGTGTGAAAACATAAAGCTTCATTTCTCACCAGCCGTTATGCAGCTGAGCCGGGTACCCATCAGCAGATTTTGGTCATCACCTAGGTGGAACATCATGCTTTGCTGCTGCTGGTCCAACGACCATATTGTTTCAGAACAAAGATAAACCACATTACTTATTCCTGAAGTATTCTTTCAAGGGTATTCTTCTATCCCTAGCTCTGACGTATGTAACACATAAGAAAAACTTGGAGTAGGTACCGTTGGTCATCACGGAATCCAAATCGACCTGCAGACACCTTGATAAGTTAGAGCCTGTTTGATGGTTGAACCTTCACCTGTCGTTAATAATCTCATTCAGTTTTAGCGTCTATTAAAGTGTGATTCTGCCTGTGAATTGCGAAATTTGCGCTGGCCTTAATGCCGGTGGGAAGAAGCTCATGAAAGGTGCCTTTGCCATAGCTCTGTTGCCCTGTGAGAGGTTTGGGGACTGTTCACCCATCTCCGTGGTCATACAGATCTGGAGCTGAAATAAACCTCCTTCGTGTCTTTGTTTCTCATCAAGGAGATAATAAATTATCAAAGCATCACCCTATGTTAATCACAACAAACCATATAACCGTAATTAACAGTTACAAAAGCCTTCCAGCAGGAATCCAGTGCTGCTTTGAAATTTAGTTTGAAGTTACTTTTTCAGTAGGAGAGAATCAGGTAAATCTGATGGGCAAGGACTGATAGTGCAGGCAAAAGGTCCATGCAATTACTTGTCAGTATTTTGTTTCCAGTCTTACTTTAATAGTACTTTCCCATAACTATCATACTATAGCCACCTGTATTTCCTCCTCCTGCGTGGGCTGGGGACGCCGTGCCCGGCGCAGCTGCCTGGGGCCCGGCTGGAGCCCAGCTCTGCCCGTGGCTTTGCTGCGCACGCCAGCACGGCCAGGGGCTCACCTTGGATTGGAGTCCCACATCTTGGCTGTCTTCCTGCAGTCCTTTATTCTGGGTTTTTACTCCTGTTACCAAGCAGCTTTTTCCATTTGCTTTACTTTGGCTTTTTGGTTTCCTTGCCTTTTTTAAAAGAAAAAAAGTTGTATTTATCTGCCTTCCCTTTATTTCGATATTATCTTTCTTCCCATCATCCTGTTACCGCCGATGGACACCTTTCTGCTATACTCGGGTTTTTTCCTGGCTGTTTTTATTTCAATTTAACTCAGTCTGAGGAATAGAATAGACGACTTAAAAATATTTTTTTTTTTACGTAAAAGTAAATTAAGTAAGCTGAAACATTACATAGATTATAGAACTTAAGGTAACTTCTGTGCTAATTGTGTTGCATTTGAGTTACCCAGTTGTACTCAGCTCTTACATTCCTTCCTTTTTCAAAAATTAATGCAAGCTTTTCCTGTTGCTTCTCTGGGTCTTTTCTGTGCTAGGCTTCTTATTTTCTGTCATCAGAACTTTATTTGCAGTCTTGTCACTTTGATTTAAATAATCAGCATATTTTTTTGCTACATCTAAAGCTTCATCTTTGTATTTTCATCAACCTTAGTGATTACGTTACAATCACAGTTCAATTTTTTTTTTTTTTTTTTAAGTGGTGCCTGCTTTCATTTACAGAAAACTGTTTAAATTAGGCTTTTATAGCTGTCCCTAAACTTACCTGTGGTGGTCGGTGGAGAACTTCACTATCTAAGCCTCGTATTTTCTGTAATCTTCTTGTATCTGTTTCCAGGTTTTTTTTTCCTCCTGTTGACACTGGGTTTCATACTGTAGTTTCAGATATTATTGCTGTATTTCAGGCCAATCAAATTATCCTTATCTCCAGACTAGTCCTAAAATTCCTGAAGTACTTCAGCATATTGGAAAACAACAAAAAAACCTCTCCAATCCCATTAAAGAATTTGCAGCAGTTGAGACATGAAGGCATGTCCCATTCCTCGCTTCTGGCAGGCAGGGGAGCGCTCTGTGCGGATTTTAGGTGCGGTTTGTTGGCAGGAGTTACAGCTTTCACTAGAACTACTGGTATTGAGAAAAGGAATGGAAGAAATCTAAAAAAGACTGACTTGTTCCCATATTCTTCCTTAGGTTTTGAACCAGCAGTGTTGAAGAGAAGTGCGGGTTGGGTGTGAGAGCTCAGTGTGAAGGTGATGTTTGAGTCCTTCACGAGTTGCAGTTGGCAAGACAATATTTTTAGGGTGGTTTTAGTGCTTTTGTTAGAACCAAGGGTGAGAGTTTAGACTTGCAGAAGCTGTTTTGCAAAGAATATTCTTCCACTAATTTAATGGGTGCCTGTCCTGTATCCTCCATGGAAGCTCATTCCTGTCCCTGCTACTTGGTCTCACCCATGTCGTCTTCCAAGGGCAGTTGGTGTGCTCTGTTCTGAAACGTAGGCGTGTAGGGTCCGTGGGTTTGGTGCTTTTTGTGGGGAGAACTTAAACGGGCAGGAATAGCAGCTGAGGTGTTACTGCCATGCTTGTCTGCTCTTTATTTAATGTTAAAACCTTCCTCTGCCTCACCCTGCACCTACCATGGGGGGAGCAGAGCTGTGCCAGACAGAACGCGCTGTTGGGTTGTTGGATGTTTTGCTTTAAGGGAATTAATTTTCAAGTAAGAGGATTCAGTACTTTCCTGTTGGTGTCCACAGCAAATCATTCAGGTGCTGGGTGAAATCTCACGGGGAAGCTGTGCCAGCATTGCCGTCCATGTCCTGGCTCTGGTGGGAGCCCTCGCCGGCCCTGTGGCCCCGGCATCCATCAGCCCTCCGGCTTGTCTCCGAGATTGCTTTTTAACCTGATAGCCAGTCTTCTCTGGGTGCAAATCATTGTTCGATGTAAGAGGTTACATCGAACAATGATTTATATATTTCAGAGTGCTCTACATTTGATACTCTGGTAACATCACACTTCCTATAGATGACACGATCAATTCTATCAAGGTATATTGAATCACTGCAAATTTTCTCCATCGCAGGCATAAATTAATGGCTATATTTTCTTAATGTAAGGGATCATAAACAGGAAATCAGCCATAATCTATTTGTAGGATGTAATCTATTCAGTGCTCTTACTCAGTTATTCTTTTTTGATTTTACTTTTTAGATAAGCTAATAGTAGTTGATGGTGGAACTGGAATTACTGTCCTGGGATTGTCACAGTCCTGTTCACCAGATCCGTTGCCTGAAAAGTCTTCTTTGTCTATGTTTAAATCTTTGCTACATCTTTGAATGCGTTTAGATACAGAATACCAAACTATAAGATCTTTACTTACTGCAGCAAAAAGAGACTAGGAGGTGTGTTGTGCTTAGTCCTTTGACTAGTGCTGTGTAGCCACGGGGTTGTGTTTTGCTGGGAGATGCGTTGGTGCCTCAATTTATGCCAGATTTAACCGTGATGTCCAGAAGCTCCAGGTCAGGGAAGGATGGAGGGTGAGATTCAGTCACCTCTTAGCACAGGGGCTGTCAGCGCTGCAGCTCCCGGGGTTTGTGCTCACTGTATGGCTGAACCCCTGGTCCAGGGCCACCACCAAGTCAAGGCAAGTGACAGAGTTCTCCATTTGGCCTCTAATAATTTGTTTTTCTCAGTGTAGTCTGATGTTCAGAGACATAATAAAACTATTATAAATGATTTGCAATGGAGTATAAGTGTGTGTAGTGTGTGGTAAACGTAGCATCACTTCTGCTTGCCTTTATAACTAATTGCTACATTAACAGACTTGGTGATTATAGACACTGTGGTTAGCTAAGTAGCAGCAGAAAGGAAAAGATCTAGAGAGGCAATGTTTTATGAAGCTTTCTCAGCCTCTGCAAGGGGTTAATTCTCATTGTCTTTTGCATAACCATAGATCATTGCTAATTCTTAGCTACCCGCTAACATTTACATCAGAACTTTTCAGAGAATGGGTTGGGTTTTTTTTCCAAGGCTCTGAGCTGTCATTTGACAACCTGCGAAGTGAAGATGAGCTCTGGTGGGGCTAGGAAGTAGGTGGTGTCTAAGGGTAAGTGTATTTAGAAAAAAGCTGTGAAAATTCACAGGAAAAACAGCCTTGGAGATACCTGAAATATGCTACATTTAAGCTTTCTACTTGTACAGACAAGCTGCTGATCCTGGGATGGCAAGAGGTTTTCAAATCCAGAGTCAAGAGGCTTAGGTCTGGGTCTGAGAACTGAGCAGTGCAAAGACCAGCAGGTTAAGGTCAACCTAAGCCTACGACATGAACATACCTTCTTTTCATCTCCAAATAATGTTTCCAGCATCTGTATGTAGCCTGGCTTTCTGTCATCAGACTTGAAGCACTGGTGCTTCCATAGGAAATCTGTTTTAAGGTGAAGAAGAGAATTTCAGCCCTGCTGCAGACAGTCGTAAGCAAAGTGACCGAGGCTGAAAAGCTTTTATGTATTGTTAGCTGTAAACAAAATGTCCAGGCTAGGACAATTGAAAAATAGCTATATTGTATTTTATATCAAAATGCGTTTCTAAGAAATGTCTGTAAGTGGTATAGTGTGTGATTTCATGGTTTATTGTTCCTCAATCTGTTCAGTTTACAGGGAAAAGGTATTTTTCATTCTCCTAGCTGCTAGCTTTTCCAGCGCTACATGAGCTCTGAAGCTCAAGCTGTGATCTTTCTGGCTTCTACATTTCCATCAGTAATAAAGGACAAATTCTTCTTTTAGTTACACCTGCGAAACCCCATGATCTTCCAGGATTTCACAGGCAAAACTGAGCAGGGAATAGCAGCCCCTTTGAAAATCAAAAGGACAAGAGCCATCAGAGGAAAGCTGCATGCTGGAAAAGCATCCATTTAGGCTTGTACAAAGAGGACTATAACTGAGTGAAAGGTGAAAACATAATTAAGAAAACATGACAATGGAGAAAGTTTTCTGAGTGTGTGATTTACAGAGCTGCAGGATGTTATCTCAAGGAGGTGGTGACAGGTCCATTGCTTGGGTATTTTCAGTGAATGGTGGAAAGAAGATACAATTCATCATAGCTGGAGATAATTCAGGCATTTGAGGAACGGTGATTTGAAAAATGGTCATAGATTTACTATATTCTAAAGTCTACTAGGATTTTTGTCAAAGTAGGACAAGTCTTTGTTCCCCTCTCTTTGATGTTTTCTTCCCAGAACACGGCTGTGACTCATCAGAAGCATGGTATGAGAAGCAGTGCTAAGCCCGTTATTTCCATCTATCCCATTCCAGTAATTCAACATAATTTACCTAATGTGTCTTCTCCAGCTCTAATTTTTGCAGTTTTGCATAAGGTAGATGCCATCAGGGCGTCACCAGGAGAACTAAATGACACCCAAGTGTCATTTAGATGCAGGCACTGCCTACAGTTGGCATGGTGGCACGTATGAAATGAAAGTCTTCAGGTTAGCACAGAGCAGGGATCTGCTCCTGCATCCTTACTGGTGCGGGGGTGGGGGGCACAGGTAGGGTTTGGGGTGGGGGATGGACAGTCCTGGTCAGACAGGAGAGACAGGCGCTCCCACCAGCTCTGTCTCAGGCTGGCCAAGCTGTCATGGGCTTGGTGAACCCCAAAGAGATCTAGGCACTGGCAGGGGTGAAAGAACAACAGGACAGCCCGGGTTGGAAGGCACCTCCAAAGATCATCCAGCCCAAGCTTTTGTGGGAAAGGGAGTTGGGATGAGGTTATCTAACACCCTGTCCAACCACATCCTGATTCTGTGATGGAATGTCTTTGTTTTTCTCTACAAAGCATCTGCAATGCAAACGTTTATAATAGCTGCTGTAGTCAGGAGATGGTTTCAGAAAATTTTCTGGGATCTGAATTAATTCAATAAATACATAAGTGTGTACCTATGTATATATATGCTTATGTATTTTAAAAATTAGTATCAGTTGATGGTAGTAGCTTGTTTTTTCTATGTTGGCCTTTTTTCTTTCTTTTTTTTTTTTAATGTTTGCAGTCTCTAGAAGGTACTCAGGCTTGCAGTCTCTGCAAAACTGAGCACAAACCATAGTGTGTTGTTTTGAAAACTTTAATGTTTTAAATTTCTGTACTAACTTTTGGGGATGGGAGATTCACAAATTCTCAGGAGTGCTAGAACAGTTACCCGAACCACAAAGGATATGTCACTCTATGTGCTGGCTGGACTGACTTCGTGAGCCAAATTCTGTAATTCTTACTGTAAACTCATTGCTATCTAGGAAAATTTGCAGGCATGAGTGCTCTGCAAGTTCCTGCTTTTCCACATCCCGCTGCTGCTGTGGCTGAAAGCCATGCTTCTTGGGAACCTTCCCTACCAGATGAAACAAGTAAGCTCAGCAGAAGACAGGCAGGGTGTGATACAAGGTGCAGTGACAACATCTCTGCAGGAATTCATGCCTGCATAACGTACAGGGCTGAAAATATAGGAGGCAGCTTTTGGCAGAGGCATTTCTCGCGAGCAAAGACTAGCTGTAGAGGTAGGAAAGGTTAGGGCTTTCCTTTGAAAAAGATGTCACCTCCTTTTATCCTACTTTGGTCCCTAAAGAATGAACCCAAAATACAGAGGGTCAGCTCATGGCATGCAATTTTGGAGGCCTCCTTGGCTCAGCGGACCTTTCAGTTTCATCTTGTCTCTCATCATCCGTGTACGTTGCCAATTAAAAGACCCAAAGCAATTAAACTGTCTATAATTATCCATGATATCACATTGGCTTTCTGGGCATTAGCCAAACAGCACATTTAACAATCACTTACACTTCAAATACCGTAATCAGCAATTATCTAAAATGCATAGTCTTAACAATTAGCGATTCAAGGTCTTGTTTGCTTGAAAAAGTGAGCAAAAGTAATTCCATAGCATAGCGACTTCCCTTTCATACACAATTACAGCGTACGTGGGAGGCAGCATAAATCCTAACTTTGATATTAGTGCATTAACATCAGCTTCAGTTGAAGTGGCTTTTAGGAATGATGGAAACAACTGACTGTCACAATATTATATAAATTGAGGGTGGGCACCATCTCTGGTAATAGATAGTTTGAAATTCACAGATATAAAGGCACAATAAATAATACAAAAGGGACAAACCATTCATCTTGTCGTTGCCATATTGAGACTTGCTGACTTGCATTAGCTTTTCTTTGGCACGCAGCTTTGTCTTTTTACAAATTATTTTTCTGTTATGAAATGAAACATTTGCAGATTTCAAAAAATACACTCTCTTTTTTGGTGGAATGATGAACCAGTTATCTTAACAGTTCAGTATTTTCTGATAATCTTGGAAATGTTATTTGTTCAAGTCTCAGTGGAAGAAAAATGTGGATAGCATTAAAAGAATGAGCTTTAAAAAGCATCACTATTCTGTCTTTGATGACTGTGATCCAGTTGATAAGTCATCAGAGATCTAAGAGAATAAATCTACCCTTTCATGACCATAGTCTTTATATAGTCTAAAATAACACGTAGGGTAATTTTCCTTCTTTTTCTAAACATAAGTGCTTTTTTGTGAATCTTCCAGTATGATGTTTTTTTTTTCTTACCCATACAGTATATACTTTCAGTTGATAGCTCTCGTCTTTTATGGGAGAAATTGCTGAAGCTGAGTAATTAAAGTTATTCTTGACTTCTCTTATTTACTGGAAAGGACTTAGCTGAATCATAAAAGAATAAGGATTGTACTTTGAATGTTCTTTTTTATACATTGCTCCTAGCAAATTCCTTAATGGCATATACAACAAGGGAAAAAACCCAACCCGTTCTGGAAAGCATTCTGGCACTTGAATTTTGTCTTTTATTTGGCATCCTTGCCATCACCAAGCTGAAGTGATACGTGGTAGATGTATACCATCAAGGGAGGAAGTGCTGGTTTATCATAATGTTGTCCAAACCCTTTCTGTCTACTTTCTGCTTTCTAAATCTTGTTTTAAATCTAATATTGGCCATAAAAAGATAGTGTTGTGCTGTCTCCTGTAACCACCTCATCTTTTTTTGCATGCTCTGCACTTTCATCTTCATCTCTTGCAAGATGGACCAGGATGCAGTGAGCCATCTCCTCTAACAGACAGTACAGCAGTTCCCTGGGGTGGGACATATAACAAAAAATATGGGTAAATAAATAGATAAACCCCATAACGTTTTATTTTATTTTTTTCTAAGGATTTTTGGTGCAGAGTTTGATGTCCTGCAGAAACATTTTAGGCACGTGGAGGTGAATCCCAAATGAGTGCTCTTGGGTCTGAATTGCAACAGCGTGCCGTGCTGCCCGGGGTGATGGGCGCCTGCAGGTCAGGGCTATCCTGGGGGTCTCTGCATGGCACAGTAGGGATGCTCTCTCCCTCTGTAGCACTGGATCTGGTCAGAAAGTGGTAAGAAGCTGTGGATGGTGGGCAGGGTGGTTTTTCTCAGGGGGTGTATGGTGGGGGGACAGCAAGGCATGTTTCTGGTGTCCAGCAGCGCGGGGTGTGTGCCCCGAGGGCCGCTGCCCTTCCAGCCTTCTTTCCTCATCTTGGCTGAGGGGGCTTAGCTTGTGTCCAAGGGGTGAAGGAGCCTGTCTATGCAAAAGTTGGTTATTTTCTCTCCAAAGCAGCCTAGATCTTTTGTGCAATACCATTTTCTGTGAGCCCCGATTGGTAGGTGCGGGATGTTGAGTCATTTAAAAAGGACTGAGAAACAGAACCACAGATCCTGAGACTTGGTATGGTTTATTAATCGCAGGGTCATTTTTTTTCTCACCTGAATTCTTCAGTTATTTCTTTTTTATCACTATAAAACCAGATAACCAAGAGTATAGGTGCCTTCACACAAAGGAAAAAAAAGACACTGTTGAGCTGTCTCACTCCCAACAGGAAAATCTATTCTTCATCAGAGACAAAAATTCTGGAAAACATTAAAGGAACTTCAGTAACAGGAGGAGAGTTATAGCAAATAGGTCTAAGTTTGCTGGGTGTTTCTTTTAGGGGAGGGCTCTGCCATTGGGAAAGGAATTTATAATTTCTTTACAATTTATAATGCTTTATAAAACGGGTGTGGGAGCGAGCATGTCCGCGGTCAGATGGCAGCGTGCTGCTGCTGGGGGAAAGCAGCATCCAGGCAAGGGGCTTTCAGCCTGGACAGACCCAGAGGGGTGTCCGCACCACTGTTGCGCTCGTGTGAAAATAAATAACTCCTTTCTTCTGTTCACTCTCCCTAAGCACTGCCACGGTGCTCTAATAGCAGAATCATCTGGTGGTTTATACAGTCTTACAAAATGAGTAATTTAAAACGTTGTTAGGTGAGATTGCTGTGGTTTCTTTATCAGACTTCAACACTTTCTTTTGAACCACTTAATGTAGTTTCTTTTTTTTCCTCCTCTGACAGTGTTCTCTTACACAGGAGCCATCGGTTTATGTTTTGTTGGTCTTCCTTACACATGTGGAGCAACTTGATAATGAATACATGCTTTCTTTTCAGTAATGCTGTGCTTACTTTATTGCAATGAATTCTATGTTAAAGGAATCACTGAGACATCGTACACTTTAAAGCCACAAGTCTTCCTGTCTTTGATAGCCTGTCTCCGATAGCCTGTCTCCAAGGGAATACAGCCCAACAGGGGTAAACAGGACTAGCAGGAATTGTGTTTACTAATTACTGCCACCACTTCGAAACAAACATGAATCACAGGGCGCCGCAGTGAATCTAACCCAAAGAACAACATAAAAATGAATCTATGTAATTGTTAAGGAAACAAAGACTAAATAGAACTTAAAGGCAATTAAAGTCTTTTATTTCCATTTTATTACGGAATAAATACTTCAGGATATTTTCATTTGCTTCACTTCTGGTTTGCTCATGGGGTGTGCTTGTTAATATGACTGGGATGTAGGAGAACTCCTTAAATAACCTGGGTTTTGTGGGCATCTCACAGTTTTTATGAAATATGTGTGCTGACAGCTATGTAACAGTAGTAAAAAATAGAAATGACAGATTTGTAAGCACTGGTCAATTAAAAAATGTTTAAGAAATGCAGGTTTTGAATTATTGGACCAGGCTTCTCTGCGAATTGGAATTCAGTTCAGTTAATTGAATTCACTGGATCTGTGGCAATTTACATAAAGTTATAATAAAAGCGTGGTTATCTTCTCAAAAGCTGCAGTTTCAGAATATTATATTAAAAATGGAATAATATAATTTTTATTTTATAATAACTGAATGCAGAAATATCTAATTGACTCGCAAACAAAATTGAAACGTATTCTGCTCTCAATTACAAAGCAGTTGGTACCCAGTAATCCCAGGCAATATATTGTGAACACCGTATGGATTGTACGGAAGCCAGATGTTGGTCTATTTGTCTATCGTTTTTGATGAGCTTTAGTCCTGGTCCTTTCCTGTACCTCAGGTGAATGGCTTTGATTTACTCCAGTATATATAGCATGAAGTAAATATTGATTGTGAAGTCTTCAAGCAGTTTCCTTTAAACACTGACGGTCCCTGTTTCCACTGGCAAGGTGGGGGTGGTTGTGCTGAGTCTGGGATCTGTGTCCTTGGGCATCCTCTGGATCGGGGATGAGAGTACTGCAGAGGTTCTCCAGATACTGCCTTCAACAAATATGCTTCCTGACTTTTCCTTAACTATTTGTCACCATCAGTTTGATGTACGTGTTTCTGTACATCTGCAAGGACGTAAATTTAGTTATTACAATTGCAGTGCAGTGTTTTGGTTCCTGAGGCTGTGCTGAGGAGGCTTAAGTGCCATCTTTAGTCATTCAAAAAGACCGTGGGGAAAGAATCTGTTTACTTAAAAATAAATGTGGCAATTAAATATTTGTTACGGTGACCTTCTGAACTAGTAGATTTGATGCTTAAATAAAACATGCATAAAGCAATAAACCCACAGTATATGTAGGAGAAAGAAACATCTCTAGCTGCCCTCACTGCAATAAAATCCTGAAAAACTGTGGTGATGTATGAAGGTGTTTTCTGCTGGTTCCCATAAAGGGGAGACTCTAAGTCTGCTCCCCTAAGGTTAAACCGACAAAGAACGAGAGGGTTTATGCAGAGGGAAGCGAGGTGATGCTGCAGCAGGTGCAGTCCCGTGCAGAGCGGAACAGGGCTGCAGCGGTGGCACACGCTCATCAGCCTTGGCAACACAGCCCGCTGTGGACACGCAGCCTGCTGTTTAATTACAGGGATTTCTATAATCATCTTTCAGTGGTGATAGGATTATAGCCAGCACTGAAACCTGCGAGCGAGTAGAGTTTTTTGCATTTTTTTATTCTGAGTCGTACTAGGTTCAGAGCAGCGGCTGAGTGAGCAGGATGGCTGGCCTTGGCAGGAGAGTGCCCAGGGAGGGCTGGGTGCTGCTCCTGCCCAGGGTACCACTGGGATGCAGCTGCTCATCACGGATGTCCCCAGGGGGACCAGGCAGCCTCCCTGCCTGTCCCAGGCGAGGACACAGCAGCGGGGGATGAGCGGGGGGCTGGCAGGGAGCAGGTTCTGCGGCTGCTTCACTGTAAGGTGTGAAGCAGAACTGGGCCAGTTCACTGTGCAGTGCTGGAAGGACTGGTTTTGCTCCACAGCTGCCTGTGGATGGGGCCCTGCCAGCTGCTTTTGGTTTTCTGTTCTGCTTCTCTTCGCTGAATCAAGCTGGTGAGACAGAATCGTCTGCTCAGAGCTTGACGGTTCCTTCGGCTTTTCTTTTACAGGCACGTAATTGATTCATTTAAGCAAATTAGCCATCTTTTAGACCAAATGGTTTCTGCAAAACTTAAAAGATATTGTCGTGCAAGATAGCACTGCATTGTCTCAGAGCCAAGCATCAATAAAACTCTTAAGAGCAAGCATGAACAGTTCAGCCAGGTATTTCAGGGACAAAAGTAAGACACATTATTTAGCATAAGTTGAATTTTTCTGGCTGTTGCATTCTCCACTAGAATATAGAAACTACTTGTTGACAGAGCAGCTGGGGCCATCGGCGTTGGAGGGGTGGGGAAGTGCGGTGTCTCATGCCTTCCACTATGCTTTAAAACTTTTGGGGTTGTTTGTGGCTTTGCTGATAGAATGTTAGCAATATTGATTTGTTTCATTTAAATGCTGAGAAGTCAGTTGAAAGAAGCATGTGCTTTGCCTGGGAAGATTTTTCAGTTTGGTTTCTTGGAGTCTTATGAAAGCAGAAATTGAAGCTGCATGATAAATGGCTGAAATTAAGTATTTGCTTTTATTCTTACAAATACATCCGTGTGCCTAGATAACGCTATGCTTAATAAAATAAAGCATGAAACTTTTAAGTATACTCCGAGCAACTTAAATTACTTACAAAGATGCATTAAGCTAATGCTGCACTTGCAGGAAGAGTTGTCATTGCACTTTTGCAGTGGCCATTGATGGCTGAGGGCTGGACCGTTCTCCTCTACGTACTTGAGATGTGTACTGATGCTTACTTCAGCCTACTGAACCCTGTCTGGCAAAGAGCATGAGTCAATACCTCTAATACTAACCTTACATTTCAGTATTGCCGTGGTTTTTGCAAGGCCGTGCAATTTCTGAGTAGCAGTAGTGACATTTAAGATTGATAACAGCACGTATCCAGGTGCACAGATTTTTGGAGGCATTGCGCAGTGTTAGTTAAATTTCACTCTGTGGTTTCATATGCTTTTCAACATGCTGGTTTAAATACTTTGTTTCCGGACTTTGTTTTCTTCTGGCCGAAGCTGAAAGCCTCGGAGTACTTTGAAGCCACCCTGAACTGGTCTTATTTGAGGGCCAGAGCAGTTGCACAAGTTGCATGAAATTCTGCCGTGCAGAAGGTACATACAAAAGAGCAGGTAATCTTTCTCCTGAGTAGGCAATAAGTCTCTAAGCAGAGAAGACCACAGGCTGTGAATATGGAAGTGTCTCGCTGGTAAGGACAGGGTGTATTCTCATTAGTTTTGGATGAGGAGAACAGCACAGGAAGAAAAGAGCAGCAGTATCTGGTTACCTCTGTGCTGCAGATATTCCTGGAGCCAAAGAGTCCAAGGAGTAGAATAAGGAAAAATGTAACGTAGAGCAAGGAGAGATGGTGAAATATCAATGCGGTATTAGGTGTGCACCTGAGGGAATTGGCATCCTACCCTGCCAAGGTGCACTGGGGTTTTATTGTGAAGCTTTCTGCTTTCACAGAAAATAGTAAGTAAACAAGTAAGTAAAATGGATTAAGCATGTGCGATGAGTATGTTTAAGTTTTGTTGTTTTCAGCATTTTTTTCCTAACTGAAAGAAGAACTTGCCCTTGTTTCAGAATAAAAGGCATCCCTGATGTGCACCAGTGAAAGGGGTGATGTGAATATGATGATGATAATTTATTTTCTTAGGAATGTTGTAATTTCAGCATTTCTACAATGATCATAAGCAGATGCAGGAAAGAAGGGGGTACTGCTTCAGCACGCATCACGTTAGTGAAACCCAGTGTGCTTAGTGATGTGTCAGGCTTTTGCAAATATATATATATTTTCTTTTGAAAGCATAAAGAAACAAACTCAGGCTGAGGTCTTGCTTTTACAAGACCAAAGCTTCTACATTATTTTTTTCTTGTATCTTGTTGCTGAAACTGGACCTGACTGCCAAACTTCCCTAGCACAATTAGGCAAAACTTTACCTAATTCTCTAAGTAATATTTTATGCCTGTCACTTACCTGGCTTTTACTTTAAACAGAGACACCAAGTTGATTTTGATGTTAGAATGAGCTATAGGGCTGATGTCCTCTGTTTCTGGTTTGCATTAAAGAACAGAAATGCTGAGTACCAGTAGCCTTGTGCTGTTATTTATGGAGGAAAAAAATTGAAACTTGTTTGAAAACCTTGAGAAATAAAGCAGCTGCAATCCCCTTGCAAAACACAGTCTGGCTTTATTGAAAGCAGAAGTTGAATTACTCCAAAATGCTCCCCATACTGTGCATGCGGTAGCCGACAATGCAGTTCCTAGCAAAGCCACCATGTACCAGTGTGTTTGAAAGCAAAGGGTTTGCATTGGATCTCCAATTGCCTGGAAACGTGCAAGAGGGGAAATGGGGAGTTTGGAGAGAAAATCAGTGTGGTTAAGCAGAGGAGAGGCTAGGCTGGTCTTAAAAAGAGCAATATATTAAGTTATGAAAAGTATGGAAACGTGCGAGTATCAGGTTCGCAGATGGCTCCTGCCCAGACCTGGGAAGCGCACCTCCCGCCTTGCCGTGGAGCGAATGCTGCGGCGTTTGTTGTGTGAAGCTCGCGGGCATGCTGTGCTCCTCCTTTGCAGGTGTAGCGATGGAAAAGGAGAGAGGTTTGGACCAGCAGGTGGAATAAAATGTGAAATTATCTTCTTTACGCTCAAAAGTAGGCTGTAAAAATTATTTAATGAAAGGTTTCTTTAAAGATTGCATAAAGTAATCCCTCGTATTCTTAAACCACTAAGGAACATAACAGAAAACTGTATTTTCAGTATCCTTTAAATGCTTTATTGCACATAATTTGGATCCCTTTATTGCTGAGAGAGCTAGATACCATTTCAGATTTTCTCAGTTTCAGTTTTGGTAATGTCATTTCTGATTAAACTTAGATGGTATAGTATATTGAACCATGAAATAGTTAATTTTTTTATGAGCTCAATGAAAATCCTATTGCTTTTGGGTTTCAAAGTATCAATAGCCTAGCTGAACAAGCCAGACCTAATTAAGAGAAAGCACTGATGCAAGATCTGCCCTTCTTCACAGCATTCTTTCCATCTTAGAAACGTACATCCATTTTAAAGCAAAGTATACTTCCAGCTACCCAGGCTCCGTTACGCAGAGCGTAACAATGACAGGGATCTTTGATTTCTTTAAGCTGTTAATTTCTTAGCTGCAATTTTATGTATTGACTTCAGCAACATCATACATTTGGCTTTGAACCAATGAATCAGAAGATTTTTGAATGTTCAGCTCAATGCTGCTTAGTTAATAGTTCCAACGGTGCAGCAGACAGTTTTATTGTACAGTAGGAGGCAAGCTATAAATCACAGGTAAGACCTGCCTGTATTTATTGCATGGAAAGCCTTTGTTAGAGATCTGTTTTACTACAATTAAAAGGTACATATTCTCAGGGAACCTATAAAGTAGTTCTGCTTATAAAGCAAAGGGCTGTACCAGTATCAGCCTGGTTTCGAGTAAGGAA
Source organism: Falco naumanni (assembly GCF_017639655.2). Classification (NCBI taxonomy): domain Eukaryota; kingdom Metazoa; phylum Chordata; class Aves; order Falconiformes; family Falconidae; genus Falco; species Falco naumanni. Next base: position 91,617,629 of record NC_054057.1, on the reverse strand, counting down.
AACCAGTGATTTAATGTCAGAGGAAAGCATCAGAAGGATACCAAAGAACTAAAGTATATCTTATAGCAAGATATAAAATGCAGTGGTGTAGATTTTAAAGGAGATGGCAGAATTTACAGAAGCTGACTATCCCAGGCATTTGGCAAATGGACTAAAGACGACAAATTTAAGACTTGCCAGAAGGAAACCCTATATCAGGGGATAGAAATTCAAGTGCTCTGCAAAGAAAATGTAAATAAAGCAATAGACATCTAAGAGGAGTGTGGTCAAATGAAACGCAGAGAAACAGCTTCATGCAGCAGAGAGCGGATGTGTTGTAAGTGGAAAAATACCAAGTACAAGACCACTGGGGAGGAATCTGGGCACAGCTGTCACATGCATTGGTAAGTTACTGTATGAACAATTATGAAACTTGAATAGTTTATAGTAAGAAGAGATGTTTGAGAGGTAATTGTTTTTAGCTGCTTTTTGATGCCTAAACACATTTAAAAATATATATCTGTATAAGCTAAAAAAGAAATATTATAAAAAGCAGACCCTGTAGTTTTGTAGGAAGTTGTAACAGTCACCCTAGAGGTGTGCTAGGATTTGGCTGCTGAAAACACAGGACCTCTGCTGTTTTTTGTGCAGACATTTGCTTGGTAGATGTCAGTAAGTAAGAAGAAATGATCTACACAAAGCATGCAATCAAAGCGTGGCAGCTTATCCTGATGAGCATGAGGGAAGCATGGAGTCATTTAACAGGCAAGGACGTTGTTGTGGATGGGTGATGACTACTCAGGTATGGGTAAATGCGTTTAGCAAAGAGACCGTGTGCTGTAGTCTGTTAGCTGGAGAATCAGAACCCGAGTAATCTAAGAGTTGCAGGCAGTAAAATGTGTTTTGGCTGCGGAATGCAAGACTCATACTAAGCGAGGCTGCTAATTAGCCATAGTTGTGATAAAACTATTCCCTTTCAGCTCTTCTGAAATTCAGATGTGTTGAAGTGTTTAGTTGTTTGTCTTAGCTCTGGCTGTGTTTATTGGAAAAGGGAGCTGTAATGCCCAAGAGATGCTGGGCAGGGATCTTCTTTGCCCTGTTCCCTGCAGGGAAACTTAATCTGTTGTTTTAAGCTTTTTCAAAGGGAAACACCTTGTCTGACAAGTTTATAGGGTACCAAAAAACCTCAAAACAAATACCGTATACTGTAGCTACAATCACACTAGTAAGGGGAAAAGCAAATTGAAATTAAATATAATGAAACTATATGAGATACTACTCAAAAATATGTTTGAGTGGATGTGTCATGTCACATTTGTGTTAATGGATGTTATAAAATTACTTTGGTTTTCTGCAGTTTTCATCTTTATGAGTTGTTGTGTGAAATATGTGATGAAACTAGAATACCAGCCTAGATTTTCATCAGGACCATAGATGCAAGACTATCCAATATTGCCACCTTGTACGTGGTCCACAGGATAGGACTGGGGTCCTACTAGATAATATCTACAGTTTCTTGAATTCTTTGCCCAAGTAAAACCAAGTAGCTGCAGTTAATAAAAAGCTACCAGTTGCCCCACAACTGTCTGGGAATGTGCATTCACCAGCAGAGAGAAATGACATTGGAGGGAAGGTGACAGGACAGTTGCTGAGTTGTGCCAAATCAGCAATGTTGCCCTGTACTAATGCTGGAAATATTGCAGGGCGCTCTCATTTGTGCAAGGTGTTGTCTTTAGGAAGAGCATGGCACAAAATAATAAATCAAACCATAAAGCATTCTATATTAGGCTACGCTAATATTTTTTGATACGTTAAAAAAAATGAAGTTGCTGTGAACTGTGGAATTTAGGCAGTATTGCTTTCAAAAACATACTGTAAGTGGAGCATGTATATTTAAAAATGCAGTTTCATTTATCATCTTAAGTTGGCAGGCGTGCTGATTTACACACAAAGCTTCCATTCACAGCTAAAAAGACAGGGGATGGGGGCTTAGTGAATTGTCATGATACTTCCATGATGCTGAGTTTATTTGTTGTAGCCCTTAAACTTGGAAGTTCAGCACTTGGTCCGGTCTTCCTCAAAATGAGGGGATTGGTTTCTCAAAGGATTGAATTTATTTTCCAAACTGGACTTAGAAAAAATGAATAAATTTGTGTTAAAGAGCGAAAGGCGCTGTGTTGGTGCCCTTGTGCAAAGGCATTTGAGCAGAGCTGTGAAGTTTTATGCACTCAAAACTGGGCACCAGTTTCAAATACAACTTCTTTTAGAACTTGCATACTGGTTCACCTCTCGCTCATTTATAAATGATTCTGGAAGTATCTCTGACTTTTGCAAGTGGGGCATGAGAACCTAATCAGGTTAGATGGCTGGTGAATTTCCCTGTGTATAAATTATGGATTTGAGGAAATTTGATGAAGTCGTGTATCTTTAGCTGTGTCTGTGTGCATGTACTCACCATCTGCTCTCAGGAGAGGGGTGGTAGAGCATCATTAAGCCATAATGGTATTTGCTGGAGTGGAAGCATCGGAGACAGCCGGGTGACCACATCCCAGATTGAAGAAAGAGGAAATAATTTAAACTCTCTTCAGTGGCTGGAAAGGGTAAACACCACGTGAAGCAGCAGATAATGTAGGATTGTGCTGCAGCTCTCAAACACAGCTGGGGGAAGGAAAGTAGTTAGGGGCTCACAGAAATAAGGAGAACTGGGGTGACGCTGTAGGAATCATTTCTCCTCTGAGTCCTTCCAGCCTCCTCTGGATAAGCAAGAAGCACAGGTGCTGCATTTCCCCAGGGGTGAAATCATCAGCTGGTTTATGAAAGTTGGGGTCCTAGCCTGTGCTACTTAAAATGAAAATATATTATCTGGCTGTTTTAATAGCCTAAAACCTCCCGATTATCCTAAGTATCTTTTCCTAGTATGAATCTGAGGCAGCATTTTAAAGTTGAAAGCCCATACATGAGGGTTAACAAGGTTTTTGCATTTTTTCAGACACACTAACAGTGATGCAGCCTTAAATGTCAATTGATTTAGAATACCTTTTAAGCTTACGTCAATACTAGGGTTTAGTGTAATTCTCCCACAAGAAATCTCCAGAATGATTTCTGTGCTTGATATTGGAGTGCAGCTTGCTTTCAGCCTGTTATTCCCTTAAATGCTGTTTCTTTCCACATATTGCCTAGATGTTACATGTGCTAAGCTATGTGTAACCGTAATCACACAGTCTTTTTCATTACAAAATGACACGTGTAACATCACTATCTGAGCAGCAGCTAGGACTTGAGAAAATGTCTGTGAAGGCTTTTTTCTCTGCATTTCCTCTGGCACTACAACCAAAAACCTGTCTTTCACACCTGCGTAGACCAAATTATCATGGTCTGTCCCCAGGCTGAGATTAGTGGTTATAGATGAGTATCGTGATAGACTTTCAATGGGCTGCTGTGTGTCCATCCTCTGAAAATCAGTCTCTTGAAAAGTATATCAAGGTAAGTTATCCAAATGACTAGGGACTAAATTTGGCCCGGCTTTAACTTCTGGTTTTTATTCGCTATGACCAATCTTGCAGATGCATGAAAAATCCACCCTGCCTAGGGATGGATAAAAGCATTATGCTCGATTTCAAATCTGAGTGGCTTGCTAGGAGGTTGCCTGCTACAGGCTGGCTTGGGTGAGCAAGAACCAAGAGAAGCCAGGAAAGAAAACTTAATTTCAGGAGTTTTGTGTCTCTTGAAAAAGCTGGCAGGCTGTAGTGAAACACACTGAAAAGAGTGCATTGGTGAAGGCTATTTGCGGGATGTGTTGTAGAGCTCTGGAGGTTCTCTGATAAATTGTCTTTAACACGTACATTTGACCGCTTCTGTTGCACTTTGGTCACTGATCCATCACTTATACTGCTGCCTCCCATGTCCCAAGCCTGCGAACAGCTGGAAGCATCTTTTTTTATTATTATTATACTAGAAACAAAAGATCCTTTTCCTTCAAATATACCTTCCATATTTCTTAAAAATGAATCAACTGGATGAAAAGTAAATAAACCAACTGTCTTAGCTGGAGACACAGCAAAGATATTTGGTCTTAAAATCTTGTCTGCTTTGAAGCATAATTTCTTACTTTCCATCATGGCTAAAGATATAAATTCAATGAATTAAGTTTTTCATCAATTTGTTGAGTTATGCACACCTAGAGTATAGGTTTCCTGTTTCCCAGGATGTCGAATTTAATGTGCTGTGTATATAACAGCAGTTCAATAACATGTAAACATTATATATTAGCTCTTCTTTTTCTCCAAAGTTTCATACAGTTTAGTTCAGCAACTGAAAAGGTTGGAGGTTGAATTTGAAAGATGCAGCAAGTAGATTTCCCATTTGTACTTAATCCGTTCAGCTGAAAATTTTGCTTGTGAGGCGTTGATGTGCGGTTGCTCAGGAGCAGTCTGGCACAGTGCAGGAGCGTCCCTTGCACCCCCCCACCCCCGGGCGCAGCGCTGCGCGCGGTGCCACCGTATCGCTGGGCCCTGCGCTGGGCTGCAGAAGCTCATGCTGCAGGAAGATGTCTTTCCAACTAGAAGAAAAGCTCAAAATGAAGAATGTGTCTGAAGAGCCCGTAAACCCATGTTTTATGGGTTTCACGTTCTTAATTTTGATATTTAAAAAAAATGTAAAAAACACCTAGTCTTTTTAGTATCATCACTCTGTCCTCAGACTTGCTGCGGTACCTGTATAGGTCTGAGGGAGGGGTTAGGAAAAAAGCTTAAAAGTGGAAATGCCACATCTCCACTTAAAAGTGGAAATGCAAAATTCTGGTTTTATGTTGCTGTCATTCTGGAGCAGAAACTTTATTCTCCTTAGCATTGTGGGTTTTGTTGTGAGCTGGCTGGGCACTGCTAGGAGGAAACATCTGACAGACCCGATAAAAGGCTTGTGCTTCTTTTGCAACTTTGCGTGGTTTATTGCTGCAAGGGACAGCTCTGGGAAAGCCATTTTATTATTACTTTTTTTTCCCTGACCTCTGTCAAGAGTATGATGACAGCACCTACTAGAAAGGGAAAGGATCGAGTGGCCTTTCGGAGTTCTCCGGACAGAGGTGTTTTCCATGTTAGAACATAAAGAAGGGTGATGCCTGAAAGCAGAGGCTGGTGTAGTTGGCTTGGCCATCCAAAATGCTTTGGTGCAGCGTGGAGAACCAGGGGCTGAGTGAAGGATGGCAGAGCTGGAGGAGGAGATTCATGCAGATAAGTGTTTCCTAATTTTGAGTCGTTTTGAGTTATCCTTTGCTTCTAACTCCTTAGCATCTGCTAGCTGAAGCTTTGTGGTAACGTTTCCTGGTTTTCCAGTGGAAGCATCCGCAGGCATCTCTGAGGCAAGCCCTTGACAGCAGGACCTGCTTCGCTCTTTGGACTGAAGGGCTCTGCTCCTGTCCTCCAAGGATGCGCTTGTTCTGCAAGGCTTCCCCAGCGGTACTTGAGAGGCTGATAGAGAACAGGGTTTGTGAAAAAGCTTCTGGAGCATATGGAGTTCGGGGAGGTTCTGTCGGTTGGGCTCAGTGCGTTCCTAACCACTGCTCTGAGCGACCGTGCGTAGGCTGAGTGCTGAGTATAACTCTGCCGAGAGAAACAAAACCTCACCAAGCTGTTTAGATTCTAATTGTCAGTTGTGTTGTGCAAAGTTGATTTATGGTGGGGTTTTGGTGTGTGTGTTTTGTTTTGGGGTTTTTGTTTGGGTGGTTTTTTTTTTCTTTAATCTAGAAAATATTTAGCCCGTTTGGATCATCCCTCATTTTTTGTGCCTGTGCATGCACCGCCTGCTCCCTAGGTTTGCCAGCAGGTACTTTCCTAATCGAGTTTGTCATTAACAAACATGCTCCTGTTTCAGAAAATTAAATCGGCAGATTGACTTTCTGTCTATGAGGTTTGAGGGCACGTTTCAGGCAGGAAACAGGTCAATATTCAAAATATTACAGTGAAATAATTTGAGGATGTGATTTTTCAGGGGTGTGTGTATTTTTTGGTTCGGAAGAAAGCTGTTTGCCAGTTGAGTAGCTCTACCCTGGCTGCTGTTCTGCATTTGCAAGGTGACAACTTTTATTCTTTAAAGCCTGTCAATTTTGTGAATATTTTCCACTTTGTATGTGGCAAAGCTAATCAATATGATAATTTGAATTCCCAGCCAAGGGTGAAGTTCTTACCGTTTATCATATTTTAAGTTTATTCTGTAGAAGTGTATGCCAGAAGAAAACACCAGAGAGGGAAGTTTGGGATAGCTTGCCTGGCTCCTGGAACGTGATTTGTGACTGTGATCTAGAGCACGGTTGCAACTGGGAGATGTCATTCCGGAGCTCCTGTCTAACACCCCCAGACTCTCACTGCAAAGTCTGCTCGCTGGCAAGCCCTGGGGGAATGCTGTGAGTTATTAAGAATTGCTAACTGTAGTCACATGCATTAGAAGTCATGGATTATGTTGGAGACACATGTTTCCCATGGTTAAAGATGTGACAGATTGGCCAGTCCTGTCTGTCTGTGTGGAGCTGAAGCCACCAGCGTGCAGAGGTCCGCACACCAGCCCCCGTGTGCTCCTAAGCCAAAGAATTGCTTATCACAGGCTGTGACACATCTGCAGCGTTGCTTCCAGCCGAAAGGAAATTTTCTTGATGAAGATTTGCAATACATTTTAAATGTAGGTCAGGATTCATGGAAGTTGTCTGAATTTTAAAGTACATTTAAATTACCCACTGCGTGGTTACTTATAGTTTCTCTGAACTTCCTAGTTAGCTTGAGTGAAGATTTCTCTGAAGGAAAATGTGGAAACAACGAATGGTCATGTCTTCATCGTTATAGAAAGCAATAGTTTCACATCTGAGTTTAAAAGCAGGCAAAGCTCTCTAGAATTATTGATCCTTGTTTAGAGTTTAATATTTTTACAAACCTAGAAGTCTGAAGACTGCTGGGCTTGAGGACCTCTGCAGATGTGAGCAGGCAGAAGGAACAGACAGATAAACTAAGGCACATTTAAAACCATTAACTTTGTAGACTGAAATTAAACATTTTTATATCTCCAAACTCAGAACAATTTGTTTTTTTGATTAGCACTCAGTAACGGTGCCTGCTGTGCCTTTACTGTGATTTTTTTTCTCAGGCGTAGTGATTTAAAAATAAAAGAAGAAATAGTTTTCTTGCAAGCATCACTTGATTGAAATATTTATCTTTCTCCTGTTTTATCTGTAACTTCTAGCTCACTTTGGGTATTTCATGGACTTCCCCTTGGTAATGTGGTAGTCGTAAAATACTGAGGAATGTAATGGTTGTGCCTTTAGCTGTTGCTTTAATTAAAATAAAATGAAATAAGGCTCCCTGTTTAATGTCGGCTAAGGTTTATAATGTGTATCGTTCTTTTTCAGTGGATATCCTACACACAGACCTGATTTAACTGATAAATCCTATGATGCAGGTATTTATCACATTACAGTATTTTTTCCATCCAGTGGCGTTTCTATTATTTCCACTATGGTCTTATCCAAAGCCCACGGAGCTAATAGGCTATTAGCATCAATGATCTGTAAGTCAGGCTGTAAAATGGGCTATTTCTGCTCACTGGTTATAGCTACTAGTCATTGCTTTAACTGTCTTAACAGGAGATAAATTAACATACTAGCGTTGTAATTTAAATCGTAGAATTTAAGTTTTACTACATGCAGTAAATTCTTATCTAGCTATTGGAAAGATCACTTTAATTATATTGCAAGGGAGAACCCTAATATAATGTGGGTCTGTCCTCCTTGTTCACAGCTGGAGTCTCAACCCACCCCTCAGGTCTGTGCTCTGTTGCGCTTTGGGAGTCTCCCACCAGCTGCAGGGTGGCTTTGCCCAGTGCCGTGGGTTCCACGGGGCTCAAGGGTGCTCACGCTCCTCTTCCCTGCCCCGACTGTGTGCTTGGGTCTCGGTGCTGGTTTCTTTGTGCCCCAGGTTCTCTCCTGCCAGGCTGTGTGTCTGCATCGTGCCCTCCTTTCTCCCTCATTTCAGCAGTATTGTCCCTTGGAGCGCTCCCTCCCCGTGCCCCCCCGTACCCCTACCGAAACACCCCACCGTGGTGGGTGGCTTCTCCCTGCCAAGTCACGGAGCTCGCCTGAGCCCTGCCAGCACTGCTGGGGCTCTAATGCCAGGCTGGCAAGGAACCACTAAAGCCACGCGTTAGGACCACTCTCCATCACCTGCTAGAAAACCAAAACAGAGCCACCTGCAGTTAAATAACCTGACTTCTTATCCTGCTTTCAGCCCTGGCTTTAGGATAACAATTTAGAAAAGGCTGTACAGGAGAAGCCTCCCACAGCAGTTAGAGCTGGTGGGGATCTGTGCCTGCCTTTGGAGTGACTATGTGAAAAGACGAAGCTAACAATTTCAGCATGATCAGATTCCTAACTTCAAACCTATGAAGCTGGAGGGAATGATATTTTTATTTAGACATGCTTTTCATCCTTTTCTCAGTCTTAGTTTTCTAATTTCATACCCTTTTGTTTCCTGGTTTTGGACTCAATTTTATCTTCAATTCAGGATGCTACAATTTTTTTAAAAAGAAGTTGTCTGGAAACACCCAGAAATTACTAAGAAGTTTTGCCAAACATTGAACATATTAAATTTGAGTTGACAGCTCCATCTATGCAAAATGAAAAGTGGAAAATATTGACTATGGCTGGAAATGAGTTGGCACATAAAGATAAGATGCAGACGAAGGTTGAAAAGTTGACAGCGCTTTAGGAGATATTAAAACAGGGTTTAATAGGCAGTAAAAAGGAATGTTTTGACGCAGTACTAGGATGCATGGCCTGTATGTGATTCAGTAGGGTAGCTGGGCCTGTCTGCAAGCTGGTAAGGGGTGAAGTCCTGCTGCCTCCTTGGAGAACAGTAAATTTGGTGTGAACTCATCCTATTTCTTTATGCTGGCTCCATCCATGCAAAATGGGAGAAGAATCTGCTGTTCAAGGGCTTAAAAAAGGGGCGAGGCTTGAAAATGTATACACTGAAGATGGCTTCAGTGTCGGAGTATAGCGTGTGCATCGAGACCTCACCTCATGTCCCTCCCAGCCCCTTTCCTTTCGTGCAGTGCCCTCCCCATGCTGCGGTGCCCTCAACCTGGGTGATGAGCAGAGGAGCCTCAGGCAGCTCCTCCTGGGCCACTGTGGTGCCGTGGGAAGGGAGAGCAGCTTCTGAGAGGCAGCGGGAGCATCCTCCGCTCCTGACAGCCACCATCTCCCGGTCATCTGCTTGCAGCAGTGGCGGGTACGCAGAGCGCTGAGCCGGGGATAACAGGGAGGTGCGTTTCTGTTCACGTGCTTTGAAGCTGTTATACAGAAACCAAAGCTGCAGTCAACTTTGCAAACCTTATTTCCTCTCATCTGTTTCCTATGACAGGAGAACCAAGGGCTTAATGCGATATCTCAATGAATCCTCATGCTATCGTGCAGCCATTCCTGAAGTGCCATGTGGCTCAGATCATTTGACATAGTTATCCGCTGCAGGGATGGTTCTTGTTTTGTCTGGCTGTGGGGTTACTTCCTCCAATAATTGATATTCCAGATTGAAAACAAAACTGTGTGCGATGCCCCCTTCTTTTGCGTACCTCTGCCAGCTGCTCGGCGCCTACCAGCTTGCCAGCCTCTGGCGATGAGAGAGTACATCGCCAGTCTTATTTTATTATTTTTTTTTTCCTAGCAGGAGCCAATGCTTAGTGCAAGGATGTCTTTAAACAAATATGCTGCTTCTATGAAAAGTGGCAGAGGCAGAAACAGGCAGTAATATCGCATAATCTGCATAGTCAATATAAGCAAATGCAAGTGTGTTTTCAGCCCTCTAATAGGGTATCATAAACATGCAGGGTTTTATGGCATTCAGCTGAAGAATAGCTCCCATAAATTACATGCAGTGCAATTTCTTTGTTTTCATTCTGAAGTTTATTTCCTTTTATGTTTAGTAATTAAATCAGAGCAAAAGAATTGCATTATGAAGTGTACCAAATAATAGCAGTGATTACCCAGAGGTGTCACAGGAGTCAGCGTTGTGCTGTGCACGCTGCCAGCCACGCATCGCGTCACCGAGACAGGTCACCTCGCCTGAGATCGCCAGGAACTCCTGCCCCCCCCTTGCTTTGTAACAAGTCACGTTGGGTTCAGCCACGATTTTTAATCATCTTCTGGCAGGACAACAAATCTCTGCAGAAGATATCTCCAAGGAGCTCCTAGGTGCGAAGCCATGTGTGACCGTGACTCTCCCAGCTCGGGGTCCCCAGCCCTCCGCGGTGCAGCTGGGGCAGCGGCTGGGCAGGAGGGGCTCTTGGTGGCCGTAACCTCTGGCCACATCTGGCAGGTGCCCTCTGCTGTGACCATGGCGCTTGTTTTTAACTGCAGTCATCTGCAATTTTGAGGTCTGGAAATCGCTAACAAAGTTCCTACATACTAAGAGACCAACATGTTTTCTGTTACAGCACGTTTAGGCACCAGCCCTTGCTTCCGTTTACACCCCCAGCCTTACAGAATCTGCTGCTTTATCTCAGCTGCTGTCAGGTGAGCAGATCCCTCCAGCCATCTTCCTTTTGCTGCTTGCTTGGTTTGATTTTGGAGGATTTGCTTTCCCAGTGGGAGGGAAAACTCTTTGTTCTACACTGATCGGAGCCATTCTGATGAATGATTTCAAGGCTGAATTAGACTGTTTTGGACCGCCATGGTCAAGGTTAGACCTCTGAATTTCTGCTTCCTTATTAGATTTCTTGGGGAAAAGCTTATTTTTTTTTAATGCAACTAAAAAGTTTAGGTGTAAAAATGGACTATTTGATAGCAAAATATCGCAAACAGGATTTTGACACAGCTGTGCCTTTAGATTTGCAAAGTAAACGGTGACATCAGTATTTCTGCAGTCCGAAAGATCCCAAAGGATGCACAGGAGGCGTGTTGTGCCTTCACTTGATATCCCGTGTGTGATCCCAGCCTCACTGCTGGAAATAGCCGCTGACAGCAGGAGGAAAAGCAGGTTGGGAATCTGTGAATTCTCATATTTTGCTGTGTTGCCTCATTGCGTGGGTTCTTTGGTTTCACACGAGGAGCTGAGCCATTTGGCTTTGCACCACAGGCTGTGCCAGCGCTGACTGCGGACGGAGGGGTGGTGGGAGCTGGAGCACCCGCAGCAGGCAGGAGAGCTGCTGAGAGCAGCTGAAGTGCAAGGCTGGTGCTGCCTTCAAATACGTATAATATTGTATATAGGATCGGAACCAGGGTGCCAGGCAAGTCGGATGAGTGGCTGTGACGGCTCCTGTGTTAAGGAGCCCACGTGGTCCAGGCTTTTCCTCTCAAGGAAGCGGCTCCCTCAAAGGCCACCTGCAGAGCAGGGGATGCTCACAGACGCCTCGCGTTAAACTTCTGTCAGGGCTCATTTGTAGTGCAGTGGTGAAACCGCCCCAAGATGGGTTTTGTCTCTTACAAATCGATTGACAGCCGTAGGCAAGGGTAGAGCAGCCACACTGTGGTTTAAGTATGCATGCAGAAATTCACTTTAAACGTGATGTAACTGAGGGTGCAGCTAAGATGCACTGAAGGTTTCTGGGCTGCCCTGGAGGTAAGGCTGTCACCATCTCCTAACCACCTGCTTGAAACGTGGTGCAGAGCAACCCCAGCTCCAGCTTGGTACCTCTGTGAAACCCATTGGAGCTACGAGCCCGTGAGCTCGGCTGTGCAACTTTTTCTTAATTTTGTGTAAAATATCGCCAACTGTATATACTTTTTTTTTCACTTTCTTCTATGGATGATTCTGGGCTTTCTTACCTTAAATTCTGCTAGAAGAAAATGCTGAACAGCTTTGAGTGGCAAAAAGTCTTCTCCGAGTTCAAGAATAACCAGCTATTCCCAGGGCATTGCATCTTCTGAGACTCAGGTCCAGGAGTTTGAGTTCATTATTTCAATTCTACTTACTGCCAGGAGTTACAAAAAAATAAATATATATATATGAAATTGTACCCAATTGATTTTTATCATATTACTACTTGAATAAAATAATCATACAGATAATGCTAAACGTAGCCATATAATAGGCCCATTAAAGACAAAGATAGCTTTTAAATTATTTTTTTAAAGGAGTGAAAACTAAGGTACATTTGTGACAAAAATAAAGGTAGTGGATTTTTTTAGAATGTATGTAAGTTTTCACGGAGTGAGGTTAAAATCCATTTTTAATATTTTATACAACAACAGGTTTAACGAGAACCTGTGAGAAATGTTTTCTGCAGCTCGCTTTTCATGGCTCAGGATTGTGGCGGGGTTTCATCGAGAGCCAGGTACCCCCGAGGAGCGCGGGGGGCTGGGCGCAGGGCTCGGCCACTCGCTGCTCTGGCGCCCGCCGTGGGTGGCCCATCCTTTGCATCAGCTTTGTTATCGTTTTGAATCTGTGATGTACGACTTGTTGTGATTATTTGCATAAGCCTTCTGGGACGTTGCTCTCCCAGGCTGTGTGAATCTTTCAGATTCAAACTGAATAAACATACAGGGTTAAACCGGGGTTAGCAGCCAGAAATAATAATTCAGAAAATATTTTGCAGTGCCATCTCACAGGCCACAAAAATTGTTACAGGATGTGATCGCCCAAGTATATAGGTTTCATTTTTTTAATAAATCCAGACCCATTAAACTTTTTGGCAGTAATTATGGAGCCCTTAATTCGGACTGTGTTAATTTTTTGAAAGAATGCCTGAGAGCTGGAATTCTGGCCTTGATATGCCAGCAAATGCTGAGGGATAAATCCAGCCTCTTTCCTTCTGCTTCCAGCTGCCATAGGAAGCCTGGTTTTGGCAGTAAGAAAAAAATATCTGTGCGGCTCACTGGACGCCATTAGTTTGAAAAATCAGGGAGGATTTCTTTTTGTTGGAGAGGAGCGGAACTTTAATGGCATCCCAGCAGAAATGAAGTGCTAAGTGCCTAGCCTTCTATTTGGGAAAGTCAGAGGGAAGTTCCCTCAAATGCCCAGATTCCAGGCAACTTTTTAAAATAAACTTTGAAGGGTAAACAAAAAGCTAAATAATCTTGTAATGGGGATGTCAAAGTGGTAAGTGGGTTTGTTTTGTTGTTCCCCCCCCCCCCCCCCGGTGATTTTTGAATTTAACAAAATAGTTAAAACCATTTCCAGGTCCAGGTATCTCAGTTCCCTGGGTTGGAAAACTTCTGCCAGTCACAAGTGATGAAGGAATTTTTGTTTTGCTAGCCTGTGTTCCTATGAATATGCAGAGTACAAGACTGGCTTCTTAGCAACTTTTCAGAGTTAATGAACTCACCTGTTGTTTTTCTTTTCTAAGTTCTGTTTTACACCTTCGGAAGCTTCAGGGGGGCACTGCAGGGAGGCAGCAGGCTGGGTAAAGCATTTTCATAACGTGTGCATGTCCAATACACTTGATTTCCCCCTGTGGAACTCCTATGGAGAGAGCTCTCCTTTTGTCTTTGAAATAAAATGGATTATTTTGCAAGCTCCAGAAGTGAAAAGTAAAATGTCATTAAGGTGCTGATTTTAGGGGCATCACGGAAATATTGTTAATATTTTTCACATCGTTTTTTGTCTCCTGGACAAGATAATTCTCTCTGATAATGTATATTTTGGGAATGAACCCACTCCAAAGTGAATGATAACTTTGAATGTTACTTTTCTATCTGTTCAGACTGTGAAACTGTCTTGATTCATTATCTGGAAGCAGTGACCTAGGGATAAACGGAACTTCATTGTCACACAGAGTTCTTCAAGCCTTGCTTCTTCCGTGCATCGTCCTGTCAAACTGAGACAGTGATAAATTAACCCTTATTTCTTTAGGAAATTTATGATCAAAAGTCAGATGGAGGTTAATACTCCACTTTAGCTGACAGTTTATTTTTGCATCCTGGAGTTTGCCAGTGCGTCTGTATTCTCTGGTGGAAAGAGGCTGCTTGGAGACCAGGATGGGCTGGCTTTGCTTGGGAGATGGCTGCAGCGTCCTGCCTTGCAGCAGGCTTTGGTTGAGTGCTCTGCTCTGCATTCAGGTCTCATGTTGACAGTCATTGCTATTGGAAAAAATAAAAAAAAAAATACTCATTTTATATGTAGTGGGCTTCAGAGACCATTTCCTTTGATGGTGGATCAGTGATACAGCTAGGAGAGAAGAGCTGGACCTATTGAATACCAAGTCAAATATCTTTTGCTCTTCAAGTGAGTTTTGCTATGCCTAAAGCTGGCATTTTATGCACAGTTTGTCATTTATTGCTTGGATATATGGGGTAGCATTCATTTTAATCCTGCAAAATACTGTGTTGAAAATTTTACTCTGCATGAATTGCGAATTGTTTTCAAATTGGTGAGTTTTAAGGTAACCGTTCTAGACAGTCTTCGGTAAAAGACTCTAAAAAAGAATAAATTCTAATTTGTAGAAAATGCCAGACTGCGAGCTTTCACTGCTTGCAGGTTTTTATGATGATAAAGTTTCTCCTTGTCTGAGCAAAGTGCCTCCGACTTTGTGGTGTGAATGGACTTCTGGGCTGGGAGAGGCTGGATGTTGGCTGCTAGGTGCTGCCTCAGGTGAGCATTTCTCCATATATCCCTTCCATGGAAAAGGTAGAACAATACAGTGACCCCTCATTAACACCGGTAGCCTTAATTTAGTCTTGCTTTTAGTCACCCAAATCTCCTTACCTAGAGATGATTTATGCTTACAAATTATCCAGGTTTTACAGGACAACAATGATTTCCTGGGGGCAAGAGGCGAAGAGTGAGGATTGTAATAGGGTGATGTGTGGTAGTTAGTGGCTAGTAATTAAAAGGCTTTAATTACTGTCATTTTTTTCTTCAGTGGAAAATGGTGCTTTGATTCACTGGTTCATAAGGTGAAGGGATGTGTTGCATGGCTGGGAATATCCAGCGTTTGAGACGGATTGCTGCTTCCATGAAGCTGCATTTTGCTCCCGATGAAGGCGTGCAGGGAATACTGCAACGCGGTGAAATATACAAGGTGTGCATGTCTGTTAGCTGAGTATTTTCATGGAATCCAGAGGCTCTAGTCAGGTTAAGCAGTGGCACTAGGTTCTGCATAGAGATAAACCAGGTATATTCCTTCGAGGAGTTTCTGATGTTACAAGTCAGAAAGGGATGGTGCTAGGGGTAGTTATTTCTATAGACCTTCTCATGCATCAGCAGCAAAGAGTGTCCCTGCCTGCCCCACCGTGAATGGAGCTGGCCCCACCAGCCAGTTTCTTGGGGGATATATAGCATGAGCATAACCTACAGAGCACTTACATCAAAGAAACTTAGTTGAAGAAACTGTATTTAAACTCCAGGGCTTGTAATTCACGGCAGTGGGTGCTTACTGAGTTATTCCTTCAGCTGCCTTTTCTAATGTGGTTAGAATTATGTTTATTGTCTTAATCTGCATGTCATCCTTGCTCCCCGCGTGTGTGTGTACCTGGGCACCGTGGCAGGTGTGCGATGGCGGTGGGGAGGTGGCTCCAGCACGGCGCGCACCAAACCCAGCCTGACAAATACAAATGACTGGGGTGAGATGGGAACTTGCATCTGTTGAGGTGCTGTAACTTCCTTGATACAGTGAAATGAAATCTCTATCAAGTGAATGTGAATGAATGCCCAAAGGAGGAAAAACCATGTAAAAACTGATGTTGTTTTCCTTGGTCTTTTTTTCTTTAGATAATTAATTTTTTGAAGCATTTCATGCCCATTTATCATAAGCATGTCTCAGGCGTGCTGCGTATGTGTCATTTGTTTTATCAGGCACAATATGCCTGTATATATTTCATAATGCGTGAATTGTGTATAAGTGCAACTCCAGAAGGGATAATTTCAGCAAAGAAGCTTGAGATAGATCAGGATCTGACAGACGTGCTGTGAGAACAAGGAGAGCTCGGTGAGAGATGCCACCGGCACACTCCCACTACCCTTCATCTCCCCAGGCCATCTTTTCAAGTTCCCTTTTCTTTTCCCTTTTCCCAGGGCCAGTATTTATCTCAGGACTTATGACAACAGCTACCACAGTAGAAAAAAAACCTCTATCTTTCAAGTGCTGAAAAAAAATCAGTGATGTGTACATCAAAAAAGTATTGCTGTGAAGATCTGTGCTTTTGGGGGCACACTTTCTAGGCACCTTCTATTTCTGGACGTTCAGTTTTGCGGGTCACTGATTGCATCTGCTAAAGAGAGCTGGTGCCTTTCCCGACCCACAGGCCCACATTCAGCAGAGTATTAAGAGGCTGGGTCAGGCTTAGAAGGCTGATGTGTTGTTGAATTGGGGCCACAAGCAATGTTGGGAAGCGGGGCTGGCAGGGATCTGCAGCTGCCCATGCTCAGGGTGCACCTTAGGGGGATGTACCACAGCGATGCTCTCTAGCAGTGTGGGCTACCAGCTATTTGAGCCGCATGCTCAAAAGCCACCCATAATACTTGAATCTTAACAGCTCTATAGAATCATATAGAATCCCTTCCAGGATTGCTGATTTCTCACTAGTCTACCCCAGTGATGCGGTTCCTGCCCTTCACACTCACAAAGGTGTCCAACCTCCACGTTGCTTTTGGACACTAAATTGCAGGAAGGATAACGTCGCATCTTTATGGGCTGATGTATTGATGCAGCCCCACTGAATGAGGTCTAATCACGCCGTTTTCCTGAACTGCTCTTAGCATTCTGTATCTGCCACGACCTCGTTATGAATTAATTCCTCATGCTGCTCCCCTGGAATAACACTGCTTAATCTCTTTCACAGATAAAGCAATTTCCTTTAATTTAAGAGAAACCTTATTTATCTTTTATGTGAAAAAAAATACACTCATTGCTTCTGCCCCATGACCCCTTATGAAAGCCAGACAGTTTCTTTAACCTTCACTCACAGAAGATGGCTCTGTGCTACCATTCGGTGCCTTGGTCTGAGTGACTCCCAATTACCAGAATCTCAAGGTTATTGTTATTCCAATTTCTGAATCAGAGGGTGAAACAACCTTGCCTTGCAGCCAGCAGCAGCGGGACTGGACAATCCCAGTGTTTAGAAGTCTCTCCATCTCCTTCCAAATACTGGTGTTTCTGGAAGCAAGATATGTACTGTCTCTGCCCTCACTGTCTAGGTTGTTCTGGACTTAAATTTATCTTACTGATTGCTAAGGAACATCAGTAATGGATATTCTGCAGGCTATTCAGCCAGCCTGTAGCTGTGCTTCAGCTGGCCTTAGCATGACAAGAAGCTTTTCCTGAAGTCTAAACCTTAATCTTTTTTGCATATTGATTATTGTCACATCTGTTTGGGACATGGAACAAATGATTTCCTTCTACTTGCAACAGTCTTTTACATGTTTTAATACCATAGGTGTTTTTCTCTTCATTATTCTTTAGGCTAAGCAACTCCATTTGCTTTTATTTATAGGACATTTATAGACTTCTAATCCTTTGTGGTGTTCTTCTTTGAATGCTTCTGTTGGGGCAAATCTTTGACAAGCAGCATCAGCTCCTGGCTGTAGTACTGCGTCTGGGGCTCCCTGGTGCGGGGTGGGGAGAGCGACAGGTTGCTTTCCTGGCAGGAATTTTCAGATTCAAAGGACCCACAAACCTGGTGTATACATCCCAGGCAGGGTTTTTGCTGCTCACAGTCCCAGGGCATGGCTGACATGTTCAGCCACGTGTGGATCAGTGCAGAGCAATCACCCAGCCGCCTGCTCCCCGGCATATGTTTGTGCTACTTAATGCAGCATCCTATTTACTGCAGTATGCAGCACTTGTCTCTTACAGAGATCCAGCCTTCTGTTTTAGTCAGCTTTTATGTCCAATTTGTCAAGGTGGTTGTGAATTACATTCACATCTTCAGAGGTACCTGCAGCCTCTTAGTGTCACCAGCAGACTGAATAAGCACACGTTCTCTGCCACCATTGTGATTAATAAAAATACTCAAAAGCATAAGACCAAAGACAGACTCATTTTGACAGTGAACTTTCAGTAATTACTCTCCAGCTGTGGCTTTTCAGTAAGTTATATCTGCCCTTCAGTAAAGATATAGTATTTGCCTCTGGTGAAGTCTAAATTGAAAATTTCCAAAGTGATAAAATAGGAAAAACACCTGTCCTGCAAAGAGGACTGCAGGGGTGGGTTCAGATCACAAATAGACTGGCTGCAGGCAGCCTGTCCGCGTATCTGTTTTTAAAAATAAGCAGGTAATGTTGCCTGCCAGGTAGTGAGCAGGAGAAATTCATGTTGATGTTAATTCCTTTCCCAAAGTTGAAGTTTTCATATTCCTTCCTTCTTATAAAAGCAATTTGAGGGAAGTGTGGCAGGCGTACCGCACAGAGGGTGAGGTGAGCTGTGCTACCGGTGAACTCTGCTTTTGTGGATGTTTCTTTCCAGAGATGATGCCTCATTCTTTAGAGTATTGAGGGGCTCTAAAGCAGCTGATGTCCAGTCCATCTCATTGTGGTTATTTAAAAAAAAACACTGGCTGTGTTTTCCACTGAATGTGGTGGTGGTGGCATAAAAAATCAGAGTTGAAGTAAAGGGTTTAAAATCTTCTAAACTGAAATTATTTTTCTTAAAAAGAACCATTTGCTTTTCAGTATTTCTCTGTTAATGCTGCTCCTTAAGTGTTAAAAACTTAAATGAACACGTGTTATAATGTCTTGTCAAGAAAACCAGGGCTTAACTCCTGCACTGATTGAGTCCTTAAAGTCCATAAACTTTGGGAAAGCGTTAGTGTGTTTGGAGAGGTGGAAATGGAGAACAGCGTTTTGGTGTAGTTTTGCAGACTTCTTGTTAGGTACGTTACTAGGGCTTGTGAAGCACCTAGCAACCACATCATTGATAGATATAGATCTTTTTGTGCATGTGTATTAGAAGAAGGTATCTTCCCTCTTAGGGAAAAAGGTTTCTTTGGATCTCAGAAAACCTTCAGTGGTGACTTTTCTAACTTTTTTTGCATAGACAAGTTGAATTTGAGTTTATGCTAAACTTCCGTTTCCCAGGTTTTGCTGGAACTAGTCTTTCTAGACTCGATCTGCCATATCCACTGCTGATGTTCTTGCATATGTTTGCCACAAGCCTTTGTCCTTAGACCTGTGAACATTTTGTGCTCTCAGCAGCTGTGTGGCCCCGAGTTGTGTGTCACCGGACAGCACTCGGGTATCCCACAGCTCTGTTCTCTCTTCTGCATCCAAGCCTGAAGATTATTTTTGTGATACTATACCTCTGTTTAAAAAGCTTGGTAATTCTTCGGAGGTTTTGACACCATGAATTAATGTCGCCGTTCAGGAAAGCCGTGGATTCATGTGAGATGCTTGCTCTCGCCCTCGGGTCGGACCCGTGGAGGTCGGAGGGGCTGGTGCCACCTTAAACTGAGCCACTCGCCTGTTAGTGCTCACAGTGGTTTGTGCTTTCCCTTAGCTCTTCCTTTGCGGAGGTGATTAAAAGATGCCTGTTGCTGTTTGTATGTGCAGCATGCTTCATTAACAGTGATTTATTTTGGAGTTTAGCAGAATTGGCACTGTGCAGCACACCAAGGGGCAGCAGGAAAATGTGAGATGATTGCTAAAATCTTGTTTCTTGCTGCTACTGCTGCAAAACTTGGGGGTCTTAGGCGTATTTTTCAAATTTTCCTTCACAATATAATAGTCACAAAAATGTGAATTCATATATTGAAAATTATACATATAAAAGTATTTTTCGTCTTCCAAATGCGTCCATATATCTTAGCCTTAGGCTTTTCATTTCTATTTTGTTTGTGGTTTTTTTAGAAGTGCTAATCATTAAACATCCAAATGAAATATTGACAAAAAGCTATGCCTGCTAACTTAGAAAAATTCACCACAAATATTTCTGCTGCGTGCATCTTTTTATTTTTTCCTCATACCTGACTGTAGTCAGAGCTCTTAGAGTCAACTTTCTTCGTCAGAATCCAATTACAAACAAAAGGTGCCTTTCAAAAGAATTTGCAGTGGATGCATTGCCAAAAGTACAGTTAAAAAGACATCTGCACATGTGTGCTGGCACTAGGTTTTCTAATGGGATGCACTTCCAAACTGAAGCACAGCCATCTCATTTTCATCTTGAAAAAACAACCTGTACACTGCTGACACTATATATGCTTCCTTCTGGAAATAAAATATTAAACTTTGCAAGTTTTCAGGACTCTCATATTCTGCTTCAGAAGCAGCATGAGCGCCCCTGGGATTTTATAGTCAGAAAACATTTAGAAATAGGAAGGATCTTTTCAATTATATATCTTCTGCTCATGCACAAATGTTGCCTTTCCTAAAGTTGTTGCCATAAAAAGTCAACGTGTTTCAACAGTTTTTACACCGCTCTGAACAACGGGACTGCTGGTATGAATAGCAGCAATGTTTACGGGAAAACATTTTGAAGATTGGACTCACTCACATGTGAAATGGGGAACTATCACGAGAAACGGAATCGCAGCCCTAGCTCGAATACCACCATGTTTTAACCTTAGGAAAATATTTTTAATGGTAATCATCTAACTCGCTTTTCACTACTTTTTATGCTAAGATAGGCATCGTTTCTCTTTGGGAAACTTCCCCTAACGTTAGCTTGCCGTGGCTGTATCGGTAACAGCCAGGGCAGGGGGGCTGGCAGCCGAGCCCCCAGTGCCCATTTCAGTGCCGCTCCTGGGGCAGCTCTTGGGGAGCACCAGGGCAGTGCTGCTTCTGAAGCTTTAATATTAATCCAGCAACAGAACGATGTACGATCCCATATATTTAGAAAATATATGCTAGAACCTCTTCTGGCAATATACTGTAAGGTAATTATTACTGGGTATGTACTTTGGCTGCGTAAGCGCATGGAGTTGCCATTAGCATCGATGGAAATGCGCAGAGTATATATACAGTGCCACGTATAGACAGTCTGGTAATACCGTAAGTGACTCTTTCCATTCAGATATCTGAATTTATTTTTTTTTTTTGAACCACATGTGTGACCCTCTGCTGCCTGCTGATTATCTGGACCGAGTTTTGAATAACTAAATAATAGGGAGGACTTTCAGCTTTTTCACTGGACTTAATAATTAAATGTGCTGAATACTAAAAATGGATATTTTTAGCATAGCTTTTATTTTTGGCTGAATGTAAGACCCAGCGATTGTGTCAAAACATCTTGGGAGGAAAGTAAGAGCCTAGCCTGCTATTTTTAATGCCCTTATAAGCTGAAGACTAATTTGCATTAGGAATTTTGAAATCTTTTGTTATTAGTGTTTAAAATGCTTAGAGAAGCATGATTTCCCAAGTGGGGGAAAAAAAAAATCAGTTTGCAAAAACCACAAAGTAGCCAGAGTTTCTCCCAAAGGAGTGGTGAGTCAAGAGAGGCTCTGGTAAGAGGAGAAGTTGCAGTGCAGTGGGGAAATGTAATAAATTGAAGACTATCCAAGAATTTTCCTGCAGCTATGAAAAACTAGGAAATAAAGTACCAAAACAGCAGTATTGGTTCAAAGAGAGTACCAGGGATGTGATGCAAAGAGCCTTGGGACCTGCAAACAGGACAGCCGTCTCCATGGTCCTTCAGAGAAGTGTCTCTCATCCCCATTGAGTCTCCTGGCACGCCATCCCCAAAACCTGTGGAACAAGTAGAGGCATTGCGCTTGACTTTGGTCAGATTTGGGGGTTTATATTCCCATGTTTTTAACCGAAAGGCGGGTATACCGCTTCCTTGCCAGCAGCACTGCTTACGGACAGCTGAGGAGCTTCAGGCTGTTACTAACCCACATAGCAGGAGTGATTTTGGTCATCCCTCCTGCGTGCTGGCAGCTTGCAGACGGGGCTGCGGGTGCTTTAGATGGGTTCCTGGCAGTAGGTTAAGTTGATAAGTGCTATACCTCTTGTGTTTTTAATTAGGTATCCAAGGCTGTAAGCGATTGTTCTGTTTCTGTCCCGCGTAGCTTATTGCAGAGGGCGAGGAGAATAATCGTGAAGCATTGCCTTGCCGTGTAATGAAGAGAAGCCTTATAAAGTGACACGATGGGCTTATTGATGGGACTGGTACGTGGGAAAATGAGAACATGAAAGAATTTCAGCAGCTGCTGGTGAACACAAGTTCTATCTCCGATCTCACTTATACTAGTGTAAAATAAAGGGTGACTTGCCTTTGGTGGGAATCTGCTGTGTAGGTGCGCTTATAACCAGCAGAATTTGGTAGAGGAAACAGAGTATTTGTCCGCATATCAAGACTATAGAGGGTAAAAAAATACATTTCTCGAGTTCGCTGTAAACACAGAATAGCTGCCTAACTATGTCAATCAATGTAAAAGTCTATGAAGACATTTTCCCTCAAAAAACTAATAATTAATACTCCAATCATTCACTTAAGTTATTAGTTTTCATTGATTAGTCCTTCCTGCAAACCCCCATCTAGACTTATCAGTCTGTGTGAGAACAGCTGAACGTATGCAATTAATCTCTACCCCCTTCCAAGCTGCATCTTCAGAGGATAAAGATTCTTAGATTTCTCAGTGCATGGAACTTGACTTTATTAGAAGAATCTTAGCAATTTTAACTCACAAAAGCAAGCGGAGACCTCTCATGATACCCCTTCACATCCTGTTAGTCATGCCGTTTGTCTTGCAAGCGTGAAGGCCCCTTAACTTTTCCAGCCTTCAGTGATATGAATAAATTATAAGAATATGTGTCTGACTTGATTTATTTATTTTTAATATTTAAATGCCTGCTCTGGAGAAGGTTTCTTTCATAAAAGGAGGCATGTTTTTTCCACCTTGGGTTGCACTGCAGGGGGTACTTTGCAGTGATAAACTGAGGAAGTCTTCAAATTGCCTGCTCACAGATTTTAACTAGTTACAAGTTGTAATGGAGTGTGAGGAAATGATCAGGTCTGGAGATACTTTAAGGGATTTATTTTTTTTTTAAGATGTTTAGAGCAATCAGAATGGGGTGAAATGGAAAAGCATCCCTCTGACAAGCAACGTGGGAACATTTCCTAGAAAGTGGCACCTGTGCAGAGATGTGTCCTTCATGTGCTGCGTGGTGTTTGTAGAGAAAATTGGATGTAATTCCCATAACTTTTCTCTTAACCATGATGTACAGGGTTCACTAATTACACTTCACTTACGCCAGAGAGGCAGTGAGTGGATCTGCTGATGACAAATTCGAGAGACAGACAAAATCTGACTGTGCCCAAGATACAGGGTGACAATTCGTAATCCTCATCTGGTGCCCAGCGTACTCAGTCGGTCACGTATCGCTCCTCAGAATGACTTTACATGGAATGTTTAAAAAAGTTTCTTTGTTGGTCTTCAGGTGCAACTTTCCCAGAAAGAATAAAAACAACTCTACCAACAAATAGAAGGAGCGGCAATCCTAAATCTCCTTGTAATCTGTCTTTTCTTTTTTACAGATTAAAGGTTGCCTAAAATTTCCAAGGAGCCCCGTTCTCTTCTGTAGTCACTGGGCTGGTCTCCTCTGACCCGGGAAGCTGAAGATGAGGTTGCTATGGGAACTGCTCGTGCTGCAGTCATTCATGGTGTGCTTTGCAGGTACAGCGTCATTTCAAAACTTTTGATTTAAGAATGCCACTGTATTTGACACCAATGCAAAAATGGGCCGCACTTTATATGCCAGTGATAAAATGGCAAAATAACTCCCTGCTCCACGGCTGGTGTGAGGGAAGGTTGCTGAACGGATCAGGTTGATGCTCTGAACAAGCTCCTTTTACTGTTGATCAGTATCTCCACAGTAAAAGCACAGTGTTTCAGAGGGCTGCTCCCTCATTTCCAGTTCAAAGTTGCTGTTGATGGAAGTTGTTTTCAGTGTTCTGTGTTAAGCATTTCAATGCTCAATTAAACCTACGTGGAGTATAGCTTTAAATCACATTAAAACGGTGTTACGCTACAGCTAAAACCTCGCTCCATTTAACAAATAATTAAAGTAACATATTTTAGCAATATAACCGTCTTCTGTAACTGCCCCTGTGTAACCTTTTCTTCCCGGAGAGCTGCAATGTTTTGAGCATTCCCAGCAAAATGAAATTTCCAAGGAACGTGCCCTTTTTCTGGAGCTGAAACAGTTCTTGAAGACGTTCCAGATTGGCAGAGGGTCACCAGAGCTCGCCCCAAAGCCACGCTGACCTTCTTGTGTGCAGGGAGTCACTTGCAGGTGACTGCTCAGCGAGCGGGGGGCGCCGGGCTGTTGTCACCCCCCGTGCCTCCTGGCGGGTGCTGCCATCACCCCAGGGCTGCTGAAGACACTTTCTTTACAATTCAGAATGTGTCCTCCTTGACTTGGTGTTATTATTCTTTAATATGTATTTTTTTCTGAGGAGGGGTGTGTGTTATGTTTTAATTAATGTTTATGTCACCTTGGTGTTCGTCTGGATTGCTCTAATTTATTTGCTGCTTGGTGCTCAGTGTTTTACTGCTTTGTTTAGTAACTTGTGCTTTCTTCCCTTTTATATGTGCACATTGTCAGGGTACTTTCTCAGCATTTTAAGTAACAGCAAACTACTTATAATAGTGTTTACTTTCTTCTGCTGAGCTCTACTGAACACAAAGCCACTTTTATTCCGGTACTTACGGGTACCTATTTTTGAAATTTGGTTCCAAGTCTTTCGAAATGTGCTATGACAGTTTCTGAGCTGGCAGAAAATTGGATGCAGAGACATTCTGCAATGCAGTGCCACACGTGCTTCAGGAATTGCAACCCTAGAGAAGTTAGACTGTGGGAATACATGAAGTACGGCCCTCTATTTTAAGCAAATCAACAAAACGGTGGGAAAACAAAAGCATGATTTTTTTTTTTTCACTGTGATTTCTATACTTAAAAGATATATTGGAAAATGTCTAGGGTCAGCAAAAATAAAGCTTCAGGAGAATATGTGTGTGTGGGGGAGGGAGTTCCTTGTCTCTTACATCTGTTTTTTAGAAAAATGCATTTCATAAGCACTGGCCTTCCCCACACCCTTCTGCAACAGCACTTTTTCTCATCTTTGCAGTGCACTGAGTATCTTCAGGGCACGCCATCAGTGTGTCTGTCCCGCGGAGCGAGATTTGGCCGAGTTACAGGGAGAGGAGCGCTAAAAGTTTTGTGCGAGTTTTACATTAGGGGATGAGTGTGGAAATTGTTTAATTTTGCTGAAGGATGTGGTTTGGGCCAGCTTCTTTCGACAAGATTTGGAAGTGTCCGTGTCTGCCTGCGAGCTGCACGAGCTGCAGTTGTGGAAGGGATTCTGCTGCACGAGCCATGGTGTTACCACGGAGCAGGGCTAACTCGGTCAGGCGCAGTGCTGTTATTAGCCAGCGCGCTCAGGATGCTTCCCAGACACGTGCAAGTGTTTCGTGTAGCGCTGTGGTGTTATGGACTATCCAGATCTGGCTCTTAAATATTCCAGAATTAAGGAGGAAACTGTACTGGATGCCTTGTGTTGTCTTGTTCTGCATTGGTGCGCTCTGCAAGGCAGGAGGGGGTGACCCTGAGGTAGTTAATTTTAGTAGCTGTGATTTAGCAGCTCCATGCAAAAGGCACAAAGTGGTAAAACATCAAAGTTCATAAACAAACCTTCAGCCCTTCTTCTTTTTTATATTTTTATGTTCAACTTTTTTTTTAAAAAAAACCCCTAGTTTCAAGAGGCTTGTTTGCCTCTGCTAGCATATACGCTGCTCTTGGAGAACCTCCAGTGTTGATCCCAAGGGAAAAGCTGACAGGAGCCTGGGAGTTTCCCAAGCTGTCTCCTGCCCAGCAGCAGGGAGGTGCAGGGGAGCCTGGGGCTGGCCCTGCTCCTGGGGCACTGCTCATCCCGCTGCCCTGCGTGGTGGCTGTGCTCTAAGCCTGCCCCGCAGGGATGGAAACTGTCCTTCTGTCTACAATAGGTTGCTCTTCTCTGAAATTCTTAAGTTCTAAGTTAGGAAAAAAAGCTAGGAAGGAATATTTTGTTTCATGTTGCTCAAATTACTGAGCCATCCTTAAGAAAAAAAAATTAATAATTGAATTATACAAAAAAAAAAAAAATAGTAAAAATAGTATGCAGAAAAGTTATCTAACAACCCTCCATAGTGCCTTGTGGACCCTCAAATGATTGGAAAAATCTCTCAATACTCTGCTAAGTATTGAGTTACCTGTGAACATAAGCTTAAAATGACATACTTGTGTTTAGTTCTGCCAACCAGTGTCGGGCACCGAGCCCAGGTACCGCATCGCTTCCCTGTCCCTGCCACAGCACAGCCCGGCTGGTGGGGGATGAGCTCTTTGTGTGTCGCCCTGTCAAAATGCTGCAAAAATGCTGCGTGGAGGCGAGCACCCTGCCATTGCCCTGCGGCCGTGACCCCGGCACCCTTCGGGGA
The DNA here is from genome assembly GCF_017639655.2 of Falco naumanni. Classification (NCBI taxonomy): domain Eukaryota; kingdom Metazoa; phylum Chordata; class Aves; order Falconiformes; family Falconidae; genus Falco; species Falco naumanni. The sequence goes on along the minus strand of NC_054057.1, from coordinate 91,591,336 downwards.
CAGCCACAGGGCTCCAGCTACTGCCAGTCCCAGCAGCTACTTCAGATTGATTATTATTTTTTTTTTTTTAAATGAACATCTGCTCACTGGAAACGGCATGAAAACTTCCAAACTCGTACCAGCCAAGCCATTAAACAGCTGTCAGACCCGCAGCACTGAGGGTATCCAAACGTGTGGTTAAGGGACCAGTTACCCACTGCCACCAACGTGCCGGGAGCCAACAGCCGTGCAGAGCTGCTCACCATCCGCCCAGGATATTGCTATTGATTTTGTCTGCTGGGTGTTCAGGTACTGCGGTTCTTCACAGGAGGATAAAACACTCGGGTAGAAAGCTAGATCAATCCCGGGGCGTACTTAAACCAGCTGCCTAGAGGTGTGGATCTGCTAATCATTTCGGGAGGTATCCAGCCTCCCTCACAAGGCAGCAGCACTGCTAAAGGTCTTTCTGAGCATCCCACCCCCTTTTAATCCGTAACCCAGTTTTGGGGGATTTTTGGGGATCCCAATTTTGGGACCATATTTTTCAGACTACTTTTCTCACTGGCTGTTCTGAGGTCATACTGATAAAAATTAACAATGCTTTCCTTGGGCTCAATAGTCATTACATGTCAGTTCTGGGTTTCTGACTATGTTTTCAGGAGTCTTTTCTTCAGGTGTCAGCTCTGGGAAGCAGGAACTTCAAATTATTCCTTTGGTACCAAATTTGTTAGGGCTCTCAGATTCCTTAAATAGCCGTTGTGGTGATAACTTCAAGTTTTGTAGAGGAAGATGAAAAGCAGAATAGGCTGTGAAAAACAACACACAGCTCGTTGAGTCGTGACTTTGCTCTTGGGCAGCCCCACGTAGCTGTCGCATCCCCTGAAAGGTGTACGTGTGCCACCCAGGAGCAGCGATGGGGACCAAACGGCATCGCACAGGATGAGCCGAACAGACCTGCGCTAATGAAGATGGGACATAGTCTGTATGCCTCTAATGTGCTGGACAAGCAGGGAAGGAGATTTTCTGTATTTTTGTGACTCTTATGCAATTCTTTGCCTCATTAACTTCCTGTAGCAGTGAGTTTCACTGTTGAAGTCATATTTGCATGTTAACGAGCGGCAGCCGCATAGATGCGTTAGCTGTCTGAGCATGCATGTGCATATGCATATTTTATGAAGTAACTTAACCATGAAGGTCCGCTCGTATTTTGACAGAAAACAAAAAAGGAACCTAGTAGCTTTGGAGAAGCATTTATGGTCTGCTGTCATGCGTGTGCCTGGGCTCTGGCTTGCCCTCCTGCCCCGACATGCCTCACTGCTCTGGTTCCTGGCCTTCTTGTTCTTGCCGATTAAAAAGAAGGATCTGTGCTCACAACAAACGCACCAGCCAGCAAGGCTCTCCCTCCTTTTTTTCTTAGCAAGCACCACGTAAATGCAGTAGCTTCAAAAAACCGGTCTGTCTTGTGGCTCTACAATACTTGTGTTGCACCCAGTGTGCTCCATCAGAGGGACAGCGTGGCTGCGCCGCACGCCTGGTGCGGGGGCTGAAGTCACTCCAGAAAGCACAAGCCAAAACACAGAATCTGGTATTTGTTTTACACCGATTTGAATGAATAAGGAAACACGGTTCTTTCTCTCCGCTAAATTGGCTTCTTCGTGAAAGCCCTCAGCTGTGTGAGCCTTTGTTTTGCAACAGATTAAATGGCTTGCACAAAGATTGCTGGCAATTGTTTAGTGAAACGTGGAAGGTGATCCAAAAGATACCTGTGTTGCTCCCCCGAGAGTGGTTTGCATCGGTCACTCTGCACTTTCTGCACATAGCTATACTGTTATGTAAAAAGCTAGCTGTGTGGTGTAATATATATTAATATGTATATATATAAATATATATATAATTAGATATTAGCAGTATTGCCTCTCACATCTGAAAAGGTAGGATGAATTAATGTGGAGAAGACCACGCGTGCAAAATCTGTACATCGTTCCAGCCGTCAGAACCAGGGTTGCAGTGGCATTTTTTACCGGCTGTTATTACAGGGAAGCCTGTTGCTGGTGTCGTGATACCCCAGAAACACCTGCAATTAATTCTTCAAATCCAGGGACAGCATCATATTTTTCAGTACCAAATTCTGTCATATTTTTTATTAAGGTGGAACAAAAGCATTTTTTCACCTTCTATCTGCTGAAAAATGCAGTTTTAAAATGCAGAAATAGGCATGTGATAGCAAAGTGAGAAGAAAAAAAAAAAAAAAAGAAATTTCTGTAGAGCTTATTTCCAGTGTGGTGAGGTTTAAGGTGTTTTTTTTTTCCCCAACAGTGTTTTTTTTACAGGAAAATATCCTTAGAAATGCCTGTCCAAGCATTCTTTCTTCTTTTGTCACAAGTTGATACAGCATAACCAATACCTCAGCAGTGGTTCAGACCAGAATATTTATAGCATGGCTATGTAATTCGGGGGGTGGGGGGGGTGGGGGGTGGGGGGGGGTGGGACGACACAACTAATACATAGTCAAGTATTTTCCATTGTTAGACAAAAATCACCATAACCGATATCAATGCATTCCAATGAAATCAGGTATCCAGCTCTATGAAAAACTAAACCTCAGAATTCATACAAATATGAATATTCACAGGCCTGTTTGAATTTTTGCTTCTATCTAAGCAGATGTAGGTTACGTACAAAAGAAATTCTGCTAATTTCATGTCTGAATATGAATAATTAAACCAGGAAGTACTGTTCTACATATTAAATGACAGTCTTCTATAAACAATGCAGCAATTCAATTTGTTCAATGTTTTTTCTGGTGCTGTGTAGTTCCCATGACTGACTGGTGCTTTGATGTTAGTGGGTAGTTGGAAAATGATTAATATGTTGCTGTTCCATGATTAATTAATTTATATTTTGGTCAGTTCTGCAGCACTTTGCATTTCTGTACCCGACTGCCTAATTAATGTTTGTATAGCACTTGGAAGAGATAAAGCACCGAATGACTCCTATTAATATAATCACTTCCCAAACACAACCCAGCCCTTGGCGTCACAGCGCTCGGTATGCTGCGGCTGAAGCTCGCTGGGGAAGGCTTTGCAGTTGAGATCTGGCTTGCCCTTCATGTTTTGGTTTTGTTGGGTGTGGTTTTTTTAATTACTTGAGGAGGTTTTGGCTCCCTGTAAGCTCCTGTAATTTCAAATGCTGAACGCCTGCCTGCCGATGGAAAGTACTGAATTAACTCCTTGTTTTGCATTGCTTGTGTGTGCGGCTTTTGCTTTACCTATTGAACTGTCTTATCTCAACCCATGAGCCTTCTCACTTCTACCCTCCTGATTCTCTCCCCCATCCCACTGGGGGCAGTGAGCGAGCGGCTGCGTGGGGCTGGGTTAAACCATGACACTGTAGCAGTGGGTGATGCGGTCACAGGAGCGTGGTGACGTAACACCACCATGTGCTGGCTGCGAATTGTAGGTTTTCCACTGAGAACTGAATACCTAGCACAAACCTTGCCATCTGAGCAAGGGCGCTGCTGGACGTTGTTGCTGTGAGTGCACTGGTCTTCCCTTGGAAAAGTTTTTAAAAGCTGCCTAGGAGCGTGCTTTAAATTGTCATTAAAGCCAGTGCTGAATAGTTAACTCCAGCAGAGAGCTTTGGACAAGTACAAGGCTGCCCTTGGCCACAGCTGGGGCTGGCTGTTGCTAGCAGGAGAGGACAGTAGATGGTGGGATGGAGAGAGGTCATGCGGGCAAAGGTACAGGTCACTTCTGGTGGGGGATAGCCCTTGCTGTGGCAAATCCTGTAAATTTTTTAACAGTGGTGGAATTGGATTTTATCCATTTCCCAGCAGTGTCTGGACTGCAGTGTGGCGTTAAACTCCCCAAGACTATTAAGCATCGCTTTGCCTCTGGTGTCAGCTCGCCCTGGCCCATGCAACATTGCTGCCTGTTGAATACGGTTATACTGGTCTGTGTTAAAGGTGCTTTTGCCATGTCAAGGGACGATTTTGCTGCAGGTGGCAGTTGTTAACAGCACATGCTTTCTAAAAGGCTTTTGGGGTAAGAACAGGTGTAAGTGGTAGAGCGAAGGCAGTGCTGTTACAGTTTGCTGTGGGTACTGTTTGGCAGCGTGGGATGCTGAGACACGCTGTGGAAGTGATGCAGGAGCTGGCAGAGGTCTGTCCCTCCCTCAGGGATTGTGCTGGGGTCCCAACGGAAAATAGTTTCCTTGTATTTTCTGTGGCTGATCAGAGCTCGAGTGTCTTGAACTCTCACCAGAAAACATTCCCCTAATGTCAGGGAACAGTTGCGCAAACCGTACAATTAAAATACTCATTTCAGTTTGGGACAAAAAGTCAAAGTAAGGTCCTTAGCATCTCTAAGGGCATCTGCCCTTGTCTTCCTCTCCCAGCCTGTCGAAGTTCGCTGTTGCCATGAAAACTCTCCTGAGAAACTTCATTTGGCTGTTTCTTCTCCTTCCATAATGCCGCCCTGTTGCGCTTCCTGGGCAAGCCCTGCCTGTCTCTAAGGGTGGGCAGGACGTTCCTTAATATAGATAACGTGTAAACAGAATTAAATGTGCTGTTGAGGTGACGGCAGTGGTGATGGGTGAAAACCATCATAATGACTCCTGTGAACATGGTGCTACATATTATTGTACAGAGGTTTGAAGCCAGAGGACGTGTAATTCTAGCGCTGGAGTGACTGAAGCTGGAGAAGGAGAAGAAACTTCAGAGGGGAAGAGCTGATGAAGCTAAGAGGGCACGGAGACAAGAATAATTAGACCTGAAGTGGGCAAAATTTCATTTAAACTAAAACCAGAAGACTTTTAGCCACCAAAATGAGATTTCTACAGTATCGCTCAGCTGTACATAGTTGTAAAAGAGAGCAAAGAAAATGCATGTGATGATGTGTAATTTATGTTTATTTAGGGATTAAGTGGCAAGTTTTTCTGTGATTGTGGGGGATTTGACTAAACCTCACAAGAAGTCTGTACCCGTTTTACATTCCTAATCTGTCAGCAGTGAAGCCCTCGCTAGATGTGACCTGACTCTGATTTAGGCCATCATTTTCCAAATTATAAATTTAGAGACCGTATCAATGCAATTTTCTCATTTCTCTTTCACATGCAGATGATTAGGTATATTATGCTTTTCTGTTTAACTTGCAAGTCCATCTGGGCAAGTTTAATTACATGTTTCTCAAAAATTATGGAGGTAAGATGATGCACTTTAAATAAAACGGAGACTATACAGACATTTTTGTAAGCAGATGTTCCAACTATCTGGCTGTGTATTGATCCCCCGTGCGTTTTGTAGGATGCCTTTTTTTCAATTTAGCATCTTTGCATCTGAATTAGTATGTAGGTATTGAAATTAAATTTCATTTAGGGAGTTGGAAAAATACCTACTTTTGCAAGCATCTATCAAATTAGGGAGAATATGGACCCAGAATTCTTCTTTATTGCCAGTAGAAGTGAAGTTTTATGGCAGGATTTCAGGTGATTGGTCTATTGCTTTATAGGTAAAATACTGTATGATTCTTAGAAAATCTAAATATTGTCGGAAAGGGACCTCATTTTGTCAAGGTTTGGGTGGTCATTGAGAAGAGCAAGAAGGTGAGGGATGCGGTGCGGTGCAGAACCTGCCAGGGTGGGTGCTGGAGCTTGGGTTTGGGTACGGTTTAGGCAACGGCACCTGTGTGTGGCCTGAGAACTGCGCTGTGGGGCTACGGTGTGTATCCAGAAATCATGATCAATGTATTCACTGCATGCGAGACGCTGTTCTCCCACTTCTTCAGATTTAGTTTTGGAGCTTGTGTTTACGGCTGTTTGTCTTCAGTTGCTGGGTAAGGTCTGGCAGAACCTGCCTCTGCGTAAACATTTCATCCCCTGATGCTGCCCTGCATAGGTACAACATTTCTTTCTCTTTTCTCCACACTTTTGTGGGTATTTTCATCATTTAGAATATCAACAGAGCCGCTGGGGGAGCCATTAGCTTCCACGCAGGCTTGTGGGGTTAAATCCCGGAGGTTTGCCTCTGCCCTTACCTGTGCAGCGGAGTATTAACTGACTGAAAATGATGTTGGCAGCGATCATTATTATTTGGATAAAGGTCTTTCAGCTAAGCAGCAATCAGGAGTGATCATCCAAACGGAATAGAAGGGGGAAAGGGTCAATTCAACTTTGATAATTACCGCACTGTAAATGCGGGCAATAACAGAATTACCCTTTACTGATGGCTGAATATGTAAGTAGGCTGGCAGAGCATTGCTGGCTGGCGTCACCCACAGCAGAGCGCGGGGCCTTTCGCTACGTCTGCGTGTTTTTGTAGGGTCTCTGGCAGAAAAGCACATCGCCTTCTGCAGCTAGGCACTGGTTGTCGCCAAGTGCTCCAGGTCTTACAGGATTTGGGCCATTAAATAGAACAGATGTTTATGTATTCCGGAAAGTTTGTGCTCAGAGTCAGTCTACGGCAAATAAGTGGGCTGCTCGCTGCTCGCAATAAATACTGCTTTTAATGAATAGATTATTCTATGGTGCAGCTCATTCATCTGAATGTTGGTTAATGCTAGTTTATTGAAGCGTTTGTCAAATGCTGTGACAGTCTGTGCTCTGAAATTAAGGATGTGCTCATGACAGGCTGCACTGACTCATTAGTGCAAGTTTTAGAAAAGTTTTCCTGTATGTTACAATGAAAAGCGAAACGCACATTGTCACATCAGTGCTCCGATTTGTTTTTCCTTATGTATTTGAACATGTTATTTTGCGATAAAGTATTTGTATTTATCTTCATAAATCAAACCAAGACATGATTGTTAAATAGTCTATCGTATTAATTAGGCTGTGCAAGCATTACAGCCATTTATAACTGAGTACTGAAGAAGCTGCTAATCAATGAGACAGGCAACTAATTAACCAGCCAACAGTCAGCATCTCCAGCTGAATCTGGTGACTTTAAACTTCATTGAACTTTTCAGGTGTTCACAAAAATATGAAAAATATACCTATCTTTTCATATATTGATGGGTCTTAATTCTGCTTTTCTGAATTTAGATGTATAAGGATTGCATCTGTTTTAAGGGAAGCTGTATTTATAAAGCATCCCATATCTATATTGCATAGTTGAAAAGGAAAAAAGTAGTACATCTGAGAAAGCCTTGCTTGAACTCTGTCCAGTGTGTGTTGGGTACAGCAGAACGTTAGATGGCTTCCTCTTTCTGTCTGGCTGCTATAGCGTCTTTTAATTCATACCTTCTAAGCCTTCATGGCTGCAAAATAGATCCCTGACAAAGTTCAGAGTATTATCGTTGTTTTCACTGGTGAAAAGCAGATAATACAGTGGGTGTTCAGTGAGACTTGGAAGAATAAATTATTTCTGCCCCTGCAAGCTTGCTGTCTGTGTAAACAGACAACATGAAACGCTTGCTGAGAGCCGGATCAAACTTTATTCCTGTAGCATTCGCTGCTCTTCCATTTTTCATATGGTCGGTGTGAAATGGCATTTTCGCTAGGTTTGTGCTGTGTGGGCTTTACTGGAACACATCTGAAGGAGGACTTGAAAGAAGGCACGTTGATAGTTGGGCTTTCTGGGATATGAAAGCAGGGAGTAATGCAGAAGACACAGCAAGATAAAAAGGGGCTGGAGGCAGCTGGATGCACGGGTGGAATGAAGATGAGAAATAATGCGCTTCTTCAGCTACTGAAAAATTGTTTCCAAATTCTGGGTGTCAAGTAACCTGTGTCAAATTGTCTTTTATAATGTCCCTTAAAAGGGGTATTACATATGAAATAAAATAATGGTTCTGAGCTTTACTGCTGAAGTCCAGGTTGTGGTGATCTGGCAGTAAATTGAAGCATTGCGTTCTTTTACCTCATGCATTTGTCACAGTTTTGTGATCCCCTTGAATGCGTAACATAGATCCGATGCCTGTATGGTGCCAGTAGTCCTCAGCCTTCATTTTGGTTGATGCAAGTACACTGTGACTGTACGCAGAGGAAGTAAATACAGGCAGCTCTTAAACTGCAAACAAATTGCTGAAGGGGATAATACTTAGTGCTACTAAAAAAAAAAAAAAAAAAAAAAAAAAAAGTAGGAAGAAACACTTGAGGAGAGGTAAGCTTCATTCTTGTGTTTTCCTTCCTGAGGGAAGAAGAATCTTTGAAAGAGGCAGAGATGTGAGACCAGAGTGCTGATGGAGGAGTGGTGCACCTGCCAGGATAGAAATGATGGCTAACGTGACAGCCGTGGCGGAGTGATTGAAAGACTCCCAGAAATATCTTATGGGCATCAAAACAGAAAGAGTTGGGAGTCTGAGGCTTGACAGGGTCTTGAAGGACAACCCAAGGGGTCCAGCTCTAACCAGGGCATCTGGTTGAGACTGAGCTGGAAGATGTTTTTTTGTCTTTGTGTGTATGTTTGCATGTGTTGGCTCTCTTGAGTCGCTCTAGGTTAGGAACTTTAAAGTACTTATGGAGAAAAAACAAGTCTAAAAGGGAGCGCAGCACATAGTCAAGCTTGTATTGAAATATGTATTCCTCAACTGGAATAAAAATGCTCTCCATAGCAATATAAAGATGATGCCTCTCCTGAGTCAGGAAGCCCAGCTGCAGTTCTCCAGTCAAGCGGCCAAGAGCAGTTACCAGCAGTGGCTGCATCTCTCAGTTTATAGATTGCAAACCCCATGCAGATCCTCAGGTTTTTCAGGCATGAGAACGAGCAGTGGTGCTGGGCAGCACAGGCATCCACACTCCCTTTCTGGGGTGAGGGAAGCTTCTGGGTCCTTATTAATCTGTGCTCACTAATGCCAGCTACTCATTTCTAAATACGTTAGCTAATTGCCAGGATGTATAACATTTGCTGCAAGGTGTTTTCTTACTTTCAAGATCTTAATAGCATGGTACATGTTATAAAGCCTGTATCCTCTTGGTGAAAGGCACAGGTTGTCTCTGTATTTTCTCAGTTATTACAATATCCTTGCGATAACATTCTTCAAACAACTAATTGGAAAATAATCTGCATCAAATTTTCCAAAATTTATTAATATTGACTTTGCTTCATCAAGTTTAACAGTCACGTTTCTTGACCTCTACTGCATTTCTGCATGAACTTGTGTGTTTTCTTTTTTCTGGGTTTTGTTGGTACGTTGATGTACTTCGGATAGAATCTGGAAGTTATTCCCTAATGAAAGGCAAGGAAGTGACATGCCATCAGTTAGCGGGAGGAGAGAGAGCCTAGCACTTTCCCATGTAAATTATGTGAATCCTGGATGTGAGCCAGGCATTCATTTTGTTAAAATGGGGTTTGATAATTGAAACTAATTTAACATCGACCCCATTAAGTTGCATTTTATTGCTCATTTAATATGCCTGTCTCACAAGCTCCCAGAACTAGGAAGCAGCTTTGTAACGTTGAGTTTATAATTTGTCAAAGCTCCAGCCGTACAGGTACATGTTGCGTTTGCTCTGTAGGATCAGCACCGCCGTGTGCAACAGATGTTCTGCCGATGTTCGGTCAACGGGGTATCTTTATACGGAGCTGTGTATCAGCAGGCACTTGGGATCAGTGCTGATGGGAGTGGGTTTAGTTGAACAGCTTGAGTTTGTGCAGATTTGCTGCGGAGAGACCCTGGCTTCACCTGGAGAGCAGGGTCGTGGATGGTCCAGCATTGCTGCCTGCAGGGCCCTGCATCACCTGCACCGCTTGAGAAAGAACAGGTTTGTCAGACCTAACAAATAACCCCAATAGTGCAAGTCATTATATTGACTTGTCAAAGAATGCCAATTTAAATCAGCTGAGGAGCTGGCTCATTATGCTTTAATGATGCAGGATTTCAATGCTTTGCCATCCTGTGTCTGATTTCCTCCATCTTAATGTTCTTTTGCACAATTTCTGTATTTCACCACTAGCTAAATACTTGCTGCAACGTACGAACCACTAAATAATCTCATAATTGGTTAGCACCCCTTTTGGTGCTAATTGCAGTGCACACACACTAGGTGATGGTTACTCGAACACAGTTGTATTTCTCAAAACATCAGTGAGCGAAAAAAGGTCACAGGGCAAGAAAACACAGACATGTGCAAACAGCTGTGATGGATGTTTGTTTACAAACATGTTCTCTTCTGCAACTGCAGCAGCGGTGCACGAATGATCAATTATGGGAGCTTTACCCTTGTGAAATGGCAACAAGAGAGAAGCAGCAAGAGTGTGCCTGGGTTACATCATGGGGCTGGGGACAGGCAGCGGAAGGCACCGAGCTGTACATCAGTGTGCAGATGGGAACGCTGCAAACCACACCAAAGTCACTCGAAAGGGAGCTGGAGTTAGAAGGTGCAGCTAATGCTACTGCATGTGTGCAGTACAAACTAGGTAGGAATGTGTGGAACTATTTAAAATTATACCCATGTCAGAAAAGCACTAAAAGAGGCATTCTGCACTCAGTTTTAGCTGCTACTTCGTAATCCAGACGGCACTGAAAGCACGTGGCTAATATCTCCTTTCTTAAATGTACATGTGTGCAAATGAATATAAAGGCCACAAAACCCATGTGAGGCAAAGCATACCATTCGCTATCATACCACAGCAGCGTTGAACAGGTACTACTCACGTTAATTAAAATGCTGCAGGGTGCAGGAAAGTGGACACACAGATGTTGTGCTGATGAACGATGTAGAGCTGATTTGTACAATCACAGTGCTTCATCAGCAGGAGCTGGTGCAGGGACTTGTCTGTATTTGGTAGTCTCAGTGTTGAATTGTTGGATCACATTGTATTTCTTTTCACCCAAACCCAGTAAATTCTGTTCTGGAGTAGGAATGACATAGAAAATCAATGAGATCCTGCTTGAAAAACAAGATATTCTTTCTCCCTCTACGAATGTCCTCAGGAATCAGATCAAACCCAGAGAGAGAGGAAGCAGGTCAACCTTGTCTTCGGCACACCAATGCGTTTAGTGTTTAGAGCATCCCGAGCAGATTCAGAAGTCGGTACAGCCCAGAGGCAGGAGATGCAGAAACCATGGGCAGGGCTGCAAGGGTTTAAGGACCAACTTCACATGAGCCCACAGCTGCAAACATCTGTAGCATGTGCCAGTGGACTATGGCATATCAGGGGGATGAAGTCCTGGTGCTGCAGCACTGCTTGGGAAGTTTGAAAAGGCCAGGAACTGCCTGACCAAGCTGAATAAAAGCACAGGAGATGGGCATCTGACCTGGGATTTGGGGAAGAGAAATCTTCACCTTAGCCTTCAGGTACTGTAGTTATTTGTGGAATTAAAGATGTTCTAACAACATTGTTATGGGCAGTAATGGTCCAATTGCTGTTTTCTCATAATTATTTTTTTTAGTGGTGTTGACTGAAACTTTTAAAGTTTTATTTGAAGTCACAATTTCAGTTTGTTCTGACACTGGACTTGGTGTTTCTGTGCAGGTGTGGTTGTGCTGGTTTTGAAACATGCTTGCAGTGTACCAAACGTGCTTACAGCGTTGGTTTTTCTCAGTGGAAGAAGCTAAATGTGCCTGTTGGTGTTTGACAGGATTGATTTGTGAAAGGTTGTTAGCCTGCTAGGTCTCACACGTTGGAGTCAGCAGTAGCATTCACAGTTCTTGCAAAGTGTTGTGTTTAAAAAGACAGCACAGGCTTTTAACACTTTTAATTTTACTTTCCTTAATGTGATATCCAATTATTGGTAGAACTCAACCACCCTTTTTATTTTGAAGTTCTCTGGCATTTTACTGCTTTCTTCTAGAAGTATTTAGGGGAAGACGTATGAAAATATAGTACTTAAGTCCTTGGTAACTGCTGTAATATTATGTAATTTAAGGGATGTCATAACATAACTTAAAAAAAAAAGCTGTTTTTAATGTGTGTTAGCTGATAAAATGTGCCAGTCCAAATCAGTGAAATTACAGGAACCAAGATCTTGGTGTGCTTACTAATTAGCAGGACAGAGATTCTGGCAAAAAGTTTCCTGCAGGAAAACTGAGGCCGAAAGGCTGAAGTTTTGCATTAATGTTTATTGTGCGTTTGTCCGGTTTAATTCTTGGTATTCTTCTGAAGCTTTTTTTGTGTATGTATGTGAAAGAAATTGTATTACGGCATCTGGAAGTGCTGCAGAGAGCTGGAGGGGCTCTGGGTATCGGGATGCAGTGGCTGGAGGGCAACTCTGGGTTTTGGGCTCTGGTCCCTCCTGCCTGTGCTGGTAGCGCAGGTTGTGCCATCCCTGGTTCTCAGCGTGTCCCATGGGCATGCGGACAGCCCACCTCAGGAGGACCTTGAGCCCAGGTGCCTGCAGCAAGGCTCTGAGTGGACACACGAAGCAAATTCACAGCTCGAGAACCCCCTTGCTGTGCGCTGAGCTGTGATGTGCGTACCTGCGGGCTGCCTTGGCTGCCCCTGGCAGGGCCAGGGAAAAAACAGGGGGAAACAGCAAAGCATTTCCCACCGCTTTGCTTAGTCATACTCGAGGACACAGAGGAAGCCTGGCTGACATACTCTGCAGGAGTTAGGTCTTGCCCCTTGCGGTTGCCGTTTATTGTGAACAGGAGAATGTAGTAGTTTAAAAACTATTTGAGTTGACTCAAAGACTGTAGAAGACCTCGTGTAAACTCATTAGTTACTATGCAGCTGCCCACATAGCATTTAAAGTAATAAAAAATGTATTAGTTTCAGTATGTGAATGTATTAGTATCCACTCTGTACTTAAATGAAAAATTTCTGAGCTAAACCATATGGATGTATTACCAGCATCTCTGCAGCTGTGTAACCCTAAACTTGAGCTATCCTTCATAATTAATAAATCTAAAATATACAGTAAATGCTGCAAACTACATATACAGACTTCAAGTGACAAACCCCCCTAAATTTCTGCATCTATTTTCAGTGCTCATCTATAGCAGTACAAGGGCAATCCTCTGAAGGCAATGCGTGTTGTAACTAATAGCCAGGAGAGTGTTCTCATGGGTAGGAGCAGGGTGCAGTTTGCTGGCCTTGCCGTTCCCTTGTGAGAAGAGGAGTATTTCTGCTTATTTCGCAACTGTCTTATGGTCATGAAAATGTGTACATGCAAATATTTGCTTTTTTGGACTTACACCAGAGCATCATGAATTTTTGATTCATTGCACTTTACAAAAAAGCAGACAGACAAAGAATGAAACTCAGTGAGAAGACAGTAACAGGGGTGGGTGACCAAATTGTCCGAGGGATGCTACAGGGTGTGAGGTGTCAGGCTGCATGGCATACTGTGCTAATGTGCAAATCTCAGCATTTCCATTAAAAATGAGGTTTAATTTCCCCTGCGGCAGAGAAACTGTAGGAAGAGGCAAGGCCTTGCAAAGTTCTTTGGAAGTGCATTTAAAAAAAAAGAGTGTTAAGTACCATGATTCCCTTTAAAATGAAGAGGGATGAAAGATTGAGATTCAGGAGACACAGGATTTTCTGAGAGTCTTTTCTTTCAGTAATGTGAGCAATAAAAGAGTAGATGTTGGTAAACCATTATTTTTTCCTGTTGCATTGGAAAACAGGAAGAATGCATATGAGGCTAAGCATAACCACAACCTGTTTGATAATGTGATTCAGAATTAGGTGTTTATGGTTCAGCACATGCATTCAAAGCAGGAGTGTAGGGGTGGGTGTGTGGGGGCTGTTTAATTAGAAAGCTGTCTGATTTCCCCAAAGAAGCTATGATACAGTGATAAAAACTTAATTCTCTGTGGTGGCATCCTTCACTAGAGGATCAGCTGTATTAAAGATCACATTAGTTTTCACCCGAACTAAGGCTGCAATGTGTGCATACAGTGATCATTCAATTTCCAACACAGCCCTGACACATGGCTTACAGAGTCGGTGCAGACGATCCATGTCAAGTGATTTCAGTGTATTTGGATACAGCTGCTGCTTCTGTAAACCTACAGGTACAAGATGAAACTTAACTGCCTTCCCTACTGATAGCCACGCACCTCATCTGGGTGAAATTGGACACAATGAAGTTAGGATGCCCAGGAAAATGGAGTGGAAGCTGGAAGATGCTGGGGTTCAAAGCATCTCTGGGCTGAAGTGCTCTTGGAAGAGTAGATGCAGCTCTGTGGGGCACCACAAAGGAGTTTTTCTCATGAAAACTGCTCCCTTGGCCATTTATGGCCATAAGTTACTTTTTTTTTAATGTCTCACTATTTTGTAGTATACATCCAGCTCAGATTTCATATCAATCAGATTTAGTTTTCTGTGATAATAACACCTTGCTTTTCATAAGATGATCTCCTCAATACTTGCTTGCTGTACCAGTGTAAACACTGTATTCCCTTTCTTATTCTTTTGAGCACATTTTTAATACTGTTTACTCTGAATTATTTTCGATGCCCAATTTGAGAATCAAAGAGCCAGAACTAGGTGACAAACTCAATGTACAGTCAATGAAAACAGGTGATTGGGATCCTTTATCAGAGATGGCACACTGGGCACTAATGACGGACTCATCTGTTCTGTATCTTAATCAATTCCAGTGATCTCATTTGTATTTTTTACTCTTACTGACAAGTAGTTATTCAAGGAGGTAAATTGACTATCTATGTAATTTGCCTCTTGGACACAAAAGCCTCAAAGTTAACAGGCTTTCCACCCCCTGGAGAAATCTTCTTCACTGCAGTCTGGTGTTCTGCTAATTATTCCTTTGTCCCTTTTTGTTTTCCAAAGGTGGCAGAGAAACCTGAAGGAGATCAGTGGGTGCAGCCAGCAGCTGTGGGATAACGGCTGCTGGCACAGTCCGCTGGGTCTCCGGTGCCCCCCCAGCTGCAGACAGTGCTGCTGCGGGCAGGTGGGAATGCAGGTCAGCACCAGCTCAGAAAAGTCAGGGTTTGTGACCAAAATCACCCCACGTTCCCAAGATCAGCCTGTTTTGTCCACATCTGTCTGTTGCTGGGGGTGTGTGTGGGAAGAGCAGAAGCTGAGGCGGTGCTTTGGTATGTGTTTGAAAACTAATAATCATAAATCCGAAGACTAAGCAGGGTGCCTGTTAAAAAGGTATTCTTGATGAGCTCTTCGAAATACCTTGTTTTATTAATGCTGACAATGAGTGCCTCTAAGATACAGCCTTTCCACTTTGTTGTGCTACAGGTATTTTTTAAAACAATCAATTTACAAAGAACATTTTTTTTTTCCTTTTCATGCTGTTAAAGCAAATTGGTATGTAATTAGATTTATATAGTGAATAATCTTATTTGCATATCCAATTAATTCTTCCTGTTTTAATTTGTTAGGGTTGGATTCACATTAGTAGTAAAAAATAACACTTAAATTATCAAGGATTCAAATTTCCTTTTACCATAATTTATTCAAGATGTTGCATTATAACTTGGTCCTCAGCATCCACTTCCTTTTAAAGGCCATTAAATAACATGGAAAAAGGCAATTGAGAGAAAACTAACCTGTGTTATAAAAACAATGAGGGTCTATTTAAGCTGACCAAAGCAAATGCTTGTAGATTTAGGCTTTTTAATCATCTTATCATAGAATGGTTTGCATTGACCTTTAAAGGCCATCTAGTCCGACCTCCCTGCAGTGAGCAGGGCCATCTTCAGCTCCATCACGTTGCTCAGCGCCTCGTCCAACCTGACCTTGAATAATGCTTCCAGAGACGGGGCAGCTGCCACCTCTCTGGGCAGCTTGTGCCAGTGCCTCACCACCCTCATCGGAAAAAAAATCTTGTCCCTATCTAGTCTGGATCTGCCCTCTTTTTGTTTAAAACCATTACCCCTTGTCCTATTGCGACAGGCCCTGCTAAAGTCTGTCCTCATCTATCTTATAAGTCCGCTGTACGTACTGGAAGGCCACCGTAAGGTTTGCCCGGAGCCTTCTCTGGGCTGAGCCGCCCCCGCTCTCCCAGCCTGTCCTCACAGCAGAGGTGCTCCCGCCCGTGGGTCATTTTTGTGGCCATCCCCAGGACCCACTAACAGGTCCATGCCTGTGCTGAGCACTCCAGGTGTCCTGTTCAGGGTCTGTAGGGGACCGATGGCTGTGTGCAATGTTCACTGCAGGGTGTTAGTGGATTTGGTGAGCAGTAGGAGGATCGACTGTTCCCCACTGATTTTTGTCAATCGTGGAGGCTTCTCTTGAAGTAAGAATACTTCTTCTAAAGACGTCTCTTTATTGTTTTGACTATCTTGACACTTGAAATCTGTGTTCAGAAATGCAGAAGGCAGGCAAAAAAATCTAGAAGAGGGACCTGATTTGAGAAGTATTAATACACCCTAAATTCCACACATTTCAACAAAACAGGCAGGTGTTTAGCACCAGTGAAAACAATGTCACTTTGTGCAGTAGTAAAGCAGATCATTTTAGCAGCTTCCTGTAGACTTCTACAGCTTTATTAGCTGGGCAGAGGAGTGCATTTTGCAGCTGTAGTCCAAGAAAAGTTCTATTTTTGCTCTGAGTCAGGAAACAGCTTGGCACAAGCCCTGCTTATAAAATCTACGTGAAGAGCCTTGGTCGTCCCTGCCAGACCTGTGGCCGAAGGGCTTTCATTGGCGGCCGCGCTGCTCTTCCGTGTGCTCAGACTTCAGGTTCCAGCTGCAGAGTCGCCGCAGCTGCATAGAGAGCTCTTGGGCTTGGGAGATATCACCAGGGCTGAAAAGTCAGCCAGCCAAATACACATTTGAACATGCTAAAGCCAGTTTGTTTCCAGCGTGTTTGACATACAGGGGCTGTAGCCCTGCTTCCCAGTTACCCGTACTTGAGTTTGGGTGCAGAGAGCTGTTAGCCATGGGGGAAAAACAAATTGACGAGTCATTATAAAAAGACGGAACAATTACATTGTGACCTGAAATTAAAGTGGTATTTCAGTATAGTGAAAGTGCAGGCATGTAAAGGAGTGTGGGACCGCTCTGGCAGGTGAGAGCCTGTTACTGTGGAGCAGGAATGTCAGTCAGAACCATGTCATTATGGTCTGGCGGATGAAAAAAGAAGGTGAACTTGTTGTCTGCCACGGTGAGAAAAGCACCATTAAACATTTAATGGTGTCTTCATTTAATGTCACCCGGAGCATGCAGTAAATGTGGCATGGAACACGTGCGCAAGCTTCACAGTGTGGTTTGACCTCAAGTCTTTTAATTCAGAGGTGATCTCAGCGCAGAGATCAGGCATGGCGTGATGTCTTCACCAAACGCTTACGATGCAGTGATTACCCATGAACTCGAGACCAGCAGGGCACGGGCACGCTGCTGCTCTGAACTGCCACCCTGAAAACACATGAGCTTTAGCAGGCTGAAGCTGCCATAGTGCACATGGGTGCACACACGTCGTCTTCCATATGGGGTGAGAAAGCTTTATGTATACACACAGGTGTGCAGGTTTTTTATTTATTTTTTTTTTCTCTCCAATTTCAAAGTGTCCCTCAGGTTTTTAAGAGATTTTTGGACGTGTTCCTGTCATTACTAGAAAGAATCTTCTATAGCTTGGGAAGATATCTGTCCATCTGTCTAGTGCATCAGCTGATGTACAATAAGCTACCTGCTTTTAACCTCTTCTGCTGCCAGGCTTGCTGCTCACCGCCGAGTGCCCTTCACCCTTGTCGCAGGGAGATGGGTGGCAAAGGTATCTGCGGTTCTCATAAAAGCAAAGGGTCTTGATTTCAGTTTAATACCCAACTGCTTTATGGCATCTTTACCTAAACATATCCCTCTGTGTTTGCTTGATTCCAATATTCTGAGCAGCTTGTTCTGCAAAATGTTAACTGTTACCAAACCCCCCCTGTTTTATACTTTCTGTGTAAGAAGCAGGCCTTGCAGTTGTGGACTTGTATTACTGCTGTTGGGTGGTTAATGAAAGCAAGACTTGATTACTAGGAAGAAAAAGTAATTACAAGTGGTTGATGCACAAAGCCTGAAAATCCATACCGTGTCCTTTTCTCTGTTGGTATCAGTAGACAACTGGGCTGCACATCCCATGTCCAAAACCAGAGGAAAAACACCCTGTGATTACAGTGGCTGGATCGTACTGGGACTGAATGGTTAATTCTAATTAATTTTTGCAGAAATTCTGTCAGTGAAAGGGAGATTAACTAAAATTTGGCATTTATAGGTTGATACAACTGCTTCAAAGTGAGCAGGGGTTAAGAACTGAAAATAAAAACAGCAATCTGTTTAAATGATTTAACAAATTAGGAAAATACTACCATAATTATGTTGCAGTGATATGAAGTATGTCCTAAGGTAAATTGCATTGGATCCTAATTAGCAACTATTGGTTATTAGCTAAATCTGGTGCCGGAGAAAAAAAAAAATAGGTACAAGTGTTTAGTTATTGCCTACATCTCCGAACACCGCATTTGTTGTACATTTTGTACTATTTCTACCTAAAAGGTGAAGTAACTACTGCAGATGCAAGGTAGTCTGCCCACAGGTCACGGGAAACACCTCAGTGGTGTTGTAGCCAGACAGCATGAAATACAAATAAGGTGACAATTGGTGGCAAAACAATTTCTGTGTACTGGTTTTATCTCATGAGGAACAAGTACACCGTTCTACTGAGTAATAAAAATAAATTGCACAGCGGGGCCTGTGCCCCTGGTAGCTTTGGCTATAGCTGTAAGATATGAAATAGGTATGCAGATAATATATTCCCTCTCTTGTTCCCTCTAATCTATCCGTCTGCCTACTTTGTAAACTGTACTTGACCAAGCTACAAACAGCTTTTAGTTTCTAAGGGCAGGAAAAGACAGTACGCATCCCTGCATGTCGGAAAACTAAGTGAAAATGACCTCTAGCTCTAAGGCACTTATTGAAAACCTATTTTAAATTGAATACACAAGCCAAGATAATACAGGCTGTTTGATAAGAAACATTAGAGAAATCCATAACACAAGGCTTTTTATTATAGGTTTATTACATCAATCTCTCCAGTGGGTAATGGAACTTGTAAATATACTCTTATGTAGGAGTCTCCTTGCGGGCTTTTTATTCATGCTGAAGTAAGCACAGCAAACTTATTTGCTGTCAGGGTACATTGAATTTAAGATTAGTATTTATTTTGGTTCTAAAGAGGTTTTGCTTTTGTGAATTGGAAGTTGGTGGCACAGCTGTAGGAGGGGAGGTGGAAGCTGCAGGGGCGCGCAGGCAGTAAATGAGTTTTCCAAGCAAACTGCTGGTCCCGTGGGCGCACACTGTGGGGCACGGGGTGGCCGCTCGCCTGGGTGGGCCTCCTCCCATTTGGGAAGAAGAAGTTGGTTTGTTTCAGAAGGATCTTGCTGGTTTTCTGCTGAATAAACTCAGCAAGATGAAAAATCATCTGTGGGAATAGAGAAATATTTAAGGGAAGTATTTATTGTACTACACGTGCACAAATGCGGTCACAATGTACTACTTACTGTACGCATTTGTTCTTTAATATTAAAAGTACTTTTAATTCTGTTCTAGAGGCAAGCAAAGTAGTGCTGCTGCAGCAATAATCCAGTATGCTTTTGCTTGCTTGGCAGAAGCTAAGTGTACATTATACTGAATAAAGAGTTAAGGAAAAGTTTGCATAGAAGTTTGAAGGACAAAAAAAGTTCAAATTGTAGCAGTACTAACCCAACACCAAAACCTGGGAGTTTTTGCGTTAGTTCATTGGAGGATGTAATAATTAATTGGTAGTTGACTTATTAAGGAGATTTTTTCCCCTGTATTTAGAGGATGTTAATTGCAAGGACCAGAAACCTGTTGAGGTGTCAGCAAAGTCAGCACTTAACACATGACTTTCACAGCTTGATTGTTGCAGTGAATTCCTGTTCTAATTAGAGGGGTATATTTTCATTCATACACCACCAGGCAAAAGGTGTTGTCAGTGGTGTGCAAGTGGCTGCAACTATACATAAAATACATCGGTTTAAAATTATTCATTGCATAGCTCAGGTACATTCTTTGAATTGCAGAGCTTAAGTCAAGTCACACAACCTTCAGTCAACAGGTTGATTGCAGTTGAAATCAGTTACATTTTTTTAATGGATGATAGAGATGGGAAAAACACAATGGAAAACTTGACACAAGTTCTTAGGCAAAGGCTTCACCAACTGCAGGTGACATGGATGGGGACAATGTTTGAAGCCCCCAGGGTGCTGCTCTTCAGGGAACCACAGCCGTTGCCTGTACGGGGAGTGGGTGCTGAATGCCCGTAGGCTGGGCTCATAAGTAATGAGTAAACTTTTCTGGATGGAGGAGTATCCATTCTGCAGCCAACACCACTGCTTAGCACCATAGTATGAAGGGTTGAGTTTTATGTTGGTGCAGAATAAACAAGGCCAGGTTTGAGTGATGTTTTGCATTTCCAGCATTGACAAAGAACTTTTTGCTGTATGAGATGGATTATGATTGAAGAATGAAGGATGTATATATTTAAGGTCTGAGGGTAACAAACGTGCTTGTACTACAAAACCACTGCTGTGTCAAACCCGCATGAAATAAACCATCCTGTTTATCCACCTGGCTGGGCACTTTCTTCTGTACTATGCTACTGTACAGTAATGTTGCCTCTAATGTGCATCAGCAGATAGTGTAGCACTATTTTTGTTATATATTCTCACATGTATTAATTATGTATTATCATTTCCATCTCTTGCATATTTGAAAAGGCAACAGTTTTAAAAGGCATTCATTCTCATGTCTCTGAACTATTTTTGGCTGCCTCCTCGGTACTCCTATAAACTTCTCCGGCAGCTGCAGTGCTGAGAGCAGTAGTGCTCTCAGATACGATGGGTGAGCAGCAAACGGGTCAAGAGAAACTTCCTCCATGGCTTTGATTTCTTGCTGCTTGCAGAACAATGCTCTGATGAGACAGCAGAGTGCTACCAAAGCGATCTGTGAAGAATTATTCACTGTTTAATTAGTTTGCATATTCTTCGTTATGGAGCGTGGTGGTGTACTTCTTGAAGAAGTTAAAACCAAAGCTCTCTGTTCCAGATAAAAGGCTGCTTACAGAAATGATTTGTCTTTGAGGCATCTAAAAACACAATCAGGAAGTCCTTCGCAGTGCGTTCTCAATCCAGTGTAATCCTTAATTTTCAAAGCAGAGAAAGCTGTTATTTTTTTAATTGTAATGAAAAAATTGTTGAAGCAGTGCACATTATTTCGATTACTTATTAAGCCTTCTCTTCACTAGAATGAAATTACGTTATTTCTCTTAATTTTCTTGCTTTTAACTTCTGACTTGTAATTTACCAAAAGAAAAAAAAAAACCCAACCAACCAACCCTCGCTCCTGGAGCTGGTTTTCTTCCAATTGCCAAAGTGTTGCAGATGGTCACAGTATTCATACGAGTAACGCAAGTCAACTCTTATTTCGGCATCTTCCTGATATTTTGGGCTATTTATAGTAAGACAGAAAAGAATAGTGTTTATTAGTTTACACTGGATTTCTAATCTATCACTTTTTATAAAAGCTTCAGCAACCTACTGGTTTGGCATAAGTGGACATTATGTAGTGACAGATTTATTTCACTGAATCACATAAACACAGTAAAATATATAGTTTCTTGTTAAGCAATAAATTTTTTATTTTTATAATTTTTTTATAAATAGAAGGTTTTAAATTATAGAAAGACTTTCTCTTAGAGAAAATACATCTGATCTCCCTTATATTTGACTGTTGACTTGCTCTCCTCATCGATACGGAATTTGTTTTTTATCTCTGTAGTCATTTTATTGCAGTACACTTCTTCAGAGCTTTTCCTGATGCCCTTGGTCTGACAACAAAACAAGAGGCTCCTGGGGGGGGGCAACTCGCTCTGTGTCATCTCTTGAGGTGCAATTATTTTGTTTATCCTCGGTGCCTCTGGGTGTCAGGGTGCAGGCGCGTGGAGAGGACGGACAGACTCCTTGTGAGCCACCGTGGGTCGGTCGGTAGCGGCTCGCACGACTTCTCCTGGGTCACCCCGGTAGTGGGACGGCCTTGGCAGGTGTGGTGGGCTGTTGGGCTGTCTGTCACGGTGACGCTGGTTTGCAGACTGTTTGTAGAAAATATCACTTGCATCAGGTCAACGTTGAATCTGAAGCGCTTGTTCACAAGTCGTTTATTGTGTAACGTTTGTGTTTGGTGTATCGGCATCCTCCAGTGGAGAGCCAGGAGTCTCCATAAGCAAAGAAAAGTGAAGTTTTACCCTTGGGGTGGGCTGTGTGTGTTTGGTAATTGCTGCTGTTTGATGCCCTTATATTGCATGAAGGACTGTGTTTCCAGGAGATGCTTTCTCCTGTTGTAAGAAACACCTTAAAAAGGGGCTTCTCTTCCCAAAGCTGCTCTGGGTAGCAGAGATTTAAACGGACCGTTGGAGATGAACTCTTATCTCTGGGGCAACCCCATCACGCTGCTCTTTAAAGGTGAGCGAGGAATGTTTGAAAGCGTAACCTGGTAGTGTTACACCAGATAGAAGAAAGATTTTACTCCCAAATGCCATCAATCTAAGTAGTTTTTGAGGGTGCTAAATTGCAGTGTAAGAAGTCATAGAAGTCAGGCTTTTGACAGCTATTGCTGATATCTTTTCCCTGCTGCATTAGTTAAAGTTCGTAACATTTTTTGAAAATTAAAGGAATACGTGCTATCCATGGGCAGATCGTACAAATTGTACTCCCAGTTGCTCTTTTGATGTTTTAGTCATTGAACTCCAGGAACTTTATTTAAGCTGCCCTCAATTTAGCATTGAGTGACGTTAATTTTAATGCTGGATTTGTGTGGGATCTGTGTCTGTGTGTGTGTGTAGATGGTCTGGTCCCTCTGCAGGGATGACCCAGCAGAATAAATGGGGGTAAATGGTGACCCTCAGAAAAAAAGAGTTGGGGAGTCTCCGGGAGCGCTGCCGGTCCCTATGCTGCAGAGGGATGCAATTGTCAGTGAATGCTTTTTGTTCCTGCTCCTGCTGAGGGTTACAGAAATATTTTTTAAAAATAAGTGAAGGACAGCTCCTCAAATGTGCTCTGAATTAGTGCAATTCCACTGACTTCAATGAAGTTACAGAGATTTACACCTGCTGAGGTGCCAGCCGGTGTCCCAACAGCAGACTTCAGATGCCTTAAATCCATTTATATAATGTAACCACCTGGAGATTACAGCATTGGATCCTGTTTACAGGATTAAACAGTTTCCTGCTTTAGCAGCAGTGGGAAGTGCTGGTGAGATTTTCCCGTCCATAGCCAGGAGCCTGCCCAGCATCGTGCTGCTGTGCGGTGTGATGCCCAGCATGTCTCAAGAGGGCACGCAGTACAGTGAGGGCTGCCAAAGAAGGGCTTTGGCTTACCTTTTTGTTTAACTTTAAAAGGCAGATTACTCTCTTTTCCTTCATAAATTAGTCCCGTTTAAACTGCAGATACCCACGGTGCCATCAGGCTTGCGTTCAAGGCAGCCAGACACCATTATAAGCCAATGCTGACAATTTTGCACCAAAAATATAAATATATAACATTATAAAGAGGAGGTTTCAGTCTCTCACCATACTTTCAGTTATGTTGTAATGTGTTACATTGAAATATTGTCCTTTTTTCTTAAGGCAAGGGTTGAACTTGCTAGAAATAATAACAAATGCAGAGTGTAGTATTTGTAATGAGACAGATGCTTAAAGGTGCCTGTGGTGGTAGTCTATGATAGAAGGGACACGCCACCCATGTTCACCTTCATATTCAGTTTTGTGGGTATTATTTGCTCATGGGGCCATGTGTGAAATACCGTGTTGAATTTGTAATATGTACATGCTGTAGGGAGCTATAGGTATCCCAAGTGGAGGAGTTTGGAAGGGGCCGCGAAAGGCTGCACTGCTGGAGTACAGGTGTGGTGGTCCCTGCAGCCTTCCCAGGGCTTGAAAACGGGCGTGTGGGATGTGTGTGTACCTTTGGAGAAACCATACTCATCTCCTCTGTGTTCTTTTCTTACTTTTTCTTATTTTTTTCTTTATATTGATGTTCAATTAGAAAAATTGCAAATCTCAAGCTTTTTTTGCAGGAATGTTTTTACAGTTTAATTCCATGTTCGTTTTTTTCCAAGATAGCCCTTATATATTAAAAAAAAACAGCAGCCACTTTCTGAAGAGCAGCTGCCTTTTTCTGAAGTTTGTACGCTTATAAAAAGTGTAAAGAAATTGAATAAACAACTCATCTGCCTTGATTTAGATGGACACTACTTTTATTCTTCAGATTTTTATAAAAACAGACTGGCTTGGTCAGAATTACTTTTTGAAGGCATTTAAACTTACTGCTTCTAATGCAGTCTAGACTGTTTTAGATGAAAATAAAATAGCTCTTCTACAGAATCACAGGCAAATCTAGAGGAACCAGAGGTAGAGCATACCGTGGGAGAGATTCTTGAAGTCAGCAGAGACAAGCAGGTACCTTGTTCTTCCAGACATTTAGGGATGGGGAGCCCCATCAGCAGACCTGTGGCTGTTAGCACCTTCTCTGCTTTCATATGCTCATCTCTGTTAAACAGTTGTCAATTAAATAACAGCCACACACCTCAACTGCATCTGTTCAGCACCTTCAGCTGACTAACCTGGGAGAAGACACAACCCCAACAAGTGGAGGAGATAAAACTTCATCACCTGTGTCCCATTACAGTGTTGTCCCAGGGATATGGAAATGTTCAAATATTGCCAAAACCAGGCAGAGAAGGAGAAGTGTGCGTATTGTGTATTGAGTTAACAAATAACCTGGTTTATTCTCTGCTTTGTTCAAGTTTTACAAGTTTTGTGCTCGTTGGTTGCAGCAAGCTGTGCATGCTGGCTGAATGCTGGTGTCCTGGGACAGCATTCCCGGTATTCCCATAACTGCTCAGCAGCACTGCCTACTCTGGGCATAAGCAAGGGCTTGTTCTGACAGCTCTCAGTGCTGCTTCCCCTCACACTGTGCAGCTAAACGTCAGAGCCTTCCTGATGTATGCCCCTGTACACCGAGTTGTGTTTTCTTGCCGTAATTGCAAAATGTGTGCCCATGACCCGGGACAAGCAGGTTTACAGTGTCCTGTTGACAAACTGCACCACCGTACATGCATTTTCTGACCAGTGACATAGTGCAAATTAAGTTACCGGTCTTTCACGTGGAGTGTGCTGGACAGATTATCCCTCCTCACTCGCCACTGCGCGGGAGCGGTACTGCATCACTCACGAGGCGCTGGTAATTCAATCTGCTTATTCACAAATATTTGAGAAGGGAATCCATTGCCTAAACCTCTCTGTAAATAGCCTGATAAAAAGTTGGCAGGAAGCCGCTTTACTTCTGACAGCGGCTAATGTACTTAAACCTGAAGACAAAACCCAGGCTTCACCTTGCAGCGATGCGCTGGAGAGGGTTCCTTTCACCTTGAAGATTTCTGCGGCGATGGGCTCCTCAATCATTTGAGAGCCTGTACACATCGCCGAGTTGTCTTTGTTTTTCAAGCAATAGATGATACAGAGATTATAGGTTATTGCCCCAGGGACTTCCCTTTTCTAAGGCTCCAGGTTTTTAAGGGAAAGAGGCTTTTTCAATATCAGTATTTCATAACTTTTTATTGTCTGCCACTGGGGTGGGGAGGATAGCATTTGTTAGCCTGGCTTTTACACACCTTCCTTATTACATGAAAGATTAAAATCAATTGAAGTTCAGGGAGGTATTGCGGAAAGGAAATATGTGGCTTTAAAATATGCACACAGACCTACTAACTCTGGGGTTTTTTTAATATCCACTTTATTGTCACTGTCATACTCAAGACAACTGAAAATCTTAGAGTAATAATATGTGTTCTTGGAAGACAGCAGTTATATCAGCACCTTAAATTTTACTAATACATCAATAGATAATTAGTACAGACATTTATAATGCCTTATCCACAAATAGTTCTACATGAGAATACCCAGCACCAGAGGGATGTGCAGACTGTTGGAGGAGGCTGAAGAACAGTTGAAGGCAACTTTCTGCGCAAAGTGATGTGCTGTAGTGGGGCTTGGTCAGAAGTGGAGGTAATGTCAAACCGACGAGGTGTAAATATAAAGGTTTCTAACAGTCTAGGGTGCTGGCAGCAGCTTTCTGAAAGAATTTCACGGAGTCAGGTCTCTTACTAGGCAAAAGCCGCTTTCAGCCTGAACTATAGCCTTTGCCTGTCTTTGCCCGTTGCATTCAGGACTTTTTTTCAACAGATGGAAGCAAGTCAGCCCAGTATCGCATGCTAGCTACGAGGTACTGGTGCAGTCAGGATTCATACACCTTGAGAACACTCCTTGTGGCTGGATTTTGCCTGTGCTTTCCTGGGAGGTTACAAACAGCTCTGGAAGCCCAGGACTGTGAGAGCCTGAGGCCACAATTCATCAGGCGCGGGATGTGGGTGCTACCCCTGCTGTGGCAGTGACAGGCCACCTGCACGGAGGGTGACGGATTGAGGCAGGATGTCTCAGAGCTGCTGTTCTGTGGTTAAGGTTAGTGCTGTGGATGGAGTAGACCGTAAGCTGTAATTGCATCTCCCTTAAGGACCGATTTCTCCATCACTGACTGACCTCAGTTGAAAGTATGTCACGTCCTGAGTTGAAAGAATTAAAAAAAAAATACATAAACCATGAAACAGATTAAACATGAGTATTTTATCTAAGGCTCTGTGTAATCTAGTCATTAGAGATGCTCTGAGCTCAGTTCTTAACTGTACAGTATTCAAAAGCAGAGTGGCGAAATGACGCCTGTGTTGGCAAGCGTCGTTGTCAGGATGCTCAGCTGCAGCTGGTGGAGTGCGTGGGGATGAGCACAGCCCTTGCGGTGGTGGCCAGCGTACCTGTTAGCTCACTTCCAGTCACAGAGGACTTGTGATAGCCCTGGTGTCTGGTCACTATGAGCGTGTTCCTTTTGTCTCCATGTACACTAGTGAAACAAAAGGAGTGTGAGCTGATGTGAGAGTGTGACTATTTTTTTTTTCCCCTCTTGTAACCAGCAGATTTGACCACTTGAATAATGACATAATACCATGAGTTGTTATAGCGATGGTCTCAGGGGAGAATGAAGGAAATAACTGAGAAAAATTTATCCAGCAACTGAAGAGCCAAGTCATGGATTTAGACCTGGGCTCGATTCAGCAACACACTGGTGGCATCCTGGCAGGTGGATTTCTGGTCACAGATCAAATTCATGGGAGCCGCATGTGCACAGCAACAGCAAAGATAATTTAAGCCATCTACATCCCATAGTTAAGCGTAGAGGAGCAATTTATGGTACATTTTTAGATAATGTAGGTTTAGTGTTCTTATTCCTAGTGACAGGATATGTTTGAACGCATTCAGAATGGATGTGTTATGCAGCAGCTTTTGAGAACCCTGGTGAAACTGTGATATTATTCATCTCCAAAGCAGAATATATGTCTCTGTTACTTCAAGAAGAAAAATGTGCCTTTTTATTTGGGTTATTTTGGTTATTATTGCCCAGTGGTAACAATAGATGTATTGTGCTTGGTAAGGAACAGTATTTTAATTTCCTGTCATAAACCTGTGTTTCTGGGGTTGGATACATAACCCTGCTGAATGATTTCCGAAGGGCTAGAGCTTAACTTGTAAGACATCAGTACAAGCCTGATTATTATATGCATATTTAAAGGTATCTTTCAAAAATATCCCTTTGGTTGTTTCTACTACTTCAGCACTGGAGATCAATAAATAAGGTGATCGTTAATGAACAGGCAGCTGGTTCTGCCTGGGCTTTTGTAACTGATCTTTGGCAGAGGACCTGCAGATGCCCTAGTGCTCTGTTGTGATATTGTTATTATTACTGCTGTTGTCTTATAATTATTCATAAGTCTCTCATGGGCTGGTATCATCCTTAATGGAGCTGTGCAAGTTTATTCATTTGTTTTTCTGATGTTGGCTGTGATGACTCGGGGAGAAGGCTGCTTGGTGAAGGAACTTGTGATTTTCTGCAGTAATGGAGAAATATGCTTTTATCGTAGACTGAAGGGAACGTCTGTGATGATCATCACGCTGTTGACTTACTAAGAGAACACAAATTACGTTCTATTAAATAAGGTTTTTGTCATAGGACAAGTCCCTCATTACACTGCGTTGGGAATTGCCTCCTCCTGGCTGTCGAGACCCAGCAGAGAGGCATGGGGAAATCTTGCTTTTGTGTGTATGGATCAGGTAGCAAGATTTTATTTGAAAAGTGCTAACTTGATGGCATTTGCTATAATTAATCATGTGGCATTTAGGTGGGTGAAACTTGGCTACCGCTGTGGCACAGACAATCCGACAGGAGAGGCTTCACGGATGAGCTCCCTGAGCCGCAGCCGTGGCTGGAGCTGGCACATTGCTCTGACATCACAGACCCTGGGCAGCCGGCAGGCTGGTCCGGACCCCCCCGGGCTGTGGGGGCTGGGCTTCCCCCAGCGGTCAGAGCACACTTGCACTGGGGTGGATGTGCTAACCTTGCCTTTAATTCAAACTGCTCCAGATGCTTGGGTCACTCGTAAATAGAGTTATCAGACCATTACTGTCTCCGTTTCAAATTCTGGAGCTGTTCCATGCCTGCATTTACAAGACTAAAGATTTATTTCTTCCTGTCTTCTGAGCCTCTGGATTTTTATGGCTCCGTTACTGTCTCTGAGGAATACCTGACACTGCTTTTGAACTCGGGTATCAGATGCTTGCCGATCAGATGTCACCTGCCAAGCATGGCTTTCCACTTTAACTGTGCTTGTACTTGGTACAGCAGCAATCTGGGAAATAAAAGTATGTCAGAGAAGAACAGTGGTGGAGGGAGCAGCCGTCTGGCTCACGGTCCCTGCTGGAGACCCATAGGGTGCTGCAACACCAGCCTAGTCTTGCAGCCTGGTGCTGCAGGGGGTCGGTGGTGGCTCTTACTCGTGCAGCTTCTCACCCCAGAGGCCAGCCGGCAAAGGGTGGCTCGGACAAGCTCTCTGGGAGGATGTTTTGCTCCCACGGCTCAGGGGGTTGCAGCGGGACTGCAGAACGAGTATTTAGTATTGGACTTGTTAAATCTCTTTTTTTAAAAAGAAAACATTTTCTGTTTCTTTTGAATAGGAAGCATCTTTAGCAGGTCTTTTTTATTGAGAAGTCTACAGAATTATTTCTAGTAGAACTATCTGGTGTAAAAATTTCTTTCTAGTAATTCCAAAGTCATTAGCAGTGTGTGTGTGCAGTTGAAGTTAATAGAAGTGATAGGCAAAAAATAAAGAGCGAGCTGTCCAATTTAGCCTTTTCCTGCTCAGGAGGACGTAATGCAGCTGACTAACCTTGAGGAGCAGGCTGGTGCGTTAATCAGCGATGCCCTTGAGCTGCCCTATCCATTTCACTTTCCAGTTTCTTGAAGAGTTGCTCCTCCCAAGGTGCAGTTTTGTCTTGGAAGAAATACTGACTTGCAACGTTGTATGAAAACACACCAGCATACATCGCAGAAACCAATTCCCTCTGCAGCAAACAGGGAGAGGATTTTTATCATTTATACTGGATATACTCCAAGAATTCTCTCTTCAGTTTAGTTATTATCTTTCCCTACAGTGTGGAATATTCAATTAAACCTTCTCTCAAATTGGCCATAACTTACAATGAAAATTAAAGCGATTCTATTTAGGTAACGATATCTGTCACTGGGCTTAATGTTCAGAGAGAATAGGAATGGTTTCACCTGTTTGTGTGAATTAACCTCAGCTGGCATTCTTCATGTTTCAGTTCCTTGGAAGTGCAGTAAGGCAACAAGCATCGTGCATCCTACTGGCTCTCCAGTTTGGGGTACTGGAGGGACACAGAAAATACACTCTTTCTTTGGAATGTGTTGAATTTAATCTGGCATTTTTTAATAATATTGTGAATCACTAGGAAAAAATGTATGTATCTCAGCAGAAGCTTGGATAGCAGAATGTTCTTCTAAATGATCTATCACATTCTGTCCAACAGCATATGGGCATACACCTCGTACTGTTTAAATTGTATAATGGAATCCACTGAAATTTCATATATCCTGCATCTTACTGAAAGAAATATACCTCCGTTGAAGGAGGCAGACCCGGTACGGTAGTACACTTGTTTCATCTGACGAGGGGGAAATGCTTATTGGTAACCAATCTGGTTTGCAACATGTCTTAAGCTGAGGGCAGCTCATTTTGGGCTTGAGCAAAAGAAACGTAACTCAGAAAAATAAAATCTGTCACTGGGAGATTGTCTCAACGGTTAGCTTGTCCGGGAAGGTTGCTTGCTATGTTTTCCCAGGACAGTAACAAATGTGTAAGGAGTAGCACAGGTTACACAATAGCTGCTGAATATCGTAAAGAGCAAAGCGAGTTAAAATAACAGAGCAGCTTTCATGTGTATCTGTGTATATATGCATTGCTTCATCGTTCTGTTTGATTAAATGACCAAAAGAGAGCCTAATAAATGCAATCTGATCAGAAGGGCAAGGGAAAAAGCCTGCTAAGCTCAGGAAAGAGCTTCCTTCTGGCATCAGTGGGCTTCTGTGGATCAGCTAGCTAGTAGTGTTCATCAGTGATAAGATAAAAATGTGTTATCCATCGCTCTGTGACTGCAGGTCCCTGAGCGTTATTGCAACAGAAATGAAGTTACCACTTCTGTTTACAAAAAAAAAAAAAAAAAAAAAAAAAAAAAAAAAAGAGTAAAATTCACATTTCAAAGTTACCTGTGTAGCAAAACACATTGCTCCCACAAAACCAGCCACTGTAGTAGAGTAGATGCATTTGTGCTGACACTAAACATCTGAGATCCGTTTCCACCCAGTAACATAAGTTAGTAAAAATGAAGTATTTATAGTACAGGTACTTTTAGTTTTTGTCTGTAAGAATCTAGGCAGTAGTTTGTTTTATTTATTAGTGACTATGTAGTGCTCTTTGAACCAAGTCCTCCTCTTCTGTAAGGTACTGTGACTCAGCTCTTGTCACACGCTGCGTTAGGAGCTGGGCTGCAGTGATTTCAATCACGCATTAGACTGTAGCAGAAGGACTCTACAGGCTGAAGATTAAATAGTATGGACTTGCTTATCTTGGTTATACACAGGCAGCAATAAGAGAAAGAAGAAAGACACTCAAAATAATTTTATCTACCCAGTGTTGCAAGGTTTTTCCTCCTCTTCTGTTCCCCTGATATGCTGGCAGCTGCTTTCGGAGCTTCTCCCTGCCTTACCCAACACTGTTCTCTTGAAAGCCAAGTAGCACTTGCACCTGGGCATTACTTCTTGCTGGCTAACAGGAAGAACAAGCTTTTTTTGTGTTTAGTTTTATTTTTTATAACTGCTGCATGTTAAACAGTGTCACCAGCAGATGTAATATTTGGAGAGTGGTTTCATTTGCTCTTTCATGAGCTTCTGGTTTAGCTTGGGCAAATTCAAGCTTAGGCAAAGGTCTTTTTGCCTATTTGTGACTATTTCTACCTTATAGTTCTCTACCTTTTGTCTGATGTGTTCTTCTAAATTGTGCTCTGCTTACTAACTACACAGGCAGATTGTAATGTTTCTTACAACTGTAACTTGCTATCCAACACTCCGTTGCATCATGCGGACTGGTTTCATTGTACTTTGAAGACGAGTGTCTCACCCCAGGATGCTACACCATAATGGTCTGGGCTCTGATCCTGCAGCCAAGTGATGTCCCAGCCATACGGGGACACATTAGGACCCTTAGATTTGTTTTTGTGGGGGTTTCACAATTCAAATAGGTGAGCTATCTAATTTTTAATGCAAGCTGTATTTTCTTAGGATGGGAAGAGAACCAACAATCTGACCTTTGGCGTGATGTGATACGGTAGAAATTGACCAACCATTACTGAAGTAACAGCAAATGATAGTGTAGTGTGACCTGAGTCCTTTGTGGGGTGTGAGGCGGGTGACACAGCCGATGCTGCGCATACCTGAGCCCGCACGTGTCACTAGCTGGGTTACCTGGGATGTCTGCCTGGTACCTGTCCTGGCACAGTCAAGCTCCTTGCCTATGGGAGACAAAGCCACCTGAGCACCAAGCCAGCTTCTGTATTTTACAATTAGAAAACTAGATAAATTAAAACGTATTTTAGTTCTTTTGTTTCCAAGCCCATTAATAGAGTACTCGGAGCTATAATCTTTATGGGCCAGACTGTAATGTTCTTTTTTACAGTGTATGAGACTCTTCAAGGAGTGAAGCAGCCCTGGGTCTCAGAAAGAAGTCAGGATATCATAATCAAGCCCTGTATGCTTTATGGTTATTATTATCTTTTTCTGTCAGCAACAGTAAGTTGCACACAGGTATAATTTAAAGCTAGAGATTATGTGAAATGTGTTTTGAATAATAGATGAGTCTCAGTCAGATATCGTTAACATAATTAAAAATAAAGATAAATACAAGCGATAAACTGTGTGCTTAGTGCATTCTCTTTTGTGGTGGTGCCTCAGGGAGGAGGCATGGGGGAGAGGTTGCTCCATTATAATCTTCCTGGCGGAGTGTCTCTGAAATCCTTCTGTGGAGATGACAGAATTTTCTCTCTGGAGTAAAGAGCTATTGTTCTGTCCCTAATAAATCCAGCTGATTTCCCGGTGTTGAGGGATGAGGGCTATTCACATTCATTCTCGCCCTCCTCCCATCGGGAAGATGCATAGTCTTCTCTGTTCGTTCCTTTTCCTTTCTCATTTCCTTGAATATCCCATCATCTTTACATTTTCTTTATTCATTCTCCTCTGACCTCCTATGCCCACAAATTTCCTGCATGTCCATCAAGATGGACTTCTGGCAGCTGTCGAGATGGCAGCGCAGCTGCCTGGCCGAACCGAGGTCAGTGCCGGCATCCCTGTGAGCCCCGGCAGCGCGGGAGCTGCGGGTACTGGCAGCAGCACCCTGACCTCACACGCGATTGTTTTCTGCCCCACCGGTACTCTGCAAGAACAGAAGTCTGCTGTAAAGGTGATAGGGCAGAACGTGATTGGAAAATGTTCAAAAAAATGTGAAAGCAAGGCTTCTTCCATTCAGCTAAAAGACTTCATGGCTGTGAGACGTTTCACTGGGTCCGTACTTGCACTGTGCATGGCGGAGGCAGGTAGGCATCGTGCTGATGAGCGGAAAACTCTCAGTGAAATCAAGATAGCTGATCTTTTCAGGGAAGAGAACTTGGTTTCCTTTATCTTCTGAACAGCTACTCTGAAGATAAAACTAATACAAACAGGATGGATTGAATTTACATTACAGCTTTCTGTGGGCATTTTGAGCAATGTCGGTGTATTCCGTGGAATCCTGCGCAGTACCTGCGGAGTTAGGCTGACGCTCAGTTACACCCTGTGGCTGCAAAAAGATTTCCCTGCAGGGATGGCAGCACCCCTGGTAATGGAGGGGCAGTAGATGCTGGTGAGCCTCTGGCTGGCTTTACTTGTAGCTGTATGCAATAATGTGGGGGGTTTAGTTTGCAGTGAAAGTATTTCGGTTTTTTTAAAGGTGAAACTAAGCATTCGGATTTGAAATGGGCTTTGCTATGATGATAGGATCATATCATGCCTTTTTACATTCGTTTAAACTTTGGGTAAAGTTCCAGTCTGTGCTCTATTTAGTGCACAAACTTTTGTGAATGTTGACGCCCCATGAGGTTCAATGGCTTTTGGGGAAAAAAAAAAAAAAGTTATATAAACAAAATTGTCATTATCACATCTTTTCTAGGGTGAATGATACATGGGCTCATGCTGCTAAGGTACTATTTTGTTTTAACACTGGGTACATAGAGATTCCATCAAGTATCTGTCACCTTTTCCCTCTGTTTAATGCAGACGACAACACACTGCATGGGCCAGTTTTCCTTCAGGAGCCCAACAGCGTGATCTTCCCCTTGGATTCAGAGGAGAAGAAAGTGAAGCTGAGCTGCGAAGTAAAAGGAAATCCCAGACCAACTATTGGGTTTGTTGAATGTTTAACTTTTCTTTGGCATGATCTCCGCACTACAGCAGTGTCTCCCAAGAGCCTTTGTCCTCCGTGAATCATATGGTGTAACTCAGTGATGCCCTTGGGGTCTACCACAGTACTGATAACAAAAAAAAAAAAAAAAAACCAAACCCAAGCATCAGGGAATCACCACGTATTGCAGTGCAATTGCAGAATTTGGACAAGAGTTCAAAAAGGTTACAAAGGGATTATAAATAGTCTTGGCTCCCAGATTCATCATCCTTTTCTGTAAACGTGGGCAAAGCTCTATAATTGTTTTCAGCTTTAGGAACTGCTTTGGGATCCGTAGAAAAAAGATGCTGTACTACTGTGGTGCTGCTGCTGCTGTAAATTATTTAGGCTGCTGGGACTTTTTCCTTTAGTGCCTTTCTCATGTTATTCACCAAACTAAATGCCACTCTGAAACCGATTA
Organism: Falco naumanni; assembly: GCF_017639655.2. Taxonomy (NCBI): domain Eukaryota; kingdom Metazoa; phylum Chordata; class Aves; order Falconiformes; family Falconidae; genus Falco; species Falco naumanni. Next base: position 91,557,096 of record NC_054057.1, on the reverse strand, counting down.
GAGTCGTCAGACCTCAGCAACCCTGCTGTCTTCTGACATGTCTGACTATTTAATGCAATAAACTCTGCTGATTCACTGGTGCAAACATATTCAAATTGTTTCTCTGTACGTTCCAGCAAAGGGGGCTGCTTATGTGGCTGGGGCTCCATTATGTGCCCCATCCAGGACTGGTGGGGATGGGGGCTGCTGTAGCTGGGGCAACGTGGTGCTGGAATTTCTCAGTGCCCCAGCTTGTGGCAACATCTGCTGTGAGTGAATTTTCTTAAATTTAAAAACAAACAGCCAGCAAGTCAGGAGAGGGATAAAAAAAAAAAGGCTCAGTGGACTTGGATGGTTTACAGATCCTGTTTCTGGGACTTCCCATTGCGAAATGATTAATTCCAAAGAGCAGCAGCACTAGCAACTACAGAAGCATTAATCATATCAGAGACCGAAATGTATGTCAAGGATATTGCTCTTTCAGTTAAAAAATGGAATATCTCAATACTGTGCAGAAAATTTGCATTTTCATACTTTTTTTTTAATAAGTAGTCAAAGATGTTTAAAATCTTTCTTTATTTACTTTGTGTCGTATTTTCAAATACCCAAGAGTAACCATTAATATTAGCAGAATTTAACTTTGACATTTTGTGCTATAGGTGGAAGTTAAATGGAACCAGTATTGACATCAGTATGGATTACCGCTACAGCGTGGTGGAAGGCAACCTGTTGATCAATAATCCCAATAAAACCCAAGATGCTGGAACATACCAGTGTGTAGCAACAAACCCATTTGGAACGATTGTCAGCAGAGAAGCAAAGCTTCAGTTTGCTTGTAAGTCCCGCCGCAGCCCCCGTTCCTGCAGCACGCTAGAAAAACTGCAGGAGCGATGCCTCCTTCCCTGACCTTTCCTAACCCTTTACACAGTATTCCCTGAGCTGTTCATGGAGCAGAGGAAACGCCTGGGTTTAGAGGGGAGATGTGAATGGGGACTAGATGCCTTGGTTTATGATTATTTAGCTGAAATTATATGTAAAATGCAGGGTAAAAAGCCTTACTTACTGAGAAGGAGGCCACCTAGGAAAGTGTCTGGCCAGTGGGATCTCATCATTGACTTTTCCTTTCCTTGGAAAATTAAAGCTTCAAAATAGTTTAAGGAGCATATTCTTTATAAGGAATAAATTGGCAATGACAGTTTTCGCAAGGCCTACGTTTCAGTACGTGGGTACAAGAACTTTCAGGTACGGGTGATATTCTTGTGTTAAAGGGCAAACAGGCTGCTTTGTGTTTATTTTGGGTTTAATCAGAGTTGCAGCTTCTTGTTGAGAGCTAAGGATAACAAAAAACAAGTCTTGATGTGAATGAGCATTATATGAAATTATGTAAAGCCTTCTTGAAGTATGGGATAAAGCCTTTAGGAGTGGGCAGATGATAACGCAGGACCATGAGTCATCTTTTTTATAGGCAGAGAACAGATGCAGGGGCTTATTCATCCATCATCCCTGTGATTTCTCGGTGCCGTTGTCCTGGGAGGGGTGTATGTAGCAGCGCAGTAATTACAGCAGGACCTGCTGTGAAATATCCTCGCGTGCGTGCGCAGGAGTTCAAGGCAGTGCGTTCCCAGACACGAAGCGATCAGTAACGGTGAGCTGGGCTTTCAGTGGAGCTTAGTGAAAGATGCTTTTGACTGACTGGTAAGAGGAGCTGATGCGCTCCCACTACAAAAATGAAAAGGTAAAATTGCCAATAAACACCAGGTTCACAAAATATCGAGAGATGATTTATAATAAGAAATATTTCTGCGGGTAAAGTCAAGTCTATCGCCCCGTATCATTTACAATATATTATCTGTTTGCTTATGACCCGCTTGTTTTCCTGTGACTGAGGGTGCGGTTTCACTCTGGGTGGGTAATGAAGAGCCTCCTCAAGACCAGGCTCATCACTCCAGATTTCGGTATGTCAAGGTGATCGCTTCATAAACACTGCGCTGCTCTGCTGCTCTGGAGACGCACGTTTCGGAGCAGGCTCTGTCTTACAGATCGTGGCCTTCTGGTGACTGGCAGGGTGAGCCTGGGGAGCATCCTTACTCACAGCAAGGTGCTTCCACACCCCTTTGGCTGGGTTCCTACTGTCTGCTGAAGGCGATCGTTCAAGGGCAAGTCAGGTGCCAGGTTGCAGCTCCTTAGATGCCGGTCCCAGGCTTCAAAGCTCAGGATGTGGGACTGGGACTAGGAGGGAGGATCCTGGTGCTGGCAGGTGCGGTAGCTGTGGACTACTTGAGTGATACATCAACTTCCCTGCTTGTTTAAAGTGTCAGGTGCTTATTAACAGAGAACTTGCAAATGCAGAGAATTCTGTGCAAAAATAAGAAACATTTAACATTTCATCTTTGCTTCAGATACAAAGTCTTTATTAAATTCTGGTTGATTTATCTATCTTGATGGATGATACATCTGGCAAAAATCTTTCAAGTTTTCTAGTTGCCCAAATACAATTTCGGTTTGACTAATTCTTAGTTAAGAAGATTGAATTTAAAAAACAAAGCTTATTCTTTTCCAGTTAAAGAAATGATAGGGAACTTGAATAAATTTATTTTTTTTGACTAAGATTTATTTTAGATTGTTAAAACAACATCATCAGATTTAAAACATTTGGATTAAGTAAAAAAACTAAGCATTTATCAAGGTAGGCTCTGTGCTTTCACAAAACAGTCATCCTGTCTTGTATAGTCAAAGGGATTGCAACCAGAATTACCTGAATTACAAAATACACAGAGTAGTTTAAGTTGTGGGTTTTTTTGCGAATTGCAAAAGCTCTGCCTCTAAGAACCAGTAAAAACAGGCGTCAGTATTAGTAAGGGGAGGGTTTCAGCCCTGATGGCCGAGGCGTGTGGATGCAGTACCACAGCTCCGTGTAACTACTTTATGTGGTTTTATTCTGAACGTGATCATTTTTGAATGCCTTCTGTAGGTTCTGCATGGAATAACCTAAAACTGGGGAGGGCTCATTCTAGCTGCTGAGAGCTCTCTTAAACCCATTTGCTCTCGGTTGTGCTCCCAGGGTTTTTCCCTTTTATCAAGTTATTTTCCTTGAGGTTACACCCCTGTCTGGTACCTAGATTGCGCGTGCAGCCCCTGGCCCAGCTCCAGCCCTTCAGCTGGGGTCTCATGCCCCGCCGTGTCACGTAGCATCATTTAGTTACAGAAAGCCTTTTGGTTAGAGACTCGGGACTGTGCTGCGTGACCTGCCTGCAGCTTCCCCCATCGTCCATGCAATCTTATTCTCCGTCCTGAGCAAATGTTTTGTGCTTTTTGTGTTATCTCATTTTTATTTCTGAGGAAAGTTATTGCTGGGTCTTTTGAGACTAATGTCTGGGGGTTTGTGCCTTTTTTCCCCTCCTCTTAAGGGTTAAATTCTGAATCTTGGGGCATCAGTAATATGTTTTCATTCATTCTTCAAGGGCCGCATTATTCTTCTTCGGTGTTTTCACTGAAGATTAAACTGCGATCTCACTATTCAACCTCCTGTGGAGGTCAGAGAGGGTCAGCAATTTAATCCTTGAAATATGTATTTAGGTTACAAACTCATTAGGATAAAAGTGCTAATATTTTCCCCCAATACTTGCTTTGTGATGTGACATTTACATTTCAAATACGTTCTTTTTTTTCTTGCTTGCGTTTTCTTTTTATTTCAATATGAGTTGTCTGAAATTGAATATACTTTCGGAAAGCAAGGATTCTGCTGTGCCACAGTAACAGAATATGGATTAATGATACCCTAAACCCTATGCTTATAGTGGTACAGGCTCTCAAAAATAATAATAAAAAAGCTTTAAACTCTGAGTATGGGTTCTAATAATGGCTTTTCCAAACTGATATATGAAAACACAGCTGAACTAGATTAAATTATGTGCTTCTTATTTTAGGGGATGGGGCTTAGCTTGACAATTTTATTCACTGTAGTGTAGTTTCTGTTCGGAAATAACACTGAAATCAATAAGAAGTTATGGCTGGAAAGAAGTGCAGCTCTGATGCGGCACTTCAGAGATGTTCCCACCCATTCAGACGTATGATTAAAGCTGTTTACTATGGCCCGGATCCTGCTTCCGTTTAAGTCAAAGATAAAACTTGTATTGATTTCTAGTGGCACCAGGGTTGGACCATACCCCTCAGAAAGCGATGAATGTGCAGGTTGTTCCGCCTGCTCAGCTCCTGTTCTCTTTGGCGTGGCTGGAAGGTGCTGAGCAGCTCTCAGCCGTGGGCACGAGTGGTCCAGCTCAGCGCAGGGCGCTGCGCCACAAGCAGGATGCGCTTTTGGTGAGTGTGCTCGCCGGAGTATTGCTGCCGACTGTGAAATAATTTACACAATGGAACATGAGCACTGAAAGTTGCATTTATACCCACATCTGCGTAGACATACAATCACAGAGTCCAAGGAAAGACTTCAAGAGCTTGTCCATCCTCAGTGCGAGGCAGCATTGATGCCGTGCCCTTGGGAGGCTTGCCAGCCTGTCCTGGCAGCGTTCGCAGCCTCTTCTCAGGAGTGTGTGTTTGGCGGACTACGTATTAAAATTTAGTTTCTGTTATTTTAGTGGCCTCTGCCAGCACTAAGCTTACCTGCTAGCAGCTACTGATGATCCGGAGTATGCTGGTACTCCATGCCCTGTGAGGGTAAGGACCCAAAGGCTTTTCAAAACCTATTCCTTCCTTTTCTGTTGACCACTGAGTGGGGTACGTGTCCAAAGGATTGTGCTTTGGGGCAGGTGAGCCTGACCTCTTCGCCAGAAACACCTTTGCAGAAGCCCCCAATCTGTCACCGTGGGTGGGTGAGTGCCAGCTTCCACGTGATGCTGCTCTACCATCTTTGGGTTTGCTCTTGTTTAACCAAAGGTTTGTAAAGCAGAAAGGGGCCAGATTGTCAAACCTGTTCAATATGAACAACACTGGTGGAAGTGGGTTTGGGGGAAATAGGTCTACGTGTAAGGTTTTCCTTTCTGTTTGTAATCTGTTTGTAATGTCCAGATCTTTTCTTTTATGATTGTGCTGGTGCAATGGGATAAGCGAGACAGGACCCTCCCCAACGAAGAGAATGGCAATCACTTTCTTACCTTGCAGCTGATTTAAGAGCACCTATAGAATAACGTCTCTAATTAGCGATTTACTTTGATATTTTACCTTGCTGAGGCCGCAGTTTGTTTTTTACCGCCAAAGCTTTGAAACCAGCCATTTCTGCATATCTCCAGCTGCAGTGCAGAGGGGTCAGTCTGGGCACCCTGTGCCCCCAGCCCAGGGATTTCCAGACTGTGCCTGCTCCATCGTTGCCTCCGCCTGCGACAGCTAATGCATCCCCAGGATGGGGCCAAGGCTGCGCTCGACTCTCCTGGCAGATGACCCCTGTTTTCTCCCGTGGAGCCATCTCCAGTGCTGGTAGATGTAATATCCTTTCCCTGCTGTGATAACTAGACTCAATTTGGCCCTAAACTCCTCAGCAGGATTTGCAGTTTAACCTGAAAACACACAAAGACACCGCTACCTGCAGTAATGCTGGTTTAAAAATAAACCCTCTGGAGAGTGGGCGAGTAGCCATGCAGTCGCTGTTGCCTTTCTCATCACTACCAATGTTTTTCACATGTTGTTGATTCTGAAATGAGTATCCAAAGAGGAAAATCAAGTTCATATCGGTGCAGTTTTTCAGTCATACCATTGTTTTGCCCCCCATTGTTATAAAAACTGCTGAAAAGTGATGTCTGTGAAACATGAGTTGTTAGAGAAATGAGATCTACTTTTCAGGGGGTTTAGCATTTTGCCCATTGTCACACCCCCATGCTGGGGGAGTGGATGTGTTCTTCCTCCTGCTCTGCGCAGAGGTGCTTCTCTGAAATCGGTGCCTTTCCAAGTCGTAGCAATTTTCTATGAAGGAGTATTCTGCAAATCTGTAATTTAACAGGTCCGTGCTAATGCTATGGGTATTTTCTGCAGCTGGCAAAAATGATGTTGAGATGTCCAGAGGGCTGAGGTACCAATTTTTAGAACAGAAATGAGGCCTCAGGAGAGAGGACACAGGGCTTGAAGGGCAGCATCCTCAGAGGATGCTGGAGCAGCAGCAAAGCATTGCGGTGCTGCCCCTACAAGCCCGGAGCTGTGGGCAGATGAGATTAGATGAAAGGGGAAAGGTCTCCTCCTCCTCCTCCTCCTCCTGCAGACAGCCCTGGTCAAGCGAGATGGCTGATTTTGTGTGTGGAATTTAGCCTGAACTGTTATACTATGTGTGAAGATTAAACAGTGCCTGGAGGGCAGGGTTTGGAGGTGGGCTTCTTTCCACCGCTAACCAGGGCAGCCGCCTCACACTTACCTTTTGTACGTTTTCCATTGTGTAATTTCATTTATAGAAGCGCTAACTTTCATCTTTTTTACAGTGAACATACTCCTAACTGCAGGGGACCACACTATTGTTTCTGGAAACTGTTTCCCCCTGCACTTTATTAAAGGAATTTGTTTTATAGAAGTGTTTCTGTGAAAATAGTTGTTACGCATGAATTAGCAGCTAGGGCTCAGCACTGTGCAGTGCAAATGGTAGCAGAAAATACAGAAATAATGTGGTTGCAATGAGAATACTTTGGGGCTTTGACCTCCCATCCCAAAATAATTTCACTCTGATGGTAGAAAAAGAAGATTACTCCCAACATTATACTGAAAAGGATTTTTTTTCAGTATTTCCATTGCTGGAATGATTCCTGTTATATCTAGTACCCAAGCAAATCCCATAATTTTTGCTATTAGTTGCTAAGAAACAAATTATAATTGCTGCTCAAATTCTTTACTGTGGTACCCTCTTATTGCCCTGAAGTGCATTCATTTTCTTTTTGGCGATTAAATGATCAATGAAGTAATTCTTTCAAGAACAATTAATAATGAAAACATTTTCATAGAACCACCAAAGTATCTGCCTTGCCTAAACAAACAAGCGCAACAACAATCGCATTGATTGATCAATGAAGCGATGCGCTGCCGCTCGGCTGAATGAAGCATTCGGCACGCAAATTAAATCATTTCCGCAGTGATTACTAACATCTGAGTGTTGAGAAAAGATGATGTGTTTTAAACGTCCTGGAAATTAAGTAGACAGAGGGTTTGGGTTGGGTTTTTTTTCAGGAGTCAGACTGCAGCTGGGATGGCAGCTGTGCGTGTCCCTTGGCACCTCAGTGGTCACCCTTGCTCATCCTCTTCGGGATGTCTATTTTTTTGAGGTTTTTCTGCTTCATGAAGGGCAGAAACCCAGTTTGGCATGTTTCCCTGTATCCTTCCTGGTTCAGGTACTCTGTGAGAGCACTTGTGAAGAGCTCCTGTGGGGTACGTGGGGGTGGGAGCTGCCCACCTGCGCTAAGGTGGGGTGGCACCCCTGCCAGTGGCCACCGCTGCGGGATGACCGTGCCAGCGCCCCAGGGTTGGGTTTCACCCCAGTATTGAAATAGCACACTTGCCTATTTCTTGCTCAGGTACCCCTTCAGCTTTTTCAGAGCCTGGACCTCAAATCTGCAGCTTTTCCCGTAGGTTAATTCTTTTTTTTCTTGGCATTTTCATCAGCAGCTGCCTGTCACTGCTCTGAGAGAACGCTCCCAGCCAGCAGCCGGAGTTGCTTACATCAGGGCCCACGAATCTGCCTTCAATAGTTTAATTTTCTTGGGTTTTTCTTATGTCTTTAGGAAATTGTTTTCTTAACATAGCCTGCTTCACCATACGTATCCCAGAATCTCCTTTGCTGTCTCTTTCCCCCCGCTTTGCAGCCTGGCAGAGCCACGTCCCGGGGGTGCACTGGAGCGGCTCTGCGGCAGCAGGACGAGGTGCCGCGCTGACCAGCCTAGCTCAGCTTCCAGGGAAGCTAAAAAACTCTCTATAACATTTCCCAGATGTAGAAGACACAATTTAAATTCTGGGTCCAATAAATAAATCCGTCTGGGTACAGATTCTCTTTTAAGGAAGCTTTCCAAAACTTTTCATTATCCCTACAGGAACAGTTATTTTGTAGCTCCTGAGACTCTGCAATTAAAACATTATTTTTGGAGCTTGCAAGTGCACTCCTGCTCGCTGCTGGAGGCCCCATCTTCCCAGGCTTCCCTGGTCCCACCGAAGTGGCTGGGACGTGCAAGCCAGCCCTGTTTGCCTCCACGCACAGCAATGCATGTGAAGCTGTCAGGTCACAGCTCGTAGGAGCAGGGCACAAGCTATTTGTTGTGTCCCTGTTTCTGCAAAGTTATAATGTTAAAATTAACTAGGCCATCAGAGAAGATTTGGAGCTAATTGTGACAAATCTGGCTCAAGAGTGTTGTTTCCTATACGCATGTAGAGTCCCCGATTCTTCCTCCAGTGCCCTTTAAAGGCAAAATACCATTTATATGGATAAAAGGACTTGATGGACTTATCCACAGTGAGACCCTCCTGCTGCCGGGGCCCCCAGGGCTGGGGTGCAGGGGGTGTGCTCAACAAGGGAACGGGGAAATTTATTTGTATTTTCCTATAGTCACGTATTTCCCAGTATTTCTCTCTGCTGAAATCTTAACTCAGCTGTGCGAAGTGTGGTCGTCAGGATTGTAGAGCCGACTCCCAACCTCTGCACCTTTGCCATGCAGTCTCCAATGGGAGGAAAAGTAGGCTAAGCCTCACATAAGCTCTTCTTTTTTCTTTTTTTCTCCTTTTTCTGTTTTTGATGAATAGGACCAACAGGGAGTATGTAGCAAAGGATAGATATATAACCTACTTTACTTTCATCTGTGATAGAAGGACCCTTAACTTAGAACAGAAACACAGGATTTATACATGCTTTGTTTACACCCAAGGGTTATAAATAAGATGAATACATTATTACTTAAAGCCGTGGCAGGGCATTTGTAAATAATCAGTGCACCTTCTCTCAAAGCTAGTAATCTTGCAAACCTGCAGTGTTATTTAGGAAGTGTTTTTCAGTTTATATCATGCAGAAATGGTGCTGCTGGGAGCAGGGAGCGTTGCGCGGGGAGGTGTTGGAGGGCTGTGGCCGGGAGCTGCCGTGCCGGGCAGGAGAGCGTTAGATCACAGGTCAGTCCCAGCGCCACCATTTCTCTTGTAGTTTAGAAAATTAGGGAACAGCAAGGCACAGGCTTGATAGGTATTTTTTTCCCATCTCTCTCCATATGTATTAATTTTGTCTTTAATATGCAAAGTAAAATATATCCAAAATTAATATTCTTTTAATTCAGGAGGGGATCTTTAAGAACTAAATGGAGATGTGTAGGCGCTGGTTTAAAATCAATGCCTAAATGGACCGATTTGATCCCTGTGTGCCAAGATCCAATGATGTCAGCTTTTCTTGCAAAAAGTTCTGCTGTTATGTGAAATTCTTTTCTAGCCTTGAGAAAATTATCGTTGTGCTAAATCATATCAGGGTACTGTGGAAAACTCTTGACTGCATGTGGAGGGAAATAAAAAAGAGATTTCTTGTTTTCTCTGATGTTCTGGATGAAGCAGTAAGTATTCAGGTTTTGAGCCCAGGTACTTGGCACAATTTCACTTTGAAGTGTAGTAGATCTCTCTCCATTTGAAGATCTTCTGACCTTAGGCTTAATCAGTCACTTTAATATCTCACCTGCTAATTTAATACCACCCTGCTTATTATATGCTCAGTGCACAGATCATAACGAAAATGGTGTAAAGCTCCTGCGGTAAGCTGAGGAGGGAGCAGGACTTTGTCTTTCTTTCCCTGCTTTCCCCGTGGCTTTGTGCAGGACCTGCTATTGTGCTATTTATCAGCAAAAATTTCCTGTTCTCGCTCTCATTCCTAGAGCCTTTGCAACTTGCCTGCAAGGTAGGTCCCGTCGGTGGCCTGTTTGGCTGCTTACCACTGGGTTATTAGAGAATCACCGCACATCACTTGACATCTATTCTGCTCTTGGAAGGCTAAAAGTGAGCATGACTGTTGTAGTATACTGGGAATATTGATGTATCCTTAGAAGTAGTATTAATCCTCTGACTGTGGCTGTATTTACAGAATATTTTTCTGAGCATCTTTTCTTAAATCAAAGCCAAGGATCGGAACAGTTGAATAGCTATGTAGATGTTATTAGAGGGTTTTTTGTGCATAACTTTGGAGTATAGTCCAGCTACCTTCACTGAGTACAGTCTTACCTCTGCAAATCCTGATGTCCAGGTGGCTTATTCTGATGACAACTAGAATGGCGCATAAATAAGAGAGGAAAATAAATTGCAAATTTACATTATTATTTTGACAATAAATGAAATAGCCTGGAGTGCAGTGACCCTTCAGTGAACTCAGTTATTCAGTGAGATTGAAGCATACTTTCTTGAAAAGACAAAATGGGGCCTGGCCAACTGCAAACTCATAAATTTAGAATAGATCTTCCCCTCCTGATTTACAGCTAATTATTAGAGTTCGTAGGGATATTTCCTGCAAACGTTAATACCTTGCACTTTTTATTAGCAAGACTGTAGAGGCTTTGTCTGCAGTGTAGTCATAGGCAGCCGGGGCAGAGGCATGCCGTGTCCCTCGCAGCGGTCATTGCTCGGGATTCTCGTACGCATCCGCCACTCTTTCACCATGCAGGAGTGCATCTGGGGCATCATTTCTTTAACAAGTAGCCTCCATCTGCTTGCTCTCTCCACTACAGCCATTAGAGGGGTGTCAGGTCTGTGAACTGTTGCTGTTCGGCCAATCCATGACGAGCCTTAAACCATGTAAACATCTGTGGTTGCAGCTAGGGCTTCTTTTGGTCCAGGTTCTTTCCCGTTACAAATTTTTCCGAACATCTTGCAATAACTGATCCTAGAGTGGCACAAACATCTGAAAAGCCATAAGCATGTGTTCTTGTAGCATATTGTAACCACTTTTTCTGGTCTTTTATGTGCAGTGACTAGAGAATAGGACAAGGAATCGGCAGATCTGTGTTATTTCCTCAGTTATTAGGATGCTTCTTATAACATCTTCCCTTTTGGCTGTAAATCCTCATGTCTGTCAGATGAAATAATGCTCTTTATCTAGTTTGAAGAAATAATAGTCATCCTTTGGTTGATCCTCACTGACACTGTATCAATGCAAATCAGTATTGTTGTTAAATGTATGGAAAATAGCAGTTACAGGACCCCCAGTCAAGTGGAGACTATATCCAAAGGCCAGAGGTGGACTCTGTAAGAAAATTTCTCTTCATGTTGAAGGGATGCAAGGCCAGTGCAGAACAGTTTAACCTAGTGGCTGCTTTTTCATTGTTTTATTTTTTTTTCTTTCCTATTTTCCTTCTGGAAAGCAAACCTAGGGAGCCAGTGTTGGCATGCAAAGGACAGAGGAGCTTTAAATATGTTTGTCAAAAGTTGTCCCATGTTAGTTTTCCTGTCTGCAACAAACGTGACTGCCATTTCATAATTCATTAGACATGAGAGATGAACAGAATAAAAAATATCTCCTCTGTAAGAGATGCTGCCTAGCATCCTAATGTGCCTTTCCGTAGGCAAGCTGAGCCACCAGGCACCCTCTGAGGATCAGGATCTCTATGGGGTTTTCTCCGTTTATGTTTCTATCAAGTAAAAGGAAATTTTTCTTTGAGACTTCTAGGTGAGCAAGCCTATGGCACGTTCTTTTACATTATTTGAGTCTGAATTTGCATTTGTTTAGCTGCACATAGTAAGAATGTGCAGCAGAGCATGCTGAAGTGGGGAACGTCTGGGGCATCTGCGACCTTGGGGCTGAGCCATGAAGTGGGAGGGGGCTGTGCCGTATCTCCTGCTGCCAGCACAAGTACTGGTTTCTGGCTATTGCAGAACCACCTGTGATGGGAGAAAGTGTGCAAATAACACATTGTTTTGCTAGGAAAAATATTAAAGAATTCTGAGAGCGAAACAACTCTGTTCGAGTCAACCCGCAGGGAGATGTCTGCCCAGATTTTCCAGATTAAAGTAATAAAATAAAATTTTCTGAGTCCTCGGCATTTTGTCTCAAGCAGAAGTGTTGCTTCAAAACAAACGTCTGAAATATTTCCTATAGAAGGAAGGTAAACAGGCAGCTTTTATGAAATGGAACATAAAGTCAGGGAGGATTTTTTTTTCCTTTCTTTTTTCCTTTTTTTTTTTTTTTTTTTTTTTTTTTTTTGTAACATCATAGAAGGGAGTGATTTGATTTTGGAAGAGAACAGTGAGTGCCTTGCAGATATTGCGGAGAGCCCCTGTTCGCCTGTAAGATGAGTGGCATGAAGGAAGGCAAAAAAACCGCTGGTGGCTGCCTTGTTGCCAGTTTGGAAGCAAAGATCGAATCCCAGCGAGGTGCTGGGGATATAGTGTGCCAGGAGGAGCCATCCTGGTGAGGACAAGCATCTCGTACTTGGTGTGATGGAGGAAGCAGCAAGCGGTCCGAGCACAGCCTGAGCATCCATGACTTCAGCAGCTGCATGTTGGCCAGCTTGAGGAAAAGCTGTGGCAGTCTTTGGGATGCAAGGTAAAAGCCTGAGGAGGAGTTTTAGCCGTGTGGGTAGACACGGTGGTCAGAAAGACTTGGGAGGATTTAAACAGTCTCAGTATGAGAACCCAGATAGAGACATTAAAAGTCCAAGAGGCTTCATAGGTCAGAGATGCGAGTGGCAAGGAGGGCTCACAAGGAAAAGAAGATCTTGGCTCGCATACCAACATACCAACTTACTCCTTCCCTACCCGAGTGTGGCTGGTTGCCGCTGGCTCCTGGCTCAGGCGGAGGAGCTGCAAGCCCTTCTCCCTGGCCGGAGGTGGTGCCTCCTCTGAGAACATCTGGTTTGGGTTCCAACCTCCAGCTCCTCCAGGTACACAGCTCTTCTCCTGGTGTAGCCAAGTTGAGCTTTCAGAGCAAACCCCACCACGAAAACCTGCCAGCTGCAGATACCCCCACAGCAAAGGCCCACCTGAGAGTTTTTGCATCTTGCAAGAATTAAGTGTTTTCTGTGCAGGAACCATCAGGGGAAGGAAAAGTCTAGAAGTCCAAACTGGACTTGCCACTTGGTAGAAATGCAGGAGCGGTACCTTGTTTAATACCCACAGTAATAAATTCCAAGGAAAAGTATTTTCTGATGGGGAGGGAGGATGGGGGAATGGCTAGATGTTTATCTCTAAAACTTTCTTTTTCATTGAAGTAGAAATCCCAGTGAAATTTCTATTCTAAAGGTCAAATTAGAAAGCTTTCATCCCCAGACTTGTAAACCATTTCTCAAATCAGTGACTCTAAAAATTATTCATTAGAACACCAGCTCTTAAACTAAAATTTTATTAAGGTCTGTATCAAAGGGGGTTTTATTCTGAACTGCACAGCCCACTGTGTAGTCTTGACACAACAGCAAGGACATGGGCAGAAGAACTTAATCTTTGTGTATTTGTGAAAGGGATGACATAAACCCCTGCTTTTAAAAAGTCAGGCACAGGTTTTATAGAGACAGTGTTTAGAGATATTAGAGCCATAAATATCAGGAGGCAAATCTTGTCAAGTGTTTCAAGAGCAAAAAGCTTTAATGCTTTTGTGGGTGCTAGTCATCAGTTAAAGTGCTTTCAGCCTGCCTTCATATAGACAGGCTATGATTTCTTCAAACCAATGTCCTCTAAAATCTGAAATTGATTGAGATGCACTAGAATCTCATCTTCAAGACTATTTTATGGGCCAAATTAGCATAGTTTATAGTCTACAGCCAATGAAGTCGTATTATTCCATGGACTGCAATGCAAATGACTTCTCTCTCCATCTGGTTGTGTATTTTGTCCAGGATATGGAAGTATGCTCTGTTGTATGCGGAGAGGTATGCAAATGTGTTGAAAAAAATTTGGAAGACCGCATAGATGCTGTCTCTTGGTAGAATGTTCTTTATTCAGTCTAAACCAGGAAGATTTGGCCAGTCCTCCTCTGGTCAGTTTTTTTGTTCAACAAGATGTCATTGGCAGCCTATTCAGATTCCCCTTAAGATAAGTTGTGTGTTTTTTAATAAAAAGGAAGAAAACCCCTGAATATTCAGAGTTCAAGGACTGAATACAACCTTAAACATCATTCTAAATTTTAGATTGCTGGGACCATCTCAAAATTACAGAAGGGGTATCAGAAGGCAAACCCTATTATGCTCTCTAATTCTTTTTAAGTCATGCTTGAAAATTGACTTTAGGTGTCTTGGCTATACCTGTGTATGGAAGCGGATTGTGCGTTCCACATATATGAAGAGGTAGTTGCCTGTTACCTGCATCATTACTTCCTATTGTATGGGTGCTTTGAAGTTTGTTTAATGTATGCAGTAAAGGTGGTGATTTGTCCACTTAGAAGTACTCTAAATTACCATTGAAGAAGTTTAAGCGTTCTAATTTGTCAATTGTTAAATTACCAGATTCTTTTTTGACCATTCAGTTTCGTGTATCCGCAGTACAGCCAAGTCTCAGGGGTGAAATACCAAACACTGCATGGAATATATACAGTCTAAAAGAGCCCCTTCTATGCTGATCCAAGGATTTGTTGATAATCTAAGCTGAAGTATTAGTAACCTAATCAAAGCCTTATTGTTAGTACAGTTGCAACGATACCAAGTCTAGAGTGCACAGTCTCCAGTTGCTGCTGGTTGCAGTAGCTCTGCAGTTGCAGTAATGCACACAGGCTGGCGTGCACAGGTATCATCTGCCCTTTTCCCTTTCTGTGCTCCTCCGGGATGTAGGCTGGGTAGTGCCAGCTTTTTCAGAAGGCAGCTGCAGCCCTTTGCCTGGAGTTGCTGTGTTAGGAGAGCTTGATGGTGGCGGGGGGCTTCCCCATGGCTGAGACTGACTGTAGGTATTTTCATACATTTGCTACTACTGCTGTATTACCTGCTTTTTCTTCACTGATTTCTATCTCTTGCTGTACTATCTCTGTGTTATATAGATAGAGTTCTTGCTCATGGTTCTCTTTGTTCCAGCCAAACCCGCTTTTGCTCAGCCTTGGGTTGTGTTCCTTTGGTGAGGAGGAGCTGCAGGTTTGCGCTGGCGCCTCGGAGGGATCTGTTCCCATCCCACAGCTGCACCAGCAAGACCTTTGCAGTTATCTCATGGTTGTATTCGTGGGGTCCTGCGTCACAATCCCGAGTTTTTCCTTCAAGCACATATATCCTCTTTCAAGGTTCATTGAATTTGTCACTCTGTAGGAATAATGATCCGTTTGAAGATACAGATAGACATAAAGATATAGGTATTATGCTTCGGTAGCTACTTGCTGTTAACGATGACTCATTAGAGCAATATCACTGATGTGTTATCAAACTTGCTTTACAAAACTCTCTAGAGATAGACTTTAAGTGAAATATAGCAGCATAAAAGCCACTGACTTTTTTTTTCTTTCCTCTAAGCCTGAGTATTAGTCATGTTTTCTTTTGGAAATTAAAATTCAGTGATGTATAAAGAAGTGATTGATGTAACAAAACCAAAAAGTGTGGTTTTGTTAGAACGTAGTAGTAGGAAAAATAGTTTTGTATTGGTTATACAGGGATAATAGATAAAAACAGCATTGACACTGCTTTTCTAATAATTAGGAAAAAGAACCCTTGAATGTAATGACAAAGTGTTCACTAATGGTGTATGAGTTTTTGACAGTATGTCATCCAAGGCGATGTACAGCAGTGCTTACCTCTCTGCATGATATAGTCACATAAATTGGCTTTCTGAAAGGCAGGCAGACACCCATCACCATGAATTTGAATCATTTACCATTCATGTAATTTTCTATAATATTTCGGGATTTAGTAGTTATGAAATAGCCCTGTTGCATAGAAAGTTCTCTCTTAATTTCAGAACCGGCATAATTACAAAAGCATTTTGGATTCTAAAAATACGCTGCACATTACAATAAAAAAGCAAACCATGGAAACCCTCCTCCGGCAAACAAAGGCAGGCAAAACAGAGCTTAGCTTTCATAAAAAATAGGGATCTCTCTGTCAGATCACCAATGACCTGAGACTTGCAGCCTCCTGAGGGAAGCCTGCTTGCTCTGGGCTGGTTTCCAGGGCACGCCGGGTTCAGCAGCCGAGTTATTTCCAGTTGCAGCCGATAATGGGAACCAAGCAGGCCCGGCGTACGGGCACGGTAACCGCCCCACTTGGGCAGAGGGCTTAACGACAGCACAGTCCACGGGGCTGTAAACAAGAAGGGATAGTAATACCAAAAGCAGACGTCAAATCTCACGCTGCCCCTGCCCGCGGGAACTTGCGGGGAAGTGAGCAGATAGGAGCTTGTTCACTTGCTCGTACTTCAATGTCATCTGTGAAATATTTCTTTACAAGAGCAAACTTTGATTTCCAGGACTTATCTAGTGGTCACTTAGAAAAATAATTACCAAATTTCATAAACAAAATACAAACCCAAGTTAGGTCCTAGTAAAGGACAAAAGGCTACAGCTCTTTTGTTTTGCTTATAATTGAATCTTCTTTGCTCTGAGTACTGATCGCTGCATGTAAAACTTGGGGAAACTTTTCATTACTCTGGCCTCAGTTGGATAATTGTTACTATGAAAAGCCATATGCTTTTGATTAAAATTTCCATATGCCATTTACTGAGACAAACTACCCAGTCTTAAGGGGCTTTGGATCATTTCAGATTGTTTAAGCTGTTGTTAAACCACATTTGAGGTTTTGGAAGGAGGTCATTCATTGCAGCACTGTACCCAAACTGAAAAGCTGATGGGGTTGACAGCTGCTGCAAGCACCTTCTGGGCTTTTGAGCATTTCTGAGCAATAAGCATCTATATCAGACTGGTGTCGCTTGCCAGTACCTGCATAAGGCATATCACTAAACGTTAAGGCAGAGTTTTAATGGAGGCTACAGGAAAAATCTGGTAATGCAAGAAAAAGACATTCAAATTCACATTAAAGGATGGGTGTTAGCATACACGTGCCAATAGCATATCACACTCCAGTGCATTTCTGCACCAGATGTCAAGGTTTTGTGCAAATATTAGCTAATTAAGTCTCATTTGAGAGTCACAGTTTAAGTACTTGTCCTTAGAGATGGGCAAACTTTGTTGCAGAGAACTTAAGTGACTTTCCCAAAGTCATGCAATCTGTAGTACAGTGGTGTCTGGTACAGATCACTGTATTTTTCACAGGTTAAACGCATGCGGCTTTATACTCACGTGGGTCTGTTAAGTCTGATTTAGAATTGCTACTATGGAAATGAAGAAGTTTAAATGGCATCCTCGCTTTTTCATTAAATAAGGTCTGAGTAACTGGTAGTCTCGATAACCTGTCTGCACTCCTGTTAGAACTCCCTGTTTTATTCTCATCTTTGCACTGAAAACATTACTAACCATGTCCTCATGTGATGCTGGGGTTACTGGAGCTTATATAATATTTTTCATTTTTCAGTGGAGTCATGCTTTAGTGCTGTGTGCTCCCAACAAGCTTTGGCAGGACGCTGACCTCCAGAATTGGAAAGCATTAATACATTTCGTCCTCAGTGGTTTCTCTTAATCAGTTTTGACAATTGCTTTCTAAATAGAGAATGTCCAAGTTAAATAGGAGAAAAACTACTACGCAAGTGTATTCTTATCCTAACAGTTATACAAATCTCTGATCTTGATTATGTGAAGTCATGCATTTAAAATAAAAGCCTGATCTGCGAGTCACTCGTTGCTACAAGCGAGCTAGCATTTCTCCTGCAGACGTACGCTGCTTTAATTAGTTAGGGTAAGTGTACATCCTTCCTGTCTGTGCTGTGCTGTGTTGTTTCCTTTTTGATCCTATGAATAGAAACACTATTTTTTCATGGTTGTAGGCTGCCCAACGCCACCCACAAATCCCCAAGCTGTTGAATGGATATACTTTCACCAAAAGCTCATACGGGGATCCTGGCTCTAACAAGAAGCAGTTCCTATTTGTGTAAGCGGTCCTCAATTCCGGTTGTGTTTTATTTGTTTTGCGTATGAATATTTTTCTTGAAATTAAGGCTCCTTTCTTATTTGATCTATGCAATGATAGATCCCTGTAATTGAAGCAGTTCACACCCTAAAAACTTTAATTAAGTCACAAGGATGCCTTCATGCTAAAACTTAATGAATTTATCACTTCCAGGCATTGTTCTGCTTTGTCTTGTCTCCCTTCTGTTTACTAATGCTCATTGCATTATGTCTAACATTTAACTATAAACTCCTGAAATGGTTGGGTCTTTTATTACTATTACGAGGTATTTAGAACCCCATGGGGTACTTAGTAATTAATCTTAACGTGATTATTTTCACATTTCTTACATGCTGTGTTGCCAGGTCCCAGGCAGCAAACCTGTGGGACTCTCAGAGCTGCTGGTGGGCATCAGGCCACCATACTGTCACACTGGCTTCCAGCCGCCCTCCTGCTCCCCAGTATTTCATGCACCTGAAGGCTAGGTGTGTGCAGTGACCTGCAGCGTGCCTTCCTCTTTATCACTGGTCATATTATTTTCTGCCAGCTGATCCCTAACTGAACTTGTCTGCTTGAGTGTGATAAAAGTGTAGGTGGGGTTTATACATGTTCTACAAAGGTGGTCTTGATCTCCAAGCGTCAAGGATGCTGAACCCACTGCTCTCTATTGTAGTTTATTCCAGCAGCTAATCATCATCATTCGTAGTACGTGTAATTTCTTATCTCCATTTCCGTGAATTCAGCTTCCTACCACAGGTTTTTGTTACATCCTCCACTGGGTTAGCAAACCAAAAAGGAATGGCATTGTCTCCTCATGACTGTGCTTCTGCATGCAAACCAGACGTGTCTTGCTTCTGTTTGAGAAAGTAGTGACCTATTTGAGGCTTTTCCTGCCTTCCTCCCAAATCTGAAATGTAACAAGAAGGAGCAGGAAACCAAAAAAAAAAAAAAGGTGAAGTATGACACGGTGAGAAACAGCTAAGTTGAGGCCAGCCCTGCAGCAGCAGATGCCGAATAGCCGTGCCATGTCATGGGGGTCATCTGCTTGGGCGCAGTGGTGGGTCCAGCAGCCGGACGTCTGCAAACCTCAGATGTCCAGTGTCACCTAATTCTGCTCAGGTGTGATTTCCAGTGGAAAGAGAGCTGGTATTGAGGGAACTGTGGAGCTATGGTATTCCTGCTTCAAACCTTCTTCCACAATAGAAATAATTGAGCTTGCTGGCTTAATAAGGCTTCTGGCATTTTGGGGGGCTTGTTTGGGTTTCTTTCATTTCATTGGCAAATAAGAACAAAAATCCTCATATATCTGCCAGGGTCTTTGGGCTCAGGGGCAAGGCAAAGTGGAACTTAATGCTCTCATCAGGGGAGACACATGGTCAAACCATTTACGCTGTAATTCAGTCATTCTGCAGCATGGATGGTTTGGGTTTTTTCCTCCTCCTTTTGCTGCCCATTGATCTTTAACATCAAAAGTATAGAGAATAATTTCTTACCTTGCCTGCTCTCCAGGGAGGGGTAGAGAGGCACTAGGCAGCTGTGTTTCCCTGGAAGGAACATAGAAAACATGGGGAAAGAAGCGTCAGAGTGCTGCTGCTGCATTGAAGTGTCCTGCGGGGTGGTTTCCAGCAAGTGCTTTTAACTTCTGTTCAGCAAGTGGTCGTACCTCCATGTATGGGGAATTCAGCGGTACAAAATTTCAGTGTAATATTGGGCACCCATTTGAGCAAAATTTTGTAGGAAAGGTTTTAGAGAACCTCTTGAATCCACACATTGTTGGTCTGTATGCTTTGTTCAGCAGTGCTGATATTGTTCCTAATTTCTTGGGAAAGATTGTAAGGTGGTGTTTAAATGAAGTTTCTTACTAATAAAATCGTGATCATATTATTGGTAATTCAAGTTACAATTTAGGTATCACAAAAATAAATTTGAAGTGTGCATTTCAGAATGCATGAGCATAATCAGTCTAATCAGTTTGATGAGACTTTCTTACAATTATCTTAATCTTGTTAGTTTACTCAGAGGCAGATTTTAAGTGCATGCGTGAGGCTTTTCAGAACTGACAGTTGACTTTCAAAGCTTGATAGTTTGCACTGCGAGCAGTAGTGGTGGATGCTCTGCTTTGTTTCCTGCCTCCAGTTGATTGTGACCGTTCCTCAGTCGTTTCCTAGTTGTTCCTCCAAGCAGAGACTGGTAGCAATATTTTTCCTGGTAGCAGTCCTTTTCTCATCATAAATATGTAGCTATGTCTTTCGTCAACAAGTAGGGTTATTTCTGCCTTGCAAAAAAAGTTAAAGGATGAGATTTGCATTTACACTGTTGAGTCATGCACTGCCTCTCCATACTACAGTAATCAAGAGTTGCTGGGTCACCAGGCAGGTGGCTGTTTCTTACAATTAGTAATGAAAGACCTTTCCCATTCCCTCCCCTGCATTTAACAGAATTCCCTAGAGCACTGGATAAGTAGGCTCACACACGCAGGCTCAGTGCTGGTGCAGTTTTTCTTTCATCTGTTCCAAAGCAGACCTGCATATGGGTTTTTTTAAGGATCCAAGCCTGAAAAGTGAATTATGTATCATCTCTAAAATGTTTTGTGTATGTATATGCATATGGCATAATGTATGAGTTCTATCAATGTGGAAGAAAATATAAATAGCTAAATTGAGATATGGAGAATTTTCCATTAAATATTATTTAGGACTTACCAATACTTATGCAATTTTCTTTCTAGTCCATATATATGTATATAAAGGATCTGTTGTGATGATTGAGACATGTTTTGCTTTTAATTTACTTCTCCATTTATTGGAAATAATATTAATGTAAAAATGTTTCCCAATACCACATTTATTCCTTCTGGCATTATTTTGGATTTAGGCTATTATTCTTCATGTGGCTGTCCTCAGTGAGTACGGGATCCGATCTTGTGCCTGTGTGCAGTCAAAATATGTTTAAATCTATGGGACTGGCAGGTGGCCAGAGGAATGTAATAGTGGTTCCTGAAAAGTGCCATTCCACCTTTTTTATGGAGCTTAGGATGGAAAAATTACATCCCTCTATTTTCATTGCTAATGGGTTATCTTCTGTTTTCCTTCTGTCTTTTTTCTTCCTAGGCCAAAAAGGACAGGAGGACAAAGAAAATCACCTTGCTCAAAGTTACAGACTTGGACTGTTACTCAAGGCTGGGAAACCATGCTTTATTGTTTCCCTGTGCCTACACGGAGTCTGAACGAATGGCTCACACTGGTGAACCTGCTGTTAAATTGATACCTGGGTTAAATTTGGATGGGGTTTATTCTCAAGTGTAGCTTTGAACCTCCGGTGTGAGCCCATTTTTTGCCCAAAGGGTTTGATAATGCAGCAGCCTTACACCTGATGGAAAGGGTTTGGGTAGGCGCTGCTGCTGGCCCTGGGCTTGGGCAGCAGAAAGGTGGGAGGGTAGCATTTCTGCAGTGGTTTTGTTTTCACAAATAATTCACTGCAGTGCAGCAGGCTTTTTAAGTCCCCACAATATTTATCCCCTAGAATACAGGTGAAAAAGCTGAACTAATAGAAGAATAAGATCCAGGGAACGATGCAACATGCAGCATAAGGATATGGCAGAACTTTGCTGGAAATCACATGCTGACTACTAGTGTTGGAACAAATTGTTACTCACTATTTCTGGTGTAGTTCCACTTTTGCCTGGATTTTGCCCTGAAAATGGCATTAGTAGGAAAGGTCCACAAAAAATGTTTCTAAAATGAAGCAGTAACGTCTTCTGATTTTATTTCATTTATTTGAAGTATGCATGCCATGCTTCCAGAAAACATTTTCAAGAGAGGATAAAAATCAAGGCTTAATTTTTCATCCTTCTAACCTTATAATGATGTTCTACTAGTTCCTGCTGTTAAGTGTTTATCACCTGTTTGTTTCCTCTGGTTCCCAACTGCAGTGACAACAGGTTTGTAATCACCAAGCCACAGCTCATCTATACTGAAAGCCAAAATAAATAAAAAAAGAAAATTGAAATGCAAGGGACTGTTAAAAGGCTACCAGTTATTCAGTGCATTAGTGCTCCGGTGTAGCAGCGGCTGGCACTGATCGTCACTTGTGCCACTGCCCAGCTCACAGTCACCTCGTCACTTAACAGCCAGTTTCTTGAATTTATTGTACAAGGGGAGAAGAGGGGGAGTTGTATTTTTGCAGTGTGTGGCCTGTGAAGAAGAGAGAGGTGGAAGGAGGAATTATCGAAGTGCCGTGTGGCTAACATACAGCTATTAGAAGGGACTTCTTTATGGAAAGGAAGGGTTTCTACACATGGTTTGCAGGGGCATCAGTAACAAGTCTGCTGAAGGGAAACAGACCGGGTTGTAACATAATTGCTTGTTTAAGGCAGTAATTACTCATAAATTCATACAACAAAACTCTTCATCAGCATTACAGGTTGCTGGAGATTTGTCTGGGTAAATCAGCCCCTGTTCCCCTCTAGCAGCTCTGCAGCCTGTGGAGACACTTACTGCTTCGGATGCACATCAGCCTCCCACTGCCCCACATTCCACCCAGGTCCCACCAACCCACCTTCCAAGCTGATTGTCGCTTTGTTTCTATGTCATGCAGCAAAGTCCTGATGAACCTTGTGTCCTTCTCATGAGGAGAAACCATTAAACTCCCATTAATTAAGTTCTTCCTCTCTTGGCAGATCTTGAGAACTTCAAGACCAGAACAAGAAGCACGGTGTCTGTCCGCCAGGGCCAGGGCATGGTGCTGCTGTGTGGACCACCACCACATTCTGGAGGTAAAGTGGTTTCCTTCTCTTGCTTTCAGCACTCAGCAGCAGTTTGCAAGGTTGTCATTCTCAGGAGAATCACCTTCTTCATTCTTCATTCTAGGAAGTTTAAAATGGCCCACCTTAGAGGAGAAGGCTGTGACAGTGCCAGCCTGACTGAATGGGTCATGCTGTGTGGTCCTGTTGACTAAATGCATTGGGAGATCTCTGGTTTGGATGTAAATGCAGAGAAAGAGCCTAATTTTTCTGCAAACAAGTATGTGCTTTAGGAGATGAACTGATGGAAACTAAAGCAATATTTTGCATATATAGAAGATTTGGCCAAGATCTTGTGCAACTTTTAGAAGCCTTTCTGTATGTGACCTGGGTGTGTCTTCTGCAAAAAGGTTGAAGAGTGCTGACAGAGCAACTTATGTGCATCATCTTTTCATTATTTTTTTTCAAACACTCATTATCGCTGCTTTTGTCTCCTGGGTACTTAGGATCCATTAGCAATTGTCCAGGTCTCATATGGTTATTTATTTCTGGAATGGCAATACATTTTCTTCCTGCTGCTTTTATCAGAGGGAGAGTGTTGTAGGAGAGGAGGAAAGAACGTGCCAGCAAGTTACATAGGGATGCTGAAGACACCACTGTATTCACTGCTGGTGCTCACACCTACATCTGGTTTTCTGGAAACCATAATCTGAAGGTCTAGGCAGAATGATGGAGAAACTCTACTACTACAGAGTTTTCCATTCCCAGAGGAGTAAGGAGGGAGGCAGCAGAGCTGCTACCTTGGACTTTCAGATGGTCTGACCTTGGCCTGTTCGGGAGCCTGGTTGCCGGAGTCCCTTGGGAGGCAGCCCTGAAGGGGCAAGGAGCCCAGGAGGGCTGGGCATTCTTCAGGAAGGACATCTTCAAGGCGCAGGAGCCGTCCATCCCCATGTGCCAAAAGATGGGCCGATGGGGAAGACCGGCCTGGCTGAGCAGAGCCTTGGCTGGAGCGCAGCGGGGCAAGGAGGGTTCATGCCCTGCGGGAGAAGGGCCGGCAGCTCGGGGCACTGCGGGGTGTTGGGAGGTTACGCAGGGAGAAAATCGGCAGGGCCAAAGCCCGACTAGAACTTCACCTGGCTACTGCTGCAAAGGACAGTAAAAGATGTTTCTGTAAATATATTGGGAACAAAGGAAGGCTAAGGAGAATCTCCATCCTTTATCGGATGTGGGTGGAAACACGGTGACAGAAGATGAGGAAGAGGCCGAGGTACCCAACGCCGCCTTTGCCTCAGTCTTTAATAGTAAGACCATTTGTTCCCCAGGTACGCAGCCCCCTGAGCTGGAAGACAGGGACAGGGAGCAGAATGAAGCCCCACAGTCCAAGGGGAAATGGTCAGTGACCTGCCACACCACTGGGACACACGCAGCTCTGTGGGGCCAGGTGGGATCCCGCCCGGGGGGATGTCGGTCTCTTCTCCCACGCAGCAAGTGACAGGACAAGAGAAAACAATCTCAAGTTGTGCTGGGGAGGTTTAGGTTGGGTATCAGGAAAAATTCCTTCACCGAAAGGAGGTGGCCAAGCACTGGCACAGGCTGCCCGGGGATGTCGTGGGGTCAGCAACACTGGAGATGCTTAAAAGATGCACAGATGTGGCACTTAGGGACATGGTTAGTGGTGGCCTTGGCAGTGTTGGGGTTAATGGTTGGACTCAATGATCTTAAAGGTCTTTTCAAACCTAAATGAGTCTATGATTCGACGTAGCAAGTACTTTGCAATTTGCCTTAAAGAGGATGATATAAATGTTTAGCAAATACAAAATGGTTCTTTCAATTTAGCACAAATTTATTTTAATGTGCCAGTCCTACGTTTGCTGGCTGACTTCCTGAACACCTGTTGCCTTGTTACATTTATATCAAAAGCAGTGTTAGGAAGGGAATCAGTCGGTCATCTGCCCTTGCTGGATGCCATGTCAGGCGTGGAGTGTGCGTGCTGGATGAGCCCCATGTGCCGTGCGCTGACTGCTGCCACGAGCAACCAGCTGCTGCAGCTGGCTCTCACACGAGGGGCTTGTTTGGTACATCACAAACAAGCGGTGGCCTTTTATGGGTCTGTGTTCCTTTTAAAGAAATTTGTGATCCTGTTTTGAAATCTGTCTGTCCTCATCAGCTGGATGAAAATTGCCATTTGCCGTTAGGCTGCTTTTAGTGCTCAGATAGGAAGAGACAAGTGCTTGAGGAGCTTCTTCGCTTGCATCTGGCTGGCTGCAAGCATACCTACCCACTTAATTTATTCAGTTAGGACCTCTCTTATCTTCTGACTTAGATGCCATTTTCCCTTTTATTTCAGATATTATCATAAGAGTTTCAGTATCTCAGATTTCTGGTGTTCATTACTTGAGGATTGTTCTTAAATCTGTGATACCAAGTCTACAGAATCACTCATTATCACAGCATCTAACTTTTATGAGAGTGGCTCTTGTAGTGTCAACTGTTCCCCAAAATGATGTGCCCTCTGGTCTGCCTGGAGGCAGCTTGCCCCTCAGCCCCTGCAGGTGGGTCTCCATGCCGCACCTGATGAGGCAGCTGCCAAGGATCTGTATTAAAAAAGGTATCAAAAACCATGGAGACAGGTTGTGGCTCAGCTACAAACTTACTTGCAGTCTACAGCACTGTGTGTGAAGCGTCATTTTTAGCATCATTTCCATCGTGAAGAAGGGAGGGGAGATTTGGGACAGAAACATTACAGTCCTTAAACCTGAGTTTTAAATCTGAGAGCCTTCAGCATGGGGCTGAAAAGCGGCGCTCATCCTCATCCTCCCCCAGACTTTGTGCCCCACAAAGGTGGATGGTATCAACAGGCCAAGTTCAAGAAGGCCTGGGGTGGCTGGAAACGGAGCTGCAGGGCTCTGAAGAGCTGTGGCATGAGTTTTTATGCCCTTTTTCAGTTAGAAGAACTAACCTCACCTGCACAGCCATCTCCTGCTGGCACCCACAGCCGTGCGGTGCTGCTTCCCGAGCCACAGGCGGGTAGGCTGATATCTTCTAGAGGGACACAGGCACTGCACAGGCGAAGCAGGAATTGTGCATATTTGTCTCCTTAGCAAAACTTTGCTCTGTGGTTATAGGGAGTTTTCTGTTTTGCTGCAAGAAGACTGCAGCATGAACACCTTGTGTGGGGATGCAGCACTGGTGGTGGCTGGTGTAAGCAACGAGAAGGACCTTGTGGTAGTTTGTTCAGGTGATTCAGGGGAAAGTTCTGGTCTGGGTGTGTCTACTGATGGTACAAAAACACTCCAGAAAGGTGCTGGTGTTATTTCCAGTTTGGGTTCAGTGTGTGGGAAAGAGCATCTTACAGTGACCGGGAGGTAAGCGTGTTTCTGGTGCTCAGAAAGGCAGAAAACTGAAGGGTAATTATTTCTCTCAATCATTTGGATGAGAGATCACTTCCTACATGACCACCATCTATGACCTGCTCTATTCCAGCTAGAAAATGATCTTAATTGTAGCCAGATGCACAATAGGTCTAAATTGATACTGTTATGATTTTGTAACTAAGCTGGGCTGGAGTGATGCCGGTTGTTGTTTTCTGGTTTGCATAGGAAGTATTTAATGGAAAATCAAAATAAGTCCAGTTAATTCAAGCTGAGACCCTTGTTCTGCAGGAATTAATCTCTTCAGTGGCAATATTTTCTTTTCCTTTTCCTTCTTCCTTCCTCCTAAGTTTAGAAATGAGGATGGGTTTTAAAAGGCGCAACTGCAAAGTTAATGTGCGCCGCATTTCTGTCAGCCAACTGCGTGTCTGCTGGTGTAATGGAAGCTGTTCAGTCTCCAGCAGCCACTGCACAATTACCACAGCTAGCTCCTGTTCCAGCTCTGGGCAGATGGAGGTTCATAAGAGAATATCAGATATCACTGGGAAGTAGCTGCGTGTCAGAGAAGGGCTGTGTTTCATGGGCAGCTTCCATCCCTGGGGTCCAAGGCCGTGTTTGCAAAGCAAAGCTGTAGAGATCAGTTCTTTCCAATATCCCGATATGCCACTGCTGGGATGTAACATTGCTAGTATTCAATGTTGTAGTGTAACAATAAAAAACGTTCAGGTTTGACGAGAAAAGTAATACATCTCATTGAAAGAGCGAGTGGCATTAAGATAGAGAAAATGCAATTACTGGTTTTAGAATTTGATTAGGACAGCCAACCTAACTTCATCATCCTTGCAAAAAGTGCCGGGAGACATTAATGACCAACACTGAAGTGTAGGAGTATCTGGGGGAAAAGAAATATACTTTTATATTATTACCATTTTTTACTTTAGTTTCTGATCTGCATTGAAAATGAAGTCTTAAAATTTAAGAAAGCAAAACTGTTCAATCTGTGAACAGCTGTTGCTCTGATGATGAGGGTATTCACTGGAATAATAGAAGCCTAGAAAAAAATACCCTGGCTGGTGCCTGAGCACAGAACTTAGGCTGTCCTCCTGGGTGTCGGAGACACAGGCTCGAGAATTTTTGCCTGATGGGGAAGATTTCCCAAGTGTCTGAGGAGGGAGCAACACCAGTGTTTGCTCTCTTTGGAGGTGGCTCAAGTGGCAAGGCTCAGAGCCCCCCTTAGCTGAAGAGATTTGATAAAAGAAAATGAGTAAATTAGGAGGGAATTATTTTCTGTCCACTGTTGGTCATCTTGGCCTTAAAAATTGTGGATTTTACAAAAAGATGTTGATCTGCGTCCAGACCTTTATCCTTTCAACAGCAGTTCGCTCTAATACTTTGCTACTTGGAAACATCCACATTTAAAGAGCTGGCAGCTAAAAGTGAAATTATGTTGGCCTACATGCATTAGTTGAGGGTTTCTATTTTTTCTTTTTTTTTTGTTCTTAATGATGCCAAATAAAGAGCTTCCTACTGTTCATATGCTGTAAGAAATTCATCCTGAAAATGAGTCCAAATGATTAACAAGTATTTTCAGCATCACAAAATGGGCTGCGTACAGCTTGCACAGAGCAATTTGGGCATCGCCATGTTTTGTCCCGATTTTTAGCTTAATGTGAGTTGGAGATTCAGCATATGAATCCAGGCTTCCCCCCCCCCCCCGGTTCCCCAAGATGAAAATGAAATGTGTGTTTCTTGCAGCCTGCTTTCGGCGGGGAGTCGCTGTTTTGTCAGGTCAGTGCATTCTGGTGTTACATTTTGTTAAGCAGCATAATGATGTGATGGCCTCCTATGATGAAGTGCATGCTGAGTGCTGGAAATTTGGAAAATAAATGTTCATCTGGAGCTTGGGAAGTCCCTGGACTGAAAACCAGAATAAATGCAAATCAAACATTTGCTTCTGTCATATTTTCTGCTCTTGGAGCAGTAGATGCTCGAGTGCCTGGGACCAGTCCTGCCATGTTTATGGTGCCTTGTCTGTTAGAAGGTTTAAGTTCTTTTCCCCTTTTTTTGGGTTATTTTTGGGATTGTTCTTTTGGGTTTTTTTCTGCCTTCCCCATTTGTTCATTTACATGCACTAAATCAGTGTAAGAACTAGAAGCAGCCTACCTAGGTTGTTAACATTTTTCTGAGATAATTACCCTGTGCGCGAAGGGTTTTCCCTCATTATTTCCACTCCTTTTTTTAATCAAAAGCCCTAATGATTGTCGTGTCAACCATTCTACATGTGAAGCTCCATGGGAAAAATAAGATAAGAGTAAACATGACAATGGGAACATGGCATTCAGGGACCGTGTAGCAGCTCGGGGAGTGGCTGAAGGTATTTAAGTGGACAAAAGAGAACAGTTGAAGATCCTAAAAGTATGTGCATGGCTAAAATTCGGCTTTGGTTTTGTTGCAAGGCCTGAGGGTCCCCACTGCAGCTGGTGGCCGTTGTCTGGGCAGTCCCCAGTAACTGAAGCCAAATAACGGGTTTGGAAATGGGAGAAACACCAGAAGGTTTTCATGACTTTTTTGATGAGACTAGATAAGGTACCTCAGTATGTCTTAGGATGAGCTCTGTAATTTGGATGCCCTAAACCAATCCTTACTGCTTTACATTTGTGAAGCCCTGCTGGATCAATGCTGTCTGCTGCTGCTCTTCAGAAGAGGGAAGAGCTGTAGAGGTGATGGATTGGCGGGGGGTTACAGCCAAAACAAGTGAAAAAAAAAAAAAAAAAAAAAAGGAAAAGAAACAACCTTTGTTTTGTCCAAAGTCTTTGATTCCAGTGTATCTTTAAGCCTTTTTATTGCATTTAGATATATTTAGAAACCATGAAGCATTTAAAAATGTAAACTGGAGTGTTCTATGTAAGCTGTCGGTGAAGACCTTTTCCTTTTGAGAGGAGCTTTGCAGGGGAAAACAGGTTAGCTTTTCTGGTTTGCTTTTTTTTCAGTATTGTTAATCAAATTTGCCAAGATACATTTTATTTGTTAAGATAAACTTAATTGAAACAGGCAAACAAAAAGCCCTAAAAACTAAAGCAAACACTGGCTTGTGTTTCTCAGGGCTCTGAATATAAGTTGTGTTCCAGAGGGGATATGCCTGGGAAGTATTTGGCGGTCGCTGTCCTTTTAACTTTATCTCCAAATTTGAAGACCAAAATATTCCTTTGTGCTAAATAGTTTTGTTCATTTAAGTTTGTGGGAACAGAGTTGTTTAACTGCCACTTCTGCTAGATTTATTTGATAGTCAGGCCAGGGTTAGTTAATATTTTAACAACTGCAGTTTTCAAATGCCTTCTAACATCCCCGGCACGTCATTGTGAGTCTGGAGATTAAAAAACCACTGTCTTGGAAGAGCATGCACGCTTCACCTGCCGGGCTGGTAGCACACCCATGAGCACGCAGAGCAAGCGAGTCCCGAGTCTGTAAATCCTTCCCCCTCCATTCCTTGGGAAGATAAATGAACTTGGCTTTGAGAATTTCCTTCGTGCCACCCCCCCCGCCCCCGATGTTCTCTCAGTTCATCTTTAGGAAGGTCTATATACATGATGTTCTCATGACATTTGCCTTCCTGCCCTCATGGGAAAACCCTGAAGATGTAGAGATTGCGATTTCCAAGTGCTGTGAAACTGTTGAATATACACACAGAACTGGTGATAACGATCTCTCAATTACTTGATTATTTAAATTTCATGTTCCCTTTGCATCCCCAGAGGTATGTTTTATTCTGAGATATCTCTGTCCATAGCCCACACCACTGCTCACCACATCTGTGGCATATTTATTCTCACTCCTGATTTATCTCAATAATCTGTGCAAGAAATAAATGAGCTGATGGCTTTTTTAGATAGTAACGTGCTTAGATATGCAGATGGAAACCTGGCTACATTTCTACAAGATGCGTCATCTCGTGCCCACTTGGTTGGGGCCTCTAACAAAGTACCTGATGACCCAGGAACTGAACCTTCCCGACATGATTTCTACTCCTGAACCTCAGTTTTTCCAGACACCTTGTGCCTCTGCTCCTTGCTGTGAAGTCGCGCTACCTCCCTGAGCATTTGGGAACTGCTTCTCTTTGACTGAGCAGAGGCAGGAGTTAAAGGAAAATGAGATTGCTGTCTGTCTCTAGTGCCCATGTTCTCAATCCACTTGTAAAATTCCATCTTCCCAAGGAGGAGGAGATTCATTAAAGCTTAGTTCAAATAACTCTTTCCCATCTGATGCCATTACCTGTTGGAAACACAGCCGTGGAGTCTATGCCTGTGAGCTGAAATGTTGACAAAGAATTATTCTCCCATCTTTTCACATAATGGATGTGTTCAGGTTCTCTCCTCTCTTGCCTTTTTTTTTTTTTTTTTTTTTCACCCTCTGGTAGCTAGGAGAACTTTTAGTTCTGTTGCACAGCTTAATCAAGTAGAACTAACTAAATTTTAACATTTGACAGAAGAGATGGCAATTCTGATTTCATCTCAATCTCAGCCTTTCATGCTGTATGGTAGGTAGTGAAGTGTAGACACCAGACATGTTTTCAGAAAGCACTTTACTGATTACAGTGGTGCTGAGACCACTTCGTGCTCTGCAGAAAAATGATTAGTGCGTGCTTATTCGTCTGGTCAGTTTTTCCCTCTCCTTTTATTATTATTATTTTTTTTTAAAGCAATGATGGGCACTTCATGGGCTGGAAACAGTGCAGATGTTTTGCCTGTAAGTATGGCTGATGGCCTTTATTACATGATGAATGGTTTGAGGGGTTTGTCTCGTAAATAATCTGTCACACACATCACATCGTGTATCGTCTTGTGCTTGTACAGCCCCTGCTGCATAGTGCAAGGAGGAAGGGGAGAAAAATTGGGAAAACTTCAGAGCAGTGCAGAAGGGAAAAGGCATTTATCAGGCATTTTGGTACCATCAGAGGATCAGCACATGGGGCTTCCACCCCCCGAGCAGTGCTGCTCGGCAGGGAGTGCTTTGGAATGGTTTTCTTCAGTTGTTGTCAAGTATTTGTGCCCTTTTACTCCCCATCCTATAGCACCAACCTCATGGTTGTTTTGCTCTCTCCTTTGAAAACTGTC
The DNA here is from genome assembly GCF_017639655.2 of Falco naumanni. Taxonomy (NCBI): domain Eukaryota; kingdom Metazoa; phylum Chordata; class Aves; order Falconiformes; family Falconidae; genus Falco; species Falco naumanni. The sequence continues at coordinate 91,526,006 of NC_054057.1, read as the reverse complement.
ACACTGCCTTTTTATTTGTCACGTATGAAGAATTAATACATTATTAATGAATGTTTAGAGCCGTTGTAGTAACAATGGGAACAAACGTTTTTAATGTTCTCCATTGGTGTGCTTACAGTCAACATTAAACAAAGTTTATGTTAAAACTTTGCAAAACAGTCAACCTTGAAAGAGGTAAGGGAAAGGGAAGAAATTACTCTAGAAATAGCATGTAGCTAAGGAGGCCAAGGATGTTTCCACCTAATATCTGCCTAAAAGCAGGGGATTGTTTCATTCTACCCAGGCAGCATCAGCCCGTTCTGCCTGCTCTGCAACATTTACGCTGTTGCGTAAATGCATCTGGCATTTCTGCTGGCTGACCAATTCAGAATGGCTTTGGGCAAGAGCCTTGAAGCACATGTTCCCCTAAGTGTTAAATCAGCTTCTCAGTTCCAGATCTTTTTCTTGTGGTGTGTTCCCATTAATATAAAATCTTCAGAGAAATGGAAAGCCGAATCCTACAAGTGATGTTACTTTCTGTATTTGTCAGGATGAGAACGCTTCTCCTGCCATGTTTCTTACGTAGCAGGTAACCTGGAACAATATATGTCCCTGCTCCTCTTCACTACAGTAACCTTAATATTCAGCCTTTATCTTCCTGCAGTTTCTTCCAGTGTGGTATGCCAGAGCTTTTTTAAAATGTCCTTCTTGCACCACCACCCACGTGCCCAGGACTGGGCAGTTGCCTCTTGCAAGCAGATCGCCGAAGTGCTGATCTACCACTGCCTTCTCTTTATTGAGGCATTAATAGTTTCTCCTCTTTCTCTCCTACCTTAATGTCTTCATAAGCCTTTGCTGCTTGGTCAGATTTGGTTCCAATTAGTGAGAAGCTAATTTAGAGAGGAGTGTCTCACAGATGGGTGGGCAACATAATTGCAGAAGTTCCATTTCTCTAGGAAACGAAGCAAAAAATCTGCTAAGCTGGTTGCAAGTTGGTTCAACTATTTGTCCAAATGCTGCAAGGTCATTGAGCAGCCTTTCGTAGGATGCTCTGAAGGTTGGAGTGAAAATACGAGCAGGTAAACTGTCCCTTGGGGCTGGGAAGGAAAAAGAAGAGTGAGTCAGGGAAATTTTTTGCATTAGCACTAGTCAGCGATGCTTTTGATATACTTGAATGCGGCAATGGTTGTAGGGTCAGTGTTGGCAAATGTGGTACCAGGAGGTGGTGCAGACCTCTCTGGTTCACGGGGCAGGGGTTAAACTGTGTTGTGCACGGACAGTTCTGCTTGCAGGAGGTGGGGAATGGCAGAGGCAAGGCTTGATTTCCAAACAAACAGGAAAATGCCGCAGGAGGGTGGTGCTCCCCACAAGCTGGGGCTCAGCAGCTCACAGATGTCTGTCCTGGCATAGAAAAAGAAGAGATTCAAATGGGATTTGGCTAGGTATTGCTCATTGGAGAAGGAGGTAGTGTGCATATTGGAGATGTGGGAGATGGAGAAAACCGAGAGGAGAGCAGTGTAGCATCAAAAAGATCTGAATCTGGTATCAATTTTTCCTCTTAATAGTGACTGCCACTCACACGTCCCCGTACAGTAGTCAAATTCCCATGTCCAAAGAAGATCAACATTTTAAAAGCAGGTTCCAGAGCATAAGCTGTGGAGAAAAAAAAGCTTTCAAGTGACTTATGTCAGGCCAAGAACCAGAAAATGATTTCCCTGAACCCACCAGTTCCTAGTGCTTTGCAGCATAACTCCGAGGTGAAGTCCCAGCTGATGGAGTGATGCTCCTGAAAGCCGCAACTGGATCTCAGCAGCATGACAGTATTTCTTCTTGACAGCCCCAGATTCACTCAAGGTGTCTCTTCCCATAGCTTCACAGAGAGCATGTGAGTCAGCCTTGGGGCTTCCTCCCCGGCGCTGTGAGCTGCAGGAGAGCATAGATTTTTCTGCGTCTGGTTCCGTGTGTTGAAGATTATTGCAGTTCAGCAAAAATGGGTTTCATTAAACTTAAAAATCAGGCATATGAAACTCTCATTTAAATAAGAAGTGATTGAGAGTTGTAACTTCCACTTAAAGTGCATCTCCTATCATTTATTTTTTATACTACGCCACAGTCACTGTTTAAATTATTAAAAGCAAGAAGTAGAAAGCTTCTCAGGAGATAGAAATGGATTAGATTAAAATTAATCTGACATAATCCTTTCTCAAAAACTGCTGATTCAGTTTGTGCACACGTTTATCAACATATTTGCGGATAAAGGATAAGTTCTTCCCTAATTTGGGAATGCTTCGACTTCATATCTCTGACAGCACAGAGAACATGCAGTGCTGTTTTAATAGAGAAATTTACGAAATTACAAATACTTCCAGTAGCACAAATGCCAAGCTCATTTTAGATTTACACTAATTTCGGCACCTGAGTCAGTGCATGTGGTTTGCCTCATTTCAGCAGGGATGGGTTTGGTGAGCAAGAGTTGCAAAACAGCGTCACAGCCAAACCCAGACTTCGGCAAAGGTGTTCAGACCCAAGTTTTCAACTGGCATATGTAATTTATCACCTTCAGTGCCGGCACCGCTCCAAGCTTCCCACCAAGCACCTACCATTCAGTGTTGGTGCCCCAGCTGGGCTGTCACGGGCAGGCAGTGAGGACGCCTCGGTGTGTAATGCACACTGCCCTCCCGCAGAGCTAGAAGGGGAGAGGCTCAACTCTCCAGTAAAAACCCTGGAAATACCAAAATAATAAGGAATGTGACATTAATGATTTTTTTTTTATTTATCAGTGACAGCTCTTGACATCTTTAAAAAGAAATCATCTGCAAGCTAGTCATGTGGTTTATTTCCCTGTTCAGTTGCAGTCACCACTAAATGAAGATTGAAATGATATTGAGAAGGGGGTAGAGGCAGCAGGAGCTGGCTAAAGATGAGTGAGATCTGTCGTTTGGCAGAATGCAGTCAATAGGCATTTATTGAATGTTGTAACATCTTGTGATCTCTTCATAAAATAAATTAGAGAGATGAGTCTAGCTCCCGAGCTCTGCTAAACCTGTTGCAGCCGCCCTAACCCTCCAAAGCCCGCTTTGGCTGGCCTCATCAGGCAAAGCTCTTGGAAGCCACCAGGGAGGATGATCTACTTTCAGCTCCCTTGAGATGTTTACAGCAGAAAGTGTGGTGTTGACACAAACACAGCATTGGTGTATCTCCACTTTTGCAATCAAATTTGGGTTTCCAGATCCCTGATTGTGTTATACTGCTTCGAGTCAGTAGTCCTGGCTGTGTGAGCTCTCCTTCCTATGGGAGTGATATTTTGTTGTTCAAAAATAAATGGGGGTTATGATTTTGTCATTGTCTGTTGCCTGATACATGCAGAATGTCTAAATGTGCAATCATGGTGATGTTTAAGTTTTATGTCTAAAGGTGCAACCATGATGTTGTTTACAGCTGGTAGATACCAAAACATTTTTTATCTATCAAATATGCAAAGAGAATATTTTCCTGTGCACTACAGGCAAGTGCCACAGCATCACGTAGCAGTGCCTGTCCGTGCAGAGATCTTTCCTAAAAGACATACCACCTGCACTGCTTGGCCAGAAATTCCAGCCTTGGAGTTTATCATAATATTAATTCACTGCAGTAAGAAAATTCTCTGCAACCAACTTTCTTTTTTTAAAGGTTTGATCTAATCTCTTCCAGCTACAGTAAGAGGCTGATCAAAGGTAGTGAAAGCTGGTATTAAAGGATTAGCTAGGTCACATTGAAATACCTTTTAAAACAAGCCCAGGGACCTCTAGCTTTACTGAAGCAAGTGCACACACAAAAAAAAAAAAAAAAAAAAAAAAATTTTTAGGCTAACTCTCTCCTACTTTAAACAGCAAACAAACTGATGGATTAAATCTGTGAGTCATTCCTTAAGGTGATATGTGTAGCACTTTACATAGAACAAGCTTGGGAAATGTAAGCACCGATTGAATCTCACACAGAAAAAATACAGCACAGAATTAAAACTCAGTGTAAGCACTGTTTATGCACTTGCCCAGCTTACAGTGTATTTATTCTCATTTGATGTTTGTCCCTAAGTGATTAGCAGCTTCAGTCCAGCCCCCTTGATCTTTTTTTTCTGGCCGACCTCTCCTCTGTGTCCTTTCAATTTGCTACTGACAGTATCTGCCACGGAGGTACTTTGTCTCAGGCTGTCAGGTGAAGGTGTTCCATTGCAAGGCTGTTGATGCCACTCTGTGGACCATATCAAGCTATTACTCTTTTTTTGTACTAGAATTTTCTCATTGATACCAACTTCCCAACAGAGAGAGCATCATGCAGATCTATATGTTGCTCGGTGGGAAAAGCCGTGAATCATCTAGGTTTGAATCCATGTCACAGGAGACCCAAGCATGCATCTCCTGGCTTCCAGCAGTACGTTGTTGCATGACAAGTAGGGGTAACGGATGTAGCAAATATATAGCTGTTGACTCACTTGTGAGCACTTTCTGCATTATTTCCCCATAAATCGGGGGCCATGGCTCCTTTATGTTACTCCTTTATGCTGGGGGGTGGGGGTGTTTCATTCCTGGATTTCCCATCTAATAATTTCCCAGGAACTTTCCTTAGCAGAAATAAGCTTCCAATTCATAATTCCCTTCAGTGGATCAGTATCTCTTGACAGGGCAAGTAACCCAACTTTTTGAGTGTCCGGAGCATCATTGTTGGCTGGTGCAGTTCACATTCGCATCTCCGTTGGGAAGGGGCATGGCTGGGGTCACTGACCCTTCCCACAGAGCCTGGTCCAGGAGCAGCTGGGTCACTGCTGGGTAGAGCCTGTCTCCAAAAATGTGAGTTTAAACCAGAGATGCATGAAAGTAAGTGGCATCAAATCCAATACCTGGGCGAGGTTCACCAGTTTCAGTAAACACCCAACCTGGTTCCCCAAAGGTGTCATAAACTCTTATGAAAAGTACAGGTTGGGTTGGGTTGTGGGTTTTCTTTTCAGGGAAGGCCAGGGTGAGCTTTAAATTTCTATAATGGCTTATGAAGTTTGTCAGACGCACACACAAAAAAGTTTCTTCCAAAACCTGCCAGCCTGTGTGCTAGATGGGTGCGGGTGTGGAAGGGTGTCTTCTGCCCATTAGATGTTTATGAAATAGGTTTGTGTATTTAACTGTAGTAAATACAACAGCACAGGACTCCATCTCATAACTTTTTCCAGTCAGTCATAGATAAAGGTTGCTGTTGATTTTTTTCCCTGAGGGAACTTCCAAGTTAAAATTTCATCAAAATCCTCGATGGCACGGTGCAGTAGTCATTAATGTTCCCAGTGCCATGGCAGCCAGCATAGCTAGCCATCGACTGGGGCTGGAAGCTGTTTGCCAGAGATAAGCCAGGTCAATTGTGTACAGCCATCAAATATTTAACTATTTTAGAGATACAGAAAAATGGAGATGCAGCAGATACAGGTGACTATTGATTAGGCTTCAGGTAATGAAGACCTCTCACCTTTTTAATTACCCATATGTAAAGCTCTACATGCTGGGTGAGCATGGAGGCGACGGGCTGGGAAGCAACCACTGCTCTGCATGCGTTGCAGGTTGCCATGAGAGTGAGTTTGCACAGAATTTGGCTGATTTGTATGTTTTCCTCATTCTTACACGCTTCTGACTCATTAATGTACATACCATGTACATGTGCATCCAGCTTTTCATTATCATAAACCAGCACTAACAAACGCACAGGCACAGTTATGTTAACAAGAAAAATTATCTCCCCCCAAGTAGATAAGGGGCTGCTTGTGGTTACCATTAGTGCATGGTGGGGAGATGCCAGCGATGCAGCCTGTGGTGCGGTCCCGTTTCCCCATGGGTGTCTGTTGTGCCCTGTACACAGTGTCAGAAGTTGTGCATTGTCATCACTGGAGGTTTGTAAGAAAAAATTTTAAATGTTATGGTGCCTCGGGTTGGATAGATGACCTCTCAAAGTCTGTCTGTTGTGTTCCGTGATTTCATGTCTTTATGACGATTCCCATCATTACCATATCACCACTGACAACAGTGAGTTGTGCCTCTTTCACACTGTTCCAAGTCAAATTCTACAAACAGATGCACTAATTCCAGCAAAGACGAAGGGCATGTGCTTTTTCCCTGTCCCATCTGGCAGGGACAGCTCATTTCTTTGGGTGCAAATGGTTGTCTGGCTGCTGAGTAACTGTGTCGTCCGGTTTAGCATAGTGAGGGTTCATCCAGAAATGTATTATTAACTTTAAGTTAATCTTGTTCATTATTCTTCTTATTAAAATCTGTGTTTGAGGCACAGAAGCTGTGGTGTGACGTAGCTGGGCGTCCCTGCGTGATGGAGAGGGCAGAGCACAAAGTCAAGAGGAGGATTACTGAGTGATGTTTGCATCCAGGTTAATTGCATTAAATTATTCTGCAATTATTTAAGAAGAGAAGATAAAAAATTGATCCAGTGTGCTTAGCAGGGCAATGAAATGGTCTGTAAGCCCACAAAAAATGTCTACAGTGCATAATTCATATAGCTTTACTATTAAAATAAAACTGTGAAAGAGAAAAACGGTCAAAACCTCCAGAAGCTGTCAGTGCTCTTGCCAGCAGAGGACTGGTACTGGGTGGAGAGGGGCCTCGGGGGTCTGGGTAGGGCCGTGTACACAGTACATTCTGCCAGGGATTTGTCTTTCCCTGAAAATCCTCTTTCCCAGTGCGCTCAGACAGCGTGTCGTGGTGCATCGGGCCTCCTTTCCAGCTCGTGTTCTGTTAGTCGTGGGGCTACAGATATTGATTGCTTAATCAAATCACACTGAAATTTGAAATTATGAATATCCTCTACAAACAGTCAGCAAAATTGAGTAAGCAAAAGGAGAGAGTACAGAATGAATTCACAGGACACTCATCAGATAATCAGTTATACTTTGTCATTGCCCCAGTTTACCGTAACCATCAAAACACCCTGTTAGTACCACTTAAGAGAAATTTGAACACGAAGGAATGCAAGCCATCGGGGGGGGAGGGGGGAAGCAGCCTAGAAATTATTCACCAAAACCCAGTTCTTTATGAAAGTGTATCCAACATTGCCATTGACGGAGACGTTACCGGCCCAGGGGGCAGTCACAGAGGTGCACGGGGGGGGTGGTGAGGGGGTGTCAGCCACCTCTGCTGGGCTCTGCTGGGGCTTGTACCGCAGCCGTGGTCTGCTGGGGTGAAGCCTTGCGCCAGGCGACTGAAGGTACAAGCGGTCAGGTTCTTCCCTCACTCCATCCAGGGCTGCTTTGTCCTATTTCTGAATAAGTGAAAATTATCTCTTGTCCACTGTGACTTGGTGGTGCGAATGGCTTTTACGAGCTGGTTGTGGGTGGGTACAGGCTGTGATTGGGGTTTTTGCGTGGCAAAATACTACAGTACCTGAATACATGAAATCAATGGCAGGTGTGAACGCTTGGCATTTCCTAGCCTGGAGTGCAGCAAGCGTGGGAAGGTGAAGACTGGCTGGGCTCGGGTGTGCGTCGGCTGCTGTAATTGCAGCAGGCACGGACGGTAACACGCACAGAGCCTAAAACGCGTGCCTGCGCTGAGTCCCGTGAAAGCACAGCGCTAGGTCCAGTTCCTCTCGACCATGGATTGCGCTGCAATAGTGGAGGGAAGAGCTTCTCTGTGGGAAAAACTGTGACTTCGCTGTTGCTGGCTGTATCTGGAAGAGCCCATCTATGACCAGGAAAGTAGAGGTATGGAGTAAAGCAGGCAGCAAAGCTTCGGCACTTCCCATGCTTAGGTACAAATGGTATTTGAAAAAACAAAGTGATCATAATTTCACAGAACTGCATGATCAAGGGAAGTGCAAACCTAATTCATGGAGCTGTACTCACCGTATCTGGATTTAAATTGTCATTGTTTAGAACATACCAGGATGAGCCTCACCTTTCATTTCAAAGTGTCTCAAAATTACGTACTGCTCTTCCAAAATGCTATACTGCTGCAATTATACTTTGGGTTGCTTGGGACTGTTGTAAAGGGAGGATTTTCATAATTTCCTTAATTTTGTATTTGTTACCTGCCGTGCATAGTGAAGCCTAATTTTTGTGCATCAAAATTTACAGGAAATGCTGCAAATCTTTTGTTTCACACTGAAAATCAGTTCCCACCTGTCCAACTTGAGTGACATAGTAGGTGATAACACAGAAGTTATAGGAATCATTAAAGATTGGATTAATCTCTGTAACTTTCAGTAAAGCCCGTAAAAAATAATAGTGTATTCTACCACACTGTTCTTATTAAAAATGATAAATGATCCCCATTTTTTGGCTAATACTAATTTCAAAATTTAATTCTTCTATTCAGCTTTATGGTTACCATAATCTTGATGTTTTAATAGCTTTTCCCATAATAGCTACAGAGACCTTTTTAAGTGGCAGCCCTGACTTTATAGAAGAGACTTAATTTATTTTTTTTTCAAGAAAAGAGTTTCTTGTACTAAAACGCAAAAAAACCAAATAGCACTCGTGTGACAAGACAGAAGACCAGAGAACATGATTTTGGCAAACCATATGTTCTAATTACAATAATTACTCATAGCAGAATTTCTGTCCGGCTTTTGGTAACCTTTTTTTGCCACTTGCTATCATTTAGAGAAAGTTTAAAATCTACAGTGTCTTTAGCTTTGTTCCTTGTCTTGAGCAGTGTATTCTGGGGGCAGCACAGGAGAGACTCATGCTTTAATAGAGTTTATCATCAAAAATGCTTTAGAAAAATGACAAGATGTGAATGTCATCAGGAAAAGCAGACCCAGGAGGGCTGTGTGCTTTGCCGAAAGGAAAAAAAAAAAAAAAAAAAAAAAAAAAGAGTAATAAAAACCAAATCCAGACAAAAAAACCATGCAGCAAGGCGAAGTGATGCAACTTCTGCTCCTTCGTGTGTCATGTTCCCCAGGGCGAGGGAAGTTGCCGGGCTGTGCAAGAGTGTGTCTGCACTCTGATAATGAAATTGAAGAGGCATATCTTAAATGTCCTAAATCTACATTCAAGTAGCTTGAATAATTTATTTGCTTTTTAATTGCTAGAGTTGATGGCAACTGCTGGCTGCTCTAAATTTTGTTAAACCATGATATTTAGCCACGCAGTAGTGGCAGGGGCCTTGGGTTTGATTTGTAAATATTCATTGATATTTGTGTGTGATACAGAGTATGTGTGTGTGGTTAGTACACTTGGTCCTGAAACACAGAGGTAGCCTGAGCATCAAGGATCGCTGCAGTGCGTGGGGGCAGCAATGGTGTGAGATCGCCTCTGAAAAGGCTAAAAGGAGTGAAGAAAAAGGCTTCTGGCTTCTTTTTTGGTATTGTTGCCACTCGTATTTAAGGAAAACAGCTTTGCAAATAGCAACTTGAGTAAAAGGTGGAGCTTCAAATCAAAACGGTTTGCCTGATGTTGCATAGATGGATGTTTGAGGCATATAGCCTGGCTGCCACGTGCTGCCTACTGCATTCTCCTGCCGATCACTAACCCAGGGGCATAAATACTAACGGTAAGTGTACCATCTTACCTCTGTGTGATTGAGCTTCTCCTAAAAGCCTCTGCTGCAGCAGCAGGGGAGGGAGCGTGGAGAAGAAGTTAATGGTCTGTGGGTGCGGCGTGGGCTTTCCTGCCACGTGCCTGATCAGGGAGTGATGCGCAGCTCGGCGTGCTTGGGCCCATCGCTTCCACCGTCTGCCTTGGCCAAAGTCAAATCCAGCTTCTGCTAACACACCTGTCACCTCCGCTGCTCTTCACGAACGCAGGTTTTCCACAGGCTCCTGTGTGATGAGTGGGTGATGTTAATTAATTTAGGACACACTTCCTTGCCCCTGTTGTCTTTGCTCTGGACCATTAGAGCAAGTACCTAGCAACTTGTGACCTTGTGCATTCTTTTGGCAAAAAGAAAGCTACTTTCCTCCTTCTAGTGTCTGCCTGTGGTGGTGTGTGGGTATTTCAAGTACTGGAATGTGTGTAACCTGTCAGCATGGATTTGTGTAGATGAACATCTATGGGATAATGGTTTTAAACTGAGAGAGGGCAGATTTAGGTTAGATATTAGGAAGAAATTCTTCACTGTGAGGGTGGTGAGACACTGGCCCAGGCTGCCCAGAGCAGCTGTGGGTGCCCCATCCCTGGCAGTGCTCGGGCCAGGCTGGACGGGGCTGGGAGCAACCTGGACTGGTGGAGGGGCCCCTGCCCACAGCAGGGGGCTGGAACTAGGTTGAGATCCCTTCCAACCCACACCATTCTATGATTCTAAAAAGGTTCTTCAGGTAGTCAGTAGAGCAAGAAGTGTTGGGGTTGAATATATTTCGTCTGGTGATGGCTCAAGCCAGGGTGCATAGACCTTAAGTAACTTCTCCATCTTCCTGTCCTTGCTGATAATCACTACAGAGGTGAAGATCTGCCACCCAAAACCCTTCATCTCATTCTGGTCTACCATGAGGATCCAGGCCGTCAGGGCAACGGAGCGAAGTACGGCATCATGGTGCGACGGGTGTTGCAGCGGTGGCCAGGCGGGTGCTCTGCTGGTGGCAAGGGGGCTGCTGGCCACCTCTGCTTGCCTTTACAGACAGCAGGCACGGGTCAGGAATCTTGGGATAATATCCTGTGTTTGGTAGACCTACCCTGAATGTGCTTTAAAGGGGAAATTAAAAGCATTGTAAATTAGGCAAAATTACATGGAAAAGGCCCCAAATTATAAAGGAGACGTTTGTAATAAATTTCTCAAGGATATAGAGTCTAATGTGTAATTAGAGAACCACAAATTGCCTGTTACTGCTCTTTCTTTGTATGGAAAGACTCCGTGTCTGTAACTTCAGCAAACGTTTCAATCGCGCAGTCACCAGGAGCCATCTCAGGCTGTATTTTAAGTGTCTGTTTACACAGTTGTTACAAATTGGCTGTGGGATGTGAACTGTGTATCACTTCCAGAGCAATTAGCATGTGAAACCTTATCAAAAGAAATCCATCAAGTTTGAAAAGCCATAAATATTGCACTAGGATCTCTAAGGAAATCAAAGTAAGTTTGATACAGTATTTATTTACATGTTGCTACGCAAGCAAATGCACTTATAGATGCTCCAGCCTGCATTATTCCCTGTGCTCTATTATTCCATTAGTCCCATGCTATCTGAGAGAGATAGAATTATCCGGTTGTTTTAAATATTATATAACAATAATGGACTACTCCTAATACTAGTTCTGTGTAATTCAGGCAGTTGTATTTTTCTGGACAAATATTTGTTGTAATGAAAGAAAGGGAGAGCTGTAACATCAGATCTTTTTTATGTTCCTTAGTTTTATGTAACTGGATTAACAGAGTTTCATGATGGCTTTTGGGGAGAGTTTGATGCTTTGCAGTCTAGGAATAGGTCTCCTTTCATGCCCTCTGCACTGGGTTCCTCTGTGTGGATCCCAGAACTTCACCATTTGGTGCTCTCCTTGATCTGATCTCTTTGCTCTTGACAACTGCGTACTATGTACAACTTTATGTTTGCCTTCTGCTCTCCTGTGACCTGCTTACCCAAGGTTTTCGACCTGGCTATCAATTCAAATGACACAAATATTCAAGAGTTTTAACTAAAGCAGAGGGTAGTAAAAGCTACCACAATGATCATAAGGTTGTAAAGCTTGTCTTGAAAACGAAGGCAGAAGGGCTCTTGATGGCTCTCGCCGGTGAATAGGCAAGAACTCTTCTAAGCTTAAGGCATCATTAGCCCAGAAGCACATAGCTGTAGACTAGCAATGAAAATACTTAACCTGGAAATTAGAGGGTTCTTAGCAATTAAAGTAATACCAGCGTACAACAGAAAAGTAGGAGCCAAAAGCCTTGCTGCTTCTAGAGTCTGTTTATGAATGGGACTGTGCAGTGTCCTGGGGAAGGATAGGGTGGGACAGGGATGGTTGGTCCAGAAACACCTCCCAGTTCTGTGTTTTTCTGAGGGATGTGTGCTCACTTCACCATTCTGCAGTCAGCGCAAAATGTCATATTGCGGAGCTCAGGGGGGGCTTGGTGGAAACTTGCTGCGTGAAGATTCACTCAAATTTAGATGCCTCTGTGAGTTCCAGGGCAGTGATGTTTATTTGCCTATTCCTGGATGCTTCTGGAGGAACAAGATAATTGTTCACCAAGAGTAAATTAAAAAAAACCCCACAAACCTTAACTACTTGCAGAAAATAATAAGCCAGCTGAGAAGTGGTACCTTGTTTGCTCTGAGTATCCTCTTGACATCAGCATGAGGTTACTTATAATTAGATGCACATGTGTAAATATGATGATTAGATATTCCCACATAAACACAATTATCATATCTTCCTAAAAGTCTAAGCAGGCATTTTATAATCCTGTTGTTAAAAATAAATAAATAAAACCCAACAATCTGCATTCAGCTTCTTATATATGTAAACAGTGGAACATGAGGGCAGAATATATTTTCCAAAGTACCTAATGTAGTTGAGGTCAATTACAGTTATGACTCATTAGAGTATTAAAATAAGAATATGCTTTTTAGTATAATTAGTGTTCCCTTAGAAAACTACAGCGATCTTGTATTCACTTCAGTTCTTCAAGCATTTTCAGGGTGTTTGGGCATTAGTCTTAGGCAAACATAATAGGGTTATATTGCATTAACCTCACTTACAAACTCTGCAACTACTTGCGGCATCTGATTTTTTTATTGCTCAAATAACTTCCAAAGATGTCTTATAAAGCAGAGAGTACTGTCTTATTAGTCATATAGAAGATTACAGCTGGTTAATTTAGTGTTCAGGTTTTTGCTGATTCAGAAATTCCAAGTGAAGAAAATGTACAGCATGTGATAACATGGCTCGGCAGATCCTTCTTCGAATTGTCTTTAAAAGAAAAAAAAAAACGGTAAGAAAGAATAAAAGAAAAGTCATGAGTCAGGCTGAAATATTCATGACAAAAAGGTGAGATTCTTGTAAAATGTGGGTTGGAAGAACTTGGAGGAGCAACAAGAATATTAGATCCATGTGCAGGCTCAGGAAGTGTCACCATTGGAAATGTATACTTGTAGCCATGAAGATGAGACCTTGCAAAACGTTAGCCTTTTTATCTTTTTGTGGCTTGTAATAAATCCAATTTCCCTAACTGAAGGGGACAGGGAAAAAAACATTTTCAGGGCTTTACCTTGGGATGGAGCCCAGCATCAGGCTGTGCCCCGTGAGAACGTACACCCTGTCACTAACGCTGGTGGTACCTGTGCTTCCAGAGCTCACCTACGCGTGGATCTTCAACGAGTACCCGACCTTCGTACACCAGGACAACCGCCGCTTCGTTTCGCAGGAGACTGGGAATTTGTACATCGCAAAGGTGGAAGCTTCGGACGTGGGCAACTACACGTGTGTGGTGACGAACACGGTGACCAACAGCAGGGTCCTGGGTCCCCCCACCCCGCTCATCCTCCGGAACGATGGTAGGACTTAGAGAAGGGAATTGGGGATGGGGTTTGGCGAGCTGGTTTTATTTTCTTTGACTGGCTGTCACCCAGAAATTAAGAAATGGCCTGGAATATTTATATCAAGAGTAAAGGGAGAGATCTTCCCCTCCACAGAGGTTCATCAAGACTGGAGACCTCTGCTTTAGCTGTGGGTCTGTCACAGGCAGTGGTGGGGTTCGTGGTTCAGTGGCCAAGGTTGCTCCCGCCACTGGAACAGCTCTCAGCATCAGGCAGTGGTTATAACAGAAAAACCTGCTGACACTTGGCCAAAGACAGGAAATAAAAATAGATTTTTAGAGTTTGGATGTACTAGTTTTGCTCATTTTATGCAGCCCAAAAGTGAACAAAAGCACTTTGTGTTTCGCTAACTGTTAGCTCGGGCTGTATTTCCCAGCAGAGTTAGTGCTATTTTTAGTAGTCTGTGGAATAATACAAAAAAGCAAGAAGAAACCAAGAGAGGATTTCTAAATTTATACAGACAATTGATTTGTATCGTCGTCATTTTTGAGCAGATAAGAAAAATAAATTTGCATGTTAATTTGCAATTAAAATTAATTAAAATTTGTCTGTTTAAAGGATAACAGTTAGGACATTTGTTCCAGAAATAGAAATGCATTATTAGAAACTTCTTCTAGAAGAAGATCCATTGTCACCTAGTGGTATTTGACAAAAATTCCTTGCTTGTACAATACAGGCTGGTTGGTGCCAGCCTCCTACCCATCGCCGTCCCCTTCACATTGACACGGCTCCAGCAGGCAGGGAGTTTGGAAACCTCATGGGCAATGAGAAGGCACTGGCTGTGCTGCGGGGGCGAAGGCAGCTGGTTCCCAGGGCTGGGCCAGGCTTGCCCTCCCTTACAGGGCAGGCTGCATTTCTGTAAACGCGGTGCCAGTAATTCCGTCCCTCTGAGTCCCAAGTCAGTCATCTAACGCTTGAAAGATAAAGACGAATATTTAAATTTGTCCCTTAGTAACATTTGCAGTGTTGAAGAAGAAATATTTTTAAAATATTACATTAACATGACTTTTATGCAAACCTTACCTAGCTGAAAGTGCTTCCATTTATCACAATCAAGTCGGTGCCTGCTCGTGTGCCGTGTCGGGGCTGATGCTGGGCTGATTGCTGGGCAGCCTGATTGCAAAGTGCCTCGCCGAGGGCTCTGCCCCGGCGCATCGCTCTTCCGCGCGCTCCGCTTTATTTACAGGGACCCATCGCCTTCCCGAGGTAATTCACAGGAATGTTCTCCCGTTCCTTTGAAGTGCACTCTGCTGTTTATTAAAGATATGAAACTTTAATTGAACCTCTGAGGGGCTGGGGAATACATTCCTGAGTTAAACAAGAAAGGTGCTGTTGTGTCTGTAGAGCCCAAGATGGCTGTACTCAGAAGCCAAACGCGGGCTAAGTGTCTATTTTAAAATAGGATCGCACTGGTATTACAGCCAGGCTTCATTTTAAAAATCAGCAGGTCTCAATTTTTCATTCCACATGGAGTATTCCTATAAAATCCAAAGATAATGCACTATCACAGTTGAAAAGAGAAATCATATATGTCGCTTCATAGTGTGAACAACAGGAGTGAGTAAAATGTGAGGCACGTTGTATTTCCACTGGCAAACATGTCCTGCTTATCTTTTGCATTCATATCTGAACACGTCCAGTATATCTTCGTATATATGACATGCTATTTTCTTTACAATGCTTTATCATTAAATTAGCAGGCTCGGGGGCTAGCTCATCAACAATTAATGTTCCAATTCCATTTAATTTCTATTAGTGATTTAAGTGGAAAAAAATTCATAACGTACCTCTCTGGATTGATTTACATGCACTGAGCTGCTCCTCTGGCTGCCGCCTGGGCGGACAGGAAAGTGCCACATCTGGGGGGGGGGCGTACAGCTCGGGAGAGGGAGTGGGGGTCCCCATCCCCCTGGCAGCTCCCGGGTTACGGGGGGGCTGGTGCAGCTGTGAGGCCCCCCACGCCTGGGCTGGAGAGCTGGCATCCCGGCTGGGACAGTCCGACCTCCTCCAATGCGCTCTTCGTAAAACCATCATGTGCTAGAAGGTTCTAAGTTATTACCTGGCTGGCTTCATGTTGAAATACTTCCTGTGAATGCCAAAAAAATCCAAGAGCTTTACAACAGTCTCTTTGTGAAATTTCTGTTTTTCTCAAAAATCAAAGTTATTCTCAAACTGCAGAACATTTTTGCTGTCGTTCAGAATTACAGGCCCCTGTAGCTGACGAATAGCCCTGTTAATTTGAAAGAAACAAATGGTGGAGTTAGATGCTATCCAACAGGAATACTGGTCATCTAGAACTAAGAATAGTACCTATATTTGGAGGTTTTAAATTATTTCAATTGAGTCGAAGAGAGAAAAAGAGAAGACGCTTTCCTTTTGTGCTGATCATAATCTCTCACTCAAAATCTTTTAGAATTCTCAATCTAGAGCTGTAGGAAGGAAACAGAGTTTAGGTGCTCGCGGTTGGGCTTGACCCTATGCAGTTCGATATCAAGAATGATTATTATTTTTTTTAGAACTATGTGTATAAATTACATGGTGGGTATTCTTCCTGTAGCCAGTGTTCAAACTGCCCACGAACTAACAAACATCCCAGTTCCCCACGGCGGGGCTGGGTGCAGGGCGGCACACACAGGGCTGCTATCTCATCTGCAAGAGCCCCGAGGTTTCTTTTCACATTTCTTCTACGATTTATGGCAGTAATTTTTTTCTAGACTTAGTTGTGAATCATTTCAGCTTTTTGCATTGAATACCTGCCATTTTTGTCGTGGTTATTTTGCTTGAATGTAATCATCCTGGAAAAACAGCTTTTCAGCATGTTTGTTTTTTTTTTTTTTAATGTTTTAAAAGCGCTGCTTGCTTTACAATGCCAGGCTTTTGAGCTGTAATCCGTAAAAGGAAAGGATACGGATGCAGGGGATGAAATCAGATCCTGTAGGCAGATTGCTTTCCCCACCTGTGCCTTTTGTGCTGCTTTTTTGCTTGTTTTCAGCTGCAAGGCTCCGGAGTTACAGATCTCCTGATGTTGTTTGCAGTGGCTTTTTGTAACCAGCAGCACATGCTCTTGTTGACAGAACTGGGGTTCTTTCCCTGTCGCTGTGCTGTGGAAGCAGAAGGTGCCTCTTATCCCATTAGTTATCCTCAGACAGCTTTTCCTCCTTGGAGAGATAAATATCGTAGATGGTTATGGGGTGGTGGTAGGAACAGACTGCGCCGAGGCAGCTGTCGCGGTCAGTGTGAGCTCACACTCTGCTTCGATGGACAGAGGTTACGTGATGATGATAAATGCACTGTACAAAGTACAGGGTGTGCTGGGAAAACGATGTTTTTCCTCTGTCCCTCTCAATTCCCTCCCACAAATGCATGCCATCACCCCCCGTTCAACTATTTTTATGGATTTGTGGTGGTGAGGCTGCTTGCCGTGCAGATGGATGAAAGATGTAAATAAAATGTCATGTAGGTGCAGCAGTCCCCAAAACTGCACATTTACGGTTTGGGACCTGTCCTCCTGAAGTGTGCGCCATATCCCAGCACAGGGATATGCCAAGGAATGCCAAGCAGCTCTCCCTTTTGCATCATGTAAGTGCTAGTGTATATAAGGAAAAAATACAAGGTAGTGTGGTTTTCTAGATTTCACAAGGCACTGAGGATGAGTTTTGGCTAGTGTTCTGCAAGGACTGGAGTTATTCCTGACACTGCCAGCTGGTACTTCCCATTGAGGAGAAAGGGCTTTCCGAGTTACTTTAACATTGGGAAATCCATTAAATAGCTAAATGTGTATGGCACTGAAGAATGAGAATGACCCTAAAGCCTGAAGTAAGGTGTCCACTAGGGCCGTAACACTTACTGAAGCTCACAAGGAAAAGGATTTAAATTTGAATGCCAGACAAGCCTGGCAGCTCGCTGAGGGATATGGACTGGAAAGGAGGTGGAAGGAGGGAACAAATATCCAACGCTGTCTCCTCCATTTGATAAGGAGGTGGCTGTTGTCTGGATGCCCCATCCCTGGCAGCACCGTTCCTGCCTGGAAGGGCAGCAGGTACCCGAGGGTGCCATCCCCACCACAGCACCTTTGGGATCCTGTGGGCCATCCCAGCCCTGCAGTGAACCCCAGCCAGAGCCTGATAGGAGCACCCAGGTGTTGAGAGCCACTGCTCCTGCAGTACTGTACTACTTCTCTTTAAAATGCACTTTGGATTTTTTACATCAGAATTAAAACAGTAATAGTAGGAAAGAACTGAAATAGTCCTGGAATAAAATTACCATCAGCAGCAGCTGTATAGCCCAATTAAACTTTAACATTTCACAGGTGTTGTCAGGAAATGCATATCATCTCCTCAGACAAATTAGCTTGCTTCTGAATTCCTGAGACTTTCATCCAAAAGCACATTTTTAAGCCTTGAAATTGGAAGAAAAGTACAAAATCGTCTGAAATGCAAACACATAGATGTGCCATGACACTGGAAGTGTTCTCTAAGCTACAAACCCAGTGTCTATTTTAGTCTTATATTTTCTCCCCCATCCCTTCCACCTGCACAGCTAAGTCAGATGTGAAGTCACCCAGGAACAGCAGGAAAAATAAGGACTGTCTGTGTGGAAATGGTCTTGCATTCAGGATGGAGAGATCTCCACTGCACTGGTGTTTCTCTTATAAAGCGGAGACGGCAGGACTCACAGCATGCCCTATAGATCTGTATATGTAGGTAGGTTATAATTGCAGTGGGAGCCGTGTGATTTTTCCAGATACAAGTCCTGATTTTTAAGTGGCTGGAGTTTGCCGTACGGCTGGTAAGGCAGCTGCCCTTGCAGTGGTGCCTGGAGCAGTGTCCTACAGCCCCACGTACCCTTCCCACTGGGAGTCCAGTGGATTGTCACCTTGGGATAAGAGCTCTGCTCACAGCGTCAGACAAAAAAAAACAAAACATGGGAGCAATAAAAGGAATGAATGAAAGAAGGTAAAAAATCCATTTTTCCCCCCTCTCATCCCTGTCTCCTGCTCTGGCAGGTGAATAACATTTTAGTAATGCACTCTGCCTTAATTTCCTAAATACCCTGTTAGAGCCACGTGGTACTTTGCAGCCTGCTTTGCCAAAGGGGACCGAGTTCCTGCCTTGGCAGCGGAGGAAGCGCCAGAAGGAACGGCTCTGATGGGTTCTGCTTGCCGAGGACCAGTCTGTAGCTGGCCAGCGGTGGGCAGGCGGCTCCTTGGCCAGCTCCCTCCCTCCCGTGCTGTTTAGCCACCGTGTCTTCTCCCCCCCCGCTGCCTGGCTGCTGAGGAGTGGTTCTGGGGGCAGCCGCGTCCCCTCTGCTAATGTGCCTGGGCTGTGGTGGGTCACGTGGTGGCACAGGCATTGAGGAGCTCCTCAGCCATCTTGAGGTGGGTGATGGAGACCGTGGTTTCTTCAGGGCGGTCTCCTGCCTGAAAGCTGGCGTCTTCCAAGGTGATGCAGCTGCCTGAATCTGGTCAGGCTTTTGTGGGAGACATGAAAGGCTCTTCCTCTGCCAAGTTTGCAGTCTTGATTGCAGAACGTGGAAATACCCTCAGGGGAAAAGATCTCAGTATGTTCTGATGTCAGCAAAACGCTGCTGCTGCTCCCTGACGTTGGCACCCAGCTTGCCCTTGACACTGCTGGGCAGTAGCTGTTCTTGGCTTGGCTGAAGCTTACCCGGCAAATGTTTAGCACAGAGTCTGGAGAAATTTAGGCAAGGTTGCAAAGATTTGGCAAGTCACGATTGGGAGAACAGAGAGGATTTTCTGTGATGTTAACTGTAACAGACCCTTCCAGCCCTTCAGGGCTGCAGTGTTAACATGCAGGGGGCTAACAAGTAGCGTGTCCCGTAATTCTCATTTCTGTGATATGTAAATGCTGGAGAGTTGACAGACCTGTGGGTGTCCTGCTATATGTGCTGGCAAGGACATGACTGTGTAGAGAATATTTGTATTGTTAATAAATGCATTTAATTTTGGTGACTGATGTTGTGCAGCAGGTACTCTTTGTATAATGTAGCAGCAGTGCTTATCTGCAATTAATGGGTCGGAAGAAAGATGATGTAACCTGCTGTTGCACCAGAACAGGTAATCTACAGGTCAGCAAGTAAAGATAGACTTGATGTAAGCATCATACTGAGCGTTTTCAGCTTTAAAAATCTTAACTATGAAAAAGTAAAGAAAAAAAGCCTTTTCTTGTATCCTCTTTGCAAAGCAGGGGGCTAGGAAGCAGCGCTGGGATCGCGAGCCACCATAAGCAGCCCTGACTTACCCAAACGTCTCTGCAAACTTGTGGTGTCTCAGTTCTGCACTGGTACATCCTGGTGGCCTTCCTCTGGGCTGGGGCAGCCCCACAGCCACCGTGCAGCCCGGCCGCTCCTCGCCTGGCCCGTGGCCAGGCACAGCCGCGCAGTCAGGATTTAAACTGCAATCATCAATTAGCTGATAATCACTGTTGGTGAAATTATATGTGCCGGTTTTAAGACAGTACAGTGACTAGAAATGTAGCCATTTATCATGAATATAATGGCCTTTTTGTGTGCACAAATTTTTAAACACAATTTCATAAAGAGGCTGCCACGATACGTGATTTACTGGGGCAGTAAAAACAAAGACATTACCCGAAGTGTATATGATCTCTGCGCATCTAAATCCTCGAAGTTAATAGGAGCCTCGATTAGCTTCAGTGCTTGTAAAACTTTTTCTAATGGCTATTTGTTCCGCGTTTCATTTTCTAGAAGGTGGTGAACCTCCCTTATTATTGCTTTCCTTATTTCACAAGTTACCTGCAAAAATCCTGAATATTCAAAAGCAAAACGTAACAGAGCCATAAAGAAATTCTAATCTTTGGCAGATGGTGTGGAGCACTGGTTCAGATTTTCCTCTGGCAGTAAATGGGAAAAGAGCCCACACTACACGCCTGTTAGAAATGGGCCATGTTTAAAATGAATGGATTAATTGGGCAAGTAATGATGTATAGAACAGCTCTGTGCTAGCATGGGAACACTTGCGAATTTATTGCAAAAATTCAACCAAGCCTTAGCATCTATTTTATGTTCACAGGGGTGATGGGAGAGTACGAGCCGAAAATAGAAGTGCAGTTCCCAGAAACGGTTCCATCTGCAAAAGGAACAATGGTGAAACTGGAGTGCTTTGCCTTGGGGAAGTAAGTTTTGATCCATCATCACTGTTATTCCTCCAGCTCTTCACTTCCATCGTGCTGTATCGTAGAGTGTGCAGGATTTCCTAACCATTCGCTCTCCTCAGCAGGAGTTACTTAGTGCAGGCGTTCACAACAGGCTAAGGGCTTGGGGAGCAGGGGCTTTGCTCATCAAAAATGCAAAGTCCCATGGAAGAGGGGAGATGTAACTTACCTTGTGAAGGTCTGTTTGTGCATAGCCTTTTTTGAGGTCTCATGCAACGCGTAAAACATGTCTCTCGTTTCTAAACACTGGCAACACTTCCAGAACTGACATGTGGGACTGGTAGGAAAATGATTGTATTGCCACAGCAGAACCCCAAATTCAACTCTGTCAAAACAGCATTTTAATGATACAAAGTCTCCTGCTTTTAAGACTATGTGAGCAATTCACCACAAGTATATGTGTGTGTATTTGTATTCCATATAAGCCGCCTATAATAAAATTGCTGCAGATCCTAGAGCCTTCAGAATGGCCATGTCTTCATCATCCTCAAACATGAAGCAGCATTAAGTTGATCAGATGAGCTTATCTGGACAAGACCCAGAGCTTTTTCTGAGCATCTTACCTTGCTTTATTTTTCTTACTTAGCCCTGTTCCTACAATTAGCTGGAGGAGAGCGGATGGGAAACAGATACCCAGAAAAGCCAGGAGGCACAGATCAAGTGGACTTCTTGAAATCCCAAATTTTCAGCAAGAAGATGCTGGACTCTATGAATGTGTAGCCGAAAATGTGAGAGGGAAAAATGTGGCACGAGGACAACTGACATTTTATGGTAAGCAGACTGCCTGCTTTCAGGGGCTTTTATTGTCTCAAGTGCAATATGCAGTAAATATTCTGTGAGAAAGTAATTTGGGGGGTATTTTAAAAATTACTTCCTTTTATAAACAGCACATCTCAAAAAAGGTGTAATTTGAAATAAAACCTGTCTGAATGGTGCATATTAATTGAGAATCAGAGTAGTTGGAACAAAAGCACATCGCTGGAAGGACATTGGCATGGTAACGTGCAGAAAGCACTTGCAGACGGCTCGCTTGCCTTCCTGCAGCTGGGAGGGTAAAACAGGTATTCCAGTGGAGCATCCTCCTGGTTACAGCTTGGGATTTATTACTTATTTATTAACATGAGCTGGGGCAACACATGTTAATTGCTTACAACCAATTAAGGAATGTTTCAAGAGGGGTCACTGGCTGCACAGCCTGGAAAGTTGGGGTTTAACCCTTTTGGAGCCAGCAGACTCCTCTTCACCCAAAGGCTTTCTACACCTACTCTTCTTACACTGAAATCAGAGCCATTGAGCCAGGTACAACATAAAACTTGAGCTTCGTGGGCCTTCTGTATTAAATAAAAGATGTGTTAGTACCACTAATCCTGATACAAATGTCTGCCCATCCCCAGATTTCTGCTGGAAACAGCCCCATCTTGCAAAGCAAATTAAATGTTTCTAGGCAATGAACCAAGCTTGCAGGGGAAGTGTTACCTGTTCTGGGTTACTGTGGGTTCACCCACGTAGGGGAGATGAGAGTCACGGGGAGGGGATTTAGAGGTATGAATGGGCTGTTGGTTTGGTACTTAGTGTCTGTCTGGTATTTTTGGAGGTGAGAAGGCTGCAGGTTACCTACCCTGCCTGCAGGTGTGCAGAGACCTCCCCACCACCATAAAAATGTTTTGTTGCTGCCCTGTTACCATCTTCAGAAGCATAATGGAGCGTTGTTCTCTGCCAGACATGTGGAGAGAAATTCAGTCTCTTCTCCCCCACATGCTCCTGAGGGCCCAGCTTCTGTCAGCAGGGGAGATGGGGTTGCATTCCAGAGGTGAGAAGACTGGTTTTGATTTATAGTATGTTTGCCACAGAAAAAGAGTTTGGGAACTTAACCCTCCTGGCAAAACTGGATTACATTTGGTGAGTAATATTTTTTTTTTACGAAAGGCATATGTAGGGATGTTTCAAAATTGGAAATATTTCTAGAAGACATTTCATTTAGAAATCAGAACTTTGGGGGCTTCCATTTCAAATGAAAACTTCCCTGTTTAAAATTGAGTCAAATATAAAATGAGAAAACATTAAGGAGGAGTAAAATGGCAAGAACAACGTGAAAGCTTTCATGTTAGGGAAAAAATCTGGGGTTGATTCAACCTCTTTTCTTTTTTAATTAAAAGATTTGAAGGTTTCTTTTTCTGTTCATCAAACGACGCGTGTTTCTCCTGATTTTTCCCATGTGGACGGTAAATGAAAAGACTCATCAGTTGCACAGTTTTGCTCAGCCCACGGCCAGACCTGCCTTCCTTGCAAAGCACTAAATCGGTCTACTCCCACCACAGCATATATTAAGTTATAATCTAATTACTGTAATGAATTTACCAGTCTGGATCCCGTTGCTGGAGGACTGCAGATCCTACACAAAAGCTGTCACCATGGCTAGGGCTGGTTTTCACACTCGAGATGGCATTTCAGCAAAGAAGCTCAAGATTTTGGGGGGGAAAGGAGTGTCCTCCTCTCTGTGCTCCTGGGAACTATCTTTACGTCTGCTTTTCTTCATGTGAGCAGAGGAGTTCCCTGGGGAGAGGATTTAGCCTGCCACCACTGCTAGGTACTGGTGTTAAAGATAATTGACTGAAATACCATCCTTGTTGTCTTGAGGATGACAAGTTACTAGTTTCTAAGTATTCGGTTTTCAAGGATAACTTGTTTGGCAGCCACCTAGTACTGAAAACAGATCACTTAAAAAAAACCTTGCTTTCTGTAAGCTAGGGTCCAGAGTTTCACATGACAGCAAAGGTTCTTTAGGGGAAGTAAATTAACTGTAAACATTTTATACAAATCATGAAACTGAAAGTCATTTTCCGTAATAATTTTTCTTTTTAAATCTGAGAAGTGTTATGTCGTTACTGAAATACAGCTGTAATGTTGGCAGAGCTTTTGGGGTTGCTTTTGGTGGGTCAGGGCTGGTACCCAGAAAAGGGAGCGCTCCAGAGGATGTGATATGGGTGGTCGGACGTGCTGCCTGCACACGGTGATGTGCTCTGTCACGATGCGTGCCCTGGAGATCACAATCTGGCTCCAATGGCGACTCCTTTAAACCTGGTTATCTACCTCTTTGCATAGTGTAAAATAAAAAAAAAAAAAAAAGAAAGAAATGAAAAAGAAAATTAAATTCAAATTTCCCTGCTTGCTGTAGATAACCCAACATTGCCTTCGTTGTCAGCTTCTTTCAGTGCTCCTGGAAGTTGTCAGGGAAGGTTGACTTTTGCTGTATTTCATTCTTGTATCAATGTTTATTTTTTCCTCTCTTAGCATATCAGTGACACTGAAGTTGTTTGACATTCTTGTTGCAGCAGGAAAGGTTAATTAAACGTGCAAGATCTGTTTTTCCTCCATTTTCTGTGCTTGGAGTCCCTGCAACAGCCGTGTTTTATTGCTCTCCAAAAGCATTTGTTCTGAGTCCTGTATGTCCTACTTGATAGATAGACCTTCACAATAGAAAATGTGTTAATGTTAATGCAATTACAGTGACTTATACCTGTACTTATAACTCTGAACGACACATCACTTGTTTTCTTGCTGTAAGTCCCTTGTTCTGTCTGCCATTCCCAAGCAGATACCGTGTACCTCAAATCACCTCCTGCGAATTAGCAAATGAAACTGCAAAACCTCGTCTTTTCCACCCTCATTTAACAGCCACACATGCACGTCGCGCTGTGTTCCTGCCTTTCCAGCTTGTTGCCTGCAGACCCCGGGCCCCCCAAACACCTGTGGCTGGGGCAGGTGAGGTCCCTGGCGTGAGCCAGCATCCCCTCGGGCAGAGCCAGCCCAGCCGCGCTGGTGCTCCGCGGGCTCTGCCTCGGGTACCTGCCTTCCCGCTGAACTTGGCAGCCAGCGGCCGCCACGCTGCCAGCTGTGTGTTTTGATCCGCAGCATTTCGGAAGCACTCCCATTGACCTGATTCTATTTTTAATCTGTCTGCTCATAAATTTTAAATTTGATAACCCTTGGCAAGGAAAAGATGTATATCCTGAACAAGAAGCAATGCCAATTTTTCGGGGGGGGGGAGCTTGTTTGGGTTTTTTTTTTTGGCAGAAGTACAGTAAATATTAACTAGCTAATTTAAAAAGAACTTGCCCTTTCGTTCATAAAACCAGCATCAAGGAGATGCTAATGTATTATCGTTGTGGACGTTCACGTGTTTCATTCACGTTAAGTCCAGGTGCTGTTTCAGTCAGACCTTCCTTTGCCAGGCAGACTGTTGCAGCCCAGAGGTGGCCCTGAGCGTGGGACAGGAGGCACTGGGCAGGTGCCACAAGCACAGAGAACTCATCAGTTGCTGCGGCTGCTCTTCCCTGTGCTCAAAGCCTTCCCCACAACGGGCGAGAGCCTTGCAGCTCCGCTGATGTACCTTGGCCAGGTTCTCCCTGCTGGCCATCATCAAAGGTCTGCATACCACCACAGTGGTGTATTTCTCTCCTTTTTTTAAAATAGGAGTGTGTTTTTTCATGCAAAATGTGAAATGAGATGGCCGTGCCTGTGCTTACTCCTCGGGCTGTGTTTCAGTGCGCATTTGCATTTGCCTGTATTGACTCTGTCTGATGAGACAACACAACATCTTGATATCCCCACCCCAGTGACATGTATGCTCTGAATAACAGAAGACAGGGAAAATAGTTGCTGGTCAAGGTGATCCAAATATAAGCAGGTTTGATGGGGCTGGTAGTAGCAGCACCAGGGGAGGCTGCCCCCCTTGCAGGCACCCCCGCACAGGGAAGGGTGCTTGGGGCTGAGGAGCTGCGCCGCCACTGGGAACATCTGGCTGCCAGATTGACGACCAAACCCATGTGGTTTGGCACTGCGCTTTCCCATCACATCAACACTGTCTTACGTGGCCTGGAAGAGAAGGAAAATACCCAGGTACTGACAAGGCTTGGTTTTGGCCCGTGTGTCACGGATGCAGGTGCTGACTCGTCATTGCCTCTGTTGCTCCAGGATCCTGCAGCATCTTTTGCCTGAGCTCATCCCCTCCCTGCCCAGCACCTTGCTGGCAAGCCAAGGCAAGGAAGGGAAAACTGCAGTTAAAATGGTTTCTAAAAGTCAGCACAGCAGCACCTGCACTAGCAGAGAGACAGACTTATTTGTAAGTAATTACAGTTCTTTGCAGCATTTTGTAAGATACTCAGCAGAAGCTATTTAACTGGCTGGACCGCTTTTCAGATTAAATACTTCTCAAATCATAGTCCCACCAGGAATTTATGCAGCTTCTTAATTTTGCAGTGAATAGAGTCCCCCTTTCATCAGTGGACCTGTGTTTTATTGGTGCAAGAACTACTTTATGCCACCCTATAAAACAACCTCAAATGTAAATCATATTGTGTTCTTGATTATGGTTAGAGGTCTAAAAAGGAGATTTGCATAAGTGAAAATTAGGCAGTTGTATCTCTCCATTTAGGTCCCAGATCACAAATAATTTGCTGAAAATTCAAAGCCACTTGAAATAAAATTAGTTCTGAGCTCATAAAAATACAAGAAAATTCATATAAATAGGACAAGTATATATTATTATTGATTAAAATTTATATGCCTCACTAGAAAGCCCAGTTTGCTACCTGTTATGCAGATGCATTGCCAGTTGATTTCTCACCTTCAGGCATCTCCCTGTTCATTTGATTTAGAGTTCTCAGATCCTGTGTGGTTTCAGGATACTGTGCCAATTTAACTCTTGGTTAACCACCACTTAAACACTGGGCAGCAGCCAAATCCATCCTGCCAGAAAGGGCTGGTTGGCCTTGGGAGCAACCGTTGCGGTGCCCAGTCTTGGCTGGTTACACTCGCCCTGGGGAAGATAGCTGCTTGGGGCGGGGTGGGGGGTCTTGGTTCCTGCCAGTGAAATAGGTATTTTCTCAGACTTTAGTGCAGGAGGGAGTAACTGAGTTTTGAATAAGTCGCTGCCCAAGGGAAGTCTTGCACCCAGAACAACGTTCTGCACAGAGAACAGGCAAGCTTCTCCTCCGCTTTTCCTTTTCCAAGGGATTGCTGGAAACCTGCTTATAGAGAAATCGATATGTAGAAGATTCAGAAGAAATGCTCAAGTTATTTTCATTTTGGCTTGGAAAAATAGCTTTCCAGCAGGAGAAGAAAAAATACAAACAGGTATGAGAAGTGTGGTATAAAGGAGACTCATAAAGCACCCCACACCTCCCTTACTGCCCTGGGTAGCTGCAGTCTAGAGCATCTGGGGTAAATAAAAAAAAAAAAACAACAACAAAAAAAGCAAACCAACTAAATCCCTGAGGTCTTTCTGAACGTGCCTGTAATGCCAACAGCCCCATGGCACTTGGTGTAACTGGGGAGAAAGTCATGTCATGGTGCATAGTAGTTCAGGGAACAGGAGGTAAATAAGAAGTAGGGACAAATTAAGCATTTTGTCAGCTGGGTTAACTCCAGATTTTCCTCTGTTCCTTTTCCTCTGATATTTAATATTTTAGTCCAAAGCAGAACTGGGAGCTGGTTCATTATGGTCAGTCTTCTCGAGAGGCAGAAAGGAGGCATCCTGCCCAAGGGGCACTATCTGGTGTACTTGCTAAAGATGCAGACAAGTGGAGATCATTTAGGTTGAACATTCAAGCAAATGACATTGGTGGAGGATTTGCACAGCTTTGAAGTTGTATAGATTTCAAATAGTCCTTAATTGGCAGTAGGGGTCAGGATTGAGAGGAAGAAAGGAAGAGGAAAAGTGATAAAGTCTGGTTTCATGTTCCTGTGATCATTGGGAAGGATAACAAATCAGGGATGTAAGGGGTTTGTTTACAGAAGCTATATCCCCATTTGGACCAGGATGACATGTGCACTTGTCTGTACAAACCTCATACACTGGCTGCAATCTTTATTTTTAATTACTCATGTCTTTTCTCCATCTGTTTTTCTTACTTCTTATGCTTGGCTTTCTGGTCCTTAGACTTTTCTGATCCTGGGCTCAGTCTCAATCTCCTTAGAATAGATACAATAATGGACAAGTCATTCAGCCTTTCATCTGCCATTAATGATGAATTGCACAACCCACAGTAGGTCATCAGCTGCTATAAATTGGCTTAGGAACACTGAAATCAATATACACCGACTGAGAATTGGATTCTGTATATGTATTAGTGCCTCATTTGCTTTAGTCTTTTATGTTGTTTTGAACTCGCAGACGACTGCAAAGTCCTACAGGTTTATTTCTGGTTTATTTCTCACATTGCTTCCACAATTCTTTGGTTTTGTTACTCATTTCTGATGCGATGCATCATCACCGGCTGTGTCATTTGATTTTCAAATGTCTTTTAGGATGTGATTTCTAGTTCACCTTTCCAAGTGCCTACTTTTGCCTTTCAATTTATGACAATGAAAGGACAGACTCATTCTGGATTTTTTGGTCTTGGAGAAGTAGTAGTATATTTGGGCATACTTTCCTAATCACCTGGTTTGAAATGCCCCACTTGGCGTTGGTGAAGACTGGAAGGTGATCAGAGTAAACAGGGTTTTTTTCTGACTGCTGCCATCATTTTTCTTCCATCCTCCTGAGTACAAATTCCAGACAGCTCTCATCACCTAGGAGGGGGATATTTTTCGTTAAAGCTATCCTTACGCAAAAGTCATGCTTATATTTCTGAGCTTTTTCTTCCACTTTATAGAATTAGCATATGAATTTTTCTTGCAACTCAGATGAATTCCTAATCAGCTTCCATGTAATCCTTTTCTTTAGTATTGGATTTTTCCTCTGAGATGTTTCCAAGGCCTGTAATGTTGGAGTACTCCAAATAGAGCCAAAATGTTTCCAGACCCATCATATGGAAGAATTCATCTTTGGTCAGCACCACTGAAATGATCCAGAGGACTTTTTCTGGAACATTACTACCAGTCACAAATTAGACCTTGTCGTTATCTCAAATAATGTTGCTGTACCAGAAAATGTTGTAGCGTGGAGCTGGTTTCATATCCTTATTTGAATTATTTTAATTATCATGCTTGAAATCTTGTGTCACATTACCATGTCTTGGTATGATCCCCAATGGGATGCTGTCAAATTTCATTATATTATGACGACTCTCATTTGGTGGTTCAAACATTTTTGCGACGTGAACCAACCCTTGTGTATTACCCAAGATTAAGTCAAGAGCGTGCCTGCTATTCTCTGAAATGAACTGTTGAAAGGAGAGGTTGACCTAATTAGAGCAGCCTCCCAAAGAGCGGCAGAGAACAAAGCTCCTGTGAAACAAAGGACGACTCCAGTTTTCACTGAGATTTATTTCTTGACCTGTTGTGGCTGTTCTTCAGTTGTTTGCAGCATAAATGGTTGAAAGGTTAAAAACAGGTTGAAGGAAACGGGGTGTGGAGTGGTGTGCGGTGCAAGGCTGAGGACTGAAGTCCTGTGCACGGGGTGGCAACGTCCAGCACCGCACATTTAAATCTCAGCGCTGTCATGTAGGGCAGGAGTTTGGAGGTGCAACCTGCCAAGCACACCAGAAGGGCCGAACAGGTGGTCTTTTGCTGTGTTGGGTGAGATTTTTCCTTTTTCAGGGAGTCGGCCTAAAATAAGGGACAACATTGAATTTTCTTCCCTTCTGACACAATAGCTATCTTTCTTTTTCCGTAGCATATGCTTGTAAGTTACAGAGCACACCTTACTTTTCATGGGTTTTCTTGCTTTACAGATTACTTTCAGCTGTGTTGCCTAATTATTTTTTTTGTTTGTTTTATGTGGGAAATCAGTAAAACACAGTACTCAAAGAAGGCAAATGGATCTGTGTGGTTCTGTAGAATTCCTTTTACAGTACCATAAGACTCTCCTCAAAATTATGCGTTGGATGCTGTTAGAATAGTAAATACGTAAATTCATGAGTAATTTGCAAATGTCCTTGAGCCACTGAAGCCGCTGCAGTTGCACAGCATGTCTCAGTTCAATGGAATTGTTCAAGTTTTTACTCCACATGACAGAATTGACTTTCATCTTCCTACATTTAGAAGCTTTTCCTTTCATATCTCTTTAGATACAGATAACAAACAAGCTTAAAATATTACAGGGGCAGGAGGGGCAGTCGGAGAAGTAAACGCTGCTTACCTCTCCTTTTCAGCTACTCCTTTCTTCTGCATTGTCGGTACGTGCAGTTCCCCTTTCTGCTCTTTTTTTGCAAGCCCATTGGAGTTAAGAAGCTGTGCAAAATTCTTCAGCTTTCTTCTCTGCTTTGGTGTGGTAGGTGTGGTGTTAAGCACACATCTGTCACAGCCTGAGCACAGCTATAAAAGGCACACAGCTCTCCGAACCTGTATGTCCAGCATCATGTCATGGTAGGCATACCGATATTTTAGGTATAATCATACCGACTATATGTTGAACTTAGCATTTTGAGATTATATTTTTTTTAACTTGTGCTTCCAGACCTTTCTCTGGCCCCATGTCCCTATCCAAAGGAGACCTGTGAAGTTGTAACCTGTCTTTGAGTAATCTTTATTATTATGGGTTTTATCTGATTATGTGGGGGAAGTATTACCCAGGTTCTTGGAGACCTCTGCTGGTAATATGTTCCTCCTAAGTCCCTCGGATATCTTTGTGTCAAAATAGGGCAAAAGACCATTGAAAAAATGTGAATGCACTCTTTTTTTTTTAGTGGGACTTTCTGAAAAGTATTTTAGGTGTATCCAGGCAGATAGCATTTATGTATATAACATAAATCAGAGGTTTTGTATGGTCTCCAAAAACACGTGGTAATTTTAGCAGAATTTGATTCGCGTGTGGTATCTGGCTAAACTTGGTGTGTTTTATAAAAGAAGCCAGCAAACAACAAACTTTGGTAAAAACAGGTGAAACACTACTAGAAATATAATCTTGTAAGTGTCTGTAAACTACCAGTGCCAGTTTTCACTGAATTCTACCAAAATGTGTTTCCAATATCTGCTTTTGGACTTTGTAGGTTTGTTCAATGTCATTAATACAATTATTGAGTCTGGACATTTTTCGTACAGATGGAAGATCGTCCTGTGGCAGTACTGGTAGGTATGGCCCTGATCTAAGACGAGAGTGAGAATTTAGACCTGAAGTAGTGCCTATAACTGTGCAGGCCCACGTTACTGGAGTAACCTTAATTTCAATGCAGAGGTAGTTCTAAACTACAGGTTTTGAAGTTGGATGCTAAATTTGAGAGCTTTGAAGACTGTGTCATATAGATGCTGAAGAAGAAAATGTCTCTCTTTGAAGGACCAGGGGTCTAACAGTGCCGTTTATTCCACTGGGGCAGCACACGAACTCTTGCTGTGTTTTTGTACGATGATCACAATTTCTGAAGCTTATCCTTTTCATTACGTGTTTTTATTAAAAATAATAGGAAAACAGGATCTCATCCTGCATGTGCCACCTTCAGAAAGCAGAACTGGACTCGGGGGTTGGGGGAATCTTTAGCAATTTTCAGGCATGTTATTAAATCTGACTCCTAAAAGCGCTAATAAAGAAAGAAATGGTGATTTGTTTGCACCGAGAGGGCATGCTGTTGGTTGCACCAACAAGGCTTCATTCATTACTTCTGCATTGCAGCTCAGCCCAACTGGATCCAGAAAATCAGCGATGCCCACGCAGCCATAGAGGAGAGCGTGGCCTGGGAATGCCGAGCGAGCGGGCGGCCGAAGCCCTCGTACCGCTGGCTGAAGGACGGGGAGCCGCTGCTGCCCCAGGTGGGCACCTTCCTGGGGAGGGGGCTCGCGGGCGCTGCCACTTTTGCACCTCTGCGTGGTTGATTCCTTTGGGAATAGAAGCAGGAAGGGTGGTGGGGCTCTGGGATGCTCCTGCTGCATAGGCGATGCTTGCCACGCCTGGCGGGCACCTCTGTGCGGCTTCAGGGGGTGGCTGGTAGTGACAGGTAGGACACGCAACAGCGCTGCCCTCAGAGGTCCTCCCTGAAAGGAGCAATCCATGATACAAACCTAAAGGTGGAGAGGGCCTGGTGAGGAAGAGGGAATGGCCACGTGGGACTGCAGAGCCTGCAGCCAGAAATGGATCGCCCTGGGTGAAATATTATTTCTTTTAGTTTATGATGTTCAAGTTTCTGGTGGTCTTTACTGGCGTTCCTGCTCCTCGTGCCAAGCTGTGTCCCTGTGCGGGTGACCAAGAGCGTGGCCTGCCATCGCCAGGGACACAAAATGCTGCCCAGAGAAGGGGGATGTGCAGGAATGCCTGCCCAGCTGTTTGCTGGAGGTTTATCACTCAGCCCCACGATCTCCCCGTTACAACCACCAACACAAGTCACCAAAGCATTGGTTTCGTGGTAGCCGGCATTTTTTTCCCTTTGCTTATTGTGAAAGAATATGGCATCCCAGATTTGATCAAACCCTGATGAAGGCTGCTCAAACATTAAATTTCCACCCTACAGCCAAGTAGAAAGCCAATAGCTCTTTATATTACTATTTTTTTTTTAATGGTGAAACTCCTGGGGAGGGAGGGAACACTTTGCTGTACTTATTAAAATTGATAACGCAAGCTCCATATCCTTAGGCTGACAAATGATACTCGGGTCTTTTGTTCCACACACTAATTTTACTTGCTTCATGCTGGTCACTAGCAGATGGTCTTGTACTTAAATCACATTACTGGCTGATATGAAGTAAAGGATCATTAAATTATTAACATCTATATTGTTTTCCGTAAACTGCAGAACATTTTAAGTATTTCTCTCTGCACTGGCTAAGATGGCAGCCAGCCTTACTAGCCTTCATTGCCACATACACTCATAATACTGTTGTTTTAAACGTTTCAAAGAATGCAGTTGGCTGTGATGTGCCATTGTGGAACAAAAGTGCATTTTTTGATTCAAGTTTATCTACTTGAAAGGGATATTAATCTAAATGGTTTGGGTATTAAATCAATGAGAAGTCAAGGGAAAGTCCTCCAATTTAAATTGCATTTACCAACTACTGTATTGGTTTTACCGTTTAGTATCTAACCTAACATAAATTTAGCTGGCAGAGAAATAGATTGGAGCATGCAAATTCTTCCCATTACTGCTACTTTTTTTTTTTTTTTTTTTTTGGTCCACCTTGGTATAATATATAGCACAACAACTGCTGGGTTTATGTTCCAAGGAGGGATCTCGTTATTTACTTTTTATTTGTTTTTCTGTGTCCTACAGGGCAGAGTTCAGCTAGAGCAGGGCTCGCTCACGATAACAAACGTCAGCCTGTCGGATGCCGGCATGTATCAGTGTGTAGCGGAAAACAGACATGGCATCATTTTTGCCAGTGCAGAGCTGAGTGTCATAGGTAAGTTCACTTTCCTGAACGCCGCAAACCTTCCAAAACCAGCAAAGCCTTCACCCAGGCTGGTTTTACCAACTTTCAGCATCTGAAGCAGAAGTGCTGCTGTGGATCTTTGACAAGTTTTTTTTAAGTAAGGCATGGAGTGAAAACTTGAAAAAGCAGATAGACAGAGAACAGAATTTTTTTGCATCGTCCCACCTTCGCGTATTCACCCAGGTGGCTGAGCACAGAGAGCCGGCAAGCGCATTCAGCCTCTTGCTGGTCAGAAGTGTTTATGGAGAAGCCCAGGTATTGGGGTTCAGGGCACGCTGAGCAGTAACTGCCTGCTCGTGGGCTGCAGGGACTGACTCTCGTGAGGAAATGTTGAAAACCCACCTGTCTGAATAGACCTTTCACCACCCTAATGGCAGTCATTCCGCTGCCGTCCCAAACCCTTGCCAAGAATAACAGCTTCTGCCTGACCTGTCTTGTGTACACCTACTCTGCTTGTCCCCGTTAATATCAGGAGCAGCTCCTGCAAATCCAGGTGGTTAAATACCTGATGGGAGGGGGTAGAGATTACAGAGCCAGGTTCTTCTCAGCGGTGCCCAGGGCTGGGACAAGAGACTGCACACAGACTGAAACACAGAAAATGTCATTTAAACATAAAAACTTCTTTACTCTGAGCTTGGCTGAACACTAGAACATTTGCCCAGAGGAATTGTGGCATCTCCGTCCTTGGAGATGCTCAACATCCAACTGGACGTGGCCTCAGGCAAACTGCTGTAGCTGCCCCTGCTTGACCATCTCCAGAGGTCCCTGCCAGCCTCAGCGGTCCTGCCAGTCTGTACCTCATGCACAAACATTGCTCTAGTGCAAGTGACAGGCCTGGAAACAGATGTATCAGCACAGATACGTAGTTTCAAAGGGTTAAATAGAATTCATGGTTATGAACTAGCAGGTTTAGTTGTTTTCAAAGGAAACATTCAATAGCATCATTCCCTCCTTTGTCCTGAAGAACAAAGCATGAGGTCTTTCCTGCTCATGGCATTTTCAATTATCAGTCATTTTTTATCAGCAGCGATAGATGCCTGTATTAAAAAAATAAAAAATAAAAAAAAAATCATTTGAAAGATTGTCAGTGTTGCTGTTCAAGAAAACTATGATAATGCTCAATAAATTAGACTTCACGGTGCTAAGATTTATTGGACGTATTACTGTGTGAAAGAAATCTAAATAAACCCACTGATGCTTCTCTTGTCTATTCAAAACCCTGGTAAAAATGAGCCTTTGGGAGGAAGGCAGACCTCAGAAAATGGAGGCTTAGCCCATGCTGGTGGGTTCCTCCTGTGCCTCCCCATGCCTTTTTTTTTTGTTTGTTTGTTTTGTTAAGAGCTCCTGCTCTAAAACTTGCCAGAAAACTTGATTTGGGGTGAATTCTTATTTGGGTTATGCAGTCTTGCTTCTGTATGTTACGTGAAAAGTACCAGCATGGTGTGCTGCAGCTTAATTTTTATAGATCTGTGATTTAATTTGGCATATTTTTGAAGAAAAACAGCGTGTTTTCCTTTTCACTAGAGCTTTCGAAGGTCGTCAATATTCTGAGGTCTCACTGAGATATGTTAGCTTTTAAACAGATCTTTCTGAGTATAAAAATGGTTATTTTAAGAGGTCCTGAAGTTAAGTACTTGAAATGATTAAACACCACTAATAGCGAGTGAGACTTATAGCAAAATTAAGTGAAAAAGAGAAATGGAAAATTACAGACAGGGCTTTTCTCAGAGTGATTCTTCTCTATTATTGTTGCCAATTATATTGCCTGGAGCCTTCAGCTAAAACCAGGACCCTGTTGTGCTGGGCATTGTAAAAAGTATAGTAAGATGCAGTCATTGACTTAAAGATTTTTCAGGATAATGTTTAAAAAAAAATTAAATAATGGAGGGTGGGCCTAGAGTGGAAAAAAAAAAATCATTTAAATCCCCATTTTATGAACAAGGTGTGAAGAAATGAAATTCATTACCCCTGAAGTAGCACAGGGAAGCTGTGGCAGTGCTGAGAACCGAGCCCAGTTTCTAAGTGCCAGATGACATTTTGAACATTGCAGAACAAAACCTGTATCATGCAACAACTGTACCTCACACAGGACCAAGAGGGAAGTAGCAAATGACTTGCAAAAAAGCCGGTCTGAACTGTTTATTGCAGAGATGGAAATAACAGTATTATTCAATAAATCTATTTTGTTCATAAATTTTGTCCAAATCACCTGAGAAATTATTTCCAGAAGTGATAATGTATTAGTTATGACAATAGGACATAAATAATAATCCGTCTGGTTCTGAACACGTTGGTGGGAAGTTGTCCTCGTATGCCTCCTATAATTTTGAAATGTTTTATGTAGCCGGTGTTGGTTTTCAGGTGGTTCTTTTACAGTCTTTAATAACATACCTGTCTTCCTCTATGCTAAAATAAAGGTCAGCTGTCTATGATTAGACACGGAAGACAGGAAAGCGCAGAGATTAGTGAACTCTGAAACTGGAAGACAAGATCTGTTCGATCCCAAAGCCCATCCCATTAGCACTGCAGGATTATGGTTTTTTTGACGCTTTTGCAGCAGGAACGATATCCAAAAGAATTGAGGCAGATGAGATGCCCTAAGGAAAATGAATTTGCTTTCTGTGTCACACGGCAGGTTTTTGTCTCCCAGCTGCTTCAGGTGAGCTTTAGATCATTTTACAGAGCATCAAGCAGATGCAGTGCACAGTGATCTAAACTCTTGCCTCACAGGGTGCAGCAAGAAAGCAAGTCAAGGAAAATGCTGCAAGCTGGGGAGATGCGGGGATGGTGCTAAGCGCAGGGTGCAGGCATGCTGCTAGCAAAGAGGATGGAGAGAATTAGAAAGGGACTGGGCAGAGTCTGCTGCCACTGATCTGTCAGAAAGCAAGCTCCTGTCAGCAACGAGGTAGTGAGCAGGGCAAGAGTTGTTCATAAAACCCTTAAGCTGCCTCACCTGTTTGCTTTGAGCTTTCTGTATTGAAAAAATTAATTATCCTACTTGATATAAATAAAACCCTCTAGTCGTCTTTGGAGAGTTCACTACCAGAATCAGTCTGAAGGCAGCTGCCTCAAAGCTCTGCCTGTCATCGGGTCCCATCAAATAAATCATTAAAATTCCTTTGAGGCAGGAATCAGAAGCCAAATTATCGTCTCCCTCCCCAGCCTGCCTAACGGCCAGGCTGCAGACTGTCTGCAGGGCTTTGGTGGTTGCTTCAATGAACATCTGACTGTTTTTCACAAAAGAGAAGAACATGCCCTAGAGGGACTAGAAAGGATGATTCAAGAGTGCCTTGTACCCTGGTGCCTGCTTAAGTCTTGCCTTGTTTTGCTTGGCTCAGAACCTGGCCGTGTCAAGGTCTCCCACCCTTGTGGCAGTAAAATAAAAGACCCAGTTCTTGCAGCAATTATGAACATAATGCATAAAAATGTCAACTTTTCTGGAGATACTATCATTTCTGATCAATTGTATGGATTCTGCGTTTCTGACAACTTCCCTGTATGCTGCTGCTCTGCACATAGTGATGTTTGACAAAACGATGATCGTGCTGTTATGACACAAAGAAGGAGATACATTATACAGTTCATGCATGCATAGTTCTTAGGGGTGCTGCCCCAAATAAGATGTGTGTGACACCGGGGTTCTGCTGCCTGCTGAGGTTACTGGGTCCTGAGGTTTGTAGTTGAGTGTGAATTTCTGAACAACCAAAGAGCTGAAGCATCCAGGTGCCTGTTTGCCCCATCCGTACATGCACAGAGTTCATAAAGTCAGATCATTTAGGAATTGCAGGTGAGAAACAGCCCTGGATTATTGTAATGTTCAAAAGAGGCTGCCTTTGGTTTCTCCAGAATGAATTCTGAATCTTTTTTTTTTTTTTTTCCAGCTGTCGGTCCAGACTTTTCCAAAACACTCTTGAAGAAGTTAACTCTTGTTAAAGTGGGTGGTGAAGTAATCATTGAGTGTAAGCCGAAAGCTTCCCCTAGACCTACTTATTCTTGGAAGAAAGGAA
The DNA here is from genome assembly GCF_017639655.2 of Falco naumanni. NCBI lineage: Eukaryota > Metazoa > Chordata > Aves > Falconiformes > Falconidae > Falco > Falco naumanni. The sequence goes on along the minus strand of NC_054057.1, from coordinate 91,489,045 downwards.
GAGACATCCTAAGAGAAAATGAGAGGTAATGTTTTAAAGTAACCATTTCTTTCATTAGCTTGCTCCAACCCAGGGATTTTCAGCAATGAGAGCTAAATTTGTCATTAATAGCTTCCCAAAATTGACTTGCAAATAGATGTAAGAACAGCTAGTGTTCAGTCTCAAGGAGTTTTCTATTCCCATTGTGTTCATCCCAGTCTCTGTGTACTGTTAAAGCATCCCTGCCCAGAAGCTGATAACAATACATTCTAAAAAGCAAATATTTTGCCTCTGCATTGCTCTAAATAGCCAGTGGTTTTCAAAAAATTTCCCAGGAGATAAACCACTCCACTGCAAATTACACTGCTCTGGTACATTACTCAATGTCCTGCAAACAGGAATTATTTGGGGTCAGTAATTAATTTGGCAGCCTTAACGCCTGAATTGGAGGCGACCTTTTCAGGCTGGCCAAGTCTTTTTTTTCTTTTTTTCTTTTTTCTTTTTTTTTTTTTTATTATTTTAAAAGGAGAGCATTAGTAGGTAGTAGGACCCTACCTTTCAAATTCACATGCGTGGTTTTGCAGTAAGTTGTTGTTTACTGTATAGAGGCGTGGTTGTGTTACCTGTCCTGCTCGCGCAGCCCCTGAGAGCGGGACCTAGGGAGCCATCCTTGACAGTCCTCCAAAATGTCATGCACCACTAGGACTGGTGAGGAAAATCCTGTCCTATTAGTAAAGGTCAAAAAGCCAGAAATTACAGGAAATTGTTACTTTTAAAGGCTTAAACCTGTTAGAGCTGTTCTTTTATCTTGGGAGGTCTAGTCTTGCTCCGTTCAGCCTGCTTTTAATGTACATTGAAATATATATTATGGTGATGTATATGAAGAGTATGTGAAAAGCTGCAGTTCATTTAAAGCCAGATGAGTAAAATAACGAACAACCTATTTCTAACTTGTTTGGCTCCTGTTACCTGTTCTTTACAAAGCTGTAGTCTATGGACTGTTCGACTTTGTCTCTTGGGATAAGAAGAGTTGGTTGATCAATTGCACTGAGCCGGGGTATAAAGCTACGTGAGGTCAAAGTTATAATAGATCAAGGTTTATTGATTTTTAAAACTGAAATAACTTGCTCTTCTGGTGAAGATTGTGCAAAGAACAGGAAGTATTAAATACTGGAAGTTTTGGAGTGTCAGCCCCGTGAGGTCCCATTTGTGTCCCTGTCCTTGCTGGCACAGTCCGTAGCTGAAACACGCTGTTTTCTCTGACACTGTTCTCCTAGGTATGGCCAGTTCTTCCTCATTTTAGTTTAGGAGTGAGAGAGAAAACGTTAGTTTATTTGAGCAAGGTCTCAGGAAAGGAGAGAAGTTTGAGTGCTGTGTTTATTGCTTGGTCACTGCTGTGCAGTGCTGACAACAAAGTGGTTATTTCATTTGTTTTAGCGCTACTCTCTCATCTGCAAACTTCCCTAAAAGTTGAGCACTCTAACACAGCATAAACCTCTGGATTCTGATTTCCCAAGGGAATATGGCTCATGCACTGGTAGCGTAAGGCTGGGTGGGAGCTCGGGTTGCCTGTGCGTTTACTTACAGATATCTTTGGTACTGGTTATTTGAACTGGCTGTTAGATATTTCAGCTGGTTTCCACCAAGGTTAGGAGAGGAAGAGAGATACCTCAAAACCAGCAGGTGTCTTCAAAGCTTTATGAAAATAGCCAGCTGGGAAACGGAGGCACTGTTATTTCCCCTTGGTGGAACACTGTCCCCTAAAGTCACACCCCAGTAACATGAGGGAGCCACACCAGAGCACCCCTGGAGGGTGCAGACATCTGTGCAAGGCTGTACCTACAGCCTTTTCCTGACCAACCTTCTCCCGAGGCACGTAGGCGAGAGGCAGGTATAGTCATAAAAACATGCTAAGTCATCTGTACCTCTCTGCCCGCTGGTGACAGTCCCCATGCCCAGGCTTCAGGCAGTGGCTGGGAGGATGGGCTGTGAGTACAACACGCCTCTGAGCAGCTTGGTGCTGAGCTCAGACGAACCCACTGATGTGCCGGTCGTGGTGTGGTGGCGGGCTCGCCGCCACGCTGCCCCTGCTCCCCCCAAGCACACCGCACCAGAACCGGGGGCCTCCCACCCGGGCACCAAGCCCTGAGTGGGAAACCAGACGTGAAATGTGCCCAAGCAGGTGTGAAATTTCCTGCTACTTCAGCCCAGGGGGTTTCTGCCAGCCAGGTCGTCCAGCGGGGCCTATCTGGCAAAAACATCTTAATGAGCACCGCTCCGTTGAGTTGACAGTTGGACCTGGTTAGTTCTTGTACACGGTCGGTTGTGTCTCTCGTGGGGACAAGGGTGTTGAATCCTCGCCACTGCCTTGATTAACCACACCGTCCTTGTGGTCTGGACCTGGATGCTGTGTGAAATGCTGAATTAGAAAATTATATTGCCCTATACGATCGTGGCATTGTTCATCAGCACTGCCTGACTTCACGGGCAGGAGAGGCCAAGTGCCTGGTCCTCTGCTTGACGTTGCTGTGCCTCTGATTTCTTCAGTTGCTGAAATATTATCTCCTTCCCGGTATCCTGGGGGACAGCAGCATTGGCTGGAGTCCAGTCCTTGTACTTCCCTACACCCACACTTACATGTGGGCTTCAGACAAGAACTTCCTCGGCTGCTGAAAAAAAAACTGTTGAAATATAGGAAGAAAGATGCCAAGAAAAGCTGTTGCAGAAATTTCTTCATGTAGGGGCACAAAACAGAACTTTTAGATGAGCGTGGGAGAAGAAACTCTGGTTAAACTGATGTTAGGGTCCTTGGAGTTTCAGAGAGGCACCTGAACATCTGGATACTTCTCCAAACTGCACTTGATCATGTGAAGGTTAATTGATATAGGTGGTCTTTTCAGTTCCAGGTGGAGTTAAAAGCAACGTTAATGTATCAGTCCTTCCTTTGAATTCTGATGTGCAACCTGACAGCTACCATGGCGATTGCTTGAGCGTTTCTCCTGGGGCTTGTGTGACTTTTCAGGTGGAGTGTAATTCTGGGGACTCCTTGCTGGACATGGAATTAGCGTGCATCAGATTTTACTGCTGGGACTCTTGCTCTGGAGGCTACTGCTGTGCAGGAGGCAAAGCTAAGCGTGTTCAGTGTTTGCCCAGACAGCAGAGACTACCATGGAAAAAAAGAGAGCTTTATTGTTTTAGGTTTCATATCCTTCTCTGGAGGCTGAGGTAGCGTGTACTGCACCCCTAATGAATAACATGCCCTGAAGGTATCTCTTACTGGTGGTTGAGAACTGTGCAATTGTGTTATTAGAAATTCCGCCCTGGGGTACAATTATATTATTGCAGTCATTAAAGGCAGTTCATCTCCATAATAATGGAAATCCTGCCTGGGAGGCCAAACTGAGTCAAAATGATGTTAGTAGCCTGGCTCCAGAAGGTAAATTTTCTATAGAAACAGCTATAGCACAGATACAGATATATTGCAGATGCTGCTTGGAAACAAAGACTGTTTCTGTATGGGTAAAGATACAGAGGTTGTTTTCTGTCCTTGATCTTCCCTTCGCATTGTGGTGCAGACCAGCTGTTAACGCTCTGTGGGAAAGGTCCTCAGTCCTGCTAATGCCGCTGCGCAAAGCGGCCTCACAGGGCCACTGGTGGAGTGAGAGCAGGTGAGTGTGCTGCGGCCACAGTGTTCCCCACTGTGGTGGTCCAGCCCCGGCTGGCGACCAGGCACCGCGCAGCCGCTCACCCACGCAGGGATGGGGAGGGATTCGGGAAGGAATGTAAAACCCGAGGGTGGGAGATAAGAACAATTTAATAATTTGGACAGAAAAGAAAGAACAGCAGTAACAACAACAATCATTGCCATCATCATCATCGCAGTTATAATGGAAGGGTGGGGCAAAGGATAAAATCCAAAGGCAAAGGGAGAAGGGAAGACCAGTGATGCGCAGGACAACTGCTCGCCACCCGCTGACCGATGCCCAGCCAGTCCCCCAGCCACGATCCCCTGGCCCCGGCCAGCCCCCCAGTTTCTGTCCCAAGCACGGTGTCCCACGGCATGGACTAACTCTTTGGCTGGTTCAGGCCAGCTGTCCTGGCTGTGTCCCCTCCCGATTCCTTGTGCCCTTCAGCCGCCGGCTGGCAAGGCCCGAGAAACCAAAAAGTCCTTGACTTTGTACAAATCTTGCCCAGCAACAGCTAAAACCATCAGTGCGTTACCAGCGTTGTTCTCACAGCAGAGCCGAACCACAGCTCCTAGGAAGGGAATTAACTCCATCCCAGCTGAGAGCAGGACACCCACCTTCCACACCATCGGGACAGGAGGCGTGACTGAAGTACCGCGGCCCTTTGGGAAAGCCTGGCTCAGGAACAGGGGTACCTTGAGTAGGAATGGCCACCACAGAGCTGGGCAGGCTGCATCACTGCAGACAGTAGTGCACAAGCAGTGTTCAGGACCCACTTGCCCCAGCACACTGCTCAGGCAGAAGTCATTTTACCCTTTTAGGATGCACTCTTGTGCCTATAACCTGGAAGTCTGAATGAGTTGTTGAGATCTGCAGCTGGCAGGGAGTTGTTCCAGAAGGCAGCAAGCCCAGGGAGCTCAAAGTGGAAGCAGTGTCTTCTGGTCATTGCAAAACTGTGATGTGTTTTTGGGCGTCTTATGGGGCACGTTCCTCAGAGAGAAACATTTGAGTTGAGTTCAGAATGTTTCTCACTTACCATTTGATTCTCCTGTATTGATATTTCATATTCATTTTCATGTCTATCCTCTGATCTTTTTATTCAGACTTAACAATGGGAGAGAAGAGGTTTTGGAGAGCTGGGATCCCATTACCTAGGTTCTCTTTTCTCCTGAACAGCTACATCAATGTGACTCAGAAGTGATGCTGGACTGAATCCTGTGAGATCGAGGTGGGGACTGTTGCTGGCCAGCTGCCCAGAGAGGGCTGGCATTCGAAACCAGGCAGAAACTCATCAAGTGAGGAGGGCACAGACTGTAGAACCAGGACTTAACATTTTTTATTTACATCTCAGCAGCACTTTGGTCTTATAATCTTAAGCCTTCATCCCCCTGATTTTTTGAAATAAGGTAGTCAATGTCAAGTGAGTTTTTGGATATAAAATACATAGCATCTCAGGCATTGTATACCAGAGATATAGGCATCATACAGGCATTACATACAGAGACATGGTCTTCTGCAGTTGTTGCACCATGCAAAAGACAGACAATTTGAACTGTGCCTATACTTTGCTCCAAAGCTGTCTCAGAAACCAAGTCAATCATTCATAGATATCAGTGGGAGTTACAGAGGTAGGGATAATTTTACGTGAGATTTACCAATATAAAGCAGAAATCCATAGTTACCCACAAGTCTGGAAAAATTTCCATTAATTGACAGCCCCTGTATAAGTGAATGAAAGCAAGTCCTTAATGGAGGGCTTTCCTTTAAACTCCTGAAGCCAAGCATCCTCCTGTCTGTGGTTATTTCCCATTTGTGACAATTATTTCCTGGCATTGCACTGCATATATTTTTCATCAGCAGGAGTGGGAAGGGAAGTCACAGCAGTCAGATTGTTCTTGCAGGATTTTTTTAATCCTTTCATAATAATTCAATTACATCTAATGCAACAACATTAGATAAATTTGTTACTGAGACTAGTGCTTTAAAACCTTTATTTTCAGGTGATCTTATCACAGAAACCTTTCAATTTCTTCATAATTATGAAGACTCCCACAGAGAACTGTGCTCGGTTGCAAGTGCGAGTAGTTCATCCTTGCAGTGGTGAAAATTGGGAGTCACTGCAGTCGTCAGTTCATTCATTCAGCTTTCCTGGGTGCAGGGGGGAGAATCGGGCTGTGTGTGATTAGAGACAAATCCTGGAGCTACATAGACCGCTGCCAGCTGAAATTAAAATAAGCCTCTGTCACATCTGCTCCCACGCTCCAAACTGTTGGAGGAACATCCTGCAATGGAACTGTAATTCTCTCTGAACTGTGCACCAGAAAGCATTTTTGAAATAATTTAAAACACTTAATTCAGCAGTTAATTTAAAGCAGTTCATTTCAAAACAATTAGATCTCCCTTAATTTTCATATGTTTGTCTATAGCCCACGAAAAAAAACCCCACTGCAGCCCTGAAACCTGCAGGTGCTGCCGGGTGGGTGTGCAGCACCCGGGGGCTGGGCGGGAGGAGCTCTGGGCTTTAACCTTGGAGCTGAGACTGGTCCTGTCATCCGCGCCGACACACTGGGGCACTTTGTCACTCCATGGTGCAGGCTGAACTGTCTTCTGATAACATACCACCCGAGGCCGTTTTGTTGGAGTATCTTAAGAAAGTTTCTCATGAATTTGGTCAAGGGATGTATTTTGCTCGTGGCGTGGGATGATTTTGCTTGGAGTAGCGCTGGAAGGGATGGTTAGGGCTGCTTGCAAAGGGGTGGCTTGGTAAGGCAAGGCTTGCATCGCTTCCCTGCCAGCCTTCCCTCTTTTCTCAGGTGCTTTTTTTGGATTTAGGGAAATGACTTTTTAATTTACATACCATAATGGTAATAATTACATGTATTTATTTCTCACAGAGCGTTTCGGTTTAGATCTCAGTCTGTCGGAGGGCCGCACTGTCGTTCCTGAGAGCCGAGGCTGTGGCTGGAGCGGGTGAGGGAGCTGTCCTGCTCCGCTCTCGGTCCACCCTGGCTGCCCACTGCGCTCCTGCTCCTCTGCCCCCCAACTGCAAGCTGTGTGCAGGAAAACCAAGACGGCTTTTGTTTAGGGAAATTCTGTATTTCTGCCAGCCTCGTCAGCCAATGTGTTGATTAGCCAAAGCAGGGGGACAGGCTGTGGTACAGCAGCTGGGTGGGAAATTTTGGTCTGGGCTAGTGCTTGCTCCGGTGCCTGCACGGTGTGGGAGAGCCCTGCTCCGGGATGCTTCGGAGCATCGCTGCGAGGAGGGCAGCAGGGCCGGCAGTGCTGCCAGCTCCCTCATGCCCTTGGTAAGAGCTGTGTGCGTCAAAATTTAATGTGTATTCCTTTGAAGTAAAAAATGTTTAAAATACTTACACAATGGTCTTTACTCCTAATGTTCTCCTAGAGCTATTGGAAGTCACATTTACCCTGCCACCAGACGTGCAGTGGGTCTAGGACAGAAAAATAATTGTACTTTTAAGCCCCAAAACAAATTGCCATTCTCCCATTCTTGTTCATGTAAAGCCCTTACATCATTAGAGCTGTTTCTTTTCTGTGAATATACAGTGCATGCATTGTTTATACAGTTTAATTGTAAGGAAAGAAATTCATAAAAAACAAATGATGTTCTGTGCTGGTAGCAAAGAATATGAAAGTGTCCAATTAAACAGCCACTCAGTATGACTTGCATAATAGCAACATCTGTTATCTTAATTAAACAAGTTTCTGTATAAAGGGACCCTCATAGTGCACTTTGTTAGAGCAGGATCTGACCTAGATACTCCAGGCACACTCACTATCTTCATGGAAATTTTCCCAGTTGGTCCCATTATCTTGCAGTCTTGACAAGCTTTGTGATATATGAGCACACTCTTGCACGCACAAAGCCATATTGCTTAAAGCAGGAAGATTTATATATATATATATATATATATATATTTTAGCTGAAAACCAATAAAAGCACAGAAAAGCAACATATAGTGGCATTTACCCATTGAGTTCAGTCACAGAAGCATTTGGAAATGTAAAGAGTGCTCAGGTAGCTCAGACCTTGTCAAATAATGTTCAGGAGGGAGAAGGCACTTCCAGATTTGTGTTCAAAATTGGCTTATGTGCTTCAGGATTTAAGTAATTTAGGTTCAGGTTCTTCCAAGTATTTCATTGCTGCTGTCCACCATAGCCTAGAGTTGGAGATGATCTAGAAGGGTAGGTTCAGTTTTGAAAGTCCCAGTGCCCTAGGAACTTCTGAAAGGCAGGTGAGGACCTGAGGCCGGGAAGGGGAAGTGCGAGTCCGATGCGGACTCGGGGCTTTGTGCCCATCTGTGTACAAAAACCCGAGGAGAGCCGCCCTGTAACCCCAGCCCCCGCGAAGGTGACGTGCTCTGCGGCTCAGGGTGCGCCGGGACAATCAGGAGCCCCGTGCCTGGGGCTGTAGCACACCCGGCAGCTGTAGCTGAAAAGCCTCTTGGATGTGCTAATGCACAGCTGTGCCTGCCGGCTTATTAATACGGGCAGTGAATGTTCATTTGTTCATAAAGAACACCACCAGCCCAGGCAAGTGCTGCCAGCTGCATCGGAGAGGATGCTGAAGGATGTCCTCAGTGCCCAGGCCAGCACAGAGCTGGCAGGAGCCACGAGGTGAAGCCCAAAGCAGCAGCCTCTCCTCCCAGGAGCTGGAGTGGCGGTGGCCAAAGGAGAGCAGAAAGCTCTCAATTGATTGGGGTGTTTTTTTCCCATTGTCTTCTGCACTGCAAAACTGTTCAGCAAGACTTTTCTGGGAGAGGTTAGCCGTGGTTTTCTGGAGAGTTCACATCCTCAGGACCTGCTTAAAAGGGTTGTTGATTTACAGATCGCTCAGGTATTATTTTTGTAATGGGAATTTTAACATGTTCACTTTGACACTATGTCATTTTGAGAAGGAAAAATTATGAAATCAGACAAGAAGAGAAAGCCTTTTCTCTTATATTTCAATGTGTCTTGAGTTTAGCAGGTTGTATAAATTCCAATTTTTTATTTGTTGCCTCAGACTTCCTAATTAGTGGTTAATTGCTTTAAACAGCCAGAAAGAAAATGGCAATAGGACAAACAGCACATCTTTCCCAATCTGGTGCCAGGGTACAAACTGTAGTAATATTTTTATACTGATTACTTGAGAGATGAATTGCCAGCAATGGCTTTTGGACACACAGTCTAGTGACACTTCAGCAGAAAATAAAACCTCAAAGGATGCTTCCCATCATTGTTTTGCATTAATTGTGTTGACTGTCTTGGTTTTTTTTAAATAAAGCACCTTTGCAATTTCTTTAAGGCAGACAGGTAACCAAACCATCAATAACTTGTCGGGTTTTCATTACATCCTGCCTAGGCAAAATGAAAAATGACACCCTGCAAATAGCTTTTTGAAGTTTGAATTGACAATGCAGCATTCATCTTAGTTTTCAAAGGCAATGGCAGAAGACAGCTCTACTTCATTGGAACATCTGAAATAACTGGCATGTCAACTTACTTTAACCAATTTTCTGCAAAAAGGGAACTAAAATGAACCAGGAAACCACTTGATTCAGTAGTCAAGAGGCCTTGGAAAGCAGTTATAGAATCATAGAATGGTTTGGGTTGGAAGGGACCTGAAAGACCATCCAGTTCCACCCCCCTGCCATGGGCAGGGACACCTTCCACTGGATCAGGTTGGTCCAAGCCCCATCCAGCCTGGCCTTGAGCACTGCCGGGGATGGGGCACCCACAGCTGTCCTAGGCTTGAAGGTCTCATGGCCATGGACTCTTTGTTTCCCAGCTGGTTTTGGCTCTGTGTTGTTCTGGAAGATCACTGTTTAACCTAAGTTTGTCGTGGCTGTGGGTCCATCAGTTCAACACTAAACACTCGTCGTTTAGTGTGCACTAACACTGAGAGCCAGTGATCTGTGTGATCTGAAATCTGCCGGTGAAAACCAGTCAGTTCTGCTGTACCGTCACCATCTTCTTGCTTCCTAAGGGTAGTTACAGGGACCTGTTTTCTTTCCGTGTGTCTGGCAAAGATAATAAATCCTGTTCCTCTGGTAGTTTGAGATCTCTATCGTATACTTGTATGCACAACCCTGTGAATGGTCTCTCCGCAAAGCTTAGCTGTCCATCTGTTTTGCTTTAGCAGCTTTCTGATTGTCATCAGCTTTGTTTAAGTAAGATGCTTGCTAACAAGCACCTTTCCTCACCGCTGGTGGTTAAGTTGGTGATTTCAGTTCATTCTTGCATTGTTTTTTCCTTCTGTTCTTGAGCAAATGTCTATAGCGAAAGGATACCTCAGAGGAGTTAGAGATTTACTTGGAATCCAGATTCGGTGCAATTTTATTTTGTATGTAGGATGATCACTAAAATTTGTGCATTCATTTATCTGCCCCTGTAGAGCTCGGAGATCATTTCCTATAACCAGCCACAAACTGCTGTTGCGCACACCCGAGATGCTGGTGTAACCCCAACCTGTGCCAAGTTTCAGCTGGTGTTCCAGGCATGAGACACTCTCTCACACCTTGACACGCTCTCCTGTAACATCAGCAATCTGTTCCTATTTCCCCAGCAGATTATTTTTCAGCGTGGGTTATTGTAGTATTCATTGATACACATGTAGGACATCATTACTACCGCTGCTGCTGCTGGAATGAGTTTGTGACCACAGCCCAGCCGTGGTTGACCGAACTGGCGGCGCTGCTGTGACCCAAGGTATCTAGAGAAGTCAACAGGCTTTTCCTTATGGGCTTGTTTATTAATTTTTAAATTAGAAATTATTTTATTAATTTATTTTTATATTTATATAGTTTAATGTTTCTATTATAATTAATTTTTAAAATTAATAAATTATTTTTTAAAGTAGAACCCTGCATGCAGAGGTAGGCAAAAGGGGAGGGTGAAGTGCCCAGTGAGCCCCATCTTGGAGGCATCAGCCCTTCAGAGCACAGTCAGATGTGTCCCATGTTTACACATCCTTAACAGGAACGCTGTCACTCACCGCATGCTGTTAAACAGCTGCTGCTTTTCCTGCTTGAGGTGTCTCATCTTTATCATTATATTAAATTCATCTCGAGGTACCGTGCATACGGCTACAAATTATTTCTCCCTGTCTGTAAAGATGCTCCAGGACGGAGTGAGTTCCTCCCCGCGGCACTGTTGTGCCGGAGGCGGCAGGACCTGGCTCCCGGCAGCAAGGCAGGTTTCTCTCTGTTGTGAGCACACGCTGCAGCCAACACTTTCAAAAATAAATGTCTGTAATTAGTCTCCTAAATGCAATTTGAAATGGATGTGTGGTTCACGCTTGTCCACCAGTTGAAGAAAATACTAACAGTGATTTTAGTAAGTCTGTAGCATTTTGAAGGAAAAAATTATTAACAAATATATCTTCTCCTGGATATTCTCATGACTAAGAGCAAGAAGGTAATGATTTTGCAGTTAGGGCCGCACTTTAAAACGCATGTTTTAATTCCAAGGCAATAATTATATGTCTACAGCAGGAAAAGGAGTCCTAATGAACTTTTTAGACAACCTACCAGACTTGGTAATATTTTTGATGATTATTTAAACATCATTTTTAAGTGATGTAAATGTGTCTTTGGATCTTGCGAATTATGTTAATGTCAATTACAAGCGGAGTGGGTAATTTATCTTTGTACTGTGGGCATTGAAACTAGAGGGAAAGATGTGTTATCTTTGAAAGACTATGCCTTTGGGCTTCTATTCGGGTGGTATCAGCTGGAACAAATAAGCTGAGAATGCTTTTACTGCTTCTGCTCTAATCTCACGAATGCTTCCAGAAATGGTTTGTGTCAGCAGCTGATGCACAGAAAATTTTGCACGTTTTTTTTTTCCTCATAAGAGAATAATTTTTATGAGCTTCCATGGAGTTCTCTTTAATGCTTCTGTTCTCCAAACCTCTGAAGCGTTTGCTGTAGGTAGGGGGGGATGGCTTGTCCTTGCCCGGGAAGGAGTTGTCACTGAGGGTGGCTGGAGGCTGTGCTTCCAAATTTGATTCCTCACATTTCCACTGTCCCTCTTCATAGAGTAGGAGAAGTCACTTAATCTCAGTGCCTCTGGCTGTAGGCACTGGAAGAATGAGCACAGCAAATACTTCACCGAACATTAGGTAGACTGAATGCAGTAGTGGCTTCGCAGCACCTGCCCCTTTCTGCGTGAGGTTCCCATTGCATCCTCAGGAGCCTGCTTTGCGGCGAGCAGCCTGTCTCTGGGTGGGTAATTGTGCATGAAGGGACGTTTTAGCCTTTCGTGGGCCGGTTTGCAAGTGTGCTTTGCTTTGCCCCTCCACTGCCACCAGCAAGAGCTGCTCCAAGGGGAGTCCTGGGGCTGCCGGTGCAGAGCACCCCCATCCTTCATGGTGCTGTTGCGGTGTTCACAGTTCACAGCAAATGGCCAAATAAGTCTGTAAAAATAAACTGTGAGGCTGAAGAGTCATGTCAAAGGGCAGTTTCCCATGGGGGGTGGTCTTTATTTCCCACCAAAATCAATGGAAAATTGGATCTTTGTACATTGGACGCTTCTAGACTTGCAAAATCTTCCCATATAGCTCAAATATCATTGCCTCATGTCTCAGGAATGAAAGCTGTAAAAACAAGCTCTCCTTTGCTTTACTCAGATCTGCTTCCTCAAATATTTATTTTCATGACATGGTCTTTCTTACTGTATTTGTTTTATTTTTCTGCGTAGTGAAAAAAGAGCAGTAAGGGAGAGAAGGCAAAAGGTTTCTATTATTTGAAATTCACCACAGCCGCCTCCTTTCCTTCAGGGTCCCTAGCAGTGCTGGTGTTTGGTTTTCATTTGTTTCTTCCTGTTATCAGCATCCCTTAAGAAAGACATTTTGTAGAGAACTGTTCTTCTTGGATAACCTAGGGATATTTTTATATTTGAATTATGACTCTAGGCATCTTCAAACAATTTACATGAAATCTCTAATATCTGTAAGTGCTCCCTTCTTTCCCTCCCGATGCACCACTCCTTTGAGATGAGGTTTTGTCACTTCCAGACTTGTCTTAAAATTTACGGACAAAAGTGAGGATGATGACAAAACACAGCTTTTGTGTTTATAGATATTAATATAGGCCTGGTGGAGTATTATTTATTTGGACTGCTTCGTTACTGCAGATAAACAATTTCTTGAAAAAGAGAATTGTGGGAGAACTTAGGATGCCAGATCCGTGACTGCTTTAAGCTGATACTGAATTCAGTGGAGTTATGTTGTTTGATGTTGCCAAAGGGGCCCCTAGTATATTCTCAAAAATATTTATCTGAGCAAAATATGTTCTTTTCTCTCTCTGGGATAATATTTACATGTTTTTATGATAATCTGAAAGAATCACAGTTTATATTCTCCTCACCTTTAATTCTTCATACTTAACAAGCCTGTAAATGAAAAGCCTGAAATGAAACCACATTTACAGACAACGGTTCACACTCCTGGAAGAAGTGTTCTTAGTATTTTCTCAGAGATCAATACTGAGAATTAAGTAAGAAAAGAAGTGTAGTCCTCTGTATTTTTCAATGCAGCAAGGCAAGAGCAGCTATTACATAGAGGATCTTCCAAAAGATTAATTTTAATTCTTTGTGCTTTCCTCTGGTAGTCCCAGAGCACAGACAATGCCAAGTCAACCCCAGTTCTGTGCACCATGATGTCTAGCCAATTCACAACTGCTGTAATTTAGCAGTAAACCTCCTGGTGTCCTTCATGACTCCAATGTACCAGTAAAAATGGTGCAAAGGTGGCATCCCTCAGTGCCTTCTCCAGCCAGTGCTTTCCCTTGGACAAAATAGATCTAGTTTTTAGACTGAGAGGCACTCCCACGACAGAGACCCCAGCACCCCCGTGTAGTTATGCCACACGCAACCTCAGGAGTTCAAACACTGCATCCTCAGGCTCTTTAGCTCCATTTAAAATGTGACTCCAGCAAAGCTTGTGGGAAATTTTCTGCTGAACTCAATGCAACAGGATTTTACCTCAGTTTATTTTGAGCAAATATAGTTCTTACCTGAAAATTAATTATAGTGAGTTTGCTGTTAAGAGACCTGCCAGTTGTCATGGAAAAGAAAGGCCTTATCTAATGCTTGCTTTCACCAAGACATGCACTAAATTAAATGGGCTTTGACTGAGGCTGTAAATTAGCTCAGGCTTTTCTGTGAACCATGAAAAGACAAGTAGTTATAGACAAATAAGTACCGAAGCAGCTGTAGGTGGTTATCTAAATCAAAACTAGCAGGTGCTGGACAAGGAGTTGCAAGTGCGTAGAAGACTGCGCGGTATAACTGTGCACATCAGTTGTGAGTTTAGGTGGATGACCAAATGGAAACGATTGTAATGCTGATGGACTTATCCTAACAGCTCTTAGACGTGGAGCAGGCTTGTCCCATCTGCTCATGTTGCCTGAACATAGCCCTCAAGATGTCCCACCTTGGTGGCAGTGTGGACACCATCCCTTCCTTACCTATTTTCAGAAATGTGTGAAGTTTCAGGACTTGGGCAAAGTCCCAGCCTGGAAAGCTTGACAGGGGATGCTGAGCATTATTGGCCAGTATTGATGCAGGGTGGGAAGTCTCAGATGATGCAGCAAGGCACTGCGCGGGGGTTAGGGTCCAGGGTTCTGCCCTCGCCCTGTCTTCCCTGCACATCAGGGACCATCAAGGGTGTCGAGCAGAGCCCCAAGAAGTTGGCTTTGACCTCAGCATATACTTTAATGAAGATTAATGTCATGAAGCAGAAAGCTCTGACCTTACTGTTATTTATTTATGCAACATAAAGGTTGTAGTCACACAGGAAGACAGCGTCCCAGGGCCACAGAAATTCTTAGCTGTGGACCATACTCTGAACCAGCCCGTTCTTCAAGTGACAAGCAGGTACTCGTGAGCAGTGTCCCTGATTTCAGGAAGGGCTATGCTCTGAGCAGTGAGTTCTCTATCGCAGCCAAACCTGTGAGTACTTGTAAATTTTACTGTGTTTTCCTGAAATAGCCTAATGGCCAATACCGCATTTATGACATCATTTTAATAATCCCAGTCTCTGCCTCATTGCATGGGAAGCGTTATTAAAAAGGTAATAAACTGCTACAAAGGCATGTGATAGAAATAGAAATAATTTGATAAATAATGCAATTGCCTGGAATCATTTACATTTGCAGTAGAGTTGTGCTGTGAAGCAAAGTTGCTGTTAGGCTAAAAATTGCTCTAGATATTCCTGTCTATGAGCTGTGCATATGAGGCTGAGCAAATACTCCGCTGAGACTGCAGTCGGGTCTGCCTGGTGCTTTTGCTTTCTTCGGCTGCTTCCAACCCACCCAGCCCAAGCAAGGCTCTGAGGATGGACAATAGGCCATTCATCATGTCGCCTGAAATACACTGTTTTTCACAGGTACATTTAACCTAAATCCTCTCTCAGAAGACGGATTATCTCTTAGAAGAACTCTGGCACCACAGTCTCTTTTCAATAGCCATGTCAACCACTGCCACAAAGACTGTACATGAAGGGATCAATGGTAGTTTTATCTCAAATTGCACTCAGTGTGTGTTTCTTCCAGCTGACATTCATTTAAATGCTTACTCTAAGACATCTTTTCTCCCTGTAATAGAAAAAGGATCGGACATCCTAAGCATTGTTTCCTGGGGGCGGGGGGGGGGGGGGCGGAAATATTTACTTGGCTAAGCATGAAATATTTCAGATGCATGTGTTTAATTAACAGTGAAAGCAAGTGTAGTTATGCTTGTCTTTCATAAATTAAAATGCTAAAATCTTCAGATAAGAAGCAACATAGGTTATTTCATTGCAGCAGTGCTAATAAAACCATTTGAGAGGGAAAAAAAAATAAGTCATTTTATAATTATAAGCACTTTGCTTCAGAAACACTGGAGCTCTAATCTGCAGTCCCATAGTTGCGCTGCTCGCCTGCGTGCTGCATCCCTCGGGAATGCAACTGTTGCTGTCGCACACACAACCTGCCATATGTACTGCGTTTGTAGCCCATTCATATTCCACATGTTTCCATCTGCTGAACAGAAAAATAGAGGGCAAGCTGAGAAGAATGTATTGAGGGATACCCGCACTATCATCTGTCTGGTGCAGGTCTTCTGTCAGTGATGTGTGTACGTTGTGAGTTAGAAAATAATTCGCAATGAAAAGGTTAGCGCATGGACCTGCTGCTCATCCCTGCGAAGGCTTTCACCGGGCGGCTGCAAGGTGCGGGAGAGGTCGAACAACCCCCGGCTGTGCACTGCTGAGGTATTTGCTTCTTGGACCCGCATAGATTTTTCTTTTATTAAACAACAGAGCAAGATGTTACAGTAGATACGATTAGCCTGGGATTTTTAAGCAAACGCTGTGTCAAAGCATGAGGTCAAGCCTGAGCAGCAGGTCATAGGCATGTTTTGGTAGATGCAAGTGATGCATCCGGATGCCCAAAGGTCAGATTTCCTTGGAGCTGGGCTGGAGGTAATTACTGATACTCAGTTTTATGATGTGCTCTGGGAGTTTGCAGTTTTCAGTCATTTATATTCCAAATAAGGGCTTGATCTCGTTTTCACAAAGTCAGTGATAAAACTCTTACTGATCTCAACAGGACATATTCTATCTGTAAATGCATATGTTACTGACTGCAAAATATTTATCTGCTCCTGGGAATCCTGCCCAGCAGTGGGGGATGCTGTGGTGAGCTACATGAATCAGACCATTTGTGCTTGATTTGGGGTTGGAGGTAACACAGCCTGCTGGTGGGTAACATATCAGGTATGGCAGATGGATCATGAGCTGAAAACTAAGTGCTAATAGATCAGACCAAAATCATTATACGCTGCTGGTTTTTCTCATGCTGCTCCAGCTCTGCCTGACCTCTGCCATTCATCTCCAGCTGCTGCTGGAGACACTGAGCAGGTTCGTATTGCTGTCCTGATCCAGGCAGAGGGCTGTGCTGATGTGGCCATGATGCCAAGGTGGTCCTTTCTAGGTAGCTTGGGTGTCTTTGCGTAGCAGAGCTCTGTGCAGTTGTAGCACACGCCTAAATAATTGCCATCCATAAAGATGCATCTTTGTCCTTCGTGTACTTTTCAAGGTTCACACCAACCAGACAAATGCTTTTAGATGCCTCCATTGCTGCTGAGCTGGCAGAGGGCACACGCAGTCATCAACATCAACATCATGCAGCATCCACAAGAAGCTGCTGTGGAAAGTGTGTGCCCATCGGTTTCGAGACAGGCTTCTTTAGGGTAATGCAAAGTGTTCAGCTTGTAATTTTTTATGATTGCTACAGCAGTGGCAAAAAAAAAAAAGGGGGGGGGGGGGGGGCAAGGAAGGGTAGGGAGGGATGTTTTTCAGCATTTTTAAAGGTCCTTTGTCCCCAGAAGAGTTTTGATCAAAACACTGACAAAGTCAGCTCTTCCTGGGGTAGAACCCAAAGCTTCGGTTTAGGAAACAAACAATCCTTTTATCTCCTAATTTCAGATGTGTCTCTGCTCTCTGTGGACCTGAAATCTCCAGTTGACAACACAGACCAATAGATTGTCTCTTACGAATGCTATGTTTAAAATAGATGACCTTTCTTTATATAAGGGTGCCTAACTATCTTATATCGTCTGTTTTTTCAAACGGGTATTTTTATCTTCTTTGATTTTTCTCTGATACTAGCAATGACCACAAGCCAGGTTATCGGTAGAGCAATTGCATTAGCCTGTATGAGAAGAGATTTACATTTTTTAGTTATTGTTACCACTGTGGTGGTTAGAAGTGTCAGGGAACCCAGAGCATTCAATAGCAAGTCAGTAGCTCATTTTATAAGTTTGTAGTGGTTTGAAGAGAGGTGCATACTCAGCAACCAAAACTTTATTCTGAAGTAATGTGTGTTTATCGGAAATGTCGTTTATTTTTATGTCTTCCTAGGCATCTTATTAGAAAACATTTGGGGGGGTATTTCAGAGAAGGAAGAAAGCATACCAAAGAGTACTTCATTTAATTTGAACTTTATGTCTTGAAAGAACTTTCTGAGCCGAACTGCTGAAAGTGGTTGATGAAGAGATGTTTGCTTTCAAGCCAATTAGCAGTTTGAGAATCCTCAGTGGCCTAAAATGAGCGTCTTCTCTCGTTTAATGCAGATATGTCTGCAAAGAAAATTTGTGAATTAGCAAAATCAGTGAAAGTCCCTCCTACTTCCTCAACTAACTGTAACAAATTTCAAAGTGTTAAAATAATTACTTGTTAACTTCTAACACATTGGATTCAAATTAGAGGACAAAACATTCAGTGTAGAAAAGCACCTTCAGCAAAAAGAGCCACATAACCATAAGGCCTCCTAATCAATGAGACACAGTAAGGTTTTAATGGGCTGATTTATTTAAAAGAAATTTAGTTAACTTGCACAATTATTTGTCAGGTTTAATGCTGGTCGTTTACAGGGGTGTGCAGGGAATTGCTTAGTTACCTGATGAGAATTAAATGTGCCTGGAGGCTCTCTGGGGGAAGGGTTTGGGACTTTGGAGGACTCAGTGCAAGTGTCACCTGAACTCTTTGCAGCATGTTGCCAGGGTTGAAGGATGTGTGTGTGTTAAAATCGTGAAGCCAGCGGGGCCACGGCTTTCCGCTTAAAAAGGGAAGGCAGTAACGACAGGACTGGCTCCCTGAGACGCGCCAGAGATGATGGGGGATTGACTGTCCTCATCTCCTCATCCAAAGGTGGTCTCTGCAGCAATCCAGTCCACATTAACTGCCAAGTAATTTTACAATGGGAATAAAGATGAGTTAGAAGGAAACCAATAGCATGAGAAAGACAAAGACAGAAAAGGCATTATGACTTGATATTAGAGCTGGCTTCATCAACAGATACAATTAAAATGATCTATGGAAGAGATTACCCCATAAATAGATTTCAACCATATGGATAAAAGTAAAACATAAATAAATAAAAATAAAATCTCAACTGTACAGAAATAGTCTAAAACATCACTTTTTTCTGGATTTCTAAGGATGGCAAAAATGCCAAAGGAGGCAGTGCAGAGCCTGGCAGGGGCAGTGCTGGAGCAGGGTGGTCCTGCTTGGGCTGAAGCATATTGCTGAGCTTGTTCTATCGTTTATATTGATTTGAATTTTAATGCATGCCAAGGGCACCTTCAGCTTTCTGAAAGGCACTATTGTTTCCGAAGACCTGAAATTGATAACAGCAGTAAATAATTCCTTGGGATCTCCTGGTGCTGCTGCTTCCCAGGCTTCTGCACTGGAGGCCAGTGTGGCAAGTCCTGTGCTCCAGCAGACGTTTAATGTAATACGTGCATTGATTTGTGCCAACATAATAGTGAAGATAAGAGACAAGTAGCCGTATGCTGCTCTCTTCCAATTATTGAGCTGGAGCAACTGCTACAGAAGCAAATATATGGCACTGGACTCCTGCAAAAATAAATTACAGTAGTGAATGTTACTGACTGCAACAATTTGGAGACCTATAAGCTAGGTGAGAAACTTCTATTAATATCACTGCTACTGATGTGTGAAATACAACCTCTGTCCCTGGCCTCTGCCAGCTGGCCTGCATGTTGTCATGCTGCTGCAAGAGCAGGTCAGGGAGGGCTGCCAGGACAGCGATCCAGTGGCTGCTGTCAGAGCATCTCGCACCCTCTTCCTCCTCCTCGCTCGGTACCGTCGTTGTAAAGATGCTCAGACTGTCCCATTTTTCGAAGCAGGACTGTGCATGTGGGCCGAGCAGCCCGTGTGTGCCCATCAAGACACAGCATGACAAAGGGCACCCGCACCGGTGCCCTTAGGCGAGGTGACGTCTCCTGAGTCTCACTGGAGACCATGTCCAGCTCGGAGGCTGCAGCTGGCTGGAGCCTGGGGAGCCCCACGGCTGATGTGGGCAGATGTCCCTTGCACTTGTGGTCGTGCCTCGTGTCATGCTGGTACTTCTTCAGCTGCCTCAGCGCTGTCTCATGGCTGCCAGAAAAGCCTCAGGCCGATTTCATGCGCTCTTGGGTGGGAAGAGCCATCTTAGCATCTCTGCAGCGGTGCAGGTATCGTTGGCGAAGTTTCTTTCCTCCTGATTTCTCAGCCCAGTTGTGCAGAGTTTGATTGGCATTAGAGATGCAGGAAGGCTGCTTTCCTTACTCTCAAATTAGTTAAATTGGGAAATAATTGAGCAAAAAAAGGCAGGATTAGCACAAGATTTTCAGCACAGGTCTGAAAGTGGCTGGAGGGGAGAAAGCAGATTGTGCTGCAAGGCATGATTCTGAGCAGACAACCAGGTATTTTGCTAAAAGCAGTGGTATTTGGCTGGTGGAAAGGCTTTTCTGATGTGTCCTTAGATTATGCCTCCACAGGGCACAAGGCATTAATGTTTCTATGGGATTTACAGGGCAGAATCAGGTTTTCTGTTTTCACTGACTTGGAGCAGAAGGAAGTGGCAGAGGAGACAAAGCTGACTGCGAGCCCAGGGAAAGCCCGACGTGCAGCGCTTGTGCAAGAGGGGCCGGGGGTCACCCTGGGGATTAACCCGTCATCCTCACCTGCCTTGTGAGCCTTGGAGCCATGTGCCACTGCAGATAACACCACCATTTTGGTGGGGGGTGCATATGTGAGGAGGGGGTGGGAATGAAATAGGATTTTATTATATGTTTTTTAACCTGCCAGTGCAGCTGCAGATGAGCCCTGCAGGCTGAGCTCTGCTGCAGGCAGAGAGGTGGAGAGCATGGAGGGGAAGCTTGGCAGCGTGGTACCCTTGCTGGAAAGCCATCAGCCGTCTTGAAAAAAAGCAGCAGTGAAACACCTGCTTCATTGCATCTGTTCGGCAGAAGCTTTTACATTGTTAAGCGGCGAGCGTGGAGATTTTTAGATGTAGCCTG
Organism: Falco naumanni; assembly: GCF_017639655.2. Lineage (NCBI taxonomy): Eukaryota > Metazoa > Chordata > Aves > Falconiformes > Falconidae > Falco > Falco naumanni. Next base: position 91,468,532 of record NC_054057.1, on the reverse strand, counting down.
TGTGTCACATGTTGCAAGGGTTGTCATGGTGAGTGCTGAATATCAAAGTATAGACACGTGTAAGACCTACACAAGCTGCTGGTGTGTAAATTAAAGTTGCCCTCAAGTAAAGACACAGAAAACTCATGTAAATGATGCATTCAGTATTTATGAACTGCGTCCTGGGAGATTTCTGTCAGCTAAACTCTGTCTGTAACGTGCAATGGACTGTCTGTTGTTCAAACCATCAATAATTCACGCAGACTTGAAGGAGTTTTATGTTGACTTAAAAAAAAAAAAAAAAAAGGAAAAAGAAAAAAACAAAACAAAACACAACAACTTGTGTCTGTTGTCTTTCCAGAATCACTGTTTTGGATGATGGGAGCCTCCGGATTGTCAACGTCACCAAATCTGATGCGGGAAGTTACACCTGCGTGGCCACAAACCACTTTGGGACAGCAAGCAGCACAGGCAGCTTGGTTGTGAAAGGTAATTGTCATTTTTATTGCCTATGACTGATACTCCATCTCTAGTGTTTAAGAGCATCCCAAGCAGCCCTAGCATGCTGCACCTTTCCCCTTTGATGCTGATGCGAGTGGAGCCTGGGGAGATTAAAGTGTGTTTTGCATCTCAGAAACCTGCTGAGCCTTGTGGGTGGGAGACAGCATTAACAGCAAGGAGGTGTCTGTGGTTGCGCTAACTGATGGTGCTTACAGCAAGTTAATGCATTTGTTTTCACACGTGGTTTAAAATTATACTGCAGACGAATCGGGAACTGTGACACAAAGCCAGGTCCCTGGACCCTGCCATTATATGACTTGTTTTTAGCAATGGCCGCTAGTCATGCTTGAGAAATACTCGGTGTTGCTGCAGCCAGCTGCATCCAAAGATTCAGTTTTGCAAAGGACTTGTATAAAGCTATAGCATTCCTGTGGAGAAACATTGCCCTCGGCATGCTGAGATTGGGTGGTGTCCATTAGAAACATGTCTTATCTAATTGAACTTCATTTATTCTTATTATTCCTAAACTTCAATCATCTTTTAAAAAGCCTTTTGAACTCTTAATACATCTTGTCTTGTTGCAGAACGATGCAGGAATTTCACCCTTGCAATACAATGTCATAGTTTTCTAAAAGGCACACAAACTCTGATTTATTGTCATTATTTCTTATCCAGGGCTGAATTTTTGCATTTCAGGAATTCTGAGGGTTTATTCATGTGTATTCAGAATTTATCTGTCAAATTCTGGGTTTTTTTCAAAAGTAAAAGCTGTAATGCTTGACAAAGACATTTAAAGTAATCATTTGATAATACATTTGCCGGTCTCTCTCATTGTTTAAATTAATTTTTAACCTGCTTATGAGTAGTCCAATGTCTGATGAATTATTACAGGCAATGAACATATAGATGATTACACCTATAATCATTTTCTATCTCCTCCTTATTTGGGGAAAAGCCTATATTGGATAACAAATCAGGAAAGATTGATTACAAAGCAATAAATCAATCACAGAGCTCTAATGCTGTCAGTTTTAATTCTCCCATATATTGGCATTGATGGATAGTATATGGTTGGAGACTCTCCCCATCAATTATTTATATGGTATATAGGGAATATTTTAAAATGTTTCAATGTTTTCAATGTTTCAGAGGTTTTAATCTGTGGGTTTTATAGTCGGAGCACATTTCAGCAAGTAATACCAAGATCAAACAAGTGCTGATAAAGCTGGTGAGCCCCTGTTGCAGCTGTAAACTGCCGGTGACAGTGATACAGCAGCAGGTTTTTCTCGGAGCAAGATGTTTGTCTCTGCCTTAGCTAGCCAGTCAGGTATTTATAGTTAGATGGGATGTTTCTGGGCTTGTGCTTCATGGCTCTTGGCCCTTCTGCTTCCCTTACGCAAAGGGGCCGGCGGTGCAGCCCCAGGGTGGGGGACTGTGTTATCCCTTCATGTCTTCTGCTGTAGCATATGGACACCAAGAGTTCTTTGGGGCTGGGGTTGTTTCAGATACCTTGTATGGCACTTGTCCATGCCCTTGTTGATTCCTGCAAATAAAAACAGTCAAGTGAAGATCGGCATTAGATCTTTATGTGAGCTGACTCTGCCTTTTCTTAATCTGTGTTGTCCTAAGGATGCACCCACAGCAAATAACTAAGAAAGCAGCGCTCAGGAGAAACGAACATCTCAAAGACCCTGTCTATTATTAAAAGTGTCGATCAGCTGCTGTCTGCCCCAGAGCAAAACTGGAGAGCAAAATGGTAAACCCAGCCCAAACGTTCTTGCCTGGGCAGCGTGGGGACAGCAGGAGGGTGGTGCGTGCCCAGGGCAGGGGCACCGGCTTCGCACCCCCGGGCTGGGCACGGCTCAGGTCGTCCCGGTTTTCCGAGTGCTGCAAGGCACCAAGGGCTTGACTGGGGGCCTGCGCTTCAGGGACCACTTGTTCCACCGTGAAAAAGCCAATCATTGAAAATAGGACTGTGTTTCGTTTCTGTTACGGAAGAGTCATGCTTCTGTAGTTCATGGCTTATCCTTTCTTCCTCGCAGTACCCAAGGAATAGCCCGTAACTCCGAGCACAATAGTCAGCAGCTATTGTACCTGATCTTTGGGTTCACGTGGTTTACAAATCACTTTTCTTTGCGGTAAGGTTATAAAGGATTAGCAAGTACTTTTTTCTCCCTCAGTGCTCCGTTTTAACTCGATTCCATTAGCATTAATGGGAGCGACACATGTGCATGAAGCAGAGAATAAACTCTTAAGCCCAAGATGTGGATATTAACAGCAAACTGAGAAATGCAATTTCAAAGTCTATCCCATAAAAAGTATAAAAGAGCAGAAACTATTCTGAACTCCAAATGAACTGTGTAAAATACTGTATTTTATACTGAAATGCTTGAGTTTCTCTGCCCTAAGTAAAACACCAGCAAGTTTTGACAGAAATGTGACTGAATACTTTCTTTTAACTCAGTTTTGTGGTGTACAAAAAGACTAATTTATCAGCTGATGAATTTTTAGACCTAAGATGTGCTTATATTCTTTTCTACCTCATCTTATGTCATTGAGTAAAAAACTGTGAAGGTCAGAAGACATTTTTTTCTAACCTTCCTGTGTTCTTCCATAAATATTGCAGGTTCTCTCTCTCTTCCCCCCCACCCACCCCCTTCTTTCTCTCTCAGGGAGAGATGCCGACAGTGTCAAAAACAGTGTAGGCAAGGATGGGAGGAGGAGGAGGAGAATATCTGCTACACCGGAACCAAGGAGCTTAAAATAAATCTCTGGCAAACAACCAGAGAGGGGTGAATAAATATTCATATTATGCATGAGTAGACAGCTTAAAAATACAAAATTCTGACAGGTGCCCATAGGGCTGTGTATTAACATGCTGTTGCCAGAACTGGTGAACCTTGGTGGTTTTCTGAACTGGTGAGATTGTGGTTGGGTTTGTTCTGTTGGTTGGTGCTAAATGAGAACTGCTCTGGTCTCCGAGACCCAAAATCTTGCAAACTTGCATGTATGGTTTTACCTTTAAATTAAAAAGCAGGGCTGACTTTGTAGGGATAGAGAAGAATCCCACAGACAGTGTTCAGAGCTATGTAAAACATGGCATGTGTTTACATGTAGTATATAAATATTAATTTTTCATCTTTTCCCAGTTTTTCCTGTCCTTGAGGATAAATGTTCAATTCTTCCAACACACAGAAAGACTGTAGGCTTTCTCAGTACCAGGGGATTAAATGACAAATACTGTAAACAGACATGGACCGTACAGTATGAGTTTATTTCTATTTAATGCAGTGATATAAATTGGCTATATAGTAGCAGCTCTGAAATAGGAAACTAATTGCAAGACATTGCAATAAAAGCTCTGAATATAGGAAGTTTGAGGAGAGGCTCCTGATGCTGGCATCCCAGCTTGTGCAATTACTAAGACCCCAATGAAGTTTCTCTGGCAGCGTTAGGTATAGAAGAAGCAGTGGAAACGAGCAAACGACAGGAATGCAGATAATAATAGCGTATCATCACCATTTATTTCAGAGGATGGGAAAATCCTTGTTGTATAGCTTGTTTCCCAGCAGACACACTAAATATATTGATGAGCCTGTGGCCAGCTTTGCTTTGGTGATTCTGGATGTGAATGGATCATGGCACCCGCTGTGGACGTGTGTGGCTGCTTCTCAAACATCTGTTTCCCTTTGGCTGTGTTCTGGGCTATAAATCCATCTATCTACCTTAATGGATGTATTTATATTATTTTTTGATATAAATTTATCTATAAATCTGATCAATCATCTTGACTCAGCAGCCTGTATCTCTGTGGTGTGGTCCTTGGTACTTTCCAGGCAGGCAGTAGCGATGTGGCGTGCTCCGGCGGGCGAGCGGTCGCAGAGGTAAGCGGAGCTGCTGCTGCTTGTGGACCTGGAGCTGTGTGCTGTGGAACTGGCCACACAGGAGCAGTGGCAGCGGTTGTCCTACAACAGGGATGGTTTCAGGTTTGAAAGCACTCCAGCCTGCTAGAGATGACTTTTCATACCATTTATTATCCAGTTGCCTTTGACTGCAGACCAGGATGATCTGTCCTTTCCAACCCTCACCACGGAGGTTTAATGGACAGAAGCTGTATGTGAGTGCCTGGACAAGGCCATATGTTTCTGGTTTGGTTGGGAAGTACAGCAATTCTGGTCACATCGTTGCGTCTCTGACAAGGGAAGTTCCGATGACTTTATTTGCCTGTTTAATTATGAGCCGCCTTTAACATTTTCCTACTGCTATTAGCTTGCCTCCTTTGGATTGTCATGGGAGGGCTCAAGGCAATAAAAGCCAGAGAATGTTTGTTAGTTGGTATACACGTTACTTTAGCAGGAAAAGGATACAAAGATGATGTTGGTAGGTTAGTTTTCCCTCATGCTTGAATAGACTGATAGTCTTGATTTTGTCCAGCACAGTGATCCAAATTATTTTCTACAAAACTACATATTTTCCATTCCAAGCCTATTCCTTTGTGTGAACGTTGAATTGGTGTATTGGACTTAAACTTGAAACACTTAATTAAATGCTGTAAATTCTGGCCTATTATCAGGTAACTTTTCAGAGTCCTCAAATGTTACTACCTTTAAACCTGCAATTCTTACTGTGTTATTCAAGTCCTTTAAAAACAGCTGGGCTCATAGTTCGCGGGCAGTGCTGTGCTGATCAGCGTGGACACAGTGTTCACACACTGTGAAAATAGTGTCGGTGGGATGGGGTGGTCTTCCCGGCCCATCTTGCCGTCTGTGCTTGTCTCCATTTTGACATCACTTGATCGCTATGGAACGATGTTCCTCAGAAAATGTGTTGCGCTTGCCTGGTATCCACGGGGCTGGAGTAGATTTATGCTGCTGTGGATTGTTTCAGTAGATAAGGAATAACGTTTTTTCCATCTTCAGAGATTATGACTGTTCTACTGCCTCTAAAGAACTGAAAAGAGTTTTGTTTTCCAGCTCCACAGGTATGCACCAGTGGAGAGCCACTGCTCTCTAATGACTGACCATCTGTCTGCTATTGCGTGTTTCAGAAGTTTTGTTTTGAACGTGGATGACAATGCACGGTGCAGGGTTTCTTAAGTCATTTGTGGCTTAATTTCCACATAATACAGTAAGCTGGTGTGTGCTAACGAGCACTCATGCAATCAAACAGAATTGCTTATGCCTCCTTTTCTATTTGTGCATAATGTTCTTTGGTTGGGCTGAGGTGACTTTGATACCTTGGTGCCCATCAGCCTTCTGAAGCTAAACGGCGCAGGGGCTGGTCACAGGTGTGTGTGCACCAGCCGCGCTCATCGTGGAACGCTGGCTATTGAACTTCACAGGAGCAGTTTCAGTCATTTGTAGCTCTTTCTACCTTTGAAGATGTCATTATAACCCCCCCATAATTGTGTTAAAGACAACTTAGTATAAAGCCTTGAATTGGATATTTTTTTAATGTATTCTCTGTTTAGAAATTCAAGGGTCTTGACAGACATTTAAATTAATCCCATGTTTATGTTATAGTAGTCTAAAGAATAAAACTCAGAAAATAGATCAAAGTCAGATAGAGAATTATGCAGTCTGAATTATATCCCTCATAGGTTTTCAGAGAATTATTTTATTCTTTTGGAAATGTTTACATGTTACCACGATTCTGATTTTTGTTGTTGTTGTTGGGTATTCATAAACTCAATCCACAGTGGTGTTGTATGAATTTTAGATCACATTTTTGTATTCCTTACGAAATTATTTCCATCCTTAGGATGGTGTACGTGTCTGTTTATATCTTGGGTTATAGTTAAAGACAATTTATTTCTGTTATCACAGACACTGTTTCTGCATACCAGAGCTGGTATTGCTGACTCTGTTCTTTAGCATCTGCTCTGGCTTCAGTGCCAGCCTTAAATCTAACGCTATGGCCATTTGCACCATTGAGATCAGCAAATACTGGACTTGCCTACAGCTGAGCGAGTTCTCAAATAGTGCCGCTACTGGCTCCATCAGTAAAAAAAAAAGTGCTGTTTAATAAACCTAATTTCTCCCGTAGTCAAAAATACATATAGCTTTCTTGAAATACATCTACTGACCTCTGCAGAGGCGTTAGGTGCGTTAACAAGCGTCTGAGCGTCTCTACTTGTCAGTGCACATGCTGAGTGGGTCCGGCTGCAGAGGAACTGTGTAATGGTTTTACTTTGCAGTTGTATGCAATGCTAATCTTTCAGCAAGGAGTGTGTCCTTTGCTGAGCGCCCCCCCCCCCCTTTTTTTTTTTTTTTTTTTTTTGTAATTGAGGAATACAAATAACGCTAGTGCCATGAATTTTGCCAGCAGTTCTCAACTATGTCATCACTACTTCTGACTAACTGGGATGTCTGTTGCTTGGGGTGGGGGTGTTAACTTTCCCAAGAGGGGGAATAAGACATACATTAAGATGTTGTGGTTTTTTTACATTAACCAGGAGAAAAATGCAGCAGATACTCAGTTCTGTTGACCCATTTAAGCACTATCCATATTACCAGAAACCCACTCTCTGCCTCCCTGATTTCCTCCTGTCAGTTATGTTGCTGCTGCTTTGCTCATCTGGAAAGCTCTACCAGAAAGCTGCTGCAGGTGTTTTCCATACCATCCATCCATCCATCCATGTGTTGTGGGCTTAGTGGTTAGTCATTTTGAAACATGAATAGCCCCTCCGTAACTATTCCCAAGGTCTGGCTTGATCCATCAGTGTTTAAGGTCATACAAGGTCGTTATTTTTCTTTCCTCACTCTTAAACTCAATCTAATTTAAATTCATGTTGGTTATGCCTCAGCCCTTAAGAAAGGCCCTGGTTAAATGACACCTGGTGTTGGAAGCACAAAATATAATCTAAAAAATAGAGGCAGAGTTTAAAGTAATAATCCCAGAGCAGCGCTTTAGGGCTGTCCATATTTTACGGGCTTTTTATAATTATGCTGGATAGTACATGAGGTATGTGTTCGGCCAGTACCAAAGCCAAGATTTCCAACACTTACCAAAGACTCAGAACTCTGAAAAAGTCAAAAGAAGTTTTGTAATCGTTAAAGGTTTTTTTAGTAGTTGGACACAGTTCTGTGTAGTCCAGACATGAATGAATATTCCTTATCAGGCTTAACACATTGTTTTAAAAAATACCAGGGAGAAAAAGTCAAGTTAGAGTACAAACTGTTGTTCTCTGGAACCTCTAAATCAGGGATTTGTAGGCAAAAAAGGGTTAGAGAGAGCCATGGAGTTACGTGAGCACTGATTGATGCATGCCTACAGGTTGCTGTATTCTCATGTTCTGGAAATAAAACTTCTAAGTTTGAAAAATCTTTCTTGACTTCTAGCTCACAACCAGTATCAAATGCTTGATTTTAACAATTGACAATGAAAACAATAATCTTTGGCTGTAAAACTGCAAAGGAACGTATTCAGCTCTAATTGGACTGTTTCCACCAACACCAATTATTTCTAGAACACAATTAAGGGTCTTTTAGTAGGTTTAAGTAAAATTATGACCCAAAGCACTGCATGAAAGGCACAGTTATAAATGAGAGAGCTGCACATCCACCGCATATATGCCTCCCTCCTCTCAAACGTGGTAGCCCCAACGCTTCAGGCTGTGCTTTGCAGGAGCTCCTTAATGAACCCTGGGTGGAAGAACTGCCAGTGGAAACTGGTGGAGCTGGTATCTAGTAGATACCTCAGGGTCCTTGCAGCTTGTAAACAGCTCTTCTCCATATGGCACTTCAAACACAAGGCTTAATCAAGTGGTTTATAGTTTCAGGCAACTTCCATGTTTATTTCCAACTGCAAACCACAGCCAGGGTTGAGGTTGCTGTACAGTGCCTTCTCCAGACTGCCTGCTGCAGCTCGAGAGAGCTCACCTTTGTGTTTGGGAGCTGGCAGGCATGTCTCCTCTGCGCGTTACACCTGGGTCTGGGGGACACTGGATTTTTCTCCCAGCTCCGTTCAGGTGAGAACTTGAGGTCACCAGAAGAATCAGGTCAGCCTGAAAGCACCCCAGGGAAAATGAAATAGCTGGGTATCATATCAACATTTCCATTTTTTTGACAGTTAATTGAAGCAAAAAGGTTGTAATTATTCTGAGATTACAGAAGTGGCAAAATGAGAAGCAGATGCCCCATCTGCCATCGAGCCTTCCCCCAAGCCACCCCTCCTCAGTTCTGCTCAGACCTGCTTTTTGCTTTTGATTTCCTTAATGTCAACTTGTCAAACATGACAGCCGTGAGCTATTAGTGGCATTGTGCCGGGGAAGGGCACTGACCTGGCTGGAACACTGGTGGGGATGGTGGCAAGCGTCAGACGGAGCAGCCCGTGGCTGGGCATTTCCATCGGCCCCACTGGGGACGTGCTATAACACAAGTTTGCCGTCAGACTGTTGAGTGAGACGTAACTCAGCTTGTGAATGAACAGCACAGCAAGAGCTGTTGGCTTCTTATTTGGGAAGGAAAAAAATTAGGTCATCTGCTAAGGACAAAACCAGTAAAAGGCAAAGAAATATGTAAATGAAATAAGCTGTAAAATACCAGTGGTTTGCTCTTAGGGCTAGTTGAATGAAGTAAGTTAGGGTTTTTTTCTTGTAAACACTTACTGATCATAACAAATAAAACTTGTAAACATAATGCAACGGTTAAGCTTCATTAAATTTGCAGCAGACAATTAATTTCTTTCAGGCAATTCAAAGGGTCTTCTGTAGTACTGATTCAGTTTAATTGAACATATTACCACAAGCAGACAATAAGAAATATATTGAAGATATCTATCTAGCTTGCACAGAAAACCTTGTGTGTTTCATTTTCTGTGGCTGTCACAGGCCTTACTAATTGCCTCATTTTGTCTGTTTTACAATCAGTATGATTTAGCCATTAACATGATAAAAGTCATCTTGGTGAAGAGCTTGATATTAAAAAGCATAGATCTCCAACCTATCTCACTTGCCAATTTTGGACTTATTGCTAGCATTATTAGAGTTATATTTTTAAAAACAGAAATACAAATATATTGACTCTTACAGAACAGCTTCTCCAGGTACTTTGCCTGCCTGATTCTGAGGTACAGAGTGCCAGCTGGTGTGAAACACTTCCTCTGGATCATGGTAAATGCAGCAGATTCCTTCCCCCTTCTTCCCTCCCCACCACCTTCTCCTTTCTCTGCAGTGTCCCTCCAACCCCGCCCACCTTCAGGCACATCAGAGGTCTCAAAATTGATAGGTGCACAGGTAAATAAGATAGTCAAGACAAGAGCAAGTGGCTGATGCTTATAAATATACCTGATTCAGGACATAATGTAGAAGAAACCCCACTTTTTTAAGGAAAGTTTAACCATTATGTCTGTATAACCTGTAGGGAAAAAAAAATCCTATTTTTGTTCTGTATTTTTATATTATAAACCCACAATTTATTGCAAGGTTAGCATTATTGCAACCTTTTGTGCCATGAAAAAAAAAGAAGGGTTAGAATAATTCCTTGAAAAGGTCAGCATTTTTGTTTTAGGAATTTTCTTGTCCTTTCCCAAAAAAGCAAGAGGTTCAGGAGTTCTGAATCATCAATAGAAGACTGGGTTGTTTATCTCATCATTGAAGATCAAATCCATACATCAGCTGAAAGAGGAGGTGACCTGTAGGTTAAACACAGACTCTTAATGAGACGAAAGCAGGTTAATTAACACTTTTCATCAACTTGCTTCAATTTATTTTAACATGATCCATTTCAGAAAGGTTAAAATATTTTTCAGTTTTTGAATACAAATGGAAGCCCAGCATAGTTAAAATGAAACCATAGGTCAGGCACTTCTGATAGATATTTTAATCAAGATAAATGCGGTGCATTTGATTATGTATTTATGTAGTTTTATGTGATTATGTATTTATGTAGTTATATCACATAGTATTTATGTGATTGTGTATGAAACATAAACAACAAACTATTTTATGCAATAGTTAATTTCATAAGTGAAGACGACTAGCCAGAGCTTGTTAACTGGAAGCTACTGTAGACCATGGACAGGGACAAATTCATAAGGGAATGTGTTTGCCTTAACATTTTCCACTCATTCCCCTGGCTGTTGCAGAGGATTACTTTAGCCTTGGAGAAGAGCTACTACACGAAGTAGGAAAGGCTGAGGTCTGTAGTATGAGCCAGCGTGGCACAGCCCGGTTAATGAGGTGGTACGGCCACGTGGAGCCAGCCAGAAGCGTGCTCAGGAGAGTCGGTCAGCTGGAGGTGGCTGAGCTGATTGACCTGTGCCGTGCCGGTGGCTCTGGCACTTAGCAGGTCATGCTGCTGCCCTGCACACAAATGGGCTGCTTAAGAAGAAGGGAGTCCAGCTGGGCTTGGATATAAGGGGACATATCAGTTCCTGCAGCTTTGTGTGTCTTAGTGGAGTTACCTCAGATTTCTGGCAGGGGAAGATCTGTCTCCTTGAGTTTTCATTTTATGGAACTATTTTGGTTTCTAGAAAAGGAAACGTGATGGTTGCACTGCTGTGGGATGTGATCGCTTGTCTCTTCCTTGCTCAAGAAGATCTTGCACTGTAAGTCTACTGACATTAGGAGTTTTGCCTTCATCCCAGAGTTCATGCATACATACAGCTCATTCATACATACAGTTCATACATGCATACAGTTCATACATGCATACAGCTCATTCATACATACAGTTCATACATGCATACAGTTCATCCTTTTCCAAAGCAGTGGGATGAACTTCCAGATATGAGTTTCATGGAAATCCCACCAATCTTGGGTCAATTAGGGCCATACTCTAAGAGAAAACAATACAACAGAGAAAACTGAGATCATTGTAGCATATGGTGCTGTTGTAGAAGGTGGGAGCAGGTCTCCCTAGAGCCACTTCTCTCCACACAGAAGCAATTCAGTCTGGTTCGGATGGAGATGGGGGAGATAATGATCTGAGCATGGCATGCATTGAGAAAGTGACTCCCGATCTCCGTTTCAGGTACAGATGAAGGAAGCGGTGTGAGAGAATAAAGGAGCAAAGTGATAATGGCTCTCTTATCCTAAGAACGTTATATCCTTGAAAGTAGTGACTAAGAACAGGCTGGCCTGAAGGCTATGTTTCTAACATCAAAGATACAGAGGAATTGTTTAGAGAGCACATTTTCCATCGTAGGAGGAAAAAGCATAAGAGTGTTGCAGACAAGAAACTGGGACAGGACTTGGGGAAATATCAGTCCTTTTGTGTGTTTTCTCAGAAGCATTTTTTGAAGCAGCTTAGCAGAACCAAACTTCTGAGGTTTTCAGCTGTTGTGACTTTTTCTCCCTGAGCCCAGCCGGACTGCAAACAGGTTACTCAAAGTTGCTTATCAGATAATAATAGTCAAGTGGCACATGGATAAGGACTAGGAGTGACGGGTTTTGACACATCAGAGAGTAACTGCAGTGCTGCTGAACGATGATGAGCTGAGGCTTCAATATTAGGGACTCCTGGGACCCGGTTTTCCCCTCTTCTAATGCAACTTAAGTAAGATTATAAGCAATCACATCAAAGTTAGTATGGAGACTATTGTCTCTTGTCTTAATAGCAAAATCATGATGGTAGAGAGAGTTTAGTACTGGGCACCACTGGAGTGGGTTAGGTTCTAGGTGTACTGTATCGCAGTGCTCAAGCCAGTCGTTTGGGAATACAACACGAGTACAAACGGTCATGACTCCAAAGCAGGTTGACTCAAATACAAGGAAGTTTTCTCACTGAACTGACTTGCCATGGCTTGGGTTGGTTTTCTCTGTCACACACGCATTTAGAACGTGAATTTTGCTTTCATTATGTTTCAAGTTGTGAAGTGTATTGTGAACAACTAGTGTTTGAAATTGTAGGGTTTAGTACTATGTTTTCTTCTAGACTTGTTGCGAATACATCCCACTAATAATATTTTTTAGAGTTCATTTAGGAAGTAAGCAGGATTTCACTAGTGAAAATTTCAGTTCCTTTCATGTCTAAGCACATAGTAGAAAGTCTCCATAAAAATTCAAGCCTGAATCCATTAGTCCTGGTAACTGAACTATTTGGTGCAGTTGGTGATGAACGTTATTCCCTGCAGCAGAGAACCAGGAGTGGAAGTGTTGGACAAGTGCTGTAGACCATGACTGAGGCCCAAGCAAGGCTGTGTGCTTGAGGCCAAATTTGTCCATCGCTGAAACCTGGAAGGAGAGATGGTAGCGCTGACATGCTATTTCTGCCTTCTCTGTACTTAGCAAGCTGGATCCCAATTCTTGTTTCGAAATTACTTACACAAGAAAAACTTGTGGCTAATTTGAAATAAAATGCCATGCAACAGGAGAAATGTCAGGGGTGCTTTTTAATGATGCTCTGTGTTGAATATTTATTTCGTAGAGTAGGAGCTGGGGGTTTTGAGCATGTTATAATGCTCTTGCAGGTTGTTATTTTCATTTCACATGTGATCCTGCCACCATCTCGCCCCTTCCTGTAACACTGGTACCAGGGCTTAACCAACGAGAGAGAAAACCAGTAGCACGTCTGTCAGAAGAAGGGTTTGTCTTCTCGGTGTGTCACTAATTAACTGGAACGAGACACATCCTTGCAAGAGAGCACAGGACACTGGGAGACCATCTCGCCTGCACCAGGGAACAAATTAGACCTCTGTGGCCCTGGGAATTTTTTTTCAAAGTTTGTTTTGTTGGTTCTGTTCTTAGTGTCACTTGATCTGTTCAGATAGAGGTGTTGGGCTTCAGTCTTGCCTGTGGTATCCTGGAAGGCTCAACAGGGTTTCAAGATAAGCTTAAATAAAAATATCTGCGGTGCACAGTGGTATAAGATGACAAAATAGTTTATAATGAAGTTCTTATTTCCATTTTATAGGCTGGGCAAATAAGGCAGCAGAGATTTTTAATGACTTGCTGAAGGTCAGAGAGAAAGCAAGGAGGAGACCTGGCTCTCTTCCCCTCCCTCTGAGGTCTGTGCCCATGCTGGCCTTCACCCACAGAGCGGCCCACTCTGCGCTCTTCCTCCTCTTTTGCTTATCTAATCCTCTTTCCCGTGGAATTCTGTTCAGCTTAATTGTTCACATTTGGTTGTGATTCAAAGTCAAAATAGTCAAACTAGTGCTCAGGAGGCTGGCTCCCCTGCTGTGCTTGCCGAGGCAGGGCCATGTGCGAGCCTGAATGCACTTCCTTACGGACTGCTGAACAGAGCTCCCATCCCCCCTCTCTTGCTTTTCCTGCCTCTGGTGCCCGACTCTTGTTCTTTGGATGCTTTAGCACAAGTGCTATTGCACTTTCTTCACTTGACTTAAACTTGCGGGTACTTTTTGATAACGTATGTTTTCGAGTTGTTCTGAACAGGCTTAAACTTTTCTGTTTTTTATATGCACAACTTCAATAACAATTCAGTGTTATCATTAACTAGAGGAATATGTTTTCTATTTGAAGGAAATGGGATGCTACCTGTAACAGCAATACTTTTTTTCTAAGTGTTATTTTATTAAAAAGTCTGACTTTTTGAGGTGACTTTTTGAGGTTGACCTCTTGAGCTGACCTGGCAAGATTTTTTAAAAACTGAAAATAATTTTTTAAGTTGCTTGCCTAAGTGATTGCCCTACCTGCCTGCAGACTGTCAAGCCTCGTCCTGCCCAGTGCATAACAACTTCTTAATTATGTCTTGTCGTCTAGATGTTATTTCCTGAGGCACCATAGAAATGCCCAGTTTTCTTTTTAGTGTAGAATGTAAATAGCTTGGGAATTTTAGATCTTTCTTTTCTGTGGCAGAGTCATTACTCTATGGGAGCTATTTGCGAGAACATATTCTAATTATAAAATAGTAGGAGCAGATGCTGCTTTAGAGGAATACTTTGTTGAAGGCATTCATGGGATGGATACAGCAGCCCACCCTGCCGATAGGCCATCACAATCCCAGCAGGAGATAGGCACTCCGTGGTGAAAATGGAGGTGGTTGGTTTTCCTAATGACAGATAGCCATGAGATACAGTGGGAGACTCTCTCTACGTTGTTCTTGGGTCTTTGTAATTAGAGCTTTGTGTTCCAATGTAGTTTCAAACTCTTCAATAAACAAATACATTTGGTACTTGCTAAAATTAGTGAATCTTACAGCCTGCTTTCTGTCAGGATTTTTTTTTTTTTTTTTTTTAATCTGGCAAGATGTCCTGCTTTCAGCTGGGATGGAGTTAATTCCCTTCCTAGGAGCTGTGTTTCAGCTCTGCTGTGAGAACAACCCTGGCAACGCACTGATGGTTTTAGCTGTTGCTGGGCAAGATTTGTACAAAGTCAAGGACTTTTTGGTTTCTCGGGCCTTGCCAGCCGGCGGCTGAAGGGCACAAGGAATCGGGAGGGGACACAGCCAGGACAGCTGGCCTGAACCAGCCAAAGAGTTAGTCCATGCCGTGGGACACCGTGCTTGGGACAGAAACTGGGGGGCTGGCCAGGGCCAGGGGATCGTGGCTGGGGGACTGGCTGGGCATCAGTCAGCGGGTGGCGAGCAGTTGTCCTGCGCATCACTGGTCTTCCCTTCTCCCTTTGCCTTTGGATTTTATCCTTTGCCCCACCCTTCCATTACAACGGTGATGATGATGATGGCAATGATTGTTGTTGTTACTGCTGTTCTTTCTTTTCTGTCCAAATTATTAAATTGTTCTTATCTCCCACCCTCGGGTTTTACATTCCTTCCTGATTCCCTCCCCATCCCTGTGGGCGGGGGGCAGTGGGCAAGTGGCTGCGCGGTACATGGCTGCCAGCCGGGGCTGGACCATGACACAAGAGGTGAATGGAGGAAGGGCAAAAAGGAAATGTACATTAGAGATGAGGAAACGTAGAGTAAGGGAGCAAGTCTTGATTGCTCATTAGAGCTCAGTGGCACAGACCCACCAAACCTCAGGGTTAAGGCAGCAGAGAACCTGCTGAACCGGAATGGGTTTGTATTTTAAAAGCAGGGTTGAGAAGTGGTAGAACTGCTAAGTGGCAGAAATCTGACTTTGGAATTGTCCTTGGAGCTGTTTTCATTTAACAATGAGCATATATTCAGTCAGTCCCAGTTCTTTGCCCCTATAACCAAGAAAGTCACAGTTGGAGGAAATCAATGAAGACGATTTAGCAAGGACAAAGCTCTTGTTCTTTTGTGGACTTAAGGGTTTTCTCCATCCATGCAGGGTAATCCCTCAGGATACCTTGGCCAAACAAGTTAGCAGCAGAAATATTAGGTATATTCTGCCGGTGTGTAGCATAGAGTTTGTAGTTTAAAATATAACAATTAATTCTGATACCTAAGTTAAATTTCTAAGCGCTGGCCTTTAAAAGTCTCTCCAGTCAGTGTCCATAACACAGGTTCTGCAAGGGCCAGGCAATGAAGTTGGCAAAGCAGGCAAAAAAATCACTACATCTTCTAAATTCCTTTTTTAATTACAGAAAGATCTTTAGCCTGATACCACAGAAGTAAAATCTTAGATTCAGTTCTGCTTTTATTCTGCAGCAAATTGTACTTCTTGGGAAAAGCAAGGCCAAAAGTCCCTAAAACCAAATCCAAAAGTGACTGCAGTAGGTCCTTGACTCTTGACCAGACAGAAGTGGAAGGAGGTGCGCCCCTTCGCCTGGTGGTGGAATGCAGCTTAAGGGTAGTTGGAGGTCTGTGTCTTTTATTGCAGCTAGCCAAAATCCCAACGTAAAGAAGATAGTGCCTGAAGTAAATTAGGGACATCCCTGAACAGACACAGCCACACATGCGTATAATAATGAAAATAAATTTACTTTAGGTTATATGTAGATACTACCAGAATGATCCTGTGACATCCTCTAGGGCTGTGTTGTGCGTGGCTCTATAACAAGTATAGTTTGATTATAATAGTAAGGTATTGTGTATTACTGAGAAATAATTGTATTAATTTTGAGAACCAAGACGTATTGTGTCTTCCTGCAAATTGCATTATTGTATAAAATGGTATTTATACAGATACCTGTATTACAGCATGTATGTGGGTTTTGCTAACTCTAAGTAAATATATAAGTAAATAAGTGATGTAGCAGTTTAGTGCAAAGGTTTATTTTCACCAAGTTAAAACACAATGAAAATGAAGTAGAATAATTTTAAATTTGCCATATTTCTTAATATTAATGTAAAAGTAAAAACTTTGCCTCTTTTCAGAGGTGTCAGTAGGTGCTCCCATCCAGTTCCCCTTACCGATACGAGTGGTGATGCACTGCATTCACACCAAGTACTTGGGCAGATGAATGTGTCTTGGGCTGCTCAATAAATGACCTGTACACCAAGACTAGCCTATCCCAAAACATGCTTGACACATGTAAGCCTTGATCTGGATGACCCTAAGGATGGTTAAGCTTTGGATCATTCCTTGGGAAGCCGGAAGGTCCAGCTAGTGATTTTCATGCTATTCTGTAAGTTTGACAGCTCAAGAGGCATCCGCTTCTATTGATTCTTTATTTGGGGTTTATTCTTGCATGTCATCTAATTCCTAACATCTTGGTCCTGATGAGGAGGGTGTAGATAATAGACACAGAACTTGGGTAGGGAAGACCTAAAACACATACTGTACCACAAAAATGCAGAGACTGTGCCAGCCGCTTCATAATTTTGTAGTTTGAATGCCTGCATATCAGATTATTGCTGCTGCTCTTCTTTTTGAAAACTTTTTGAAAACTCTCTTGCTCTTCTTTTTGAAAACTTCAGATTTTTTTTCAAAACATACTTAAAGTGCCACAAATCAAAGCAGACTACGCTGCTCAAAGGGGCAAGATGCTGTTGGCCACTGTGTACATGGGCTGCATGGCAAACTGCAGGGCATTACATTTGCACAATTACCTGTGGCTTGTGTTACAAGGAGAACGGTGATTGATCCTCGAGTGACTTGCAATTTATCAAAGATTAGGTATGATTTCTCCTGTATCTGATTAACCTTCTCGGTAAGATGGCCATCATTTTTGCAATGACAGTAGATTAGTCCACGCTTGAAAAGACGGATATCAGCCAGTTGCAATCAATAGCCCACAAAAGGTGACACCTCGAATTCACTGAGTTATCTATAAAGCATGTCACAAACGGTTGAATCGTTTGTCAAATGTACCAGTTTCATTTAAGGCACCTCTGAAGTGAAGCGGCTTTTATTTTAGTCTGGAATGCAAAGAGATAGAGAAGGGATGTTTGGGTTTTGTAGTGTAATCAGGCACTGTTGCATGCTGCTATAAAGAGCAAGTGCACATTTCTGAGTGACAGATTTGATTGTCATTTCCAAACCCCATTACGTATGATTTTCTTTGTCACAGTTGTATGGAGAGAGCTTGATTTGGGAAGATTGCACTGCACTAGGTAAAATGGAGGTTAAAATGAAGTATTGTGCCCTCTTGTTATTTAAGTAACACTCTCTGTACTCTCAATGGAATGGATATATTTTCATATATTTTGTCTTTGAATTTGCTATAATGGCACATCCCTCCCCAGTATCCTTTGATGCAATTCCATTCTTAATGTGTTTTCAGATTTAAATTACTCTTCATCTATTATTCAGCCACACAAAGAATGCATATTTGAGTATGCAGAAACGCAATCCCTTGATTGACTGCTTGGTCCCTGTCTGGGAGGTGGGAGGCATTAATTCCTGGGAGGAAGACTCTTATATCAAGTTTAGACAGCTTTCAATCTGTGGGAAGCTCTTTTTCAATGTTCAGTTTAAGAAATAGGTTAATAACTTGTACCTGGACTGCAGTTCAGCTCTGAATGAAGCTGAGAAGAAAACTGCCATTCTTGAAAGGGAACCTCCAGAACGGGCAGGGTACCAGGAGTGCGGCCACCAGGAGCAGCACCCAGACTCCTCAAGAACCCTGCCCACGCTGGCAGAAAACAGGCTTCCCAAGCGAAAGGGGCTCGGGCAATACGCTGAAGCCCCTGTCTAAAAATAACTGCATGTCCCCCACGCTGCTGTGGGTCCCATATGGCAAGATTTAAGCCACGTAAACTGCAAGATGAAGATCCTGTTTCAGGACAGCAGTTTTAGCATGTCCTAAATGCCCAGCTCAACCATGTGTACTGCTGAATCAGTCTCCGCTCTTCCAGCAAAGGTCAGATGTTCCTTCCCTTAATCTCCGTTAAATACATGGCCATGTATCACTGCCTTCACTGCCAAAAATCTGTGCTGCCTGATTACGTGGAAAGATCTAGAGCACTGGCCACATGTATTGCTAAAATCAGAGAAGTGACTTCACTCCCAGGCCTGAATTCCCTTTCGTGAACTGAGTGTCCCTTTCGCTTTTAATAAGATTACATTTTATTAGGCTGAACTACCACAGTACACACCAGAGAATACTGTAAGTGCTGCAAAATTTTCTGTTAAGAAATGTGCCTCATGAATCAGTTACTTGTCTTGCGAGAGCACGTGTGTAATAGCCGATGATACAGAAAAGAAGAGTTATATTGGCATAAGAGCCATGTGCCTTTCCTGAAAGCATGTACCTGACTCATCACAGCTCACATCTCTGATATTGTAAAGGCTAAATATTGTAAAAACTTCACCTTTCCCCCTTTCTTTTTAATCTTAATCTTGGCCATGCCCCATAAACTACTCAAGCTATTAAGATAGCTGTAGTTTGCTATGCTACTTCATAGTATCTGTTTAGTTCTTCACCAGTTATTAATCTCTTTAGTTCAGGGCCATGTTTTCCTCTCTTCAGCATTTCTCATGGTGTCTGATGGCGCCCAGAGCACTTCGAGCTCCCAGAAATTTAGCTAGTCAAATCTCAGATGCTTTTGACTTTATGGGCTTTGATAAATGTTTCATTCGCAAGTAGAGAAAGAAACGTTAGAGCACGTTTGAGTACTCGGGCATTGGACTTCGATTCTTTGGTTGCATGTAGAGAACAGGTGATTCTACCTCCAGGACTGATTTTTATTATCTCCAGACATGATTTGCCTTGAAATCAATATGATAATGTAAAATGTCATTGCAAATAGAGGACATTGATCTGCAGTGCATGTATTAACTCCCTCTGATAAAAACCAAAATGGAAATGCTAAACGTGCTGGTATTCCAAAAAGAGAAGTGGTGAGTCCCAAATGCTCAAGTTATAGTTTATCTACAAGAAAAAACTATTTTAAAATATCTTGTACATTAAATGGTTTATGCAGATAAGGAAAAAGTGTGGCTGGATCTTTAACATTATAACAGTAATGGCTCTTTAAGAGAATGAGGTAGTTAGATGATTAATCAAACTTGAAACTCCTGCTTATCTGTGTAGGTCCACATAAGGAATATCTGCAACGTGAATGGCAATTCAGCCGGTGGAAAAGCAGCGCTCTGTCCATTTTCTCTCATGTTGGATGCAGCCGTCTGTGCTTGGCATCGCTTGCCTTTGTCTTAGCCGCTTGTTTGAAGCATCTGGTAATTGAACATAAACTCTTGCACTTGAGCATTCATGCTTGAACCTGAAATTACCTTGTCATCCACACTGGCTTTCATTAAACAGCTAACAGATGCCCTGGCATGCTCCTATCACAATACATGATGCAGAGAGTCAGAGCTTCGTATGCTGGAATGGCTTTGGTCTGTACGGTCTCCTCTTGTCCAGTCTGGGATAAGTGCTCTCCTCTCTGCGTTCTGCAGCAGCCCTCTGGCCATTGTGCGTCTGAGCTGCTCACTGCTGTTCAGCTCAGGCATGCCCTCTGAGTATAATAGGTAGGATACTAATATTCCTTATGTACTTGAAGGAAATGTGCATATTCCTCAGCAAAAACAAACACTGTTTTGTTGGGGTTTTTTCCGCTTGAAAGAATCAGACCATGTTTCTTCTGTCCGTAAGCAGCTGTTGCAGTTTTTACTAGCTGATTTGTGTCCGTTTGCAATACCTTCCCCTCCAAAGCCATAAATATTTACAACAGACTCTTCCTATTTATGCAAAAGAGAAAAGGAGAGAGGGATATATACAGCAGACCTTCAATGGAGATCTTTTACAAATTTTCCATTAGCTTCCATTAATCAAACCTAGCAGCATGAAAGTGCAAACAAATCTTGAATAAAGTGAAATGGGCCAGGCTGGGAGGAGAAAAGAAAGAACAAGCTTTTGCAAGTGCTTGGAAAATTTCCCTTATAAGTAGTACAGTCTGAAGGCACCATTAAGTCTTGGCAGGTGGAGTGCTGAGTTCTTCAGTTTTTTGCTCTGGATAAATATGTCAAAACCTGAATATTCCCTTCTTTTCATTCGCCGTTGACCTGCTCCTCTATGCTGGGATAGATGTCTAAATAAGCGTTTAGGTATTAGGTGCACCGGTTTCAGAAACCAGCATTGTAAATGCTGACATTATCTTTCTTTTTTTTTTTTTTTTTTTTTTTAAATCTGTCTCCAAGATGCTCAATTCTACTGATTTGAGGCCAACAACAGGAGCTGTATCTCCTGAGCGTGTTACAATTCAATCTTTTATTAAAGTAAAATAGTCTTATGTTCCTTCAGCAGCCAGGGCTGGCAGAGCATATCTCATTGTTTACTAAGCACTTTGATATCCTTAAGTGAAAGGCACTGCAGTTATTAGCATCGCTGAATCCCTTCCCTGTGGAGGGGAGTGCACAGCCACCACAGCTGAGCCAAACTGGAAAGGAGCGTGTTTGGAAAGAGGATGCCAAGGAGCCATCTAACACAGACAGATCTGCCTGTCTCGGGGTGGAAAAAACCCTCCGGTCAGTTGAAATCTTGCTGATGGCCACAATATATGTGACATCGCTTCGTGTTTTGCCCTGGTCCTCTTGTATCATTCAAAAGATATTCACGTGCTCTGGACTGACCTATTTTTTTAAAAAAAAAAAAAAGGAAAATGCATTATCTCTGAGTGTCAGTCTCTGATACATTTTATGTCACTTATGTCATGCCACTGTAGATTGTGTCCCACTGTGTCATGTCATCCAGATCAATGTGACACAACATAGCACTGCATGAGCTACAACAAGCAAGCACAGCAATGTAGAGCTGTTTACCCTAAACAAATAATCCCTCCTAATGGACACGCAATCAATAGAAGATCAGGGTGGGATGGTTTCTTTCCAGATTGGATAATTGTTACCCTCGGACCGTCCCCACGATGTCTGCAGCCTGGCTGGTTTGCAGCTCAGAAATGCATCACAGCTTCTCGACATGAGACGTGAAGCACACGCGGCACTAGCAGGTAACGATGGGCTGCCTTTAGCCAGGGGTAGGGACAAAAGCGAAGTGATTCCCACCTTCCTACAGACGGAAAGTGCTGCTCAGCATTGTTTCTTCTTACAGACTGAAAGCTAGCAAGAAAACTTTGTTAAAATTTCTCATAATATAAACCAAATGCGTTACATCGGTCAGAAATACATCACATCCTCTGCGATATGCTGCAGCAGTGAAATGAAGGGATGTAACGGAGGACAAAAATAGGTAAGAAAAGCTCTGCTGGCCTCAGTGACCCTGCCAGGGGGTCGGGGCCCGTGGTGGTGGCAGCCAGCGCTGTCCCAGCGTGGCCGTGTGGGTTCGCTCCAGCCGAGAACCGTCCCCAGGAGCTGTCAATGCTGTTCGAGCCGTCTGGGCTCCGACAACAAGCTTCAGGCTGAGCTGCACCGTGAGCTGCCAGCCTGGCTGGCATGCGAGGACAACGGCATGTGGGACAAAAAAGCTCCGTTCGTGCCACACCAAAAGCGTGCTCCTGAAAATGCCGGCGTGAAAGAAAGGCTGAGAGGGAGCTTTCCTGCTTCCCTGAGCCTTCAGTGACACCTACAGACATGGCGAACCAGCGTGCAGAGGTTACAGCCCAGCTCGGAGCTGAGCCCTGCCTGGATGCGGCCCCTCGCGGGGCTGTGCAGGAGCGGTTCCCCTTTCTCTGTAGCAGAGCCAAGCCCTGGCTGATGGAAACTCGCTTACGTCTGCTGGCACTCCCTCGGCTACACCTACAGGACACCTGCTGAATGCGCTTGCATGTACAGCATCATTATTTCTTCCCGTTCCCTATTTGAGACTAAAACCCAGATTATTTCACCTCCTGATGACCGAGGGCTTTCGGTCCCCTGAGAACGTTCCTGCTGGCATGCACTATTCCCTTATTTCTCCTCTAAAAGCTTCTCAGTAATGCCAAACAAACTTTCCCAGAAGTGTCCCAGAACACTTTTGCTTGTTTTTTGTCTGTTCTTTCTGCAGGAGAGCTGGGAAGTGCCAGGCGCCGCTTCCCTCTGTGGAGAGCTCGGAAACCTGCAGGCAGCTGCAAGGGGTGATGCTTCTAATAGAAATTCTTTTCTGATGCTAGGAATAGAAATTCTTACTCCTTATCAGCAACTGAATCTTTCGGCCTTATTTTTAAAACTATCTCAGAATGCGCCACAGTGTTCCAAAGGTGAACATCATCTCAAAATATCACCAACATCACAATTATTTTTTTTAATTAACTGACCTTGGCAATAGTGCCCTTACTAAGCAAAGTCATCTGAGGAAAATAACCTGTGCTTAGTGGGGACAGGACAGTAACAGCACATTAAGATCAGCTCTCCTGTAGTATCTTTCTCCCTAGATTGCCTCTCTTGCCTTGCAAGTGGACAATAAATAAATGAGTAGCTAGCTGAGGGGAAAAAAACAGAAAACATAGAGTTTTTTTTATTTTTCACTTGGATGTTAACCAACGCATTTTTGGTGTCATTAGAGCTCTTAACCATAATTTAAAAAGTGCCTGAAGTTACAGGTTTTGAAAGTGCAAATCTAATAATTTTGATTACCACTTGGCCGCGGATCGCCAAGGTGTGCCCACGCTCGACTGCCCTCAATTGGCTTCTGAATAACATTTTCCATTTGCTGCTCTGCTGGGGTTATTAAAGCGGGGGGAGGGGATGTTTTTGTTTTTCAGCTTTCCCAGTCCTTGAGAAGAGATGGGTAAGCATTCTCCTTGGGGTGATTTGTAAAGTGCATTGCTGGGGCTCGCACTCCTGCTGAGCGTGGCTTGGGTCAGAGCCCTCCCCGCGCATCATTTGTCACTAGGCTGCAGCAGCCGTTCCCATAACCTGGTACATCCCGCTAGGAGATGGCGATGCTTCTTGACATGACTGGATTGAAACCCAGGGGCCTGATTTGCAAAGGCACCGGGCACTTGCAGTTCCTACAGCATCCACAGGAGCTGTGTTAAGCTGCTCCAGAAAGCAGGTCTTTAGCAAACACCCGTGTTTCATTCTTTATATGTTTATAAACTGCATGCATTGCAGCAGGAAGAATCAGGTTTATGGTGCGGACTTCTCGCCTCTTGCAGAAAGCGCTGTAGAGGCGAGGGTTAGCTACAGCAAAACCTCAGTGCTGACACTTGTTAAGGACCACAGCTTACACGGATCATTGTGGGACTCGTGTAGGAGAGCTCAGGGCTTTGTGGGAGGCACCCGTTTCATCTCAGAGTCAAGTCCTTCATAAATATTTCATACAGGCTTTGAACAAGGCAGAGGATGAACTTCTGATGCTGAAAGGAATTTCAGTAAGTGATTCTGTGCCTGAGCCCTAGTGCAGGTATGGGCATTTCTGGAGCATCCTGAGCTTGGGATGCTCCGGGTCTTCTTATGCCTCAGTAGTAGTAATCCCAAGTGACTGTAAAATTATGATACATCAGTTACACAAGAACAATGTCATAGGTCTAGACAATAATTAAACATTATTTTAGTAATGTGCGCTTAAACTGCTTATACCTGAGAAATTTCAAATGCTTTACTTGTATTAATAGTTAAGCCTCATAACACCCACTGTGTTTCTGCTAAGAGTTACTCTATTTTGTTAGAAGTGAAACCAAAATATAGATGAATTCAATTTGTCCAAGGTAATACAGCCATGTCCCTGAGGACTTGAGCTGAAGCCTATATAGACAGTGATTAAATCTTTTTCACCGCCTCCTGTACACTTCTGGTGAGTCTTTGAAAACCCAGGAACAGCTTTGCATCCCCTGAGTTTTGGTGAGTAGTTCTGCCCCGTGCATATCCTTGTTGCTGTATCCTTATTACTTTAGCAGAGAATTAAGCAGTCAGCCAATAGTCTTTGGAAGAAGTAGTTAAGATTTTGGTTTCATATACCAGAGAATGAATAACGTTTGTAGTATTTTAGCATGACAGCTGTGCAGAATAGACTTTTGGAATAAGCAAAAATATCTATCTGTATACAATTCTCAGACTTTTGGTCTCATTGTTAAGCAATACTTTTTCTCCTTTTCATTTCCTCTGAGGCCCTGTAGAAAAAAAATGCTACGTTTTTGTCAACAGAAATGAAAGACAAATGTTAACTTCAGAGGCAGAGGGAATTCACGGGCACAGAAGAGGAGCTGAAGTCTGCATAATGTGTCATGGCTCATCTTCCTGTGCCACCATTTTGCTCATACTACACGACTAAAGTGAAAAATAGACAATTGAACCAGTGGTAAAGGATCCGTGTGAACTCCAGCCATGAATAAGGGATTAGTTCTGAAGCCCAAGATGAGGCTGGTACGTGCCACTGCCCGTAGTGAACAGACAGAGCGTGGTACCTCACCGATACCCGCCCCGCTGGGGGTCCTCCCTTTGGAAGCATCGTGTTTAGGACAGTGTCCTTTCTCACCTGGCTCTGCTTCACCTCCCCAAAATACTTGCTCGGTTCTTGTTCAGCAGGCCAGTGACATCTCCTGTAAGACCACAGAGGTCCTAAAAAGCGCGTCAGGCTGACCTCCAAACCGACCGGGATGGGCTGCGCACCGGGAGCAGCGTGACTGCAGGCGGGAGCACGCTGATCGCAGGCGCTACCACAGGGCCTGGCGCGGGGGGGCAGAGCTGTGGCTTCCGTGGGCTCACGGGTTGGGTTGGCGTCACTCACCGTTGGTGTTTAGTCTTTGCAGGGGCCCTCCTCACATGGAGAAAACTACCTGCGTTCACAGTGTAAAACCATCCGTCAGATGGAGAACGTGGCCAGTGTTCTGAACAAGCACCGAGTTTTCAATAAACGTACAACAATAACGTTAATCTAATCTCTCCCTTTCCAGGTCCGAGCAGATATCACTCATGTTTTTAATATAACCTTCCTTGTTCCAGGTTTGGAGATTTTGCATTGAGTTTTCTTAAGGCAGCATTGAATTTAAGAACAACAAAATAGGGGTTTTGATAGCCATGGTGAGCAACGTATGACTGTGAAACAAATCTTTGAAGTATAAAGATTCAAATAAAACAATCTCTGATCACAAAGCTTTTTAACCAAGCTGCACTCTTTTTCCAGCCTTTTCTTTTCTCCTTGTTCTTCAGGATGGCGGCTAGAAGAGGGTTCTGGAGTGTTTATTAATACCTTTCAATCCAACAAATGGAGAAAGGTATTAGAGGATAAAATCAAAGGTGTGATAGATCACTAGTTGCATTGAGGATCTTCCAAAGTGACCACTGCACATTTTTTAATTCTGGTGGCAATTCTGCAGTTGTGGTAGACTGCTTAGGATATTTTTCATCTCTACAAGCCTCCATTTCTCAGGAGAACAGGATTAATGCCCCCCCCCCCACCTTGTTTTCTTTGCTGTTTGTAGATCCAACCCGGGTTATGGTGTCACCCTTCAGCATGGATGTCACCGTTGGAGAAAGCATTGTCTTGCCTTGTCAGGTATCTCATGATCACTCGCTAGATATCATGTTTACCTGGTCATTTAATGGACACCTGATAGACTTTGAAAAAGATGGGGATCACTTTGAAAGAGTTGGAGGGGTAAGTATTAATACTAAAGCAATCTCCTCACATTAATAAAAGTAGGTAATAAATAAAAGGGCTACTAATAGAAGGAATGGACTTGGCTAAGTTAATAGCAGGAGATGTTATCTTGTGTCTTACAGGCTAAGACGAACGTTGCCAGTGTACTACTTCATTATAGTTGGTGTAGAATTGTTATGATTTCTTAGTGACATGACTTAAACCTGCTCCCATGAACCATGCGTTCACATGGCAGCAGGATGGGATGTATGTCAGGGAACCTATAATATGTTTTCTCATTGCAAAGGAACTGCCTTCCCATTCAAGGAAGATGTCCATAATAGTTTTTCTCTGGCTGTAATAGTAAAAGAAATGTAAAATACTATTATAGAAGTTTGTGTCTATACAGAAAATAGCAGGAAATCAGAGGATGTCCTCAGAGTTCTTCAGGCAGTTTTTGCAGGTGTGTTTATCTGTCTCTTGTGATCCCATGATTGGAACAAGTATTTTTCCTCTACGCAAAATAACCTGCGTAGCATTACAAACAGCACCGACCGTCAGAGATGACATTTCCTTCCAGTGTTACCTGTGCACATTTCCTGGCAATGTCACGTTGGTGGCTTTGAGTTGGTTGGTTGTTTATGGGAGACCCAGTCAGCACACACTGGCAGTGCAAACTTTCGCAATGTGAGGAGAATTGTTGGATTGGAAGGTTGACAAGATCATGTGCATGGGAATCCGATAGCTGGGAGGAGAGTCAGGTGTGACGATGGGTCAGCTGCCCATTAAATACAGCCCTGGCTGCCACTGTTGCTCCAGACCATGATCAAGTGGCAGGTACAGGGAAGAAAAGGCCATGAAGGTAGGAATTGCTTTCTTCATTAGGAGAGGAGAAAGTCAGCTTGGGTCATTTGCCGTTTTCTGGCTCTCCAGGAAGGTTTAGGACCGGCCAGCCCACAGCCAGGGAAGGTGCCCACGACGCTCCTTCCCTGCTTGGTTTTCTCTGCTTTTACCTCACTTGTAAAGGGCAGGTTGTTTCAGCTGATCTGGTAGTTTTAGATTCCCTGGAGATGCTGTGGCATGAATTTGGGGAATCAGAGAGGGTCGGTAGGTACAGGAGGTACCTCAGGACACTGTTAGAAAGGGGGTTCACACAAGGAAGTAGCACGGCTGCCAGACCTGCCTCAGCTTCTCACACCATTCCTCTGGCTAAAAATGATTTCCAAATATTTTTTTTCTAAAAGAGGAGCAGCGATTTCACAGGTTATGTGGAAGTTGAGTAGAACGTTTGTTTTCCTTTGTAACCTTAATATTTTCCTTCGCAATTCAGATTTCACCTAATTTAGCCTGTGGTGTTATTAGGCAGGACTTGAGGAGTTTAACTTCTAACTTACCTGCAATTTTAAAATGTTTTCTTATCCCTCCTGATGATTTTTTTTCCCGCTTTTCTTGGGTGAAGCTAGCAAGAAAAATAAGGAAAGCAATGCAACAATTTTTCAGCAGAGGTAGAAAACTTGCAAGGCTTTTGCGTGATGCTCCAAGGGAGTTTTTACAGAGGCACGTGCTCCGCTGGGTTTCAGGCAGCCTGGCAGTCCCTCTTTACTTCTGTCAGGAGTGAAATTTAATGCTGAAAGGAAAAGGAAATACAATTTACAAGCTTTGCTGTTATCCCTAAAAAAAAAAGTCATTAAAAGATGCACTGGAAGATTGATGCCTGGGGCACACAGCAGCCCAACAGGTCGTCCCGGCAACTGCGCCTGGATTGGCGTGCAGAGCTACAATTACAAACTTTATTAATATTCTTCAGTCAGGAAGTCACAATAATAAGGTTACCCTGAGATTTCTAATGCATTGAATGCTTTGTGTCTGGAGAAAAATTTAGTTTTCAGCTTCCTATACGTACAGAAACCTAATTAGTTCTATTCAACAGTTAATCAGACTTGCACTTGGCATTTGGAAAACAAATTACGCCTGTTAGGTGATGCAAGATTTCCTGGGAGAGTGCTGTTCTCATGATCTTTAGCACAAAACCGCCGGGCAATCAAAATGCTGGCTGTAATACAAAGCTGTGAAACTATTGCAGATGTCTCATAATTTGGGGCTGGTTTTCATTTATGAAGTAGATGTAGACACAACTTGGGCACCTGAATACCAGAGAGGTGATAAACTGGGTGGCCAGAGAGAGAGGGAGGAGGAATCGGAGCGAACCTGCCCTACATAAGCTTTGTCACGTTGCTTTAATGGGGAAATTGCTTAGCAGACTAAACCGGGCTCCCTTGCCCCTTGTAGGAGCCATAATTTTAGAAACACTCCCGCTCTTACCTTCAAGGCAGACTCACATAATTTTAATAGGCCACGGCTTGCATTACTAATGTTTTCATCAGCCAGTGTAAAGTAAATCCATTAGTCACAGTGTCCTTCATGTGATAATGATGTTTAGCGCTCATTAGAAAGTAATTGTAACCACTTTTCCCTACTTTATCAGCAGGATTCAGCTGGTGATTTGATGATCAGAAGCATCCAGCTGAAGCATGCTGGGAAATACGTCTGCATGGTGCAAACAAGTGTGGACAAGCTATCAGCTGCTGCAGACCTGATTGTAAGAGGTATTTGAATTTTGTTACTGTTGCTCTTGTAAAATGCTTGCTTCCCCCCCCCGCCCCCCCTCCTGTCTGCTGCTGCTGGTAAGACAGTTCCTGGGCTCAGAGACATTCAGTGAAATCCCAGCATCTTGTAATTAATCTAAGAAATAAGCTCTAAGTACATGCTGGGGTTCACAGTAGGTATTCAAACAGTGCACATCGAGATTCTTTCATATATACGTACTCATACAACAGACACACGGCACAGATAAACACACTAGAACATGTTCGTATCCTGAATGCAAAGCTTGCACCAACTGAGCTCATTTATTTGATGAACAGCGCAGCAGAAAAAGTATCGAGCTTATTCACCAGGCAATATTGTTCCTTTTCTAGAATAAAAGTGATTTAGTAACTTCACTGATATTCCGAGATCTGTTCATTACTGTACACAGGTGATCTGTAAGTATCACTTTTAACAGAGATGCAATTAGTTAACCTGAGTGTGGATCCTTACAATTAATACGATATGTATTCTCCTGCTTGTTAGCTTTGAGGAAAGCAAGTGATGGTGCTGCTCTGTAGCTGCTGCCCTCAGTCCTCATAGAGCCCAACAAAATCATAGTTTGTGCATTTGCTGTGTAACAGGAGTTCTCGGGCAATGCAGTGAGAGGAGGAGAGTGTGAAAAAGAAGCAATTCCCTCTTATCAAAGCTGCACCAGAGCAAAATGTGCAAGATTAGCCCTGAACTTCCACTAAGTAAATGTGCCCTTGTCTCTAGCTGGCCATTTCTCTTATCCATATAATATCGTGACACTTTTCACCATGTCTCCCCCGGAGGGGTGTGAGCACAGGTATCCTTAGCCATGTGCCACGTAAAGGGCTGGGCCCCCGAGCCGCTGCTCTCCCCGCCTAAAGGTTGCTTCCCATTGCTCTGGCTCTCGGGTTTTTGCTGCAGCAGGATTTCAAATTAATGTGGTGGGTTTTTTTTTCCTTTTGCACAAGCATTTCAAAACAGCCTGCTGATGGGCACCTCGGTTAGGCAATTTCCTTAGTGCTGGCTCTGTAAACAAACAGCAGGAACAATAATTTCTCACAAGTGACCCTTGATGATGGTAAAAAATACAGATCTTGTTGCTCCCTAAAAACATCAACAGGGACATCTCCATCCAGGCCAGTGGTCCCACAGCCATGCAGAGACTTGTGCTGTACCATCTCACCAACAGCATGAAAACTGGGAAATACCCTGGGCTGCGAGACTGGAGGGGAAGGTGAACAGTTGGTGCATAAATGGAGCCTTCAAAATAATCTTTAGAAGTTTTTAAAATATTCAAGTTATGTCATAATAATAAGAGATTAGATACTAGAATAAAAATCAACTATTTATGTAAGGGAACAGCAAACAAGAGCATACAGAAGCTACCCCTGGTGCCAGTACACACAGATCAGCCGACTTGTTCAGGATGGGATTTCTTCACGCTGTCGGAACTGAAGCACGTGCCTGTCAGCAGCCCTGAAATACTCGGAACATCAGTAATTGATAATTTTTCCCTCTCTTGCCCTACTGTAGCCCGCACCCTGCGAAGAAGTATATTGTGAAATGTTGGGAATAACCATGGTTATGCCAAGACACGAAGTGAAAACAGCCGTTTTCACCCTCTGCCAAGCAGTAGGAGTAATTTGTGAAGGATACAATAAATTTTCATTTCTCTGGCGTAACTTGCAGTGAGGGACCAGAGGAGCTGACTGCTCTGTGAGACTGCATTGGTGGCTATTCCCCCCAGCAAAACAATTTACAGTTTTAATTTCTGAGAAATTAAATCTGGCTAGACCTGCTGAAACTTTCATTTGCAAGACAGGGTGTTGGAAGGTTTCAGGGTATGTAAGATATTTAAACATGTCCAGAGAGAAGATGGAAATAATTTTAGTCCACGGTGTTGCAAGGGGAGAGTTTGCTTGAGATGGTGCTTTTGGGGAGAGACGTCACCTTAGGTGGCACTGCTGGTAGCAGTGGCCATATGCTACAGGAGAGAGGTCCGCGCTCTCCCCAGTGTGTCCTACAGTGCTTTTCTGCTTAAGAAGGACCCAGTAGCGAAGCAGAAAATACCGGTCCCTACTGGGACATGATGCTAATTACAGGCAGGTCCTTAGTTCTTCTCCAGCCTCCGAGTGCATCCAGGCCGTAGCCAGAAATCGTACTGGTACACAGGGCAGTCCTAAAGCAGGAGGTGTGCGATGGCAGAGCTGGTCCCGTGTGCTGCAGCGAGTGCCTGGCTCCGTTGGGGGACTCGGCGTGCCGGGGGGCTCGGTGTGCCAGGGAGCTCGGCGCTGCTGCTCCCACGGAGGGACCTGGGGGCTGCGGGTGTAGCTGCTGAGCTCTGGGTTTGTGTGCCTCCCCCGTGCCTCCCAGTCTCATCTAGGCAATGGGAGCTGCTAAACCACAGCTGGCTGCACTTAACTGCCCTGCAGGGACTCAGTTACCTCCGTCTGGAGTAAGGGAAGAAGGCCAGAGTGCTCCTTCTTGGAGTCACTGCGAAGCCTCAAGCACCCCTCTCCTGTAATTCTTCCAACAGGTCCCCCAGGTCCCCCAGAAGCTGTGACGATAGATGAAGTCACCGACACCACCGCTCAGCTGTCCTGGAGGCCAGGAGCAGACAACCACAGCCCTATCACAATGTATGTCGTACAAGCCAGGACCCCCTTCTCGGTGGGATGGCAGGCGGTGAGCACAGGTAGGTCGTTGCCTGGCCCCCGTAGAGCTCCACCGATGGAAAACGCATCCATCGGGACCACACATGGGCCGAGCGGAGCAGCTCTGCACCCTGAAGTGAAAAGTAATTTCCCTGGCTGCAGAACGCTGCTCTTAATAACTAGTTTCAAGTTTGGCAACCCAGAGATTTAGGGTGCAGTCAGTGCCATTACTCATCCATTTTTCTCATGAATGTTTAAGGGAGAACAGGATGAATTCCTATCTTTTGTTGCCACACTGGAGATATACAACAGTAACTGTGGTCTATAAAGACATCCCTCAGGGACAGACCATGGCATCTGGCCTATCTTTAAGTAGAATTATTTTCCTGATGGAGGAAAAAGTCCCATGAATATAATTGCTCATTTCATCAGAGGTTAATTTTGTTCCAGTAACTATTAAATAGAGGGAACATCGTGTTTTAAAAAGAGGAAAATAAAAACCCTTTACACCTGTTGTCTTGACACTTTTGTTTCCAAAAAGTGATGATTTGCAAGAAACTCTTCAATAGCAGGAATTCCTGTGCTATAAACAGTCTTAACACGACCTCTTTTATTTCTTTGCAGTTCACCAAATGTTAGAAAAAGGAGAAAAGGTTTATCAACTTCACCCACTTTTTATTTTCGTAAATCCCTCACTTTTCAGGGTATGGGATATCTGTGACCTTTTCTCAGCAGTCTGTAGTGCTTTTAGTGGGTTTCGCTGCATTCCTGACGTGTGGCTGCCTCCTAGTTCCAGAAATCATCGACGGCAGGACATTCACAGCGACAGTGGTGGGTCTGAACCCGTGGGTCGAGTATGAATTTCGAGTAGTGGCTGCCAACATGATTGGGATTGGAGAACCCAGCAGACCTTCAGAGAAGAGGAGAACTGAAGAAGCTCGTAAGTAGCGGTGGGCAGCTGAGTTAAATCTTGTGGAATAACCGCTCGCCCGCGCTAGGGGATGCGTTGCACTGGAGGAAGCTGAGGAGCGTTTTCTGTGCCCATTGCTCTCCTCCCTCGTGGTACGCGTTCTGTGCACTGAACAGGCAGGGGAAGGTGTGGAGCTCCTGGTGGGCTCTTTTGCTCGCTCCATGACTCCTGCAGTATAGGAAGACTTCACGCCCTTTCCTTGAAGAAAGTAAAGATTTTCCAAAAAACAATATTTGGGCAAGTTTTTCGGAAAATGCTGCCCCAGTGTCCATTGATGAGAGAGGTGAACTCTAGCAGTCCCTCTGTTTTCCCGTGATTGACGTGATGGAAGCTGAGGTGCAGACTACAGACCGCTGAGAGCAGGAGTCTGAGCTTCACAGCTGGAGAGTCCACAGTCCCTTGATGCTGGAGGCTTCTGTGGTTCTTGGAGTAACTTAGACACCATGTTGCTGGGCCATCAGTGTTGGAGCATCCACCCGGGGCTGCCCTGTGTGTTGGATGATTTCATGGGTTTAGTGAAGGTCTGCCTCCTGGAACCCTCTCCCAAACACACCACTGTCTCCTAGAACCACGCTGTGTCTTCAGATGCCGCAGGCACTGCTTTAGGGAGAGCTTTCTGCTCCTTGGTGCTATCCCTGTCCTTGGCTCTGGCAGAGGGGTGTCTGGCAAGGCGTAGGTCTTTGTGGTGGCTGCAGGGTGACGTACCTCGGGCATGGGAAAGCCCTGGTAGGTGGCTCCTCTCTTCAGTTTTAGCCTGTAACGGAACAGAATATGAAATAGGAATATAAATAAAAGTCCTTTTTTTGTGGAAGATAAATGTTTAAACTAAACAATTAGTGACTGAATACACAAGTTAATCGACGTGCTTTTAATATGCTATTATTGACATACTTTTAATGTACTGTTTGCCATGGCAAATTAGACATTCCCTAATAGCATTTCGGGTACCCAGCAGGGGAAGGCTGGCAGAGCCCTGTTGCTGCATAGGTCTGTTCCATGTCGATGCGCTTTTCTGGTTTCAGTGGCCACATACACCTTCCACATGTTTTTATTGCAGTTCCTGAAGTGACCCCGGCTAACGTCAGTGGGGGTGGAGGGAGCAAGTCTGAGCTGGTCATTACTTGGGAGGTAAGTGGAGCCCAAACCAAGAGGAACATTCATACGGTTGTGACCTAGGTGCAGCCTTTCACCCCAGACCCCAGCGAAGCTTCCGTAGTTTTCAAATGGTTTGCAGTAAAAAAGCCGAGATTGTGTGATGAAAATAGCCCAGCTTTTAAAATGGAGCTGAGGCACATCCCCCCCCCACCCCCCCCCCCCAGGGTGCTGAGCCAGGAAGGCAGCAGAGCAGCGTTGTGCAGGGGGCCGGGGGAACAGGCTATGCATCGCTGCTCCGGCACGAGCTCGGCTCCCCCCGCCTCACCGCCCCTCCATGCACAGATGGCAAAGCATGGATGAGCAGAAACCACCTGAGGGATAAAAAAGTGTTTGTGAAGCCAGGCTCAGCACGTCCTGACCTGGCTGGGAATTGTTGTGGCTGGCTCCCAAGCCTCATCCCTCATCCCTGCACTGGGATATACAGCAGCAAATAGTTAAGAGTTAGCACAACGCATTGCACGTTGGCTTTTGTTGCTGCTAATGAAAGCCAGCAAGAGGAGATACAGAGATGAAGAACGTTTAATATTTCTTAAAGCAGTCAGGGTTAGAACTTTAGTCATTTGTCTGCTCATATTTTCATGTTATGATGCGATGCAGCTGGCATATTTTTCCTAATAATGAACTTCACTAGACATGCTAACACTTCCACTTAGCACTATTTCTGACCAGGCTGGCAGAATGAATCGCCAGAGATATTTTTAAGGTTATTAAAAAACTATAAATGGAGATTTGTCCTTACCACACAACTCAGTGTGCTAAATTTCTTCCTCCATTGGACTAATTAGCTACACTATGTCTCCTAAAGATACCGCAATATGTTTCAAAAACACACATGGCAAGAATATCAGCCTTTGATTTGTGTCGTAATTTGCACAAAATGTGATTTGTATTTTGATGGAACAGTCGGTTTACTGTTTTAAATGTCAAGAGGTCTTTTCTTTATGGTCTGGTGTATGTTTTGAGCCTTATGATACAGAGTAAGAAGCAGTCGCCAAAAATAACCCCTGCACGTGCATAATTGCCATGGACATCTGTGGGAGCATGGCCCACAGTTACAGATTACTTTAACACATTGAAGCTTTGGGCTTTGAAGCACCTTTTCAGGGGACTGCAAGCCTGAGGGTAGGAAGTGTCAGTGTGTTCAGATGTGACCAGGAGGTGACAGGTTGCTTCTTCTAGCTGTTACCTGGCTCTGACCTGCCCTTCTCCATCATGTTTGTGACAAGTCAGTCCCTGCCATCATGGTCTCTAACAGGTCATGTCACGTGGGATGTGGGTAGTTGTCTGACCTGGTCTGGGTCACTGTGGCCAGCAAGGGACCACCAGCCCCACCATATTGCCAGGGTATGTTTTTCAGGGCTTTGCATGCAATCCCAAAGGTGTGAGAGCATCTGCACTGGGAAAGCAGGAGCTGTGACTTGGTTCACCCCAACAAACCTCAGACTCTTAGTCACTGCAGTGCCAAAAATTACTCACATCATTACTGGAGGCTCCATCTAGTCCGTGAAGGAAGGTGGGCAGCTACGAAGGTGCATTTAGTCTTCGGCAAAGTGACTTCTGGAGGTGCTGCTTCCCCCCTGACTGCAGGGAGCTCGCAGAGCCACAGGTCTCCAGCACAGGTGGGATGGGATGAGCTCAGGCTGGGTGCGAAGCAGGACTCCAGCCACCTCCCGTCTCTGATGCTCTGTTTAGGGCAGTAGCTTTAGAGACGAACAGGCAATCCTGGCATGCAGATGGGGAGATAAACACGTGCCATTGCTGAACGTGCTGTTTCTCCTGTGCTCTGCCTGCCCACAGACAGTGCCCGAGGAGCTGCAGAACGGAGGTGGCTTTGGGTACGTGGTGGCCTTCCGCCCCTTCGGCACCGTCAGCTGGATGCAGACCGTCGTGGCCTCCCCGGACGCCGCCAGATACGTCTTCCGCAACGAGACCTTGCCGCCCTTCTCCCCCTATGAAGTTAAAGTCGGGGTGTACAACAACAAGGGCGAAGGGTCCTTCAGCCCCGTGACCGTCGTCTACTCGGCAGAGGAAGGTAGAGCCCACCCCACCGCTCATCCCTCCTCCCCGCCACCCAACACGGGGGGCTTGACCGGGTCTGCCAGGGTTTAGTATCCACCTTGACATATCCTTTCATACCTAATCCTTGCTCTGATTTATAATAAATGGCGAGCCATGATTAATTCTTTTCATAGTCATTAAAATAACATTAATCGTAATGAAATCTTTTGATATTAATGGAAAAGTAATATGTAATCTGGAAAGAATTCCACTGAGATTTAGTATGAATTAATGTCCACTGATTAGAAAATGTTCCCTCTTGTCCTAATTACAGTACATGGTATCCTGGGCTGAGTTTAGTAATGACATCTTATTATTTCTTAGGTGGAGGAGCAGTGCTGTCTGGCACAGGCTGACAGGCCATCATTTTGAAATGCAGAAGTTTGTTTTGGTCACATGCATCTTTTCTCATGCAATGACGAAAGTAAACCCTTGAACTTTGGGACTAATTGAACGTAACATTGAAAACTTAATTTTATTTCTAACTCCTCTACCCAGAGCCGACGAGAGCCCCAACCACTGTTTTGGCCAGAAGCCTTTCTGCCTCAGACATTGAAGTTTCTTGGGCTCCCCCTTGGGAGAACCAGCACAAAGGAAGAATACAGGGATACGAGGTATGGAAACACAACGCAGCGTCCTTTCAGCACTAAGCCCTGAGATGTGGAGATACATCCTGGGCAGTTGTTGCGGTGCTGCTCCTGCCTGCCGTGGGGCGGGTGGGTTCCTCTGGCCTGTTTGCTTCCTTTTGGCTCTTCAGTATGCAGAGATTTCTCTTGCACAGTAAACAATTACACACCTTCCTGAGTGTCACCTGGCGGTAAATGGAGTGCAGAGCTTGCTGGGGGCAGACCTCCATGAACGTGCCTCCATGGTCGGAGGTCTGGGGAGGGAGCGCTGCAGCCAGGCTGCTTTCCAGCAAGGAACAAGAAGCGGTTGCAGCAGGGTGCAGGATCTGTCCTAGTGGCACCTGCACTTTGGGCAGAAGCGCCAGAGTTAGCGCGGGACACAGCTAGTGCAGCCAGCCCACGGGTGGAGGGGACATGTGCCTGCTCTGCTTCTCAGGTCAGGTGTTGGAGACATGACGAAAAGGAAGAAAATGCAAAAAGGATTCGGACGGTTGGCAACACAACATCTACAAAAGTCAGCAACCTGAGAGGCAACGCGCTGTATCACTTGGCAGTCAGGGCGTACAACACGGCTGGGACCGGCCCCTCCAGCGCCGCCGTCAACGTCACAACCAAAAAGCCACGTGAGTGTTTGTGAGGACGGGGGGCTCTTGCCTGGGAGGGTGTCTGTCAGTGCTCCCCTCTCTCATTTTCAGATTTTCTGGAGTCTGAAGGAGCTGTCAGACTCTTTGCCAGGTTTTTGTGCAGAAGACTTACCAAGGGTTTTTTTTGGTTTTTGTTTGTGGTTTTGGGGGGTTTTTGGGTTTTTTTTTGTGTAAGGCTCTTCCCTGTGTTAAGTAAGCAGAGCATGCAAAACTGAAATCACAGCTGTGAAGAAAATTAAATATTTATCTCATCGTTCAAGAGGGCTTTTTTCTTCTGGTCTCAGGCATGTTGAGCAACTGACTGAATCCTTTTTTCATTTAGAGCACTGTGTGTGTCACGCCTCCTGTGACCTTGAGGACACAGATCAGTGAAACAGCTCATTAGCTTTCTGGAGCGATAGGACTCTGGGCACACTCGGCTATGGTGGGAGAAGCCTCATCGGTACTGGGAGGGATCCACCTGGGGCACGGTGCTCCTTAGTAACACAGTGCTGTGTGTATTTTGGTCTAGCACCAAGTCAGCCCCCCGGGAACATCATCTGGAATTCATCCGACTCCAAGATCATACTGAACTGGGACCAAGTGAAAGCGCTGGACAACGAATCCGAAGTGAGAGGCTACAAAGTGAGTACTTTGCCAGCCCTGGCAGCGGGACCGCACTGTCCTGCACCACCCTGGCCCTGCGTCATCCTCACTGAGCTTCCGCTGTCGCCGGGGGCTGCTCTTGGGCTATAGGGAACATTTCCATGAATCCAGTGTCCAGTAAGACCAGGAGAGGCGATTTTCAGGGTACTTGCTTGGCTTCCCAGGTTAAAACTGGAGCATTCCTCCAGAAACACAGGCTGTACCTCTGCAGTGAGCATGCTCTGCCAGCTGCTTGCCCTTCGCCCCAGCGATGCTTGCCCCTGCCCCGGCGATGCTCACCCCTGTGAGCACCTGTGTGGGTCCCGTGGACCTTCTACCTGCTCCTTCCCCCCAGGCTCCCACTTCAGGACTGCTCTCCTGCCTTTGGTGGAAACCTTCCAAAGGCTGTAGTTGACTTCTTAATTGCAGATAAATAAAATGCTTTTTTAATAGCTCCCATTTTCTTCAGAAAGCAAAGCCAAAAGGAAAAGAAAGAGAATGCTCATTAGTAGCAGTTTTAATAGGGTATAATTTAACTAGAGAGAAATCTTGGGAAGAATTCAGCTCTGTCACCTGACACGAGGGTTTAATTTGG
Organism: Falco naumanni; assembly: GCF_017639655.2. NCBI lineage: Eukaryota > Metazoa > Chordata > Aves > Falconiformes > Falconidae > Falco > Falco naumanni. The sequence continues at coordinate 91,430,441 of NC_054057.1, read as the reverse complement.
CCCAAAGAAGACATTGGTGTGCAATTGTCAGCCGTTGCCTTGAGGGCTGAGTTGTGCAAATGTTTCCCACCAGGGAACGAGGAACAATGAAGAACCTGGACACGCTTTTTGTTTTGTTCGCAATCTGGAACGCCAGCGGCATCAGCTTTACGAGCCTGTGCCAGCTCTCCTGAATTTCTGCACTAACTTTTAACTCTCTTTGGTGCACTGTATCAGATTATCAAAAACAAGTAATTCCTCAGGGTATTTAGTCAAAACCTCAGATGAACCTCAGCAGTTTGGGCCAACTTTTCACTACATATTTTAGGTTTGAAATGCAAATTAAGAAGTCAGCTGAAAGAGGGTGAGAGAGACTTGTCACCCTGAAAACACAAACTCCATCTAGTGGGTTTCTAAAAAGTCCTCCTTTAACTTACTGTTAGGATGGCATATCCAGATTGATTTCTTTCTTCAATTATAGCAAAACAGTGCCTTTTTTTCCTCTTTTTTTTCCTGGAAATCTTACATTTTGTGTCACAATTGATGATCTAAATTAGTAAAATTCCCAGATCTTAGAAGGTCATCCAAAAAAGCCATTTATTCTGGGAAGCAGTTTGTGGCACTGCATCAAATAACCCGACTCAGTTACCTGAAGAAACATGGTAAGAAGCTTTTGACCTCTATAAATAAGCCTCAGGATTTATTTTAGCTTGATCAAGCTAAAGATTTCACCGAGGGTCTCCACCAGGTACCGGTGCTGTGTTTGGTGCTGTGCGTCAGCTTCACCCTCTTCCCGATGTCACCTCCCCACATGGGCACTGGTGTCACCGGTGTGGGTCCCCAGCAAAGCCTAGATAGCCATGCTGTGACCAGACCGTGTGCCTGAGCATCGGGGGCAGGAAAAGAGCAGCAGCAAATCAGGACACGCTTAGGGCAATGGACATCTCTGCCGCTTCTGCCTCCTCTTCTCTCTCCCCTTCGCTGCAGGTTTTGTACAGGTGGAACAGGCAGAGCAGCACGTCCGTAATAGAAACGAACAAAACCTCCGTGGAGCTCTCCCTGCCGTTCGATGAGGACTACATCATCGAGATAAAGCCGTTCAGTGACGGGGGCGATGGCAGCAGCAGTGAACAAATCCGAATTCCAAAGATGTCAAGTAAGAATGGGAGAAAACTGGGTCCGTGGCAGGGGGGCAGCATCCCCAGCCCCTCCGCTGCTCGCCCACTGGTGGGGCAGACCTGCTTCCCCCCATCACCCCTGCGCCTATGGACGGGGACAAACCAGACCCTGGTGGCTGAGCAGAGGCAGGCTGCAGGGCTGGCTGTGTCCTAGGCAGGGAGCCGAAGCCCAGGCTTACCCGGGACTGGGAGTCATTCCAGCCCACATTTCTGATTTCATCCTGAGACAACGTTAAACCATAAGAAACGCCGTCATAAGTAGCTATATTTGTATTTAAGATTTCTAGACACTTTCCACTCTCTTGCTTCCATACTCGTATATATATGTTGAATATATTGTTTCACTGCAATTCACTATTCACAAAATACAAAATGCAGTGTTCAGAGGCTTTTAAATATATAAGGCTACTGTATAGCCATTTTCCATTGTGCATTGGATGCATAAATATTTATTTAGGGAAATGAGGCTGTGTAGAAGAACAAACAGAGAAGAGAGTATTTTATTACACAACATTGCTTTTGCAAAATCTCCATGTCCCATCTTCCATTAATAATGCCACAGTTTATAAGCTGCATTAAATCAGGAGTCTCTGCAATGCAGGAATATGGCATTAAAATTACAGCAATGTAAAAAAACCCTGACTGAGATCAGAATTATCTCCACCATGGTTGTACGCTGTGGCTGTATAAACCATACAGAGGAATTTAATCAGCAGACACAGGAGAGCGAAGGAGAGCAGGAACACATGCCAGTT